>NC_081192.1:69242463-69854963 GCF_902713425.1 Acipenser ruthenus
CTCCTGTTATTCTTTCAGCAAAAAAAGAAAAGATGAAAATGTGTGTGGCCCTTTAAACAATGCACACAAGTCATGGGAAAAAAAAAACACTAGTATAACATTTTTGCCATAAAAAGTTGTGTGCATACTTTAAAGGGCCACACATTTTTTTTTTATGTACAAAAACACCCCTTCATCACAATAAATACCTAAAATCCCCCAATAAAAAAAAAACAGACAATAGTTTGGTGTTTGCAAAGTAAATTAAAAGTGGAGTTATTCATTATTTTACAAGCACCTGGCTTATTAGGTGTTGTCTGTGTGTACTACTGTACAACATTAAATAATACACCGGATATCAAATAAGCCAACATGAAATAAAGCTTTCTTGAAAAGGGTTCTATTTTTCTAATGATAAAGATTAAGGAAAGGAAAAACATACCTTTTTTTACTTCTCAAGTAGAGTTACTATATGACTGTACACTTGGACAGTTTGGTACAGTTCAGGCTTTTCAACTCTCAACCTAATATATTATGGTATGTTTTACCTGTCTTAGGATGTTTGTTACAGCACAATATACTATTACTTTTCTTTTCAACAGAATGTATAATAAAACAGTAGTTTTTTAGTGTGAAAAAAATAGCTGGCTAAAGTGTTTATAGGATATGCGTACATTAGACACCACATCTCACAGCAAAACTACAAACACAGAGATACACGATTGATTTTCTTTTCAACAACATGCATTGAAAGCACAAAGTAGCAGTAAATTAGCTTCTGTTTATTTTTTAGCCCTTGCCTTGACAAATACAGAGAAATAATAGTATAACCCACACAGACTTCCAAAAAACCACAAAAAACAATGAAATACCAACACAAAACACCTTTAAAAATTATACGCTGTGGCTTTTATTTCTTTGACAAAGTAAAACAAAATTTAGTTCACAGACGTGTGCACAGTGACATAATGAATAACCTTCAAAAAAAAGTATAAAATCCACAAATTAACCTAATATGAACTAAAACAAAAATATTTAAAATAATGCGTGTACCCTTAGGAAATCCATTTTTCAAAGCCGACACACTAAACGTAACTCCTCCCAAGCTGTAGGGGGTCATCCAAAATTATCATGAAATACAACAAACATACACAGCGTGCTTTTGTGCACTCTAGGGCCTCTGTTCTCAATAATTTAGTTCTAAAAATTATTTTTTAAGGTGTAAATCGTCTTTTTTTTTTTTTAACATAAATGTAATTCCTAACTAAAATATGTTACAACCTGTGTTACAGATTTAATTTGCACAGAATTCTAAAACATATTTTCTAAGTTCGTAAAATGACAAATTGTTACTAAATTGTATTGATCAGTAGTGTATGTTTCTTTATTAATGTAGCAGTACGTGCTAGTCAGACATCATTTTGAAAAGAACAATTCAGACTGTGCGACTAAAACCATAAGTGCATATTGTATCCAGCATAGCTTAATACTGTGTACAACACGATTGCTCTTGTTGCAATTCGAGTGTCATATTAGTTCCCATTACATTGTGAATACATGCATCAGCATAAAAATGGTCATTTATATAGAGTGAAAGCTCACTAGGGATGTAACATTAAAGGGCACATAAAGACCTTTTTATTTTATTGTATTACATGTTCACAACTGTTTACGTAAGGTGTGTGTATTGTTTTAATTATTATTTTATTTTTTTTACATTTAGACCACTTTTTTAAACTTTTAAATTGCATTCCCTGGCTCAAAATGGCATCCCATGTGCCAGCATGGACCTCTCAGAACTACATTTCCCATCATCCTCATGCTCACTGGTAAATCCATCTGTTACATATGTGAGTATATATAGTATTATATATATATATATATATATATATATATATATATATATATATATATATATATGAAAATACGTTGTCACACTTTATATACTCCTACAAATGCAATACTGAATGTTTACATTAGTAGGTATATATTAAAATCATGAACTGTATATATATATATATATATATATATATATATACAGACGTGCTCAAATTTGTTGGTACCCTTACAGCTCATTGAAATAATGCTTCATTCCTCCTGAAAAGTGATGAAATTAAAAGCTATTTTATCATGTATACTTGCATGCCTTTGGTATGTCATACAATAAAGCAAAGAAGCTGTGAAAAGAGATGAATTATTGCTTATTCTACAAAGATATTCTAAAATGGCCTGGACACATTTGTTGGTACCCCTTAGAAAAGATAATAAATAATTGGATTATAGTGATATTTCAAACTAATTAGTTTCTTTAATTAGTATCACACATGTCTCCAATCTTGTAATCAGTCATTTAGCCTATTTAAATGGAGAAAAGTAGTCACTGTGCTGTTTGGTATCATTGTGTGCACCACACTGAACATGGACCAGAGAAAGCAAAGGAGAGAGTTGTCTGAGGAGATCAGAAAGAAAATAATAGACAAGCATGGTAAAGGTAAAGGCTACAAGACCATCTCCAAGCAGCTTGATGTTGCTGTGACAACAGTTGCAAATATTATTAAGAAGTTTAAGGTCCATGGAACTGTAGCCAACCTCCCTGGGCGCGGCCGCAAGAGGAAAATCGACCCCAGAGTGAACAGAAGGATAGTGCGAATGGTAGAAAAAGAACCAAGGATAACTGCCAAAGAGATACAAGCTGAACTCCAAGGTGAAGGTACGTCAGTTTCTGATCGCACCATCCGTCGCTTTTTGAGTGAAAATGGGCTCCATGGAAGAAGACCCAGGAGGACTCCACTTTTGAAAGAAAAACATAAAAAAGCCAGACTGGAATTTGCTAAAATGCATATTGACAAGTCACAATCCTTCTGGGAGAATGTCCTTTGGACAGATTAGTCAAAACTGGAGCTTTTGGGCAAGTCACATCAGCTCTATGTTCACAGACGAAAAAATGAAGCTTTCAAAGAAAAGAACACCATACCTACAGTGAAACATGGAGGAGGCTCGGTTATGTTTTGGGGCTGCTTTGCTGCGCCTGGCACAAGGTGCCTTGAATCTGTGCAGGGCACAATGAAATCTCAAGACTATCAAGGCATTCTGGAGCGAAACGTACTGCCCAGTGTCAGAAAGCTCTGTCTCAGTCGCAGGTCATGGGTCCTCCAACAGGATAATGACCCAAAACACACAGCTAAAAGCACCCAAGAATGGATAAGAACAAAACATTGGACTATTCTGAAGTGGCCTTCTATGAGTCCTGATCTGAATCCTATCGAACATCTATGGAAAGAGCTGAAACTTGCAGTCTGGAGAAGGCACCCATCAAACCTGAGACAGCTGGAGCAGTTTGCTCAGGAAGAGTGGGCCAAACTACCTGTTAACAGGTGCAGAAGTCTCATTGAGAGCTACAGAAAACGTTTGATTGCAGTGATTGCCTCTAAAGGTTGTGCAACAAAATATTAGGTTAGCGGTCCCATCATTTTTGTCCATGCCATTTTCATTTGTTTTCTTATTTACAATATTATGTTGAATAAAAAATCAAAAGCAAAGTCTGATTTCTATTAAATATGGAATAAACAATGGTGGATGCCAATTACTTTAGTCAGTTTCAAGTTATTTCAGAGAAAATTGTGCATTCTTCGTTTTTTGTGGAGGGGTACCAACAAATTTGAGCATGTCTGTATATATATATATATATATATATATATATATGCATGCTTATGTTTTAAAGTGTATTTGTGCATCTTGAGAAAAGAGCAACTCGTGATCAAGCTGCTTTGAGGTTTTGTGCTTGAGAGGTATGGAGAGGACTAGGTTTATTGTCACTGTAGAATAGAATTGATTTCCTTGCCCGTTGGTGGCCCCAGAGATGCACAGCTGTAATGATAGGGTAGATTTCTAATAGAGCTGTGGCTTTGAGGTGGGAGGATAGGTTCTGAATTTCGGGGGGCCACTCGCTAGAGAACCATTCGGATCCGAGGAATCCGTCAAATCCTGAGAGGGAAGCATTGGTAAAGAGGGCAAGATCGTGAGGAGTCGAAATGAAATCTTCATAAAATAAAGAAGACTGTTCCAATGGGTGATTAATGTGGCCCACATTTTGATATCTTTGCTGGCTTCAGAGGATATGTTAATGTAGTCATTGAGGTTCTCAATTGTAGTGGATAGGGCCAGAAGGCGAGAAATAAAGTTCCTGCCCTGTATAATGTGAATTACATGGTTAAAATGACCGAGGAGGGATAGCAGGTCTTGTTTTTTTATGGGAGTTGAAATTTGAAAATTGTTGATGACAGAACGAATGGGGCAGCCTGGCTTCGAATTTCAAGGTATCCAGAGTAATTCCAAGGAGTTAGAAGGGCTGACGGTTTTGTCTTCTGATAAAGGAACACTGACTGAAGAAAAGAGAGATTTCAAATTGTTAATTGCTTGAGCTAGAGGATCCGAAGGAGGAGATATTAGAAGAAAATCATCCATAAGATGGAGAAGGAAGGGAATGTGATGGGAATTGAGAAGGATCCAGCACAGGCCTTCAGACAGAGAGTCAAATATCTTTGGGCTGCTGCGGCAGCCAAAGGTGAGAATTTATCTTCCCAGTGGATTCCAAACAAGTGACAAAGAGAAGGATGGATTGTCATAACTTTAAAGGCATTGGAATGTTGACTTTGACTAGCCAGGAACGTGACCAGCAATCTTGATGAATTTAATGGCGTCTGTGAATTTGATATAATGGAGAGAGAATTTGTCATGAGAAATGAGAGAGTTGATACTGCTAGTAGAAGATCCACGAGGTGCTGAGAGATCGATAACACCATGTAACAATTTTTTTTATTTTTTTTTGGTTCCTGGGTAGTAAGTGTTATTTCCTAATTGCTTATGCCTCAAAAGTATAGAAAATGGCTATTATTCCCCACAGACTTTGCTTTTGTGACCAGGACAGTGATATTTTGAAATTTACCTATTTTCCAGAACATTCCAGATAGATTCAGTGCTGAGTAAACTTGGAGTAACTTCTAGAACTTTCCAGTAATATAAAGGGTGGTAGTAAAAATACAGGGGCCTTAAGCCCACCAGTTCAGTTTAGTTCCAGCTGCCTAAGTGGATACATATCTGCATTTTTCTGAGATGGCATCAAGGTCATAGGAGACTTCAAAATGGTGGCATTCCTGATGGGTCTCCAATGCGGTTTTACCAAGTTTCCCTGCTATCTTTGCCTTTGGGACAGCAGGGACACCACGGCGCACTACCACAGGTGGGACTTGCCACAGTGGACCGAGTTCTCTATGGGGAGGAACAACGTCAAGTGGGAGCCACTGGTGGACCCCCGGAAGGTGCTGATGCCACCACTGCACATCAAATTGGGCCTTATGAAACAATTTGTCAGAGCTCTAGACAAGGAGTCGGCAGCCTTCAAGTACCTTCAAGACTTCTTCCCTAAGCTGTCTGAGGCAAAGGTCAAAGCCGGTGTCTTCGTCGGACCACAGATAAAGAAGATCCTGGAGTGCAATGAATTCCCCAAGAAGCTCACTAGTAAGGAGAAAGCGGCTTGGAACAGCTTTGTCGCAGTGGTTCGGGGCTTCCTGGGCAATCACAAGGCCGAAAACTATGTGGAGCTGGTTGAGACTTTGGTGAAGAACTACGGCACAATGGGCTGTAGGATGTCCCTCAAAGTCCATATCCTTAATGCTCATCTTGATAAATTCAAGGAGAACATGGGAGCGTACTCGGAGGAGCAAGGCGAGCGCTTCCACCAGGATATACTGGACTTTGAACGCCACTACCAAGGACAGTATAACGAGAACATGATGGGAGACTACATTTGGGGGCTGATTCATGAAAGTGATTTACAGTATAATCGTAAATCTCGAAAAACTACTCACTTCTAAATCTTTTGTAGTCATTTTTGTATTACTTTAGTATAAATACATGTTAATTTGGATTCATATGTTGTTTTTTTCTGACTTTATTTGAACGAAAAGACACAAATTCACCTGTTTTCTCATTGGAAATAGGTACATTTCAAAATATCACTGTCCTGGTCACAAAAGCAACGTTTGTGGGGAATAATAGCCATTTTCTATCCTTTTGAGGCATAAGCAATTAGGAAATAACACTTACTACCCAGGAACAAAAATTGTGTTACATAGTGTAATTAATCGCTTCTTGCCTGAAATTTTGCGAGCATCGATGCCTATGGGATTGATACGGTCACAAGTGAAAGGAGGTGCTGGGAATGTGCTGACCATAAAGCCTTTATTCACTTCGGTTTGAATTAGAGAGCTGGTTATCTCGGGTTTGGTGATGTCAGAACAGAAGTTTTCGGAGATAAAAGAGGATGAAGGTACTTTTGAAAGACCAGTGGAAAAACCATTCAGAAGGCCATCGATGAGATACGATATGAAGTGTTTGTCGGGGTGAGGCTGGAGGGCGTGGGTGAGGGATTGAACGATTACTGGAGTAAATACTGAAGGCATTGCTGAATGTCATTTGGAAGTGACTGGTCAGATAATTTTAGAATGGGCGTCGCCGCAGAAGATGCAGATGTGAAGGTTTTTGCACAATTTAGATGAACAGAAGTTGATATTGAAATTATTGCAGATCTGTTTGGAACCAGAAAATTTGATGGTGCGGCCATGTCTGTCCTGAATGGTGGAAGATTCAGCAGGAGCTGATGAATGGATAGGATTTGAAAGAGAAAGCTGGGTACCGAGCAGAGGGGGAATATTGCATTGACCTATACGGAATGAGCTGGAGGCAACTCTCGTGCACAGGTGGGTGAAATGGGCTGTGGAGGCGCAAACTCAGCAGGCGCTTGCGTATAACCCGCTGAATATCCTGTTGAAGAGATCGGGATCGGGACGAGACCAGTCAGTGATGATGTTATCGGCAGCGAGGATTGAAGCTGCTTTAGCAGAAAAGGATTTATGATGATCATAAATCATTGTGCCTCCATATCTAACTGGTAACTCCATGATATAGAATAAATATTTATCAAGGAAAAGTCATAACTTTCACAACCGCATAACTTTCAGACACGCAGAGTAATTTCAATTTGAAAACCTCAAACTGTCAAAATGATTGCCGTGGCGGTTCCAGTGTTAAACACATCTGCACAGCAGTCTACCACCCCCAAGCAAAAGGGGGGCTAGAGAGGTTTACCAAAACCTCAAGTATGGCATTTGAGCACATCTAGCTCAAGACTGTACATTCCATGCTCTACTACACACCTTTATGCACTACAGAGCAATCCAGCACACTACCACAAGGGTCTCACCAGCACTGTTAATAGACATGTGCTACAACTGCCATTAGACAGGCTGCAACCCCCAGGGACTTACTCTTCACCAAACTCCTCAATAATGCAATCCAAGTCATTTATTTTATTACTGTAAATTCTCCAAAAGCTCTGCAAATGTCCTTGATATTCTTTGAGTGCTGGATGAGGAAGGAGCTATCTTGTTTGTTTATGGTCATCTCTGTGGTGCCGGGGCTATGTGTATTGCTCAGATCCGCCCCCTTTTTTTAATTTTTTTTTTCGGCTTCTCTCTGCTGTTATCGGCCACACTTGGACATTGAATGGTTTTCTCGACTTTTTCTGGAGAAAAAAACAACTAGAGACCTGTGCTTTGTCTTTTTAATGATGTCGGACAGGGTCCAACATCGCAACGGAAAGGGAAAATTGTAATGTTGGACCTGGCCTGACATAGGACCACAAAGAGTTAAAAATAAAATTGTCT
This sequence comes from Acipenser ruthenus, assembly GCF_902713425.1. Taxonomy (NCBI): domain Eukaryota; kingdom Metazoa; phylum Chordata; class Actinopteri; order Acipenseriformes; family Acipenseridae; genus Acipenser; species Acipenser ruthenus. The sequence goes on from NC_081192.1 coordinate 69,250,167, forward strand.
GAGACTTACAAAAACGGGTAAAGCACTATGCATATTAACAGTCCACACCTGAGCCTCAGAGAGTATTCTTTTGCAGCACAAATAGATGCATTGTGGAGGCTGTAGTTTCTTAACAGATGGTTATATTCATATACAGGTACCAGTGTTGGCACATATGTAAAGTATGTAAAGAAGAAGCATTGTAGATTCACAAAAAAAGACCAGGTTGCTTAATAATTTATTATTTATTTCTTAGCAGACGCCCTTATTCAGGGCGACTTACAATTGTTACAAGATATCACATTACTTTTACATACAATTACCCATTTATACAGTTGGGTTTTTTTACTGGAGCAATCTAGGTAAAGTACCTTGCTCAAGGGTACAACAGCAGTGTCCCCAATGGGGATTGAACCCATGACCCTCTGGTGAAGAGTCCAGAGCCCTAACCACTACTCCACACTGCACATTTAGCATAATTGAGTCTGTATGTGATTGCAACGTAATACAAAACAAACTGAAGATAAATATGAGATGTCAGCTGTTCAGTGCTAGTTTATTCTTTATGGATTTTCTAAAAGTTTATCAGGCCAAATACATTTGTCACTGCAGACAGGTACAGTATGGAAAGTTGAAGGCCTTTGAAAATCAAAACAGTTTAAAAAATTGGTCCAATTAAAAAATTGGTCCAATTAAGTAATTTAGCATACAACTGGAATAAAAATCAGGAGGGACACCAGCCCTCCAGGACCAGGATTGAAAACCCATGATCTAAAGGTATTGGGTTAAGCAAGTTCCATACAAATACAATATTTCAATTATCATTAAGCACTTCTACACTACCATTTTTTATGCACAATTATAAATAAATTAGATACATTTAAGTCTGAAGTTTACAGAATGCTTGCTTTATGGATTAAATAAAGCTTCATATGCATAAAATTGATCTTTTCCTCGAAGCAACACACACATAAAAAAACATTTTTTTTCCTTGTATAGAAGACCACATTTGTTACCAAGGAGAAGGAAGAAGATACAGACTGTATCCCAGTAAATTAGAAAAAAACAGAAGATCAAGACTGTATCCCAGTCAATTAGAAAAACCAGAAGATAAAGGGCTCTATGTATCATTGATTTTTCTTTCATATCTTGACTTTTCATAGGACTACCCGCCATGTAATAAAGTCATTTTCCACTCCCGTAACTTAGTTTCATCCCTGCTGCGGTAGTTTAGTTATGACTGTTCGTTTAAAACTACTTTCGTATGCAAATGTACAAATCGTATTATAATATTGAAGTCTTCGGTTTGTTCCTGTTATTTTACGCATGCCTCTCACTGGCGTAGATTCAACTAGCTGTTCGTATGTGAAACTAGCTGTTTAAATGTTTACAGGCTTGTAGTTACTTTAAAATAAAGCCACATAAAATATAAAATAAACAAAAAATATATTTATAAATATTAAATAACAAAGGCAATAAATACAGTGTGTATTTATATTTTAAGATGCTTTATTTTAAACTTCACATTAATAATGGAAGGGAAACACAGAAACAAATCATTGCAGAGTTTTTTTTTAATTAAACATAAACTGAAATCTTTTCTTCTCAGTAATTACATAGTGCATAGACAACTGAAATACAATGAAAAGTATTTACTTGTGTAGCCTACTGTATGTACTGTACTTTTTTTACTTTACACAACTAAAATATACATAGACTAAAATAAAAGTTTTCTGCTATATTCTTAAATTAAAGCGCTGAAAGCATAGGGAAGCATGGTTAGGGTGCAGACGAGTACAAACATGGTAAACTGCAGAATTACCGTGCAAATGTACCATGGTAAACTTCCATATATAGAAACAAGCTTAGTTTTGTTTATGCTTTCCATTTCTGGGGACCCTTTCTTTTAGATCTATGTTTTGTTTTGTTTTCGCTGTGCCCAGGGTCTGCGCTATGTTTAACACATCACATTCAGTTGGTCCTGTTTGTTTTTTTTATTTATCAGCTGCTTTCTTTTTGTAATCCTCCCAAGGTCATGAATTTATTTTGTTAGTTATTTCTTTCCATGTTTCTTAATGTTTCTTGGCCCTGCAAAGTATTAACTAATATTTCTTGATTTTGTTTCCACTTCACTAACTAGCAGGTCAATATCGTCTTTGTGTTCCTTTTCTTTTGGCCAGTGCCATAGTTCAAGGTTAGAGTCTGCAGAAGCCTTAGCTCGATCCAATTATATTTGCCTACTACTTCTTTCTGTTCACTATACCACTCATTTATCTTTGCCAGATGGAGTTCTAAATCTTCGTTTTAGGCATTGCGAATCTATTTATAATGAGATGCAAATTCCAATCTCTCCTGTATAATGAGGAGTAATTTATGCTGTTCTTAAACTTGCAGTGATATTACTGTAGTTGTTCACAAAAAAGGGCTGTTTAGTACATCGCACGCAAAAATTATATGAAGGAAAGAAAAACCAGAAGGCACACAAGGAAACATTTATTTGTAATACCTTAGTTGGTAACCTGAACTGACTTATTCATGAGCCTTTGTGGCCTTCACTGCCTGTCAGTATATACTTAGATAACTATGAATGAGAGTTTCTAACATATTTCTCGCAAATAAAATGTCACGTCAGCCTGTTATTGTGTAAATGGACATTGCTAGTAAGCAAATAATATAAAGTACACATTTTTAAGAAATAATTGTGAAATACTAAAATATTTTGGATGTGAAATTGCAGTACTATGGGCAGGATTTTCAAAAACCAGTGTTATTGTATCAAACTCGTGGTATAGTAACGAGAGCTTTAGTAGCAAGTGATTTTCAAATGAAATGTGTTAATTAAATCAATCTGTTAATGCTTTGAAATTGAGTCGATGAGGTCGTTAATGAACACATTTCTCGTTAAAAAGTTTATGTTGCAGGTCACGTACATCACTTCCTGTCTCAACACATTTGTCTGACGTGTGGGTAAAAATCAGACGGCACGGATTTAAAAAAAAAAATAATAATTAAACCCCATTAGTCATTTATCCTCATTCTGGGTAATATTTTGCCATAGCTTATTATATACAGCTCTTTTAATGTGCATTTTGCAATCTTTTTTTTGGTTAAAAAAGAAGAAAAAAATACAGTAAGCCATCTATGTATATTGGTTGGAATTTATTTGACTTCTAGTTTTGTGTGTATTTTTTTAGTTTGTACGATTGTAGGCTATAAATAAATACATTTGAAGTGCCATTTGTGTTTGTAGTTGTTAGGTTTATTATACATGTATACCATGTATGTAACACATCATTATATATTTTTTAAGTGAACACTGTATCTTCGGTGTCACAGCAATTCTGTTAAATTTCTATTTCAAGGTGAGTTATACTCTTTCGTTAATTTAAACCCTTCTTTGCCAAGTGCAAATTAACTCTTGATAAATTATTATTATTTATTTCTTAGCTGATGCCCTTATCTAGGGCGACTTACAATTGTTACAAGATATCACATTATTTTTACATACAATTACCAATTTATACAGTTCGGTTTTTACTGGAGCAATCTAGGTAAAGTACCTTGCTCAAGGGTACAGCAGCAGTGTCCCCACCGGTGATTGAACCCACTACCCACCGGTCAAGAGTCCAGAGCCCTAACCACTACTCCACACTGCTGCCCTACTAATTATGATAATTAACATGGATTTCCTTTTAAATTCCCACTCAAACAAAAGAAATAGCAAAAAGCACTGCTCATTGAGATATTAACATTATTTTGTAAATCAGAAATCACATAAAGACGATTATTTAAATGAAATAGACATAATGACCGCTTGAAAATGCCAGAAGCAATGCTACATACCGATTTCCTGATTAACACTGGAGTTTACAACCTTTACATTTACAACCTTTATCATTTACAACCTTTTGAAAATCCTGCCCTATATATACTATTAAACAGTTAAAAGCAATAATGAGCTATCCTTTACACACACTGAGCCCTGAACTGATCCTGAAACATCTTTGTCTTGACCTCAGAATCTCTGTAATCATGCAAATTAGGTCATGATCCTAATGGTCTGCTGGCACTTTAAGATCATGCCAAAATCATATAGATTCACAAAGAAACATTTTTTTTGTTTTTTTTAAATCATTTTAACAGCTCCTTTGGGGCACTGCCAAAAATAAGGTAGCCCAATGCAGCAAACAGATTTTACATTCTATCCAAACCATCTGTCACACCTTTGTTATTGAATATTAATGTGTTTCTAGAATAGTGAAGAAAATGTTATAAAATATCTAATGCATAGGGGTTCTGATTTTCAGGTTTCCCAAAATATCGTAATAAATGACTCCCTGTATTTGTTTTGAGCCCACTCATGTACATCATTGAAACATGTTCATTTTTAAACAATCTGCAGTGTATTTGGTCCTTGATGCAATATTTTGTCATATGTGTTTTACCAGCTACATTAAACACTGCCTGACTGAGTGGGGCTGAAATATCTTGGGTATTGGGAATCAAAAACCCTCTGAACCATATATCGGAAATTAATTATTTAAAAAAATAAATCATGCATTAAACTTTTTAGATCTTTTTCATCACAATCCAACAATATCCAGATATCCAACAGTCTTTAAAAACGTAATAAGTAAAGTTTTGTGAATAGGGCCCTGTGAAACTCATAACAAATGTTGTAAATATTTATTCACTGAAGTCTGATGTTTGAATTTAACTGCAAACATTGGATGGCATGACAGAATATATCACCAGAGCAACAAAACATTTTTCTAAATGTGCTCCTTAATTCTACACTTCGAAAGGCATAAATAAAAGGGTCAATTAGTGAGTTACACATAAGAAGAATAACATTGACCTGAAAGAGTGACCTGTAGCACTCACAGTATGGGTTTAAAGGACATATCATTATAAGAAGAAGATGAAAGAAAAATGGGGACCAACAGGCAATAAAAACTCCAAACAGGATTGCCAGCGTTATTGCTCCTTTCATGTTGTGTTTTTGGTGATCAGTATTACCTGGAAGAGAGGCAATTTTTCTGGCATGAGTCCTTGCTAGCAAAAACATGTGAACATATAAGAACATAATCAATGCCAATGATATGAGGAACAGGACAATAAAGCAGGTCATGATGATTGTATAATGGGAAAATATTGCCATAAGAACGCCACTTGCTGCACAAAATATCCATATCCCTGCCAGGATGGCAGCCACACGTTTCATTGTCATTATAGTGTGGTACCTCAGTGCATGGAAAACAGTTATGTAGCGGTCGACCGCAATGGCTAATAAACTGAAAATGGAACCTAAGAAAGACATGCAAACTAGACCGTCCATTACGTCATCCATCTTCATAGCAAGTTCACCTCTAGAATACAAATGCCCCATCTTGGAGAAAACTATCATAATGTTCTCCCAGGTTTTGGACACACTTGCAGTCATGTTGAAGATAGATAAGCTGCAGATGAAACAGTACATGGGGGAATGGAGATTCTTGTTCTTGATTACAGCAACTACGACCAGTAGGTTCTCTGTGAGACTTACCATAGCTATTGCAAAGAAAATCTCGTGAGGGATTTCCACCGCTTCACAGTCTGTTGTATTGACAGTGACATGTGTGCTATTGTCCATCATGTTGTTTTTAACATATGCAAGTGGTTTAGCAGGTATGTGGTTCCAGTTGCTTGCCTTTTTCCTGATGATTGACTGTATCAATTAGATGTGAGATTTCAAGAAGCAGATCAAAGGTCCAAGTGCAGATCACACTGCCTAGAAACAACACACAGACATACAAAAAAACATATTACCTTTTCTACTTGTATAGAAGATCACATACCAAGAAGAATGCAGAAAGGACTATACAGTATCCATGTCAGTTTAAAAATTAGAAGGCATACTCTAACAAACAAATTACCAGGTCATTTTGCAGTGCTCGCATACTTTTCCCATGGTTATACAATGCATTTACCACAGTTTACTACATTTTGCCTTGTTTTAAAATATGGTTTACCATACTGTTATAGGCTTTAACAAATACTAAAATAAATAAAAATTCAATGAAAATAGTCAATTTATGCTATTCATAGTACTTTAAGTTGCCAAAATTGTTTCATATGATTAAATCAAATATATCAACCTTAAATGCAACCTACAAGTGTTTCATTAAATAAATAATACCCCTTTCACACTGGCGTTCCTACCCGGATTCTGGCTACCCAGGTCACAATCCTGCATAGTGTGAAACTACGTACCCAGGTTGACCCTAGCTCGACCTGGGTCGGCAGCGACCCACCTCAGGATGTAGCTTGTGTCATGGAGTGACCCTAAAACCCGTCTTCCCTTGTATAAGTGTGTGAGCACCTTTTTTGAGTGAAAGGTATATGCGGCAGAGATGTCTGACTCTTTGATAGAAACAGCTTAATTTATTTGAGGTTTGCCCACTGACGATGGGAATGGGAAGGTAGAGATGGGAGCCCAGCTAACAAGATTTAAGTTTTTGCAGGTATTAAGTAAAGATCCTTGTCGTCCACACCTTTGATGTAAAACGCTGTATGCACAGGCCTGTTGTGGTGTTCACAGAGCCACTTCAAGTTGAGCCAGGAGGAGAATTTGAAAATTGCTGGGAACAAGCTGACTTATTAGATAAGGATTGGATGCTACAGAATGAAATACATTGCTAATAGTAATGTTGTAGGATCCTGTATTTTGCATCCTTTTGAAGAAGTCTGTGTAAGGTTTGAAAAAGAGAGCTCCTGGTATCAAAAGGTCAGGCCGACATGCTGAAAGTTCCAAGCCTCCCTTATCAGGCAAAAGCATATTTTTTAATTAGACTCAGAGCCTTAAAACATTCTGATCCAGCGAGAGCAGAATGGCAAACTATTGAACAGAGTTCATATGCCAGAAGCAATGAACTAGGTTCGATTATAGTAAGAAAAAAAACTATTTAAATAAATAAGAAACCTAATATAGTAACATTAAGTAAATGTATGGCCAGTCCTAAATTTTAATATTCACGGTTGCATTTGCTGCCAAGCAGGTGCCTAATTAAAAATTAACCTCTTGCCTTCTGTATCAATCAATGGAGTAATTGATTACAATTTATAAAATTACAATTTATAAAAGAGATCTGAATTAGAACTACGTGTTATAAAATCATTTAAAGTATAAACTGTAACTTTACATATATAGTGAACTGATTTGTAACCTTGTCCTTCTCTGCTGGTAGTAAAAGCAGTGTTGGAAATGACTCATTGGTTTTGGCCAGTGTAGCGGGTTTTTTTGTTGGTCAGCAATTTAAAAGCCAAGATCCTCTCTATAGTGAGCGATCTTGTTAATATTAACAAACAAAATACCTTTTGGATAACAGAAGATAGGAGTTTATATATATCTATATGTAACAGAAATTAATTAGAACCGGGCAAGAAGAAATGGGAACGAAAAGCGCAGGACAGGTTTACTACGTTAAGCTACAATTTGGTCTAAAACAATGATTATTAGAAAATGTTTACGGTAGTGTCTCATACTAATCAACACCAAAAATTGGCAAAAGGCTAGGATGTCTTAAAACCTGCTACAACCGGATTTTGTATGAACAGAGAAAAAGGTCAGATTTAGTTTAGTCACTATAAAACTATTACATGTTGACAATAGATCAAAATAACTGGACCTTCCATTGAAATCTTAAATAACTCCATAACATATCAATGGAGTAAAATAAAATTATTGAAGTATCTGAATTGGGAATATATGTTATGAAATCGTTTAAAGTTAAACTGTTGAAAGAACATATTAAAAGTGTATTAAAACAGATGCCTGACACGGACAATGTTGTAGACAAATTGTTAAGACACATTTGAGATGGTGTTCATTTAATTTGAACAATTTAAGAATTGGTTCAGTTTCTGTCTCCAACTAAACAACTTGGTTTTACTGCAACAAAAAACAGAGTAACTGTTAAGTTTGAATATAAGACAATAAAATGTAAACTGTATTGAATAACTTTAGCATACAGTAAACTTGCTGATGGAATATAACTAATTCTGTGACCCCATTCACCTGCTTACAAGCAAGAATGGTGCTAGACCTGGAAAGTTCTTTTTGGCAGTCAAAGTGATTTACTGGTCATCAGCAGTTTTGAATCCAAGGCCTTTCTATAATAAGCAAAATTAACTCTCTTCATTATATCATAGAAATTAATGAAAACTTGGCAGCCAAAGTGAGTATTTAATTTAAATTAGAAAAGTTGTCTACAGTATCAGTCCTTATCAGATAGGTAGCGACTTTAGTTGGGATAATGTTTGTGGGTCAAAAAATGACTTCAAGCAGTGAATTTGGAAAAGTGCTTACAGTGAAGTTTTCACATTAATTAAAACACTAGCCTTGGCAAGTAAACAGTGTGTCTGAAACCTGCTTGTGCAGGCAAAATTTTTAGAGAGAGAGGTCAGGTTTAGTCCAAGAATGGCACAGTTAAATAAGGCTATTATATTTAACATGTTAAATTGAAATGGAAAAAACTGAACAAGGGCTTATGATAAACCAATACAGTCTTTGTTCAATACTTTATTAACACACCTGAAACATTGACAAGATATGCTGCTCAGAGGGAATATATTGTAGACCCAGGTTAATATAATCACACAGAAAGTTGATGTTAAATATATAAAATAACATCTCTTTTAATACACATATAAACTTGTATCATATTGTATTATAGCAAGGATCCTATGAACTTTGGTTCACCTGACTTTTTAGAAAAAGGAGGGGTTGAAAAAACGAACTATAAGATCATGTTCCAATATTTTTGGAAAGAAGTTATATCCAGCTAATTTTGAAAGTTGTTATGTAACTCCAATTAGTTTTAAAAAGAGTTGACAGGATCCTTGTAGAATATATCATTAAGTCAAAGATAAGAACTGTCAAGGCAGATTGATGATCAGATTTAATTGGGACTCCTGATGTATTCAATGGAGGGAAAATCCTATATAAACCCAGAGCAAGACCCCATTTGATACCATAGAACTTGACTTGAACTTGCAAGCTGACGTGGTCCTTGCTCTTTTAATAATTTTTTGGTGGGCCAGACCTTGTAGTAGAGATGCTTGGGAGTATGCGCGAGTGGACGGATTTGTTTGGAATGGTGAAGCTGTACAGGCTCTGGCTGAGGAGAGGTAGGGTCTGAAGTTGAAGGTGCGGGATTAATGTTGATACTGAGAGGCAAGATCAGAGGACCTGCTGGTTTGCTGGTAGAGGCACGGGCAAGGTCAGAAAAAAAGCCAGATTGAGGAATTAAATCATCTTCAAACTGGTCAGTCTGAGGAAGGCGGGTAAAATGGCAGGTTATCCATATTAGAAAATTGATTAGTAGAATCAAGTAGCCGAGTGCTTGTGTGGTCTCGCTGTCGGAGACTAAAAACAAAAACAATAAACAAAGAAGGAAGTTGTGATTTTGGTTTAAATAGGAAGTGGAGATTGATTGACAAGCAGATAGGCAGAGCGGAGCCCTGGCTCTCGCCCTCTGAACCCCACATAGAGGTTATCATGTATGTAAGCAGGCAGATGCAGTTTTCTGCTTTCCTTGCAGATACTTTTTCAGCAGTTCAAAAGACCCTGTTTTCACTGAAAACAGAGCGAAAGACTGGAAAAATCTAAAGAAAAAACTTCAGAAACATTTGGAATCTGGCACCACAAACAGTGTTCTGAAAGGTGGCATTTGTTCAAAAAGTTGAAGGAAGTAGGTTCAGTAGCGTCACAGTTATCAAATTCTCACAAAATAGTGGTGCGTGAAAACAGACAGCATGCTGCAAAGATTACCCATATACTACATCATCTGGCTAAACAAGATATTGCATTGCAAGGGCATGATGAGCGAGAAGAATAGAGAAAGTGTGGAAACTTTTTGGAATTGTGCAATTTGTTTATAAGGTATGATGAAGCATTTGCAACAAAAATGAGTGATTCGTTCAATCTCACAAGCCACGCAACTCAAAACGAACTTTTACAAATTGTTGCTGATATTTTCAAAAGCGATATAATTCACAAAGTCCAGGATTTTTCTTTTTACTGTTCTTGTTGACAAAGCATGCAGTTTCAAACAATAAGAAATGACAGTGTGTGTGAGGTACAACAAATCTGGAAATAAAGGAACGATTTCTAGGATTTGTAGATTGCTCCGAGCAAGGAGATGCTGATGCCGTCTATCAAAACGTTAAGCAGTTCTTATAGCTATTGGGAATTGCAAACTTACCAGTCATAGCACAGTATTATGATGGGGCCGCTGTCATGGCAGGTCATATAAATGGAGTACAGCAAAAATGTTGCAAGATTACCCCACAGCTGTATATATATATATTACATTTTTCTCACAGCCGGGAGCACACCATACTTATTTAGAAACCCAAAAAACACTTGGAATGAAACTGAAATTGTCAAGTTTAAGTGACACGCGATGGGCATGCAGATGGAAAAATGTAAGCGCTGTTAAACCCTCAAAGAGAGCACTTCTCAAGTTTATTGGGACTGTCACAGCCTCTGTACTGAAGATTCTGGGTTGTTGCAGGTTGTGCAGAAAGTTGACTTTTGCATGTGCTTGATTATATTTAGGGCTTCTGTTTTTCGGGTTTTATTAATTGTATTTTTCTGTGCTTATTTTTAGCTATTTTCGAGTTTTATGTAAATGATTTTTTTTCGGGGCTTTCGTTTTTGATATACTGTATGAAATTAGTGTTTTCGGTTACTTTCCAAAATGCTTGAGCATTTTTTTTTGTGTGTGTGTCAAAATATGTATAGTAACGCAACAGTACTTTCACAAAGAAACCCCTATGATTACGGGCACATTCTTAAATTACAGTAAATATATAACAACAAAACAATTTGATTCCAGCAGCGCTCCAGTGGCCACGCTTGTTTGTTTCTGTAATACTTGGGTATCAAAAGATTTTAGAAGCAATTGAATTACTGTTGCCCCATTTTTTTCTGAATGAATATAATAGCCAGATATGGTAGAACAGCAGAAAAAAATATATATGGAAATGTGTTATGCTGACATCACAAAATCAGGATCTAGACATAACACATTTTTATTATTATGTCTGTCCTCAATGAGCCACCATACAGGATATAAAGGAAAATTATGAAAATAGACAATTTATGCTATAATATAACTTTAAATCGCCAAACCTGTTTCATATGACTAAATAAAATATACCAATACTAAATGCAACCTACAAGTGTTTCATTAAATAAATAAGAAACACCATATATTCACCCAAAAACGTATCAACATTTAAGCGCAAGCAGACCTGTCATGTCTCCCCCATTCAGCAGAAAAAGAAGGCATTCAGAACTAATCTCCAGTTCTCCTTCTCAAAAAGAAAAATCTGCCGCCCAGCACGATCATTTTACAGTTAATAAGAATGAGATTATCTGAGAATTAATATGCTTAGCCTGTCAATAATATCACAGGTACTGGAATGTAATTAGTTTAGAGCTGTATCCTGGAATTTAATAAGTCTTCAGAAAATAAGAACATAAAAAAGGTTTGAGAACGAGAAAAGACCATTCGGCCCATCAAGGCTTGTCCCTTGTTAGTACATCATTTTCACTTACTGTTGGGGAACTAATTTAAAAGCACAGAATCTAGTATTTTTTTAGTGTTCCCAGTGTTTAGATCCTACTACTTAACCTGCTATTCCATGCCTACCTGTTCTAAACTTCTATTTATGCCCTCTTGTTCTTCTCTCGGTGCTAAATTTGAAGTAGTGTCTTGGGTTAACTTTCTCTATACCATTTATGATTTTAAAGACTTCAGTCAAGTCTCCTCTTTCCCTTTTTTCTAGGCTGAAGAGATTTTATTATTTTAACCTGTCATCATAGCTCATGTCATTAAGTCCTGGGATCAGCCTAGTTGCACTTCTTTGTACCTTCTCGAGTGTAATGATGTCTTTTTTGTAGTGAGCTGACCAAAACTGCATACATTATTCTAGGTGGGGTCTACCTAGGGCAATGTATAATTTTAGCATAACCTCTCTAGACTTGTATTCTATGCTTTTTGCAACACAGCCTAACATTCTATTTGCCTTTTTAATTGCCTCACCACATTGGTCCTTTTCAAAGTCCTTGCCCTCTATTTCCATCCCATTTTATACTAACTATAACATGGATTTTAAAATTAATTTGCCACAAGTTTACCTAGTTACAGAGAAAGTCCAAATCCCTTTGAGTCCATGTGACAGAAAGACAATGATTCTTGGTGGCAAATCTCCCTCTCGACCTGTACGGGAACAGAGTACTCTGGACTACTTGGCCTGACACTTCGTTCCGAGGGTTAAAAGGAAGTCGGTCATGTAGAAAAGAGACAGAGCTTCGGTACACTAACTCATTGACCTGGAGGGGAAATGATGTGGCAGCTGCAGATCATAAAAAGCAGCTGCAATCGTTTACCAAGGGGTTATGAGTGACGTATAAATAGGGGTTGAAGCAATGTTATCTGTTCCTTCGTTTTGGTTATTATAAAGGAAGGACCTCTGTTTGTTGTGGAGATAACCGTGAGTGTTTTGTCTTGTTCTGTCTATTTGTTACTTGTATCACTAGACAGCTAACACGTTCCGGAGCTGTCGCCAGAGGCCAGCACAAACCCGGAACAGCACTTCACTTGTACCACTGTAAAACTGAATTGCACCACAATCATTAATTCACGCACAAAACCGGACTTGTGTATGTGTTTTGTGTTTAATGTGGGGGATACAAGAATGGGACTATTATTTCGGGACCAGCTTGGGGGATTATAAATGTAAGTAATACACGCCGCTGTATTACTTACCATCATTATTATTTCCTGTTTGTTTCACTGTCAGGCACTGGACAAAAACAACTAATAAAAACAAACCTTTTCATCTGGATTACAATTGTCTGTCAGTTTTTTAATCACCTGCACCTGTACACTATTATGACTTGGTCCAAGTCATTTATATAAATGAGGGTCCAAGTACAGACCCTCTTGGTACCCCACTAAGTGCATCCTCCCAATCTGATTTTACACCTCTCATAATTACTCTCTGCTTTCTGGTTTTTAACCAGTTCTATAGCCAATTATACATCCTCCCTTGTATTCCTGCTGATTTTAATTTACTTATAAGTCTCTCAAGGTTTTTTTTTTTTAAATCAAAATTATATCATAAGTGTTGCCATCATCTACATTAGCTGTAACATTCTCAAAAAAGTCAAGTAGGTTAGTCAAGCATGGCCTCCATCTTCTAAACCCATGCTGACTATCCCCTATAATATTGTTGCTGTGTAAAGTCTTCAAGCTTACCTGACTGGATTATAATTACCTGGGTCTGTCTTATCCCCCTTTTTAAATGCAGGCTTCCAGTTTTTAGGGACCTTGTCTGTTTCTATATAACTATTCTTGATAGCAGCCAGTGGTCTACTTATTTCTACCCTTCTTTCCTTAAGCGCTCTTGGTTAAATCATATATAGGCCCAGTGGTTTGTTATTTATTAGCACCTGTAGCTTATTTAATACCTCTACTTCACTGATGCTGAAATCTTCAAGACCTATGTGTGCGCAAATGGGCGGCACTGGCGGCATATTATTTGTATCCTCCCTGGTGAAAACATTAAATATTCATCAGACATTCTGCAGTCCTCATAAACCTAATTTTCATATTCATCAATTAATACCTTAACCTCCTCTTTCACAGTTCTTTTACTTTTATAACAGTGGAAGAAATCATTTTTAGGGTTATGTTTAGCATCACTGGCAATATTTCTTTCTAGATCTCTTTTGGCCTTCCAAACATAAATTCTACCTGTTTAAGCATACCGTACTCCTACATTCGTCCCAATTTTTTGTTCTTCCTGTAAGTCATACACAGCTGTCTTTTAGTTTATTTTTTATTGATCTGTTTAACCATATTGGTGACTGCTTGTTAAAGCTGGGGCCTGTTTCTATATAGACATACAAATGTGTATCTGCAGATACGATGTCTTAAACTGCAAATGCGAATGAAGTTGTGTTTCCATATAATGACACTCACATCACTTGTTCAGAATACCATTCGTAATTTATCACCGCCAATCTTATCATCGAAAGGTCAATTTCACCTTCTGACGTATGCTTGCAAAACAAATGGCGTCCCTGATGCATGCGGTGTATCTAAGACACAGAGAGAGAGAAATACAAAGACATAGATCATCGGCTCACATAAATTACAGTAATAGACAGATGCATAGCATCTTTGACAAGCTTTCAAATGAGGAAATAATCGCAATGTACCGTTTAAAGATGGAGGACATCCAGGAACTTTTTACGCCACTTGAGCCGCATGTAAGAAGACAAACAAAGAGACACCATGCCCTGTCTCGAGAAGTGTAAGTGTTGGTTACATTACGTTTCCTTGCCAGCAGTTCCTTCCAAAATGTATTTGGTGATACGCTGGCAATGAGCAAGGCATCAGTATGCCGATCCTTTGACAATGTAACTACTGCCCTTACAAACCACGCTTCGGACTACATTACGTGGCCCACAGTACGGGAATTACAGTCAATAAAGGAAGGTTTTCATTCCATCTGTGGTTTTCCCAATGTGATTGGAGCTGTGGATGGTACACATATTGAAATAAAAGCACCAAGTGTGTATGAATATCATTATGTGTGTCGGAAAGGGTACCACTCAATAAATGTGTTGATTATATGCGACAGTGATCTTATTATAAGAAATGTTGTTGCGAAATGGCTGGGGTGTATGCATGATGTGCTGCTAAAGACATTGGAGAGGAAGGTGGCTTCCACGATGGATGGCTGTTGGGGGACAGCGGGTATCCCTTGTCCTCTTATCTCCTAACACCTGTACCTAGCCCATCATCAAGGGCAGATGAGAAATACAACACAGACCACGGAAGAACAAGGCAGGTCATAGAGAGGTGCATAGGCATGCTCAAAATGCGATTTCGAGCGCTGGACAAATCTGGGGGTGCTCTACAGGACGCTCCACAAAAATGCATTACAATCATCATAGCTGCATGCATACTCCAGTTCACCAATTGTAGATGAACAACAAGAACACCTGAAGACAATTAGCAACCTCAAAGACAAGAGCAACCGCCTGACAATGCTGCAGGGCGCCAAGTATGGGATACACTAATTCGGACAAAATATGCCTTAATGCTACACCCCAAATATTTTAATATATTTATGTTTCGCCTGCATTTAAGTTACGTTGCGAGTAATGCAAATGGCATTAAAAACAACACTTCTTGCTGTGAATTCCACATTCTTTAGTTGGAAATGTTATTATTGCAAATGCCGTTCTTGTGCTATGAACTAATAGAATGCTACAAAGTTTGGATATAAAAATAAAATGTACTATTTTTGATATCAACACAACATTACTGATATGAGTAATAGAATTGTGATATCAGAAATTGAGGATTAAAAGTTAAAAAGGCTTGCCATAATAGTTTGCTGTTTGGCCCATCGAGCAGGGCAGCACTTTGACAGGAGGACCACAGCCTGACTAACAGTTTATTTTCACCACTTTGCAAGTTGGAGGTTCAGCTACTATTGTTGTGATATCGTATGGTTTTATTTTAATATTTATCTGGTTTTGTCAGTCACCTTTAAAGTCTGGTAATAAGACTTTTTTATGTGATACAAATAATTCCCTAATTCCCTAATAAGAAATATCACAACTTTAAAATTGCTGCTTTTGTATTATTATGTGTATACTGTTATTTAAATTTGTTATTTAAATGGTCTGACTGTGGCAGTTGTATGTGCGACATGCTATACATATGTATTGTGTTTTTCTTCTGCTATGTACTGTACAGTGCTTTGCGATACTTTTGTATAAAAAGCACTATATAAATGCAATAAATAAATAATATTTTGCGTGCATTGCTATTCTGTTAGATTCTTTGCAATGCCACATTTTAAGAGTAAACATTGTAAGGTCAACAAAGGTTAAACAAATATTGTGAGCACACTTTTGGACACTGGCTCCCACAGCTGCAAGGTGGGAGGATGTTTCCCAATTCAACCAACCCAAGATACAGAGGAACAAGGAATCGATAAAGTGGGGTACATCTGATCATTCCCAGATGTATGTTCTTTGTCTGGAACAATGTTGCAACTCATGCCATGAAATTGGTAGTGTTTAGATATTGTCAGAAAACAGAGTGTATGCAGAGATCACAAAGTTCAGTTTCACACACACAGTTAGGCAAGATATTTAAGACAGGCACTCATTAGTGCTTGTGAGAAAAGCTACCTGAATCCTCTCCTGATGACAGACCATTGCCATACCTGAGCTTTCTCCCTGAAAATTAATTGATCACTATTTGATTTCTGTTTATAACTAGGTGCAACATTGTTGTCTCTAACAATAAGTGTGTAACTTTTGAATATCGGAATCAATAAAGGAAACTTGTTATATTCTGCTTAAATCTTTGTTGTGTGCGCTCCTTCACATAGGAACACATACATCATTTAGTTTCTTTGCAACATAATTCTTATACTTTTACCTCTGAGTGGTGGATAGCTGTTAAAACAATAGTCTACAATGCAGTAGTATTGCTTAAGTAAATGGCATTTTATTTACTGTTTCAATACAAAAATATTCCTCATTCTCATGTTTCCTCACCAAACAGAAGTTTAAATGTACATTTCCAAAAAAGAGCCCATTGCACCTTGTAGCATATCTCACAGTATTTTATACACTTTTGGAGAAAAATACTCAGAGTTTACTTAACTTCTATTAATTAATCGAAATATTAGTTCCTGTACATTTTTGGGGACCTTTTTCCTTGTTCGATACTGTTAATCAGATCGAAATAGGGATGGAAACATGGCTTGTGCTGTTTTTTTTTTATTTTTATAGATCATATCAATATTTTAAATTGTATGCTTATAGTTGTTAATATAGCATAGTAAAATGGTGCAACATACTCTGAATGCCCGCCTAACAGCATCTTATGCAAAAAAGATAAATAAGGCCAGATGAAAAAACTACTGTATATTCTGCAATATAAGTGTGCATCATTATGGTTCAATAATAAAAAAAGTCATTAGACACTCCATTATGTGAACAGAATTATTCTTTTTTTGCTGCCTACTTAAAAAGTGAGTAGCGGGGTTCTGAAAAATATAGCATTACATGTCCCCAGGTGTTGCTACAACCTGTAATTTTTCTTTTCATTGTTAACATTTTTTACACTTATAACTTTAAAATCTGTTTCAAAGTGTAAAAAGTTGTCAGGATGAAAAGAAAAATTACAGGTACATTATTTAAAGAGATGTAGGAACACATGGGGTATTACGCTAGATTTTTCGGATCCCTGCTACTTACTCTTTAAATCTCATTAACATTCCTTTATCAGCTGCCTTGACAACAAACACATATTATTTTATTTTTATTTAGCAGACACCTTTATCCAAGGCAACTTACAGAGACTAGGGTGTGTGAACTATGCATCAGCTGCAGAGTCACTTACAACTACGTCTCACCTGAAAGACGGAGCACAAGGAAGTTAAGTGGCTTGCTCAGGGTCACACAATGAGTCAGTGGCTGAGGTGGGATTTGAACCGGGGACCTCCTGGTTACAAGCCCATTTCTTTAACCACTGGACCACTGGACACTACAAAAGTGAACAGCACTGTTTTTTTGGGCAGTTTGAATGTATGTTCTCTAATACAATTAATCTAGTACAAACACAAATCATTCCGCTTTGTTTAGTTATTTCAGTAGTCCGTCATGAAATTACAATTAGATGTGCATATTAGAGGGATCTCGACTGCTATGACTGACATAATTAGTTCTTGAACAAGCACTTATTTTGTTGTTGCCTTCGGTGATGACCTTTCCTCCCCTGAAGTGAAAACAGCTTTTAAACTAAGTCTGAATATATTGATTCTGAGCATTTGCCAGGAAATTCAAACTATACAGGGCTGTTAAATTGTATAAAGTACAGCACTGGACTTGACAAAACATTCAGAATGATAAGGAATCGCTATTGTGAAGGGTCAGAATTCAACAGCACATGTACGCATGTAGTTTTAGTCTTACTGTGCATATATAGGTAAAGGGTAAGTATAGCTTTTTAGTCAAATATGATATGCCTTCATCAAAAATAATACACAATTTAACTGATTGACATCATTCTACACTTGAGCACACAAATACACATACTACACACTACACAATCATGAACAGGAGGACTATAAACTTAGAACCGGAACTATAAAAATAAATGACACTCACTTTGGAAGACACTGGGTAAATTATATTTACAGTTTATATTCCTAAACATATAATAGCATGCATGTGAAAATGTAAATACTTGTACATATTAAAGAAATATATTATAATGAATAGATCCGAGAAATTAAAATCTAAAAGTAGCAAATTTTAAACAAAGTAAATGTATCTAATTACAGGGTAGTTGCTTACCTTATCAATAAGCTTACCTTGCTTACCTCATTGTCATTAAATGTGTATATTACCCTGTATTGCTGGGTACAAAGCACTTGAATCCTTCAGTTTCTTAAAGCAAATCACGAATGATCTGACTGGCTGTAACAAAATGGCTGAAACTGTTTGTTGTTGTTATAGCCTTGAGAGGCCTTTCAATGTAGGCCTGATGATTCCATGCAATAACAACATAAATAATTGTTCTTGTTCAATTCAAGGTCTTTCAAATCACTGCCTCTGGAGCAGACAGTAGGTAATGGAAACTTTCTTCTGTACTTTAACAATCACTCAACATGCTGTCAATTTACTTTGGCATACAGTACTTTTGCATTAGTATCTTACTCAGTATTTATGTTTTTATAGGTGCCAAGGTTGGATGATCTGTACCATGTATGCCAATTCTAAACTGAACTTTTTAGTATCATTAAGCCAGGTACTGTATCAATGTACTAAACCAACAAGGGGGCTCCAGAGTGGCGCATCGGGTAAAAGGCACTCCACGTGGAGTGCAGGATGTGCCCTATAGCCTGGAGGTCGCTGGCTCAAGTCCAAGCTATTCCAGTGCAAACCGTGGATGGGAGTTCCCAAGAGGCGGCGCACAATTGGCCGAGCGCCGCCCGGGGGGACCTAGGTCGGCCAGGGTGTCCTCGGCTCACCGCGCACCAGCGACCCCTGTAGACTGGCCGGGCGCCTGCGGGCTTGCCTGTAAGCTGTCCAGAGCTGCATTGTCCTCCGACGCTGTAGCTCTGGGTTGGCTGTATGGCGGGCCTGCATAGTGAAAAGAAGGTAACGGTGAGCTGAACCTAAAATACAACTGAATATTCCAAATTGTAAAATCAATTGGCGACTGTGACAGGGAAGACTGAGTGGTGACATCAGTACTGCGGTGCAAAGGCGCTGCGGCGCCGTATATTTGAACAAAAATAAAATAAAATATTTTAACAAAAACACAGAGCAAAATAAAAGTTTAAACAAAATAATCATAAACACTAAACACAAACAATAGATCAGGCTGGGCAATTGCCTTCACTGTTCCTACAGGTTTTGTTTAAATTCTCTCTCTCTCTCTCTCTCTCTCTCTCTCTCTCTCTCTCTCTCTCTCTCTCTGCCCCCTTTTCATGTGCAGGGCTCCTCGCCCTGTCACAGCGACTACTAAATTAAAAAAAAAAAAAAAATAATAGTACTGACCTGGGTAACACTTTATATTAAGGTGCTGCTTATTAATGTTTTATAAATGTTTTATAAATGTACAATATATGCTGTAACACAGCAGGGAGGGGGTTAAAATCCTGCCTGCATAAAACATGTGTGCAGGCACATTTTTGTTAATAGTTTTATTGTTTAATTAGATGTGTTAATTGTTGTATTAGTTAATTATGACCTGCACCTGGCTGTTATTGTAAATTTGAGCCAGGTGCAGGATATAAAAGAGAAGCAGGCAGTCTGCTCGAGGCTACTGTGTGAAGAGCCCGCTTGCGAGTGTGTGCAGGCATACAAGAAAAAAAGGTAGTGTGAATCCTTTCTGTTGCAGTGTGCTGTGTACTTTTGTTTTTGTTTTATTTTGCAACAGGTAAACAGCTTAGCTGTCCTGTTTTTAGTTTAGGTTCCTTTGTTTATGTTCAGTTAGTGCTCAAAGAGAGCTAGGTGTTTATTTTGGCTTTTGTTTATTTTGTGTGTATTTGTTTATTAAAAATAGTGCGTCAGTGCAGTGAAAATCAAGTTCCTGTGTTCTGGGTCTAATTATTAAAGGGGCAACGAACCGCAGAGTGGTGAGGTTCTGTTACACTGCTTAATAACTATGTTATATGGTGTTAATAAAGCATTATATATGGTTTATAACCATGCAATAGCCATAGACGGGATTATGAATAAACATCCCAAAGTAGAATAGGTGTCTAAAAACTGACCCCTTTATAAAACTGTAATTCTGTCTATGGCTATTGCATGGTTATAAACCATCTATATGGGTAGGACTGATACAGCGCCACCTCATAGTGGGGGTGGTGGAAAGGCTGTCACACCCCGTAATTCTAGGCCGGACTGGCCAAACTTTAAACAATTAATTAAAAAGGCAGTCCCGACCGTACACTTAAATACACAAAAGGGAAAACGATTGGTGAGGTTTTCTCCCTGCAGGCTGACTTGTTTTCTTCACTTTTTCATCCTAGAAAAACAAAGAAAGAGAGACGGATCGAAAAATGGGAAGGTGCATCAATGAAACGAGGCTGGGGTCTGATGGGAGAAAGCTCGGATGGTATCAAATGCCAATCAAAAGGAGTCGGTACGCAGTGTGATCGGGAGGGCGAGGTTACTGGGCCATCCAGGGAAGAGGTTAAACCGGCCCCTCTCAATATACCGGACATGTGGGACCGAAATGCAGACCTAGTGTGGGACCAACACAACGACCCCACACTGGTGCACGCTTGGGGACAGGTCTGGTCTACTGAAGGTAAGGATGTTGAAGGCACTGGGGCGCTAGTATATCCACACTTCATTATCAAGGGGCAATTATTATATAGGGTGAACCCTGCCATGGGCACAGGACAGCCTGTAACACAATTAATGGTTCCCCAGTCTTATCAGCCCAAGGTCATGAGGCTGGTGCATGATATCCCTTTTGCGGGGCACCTGGGAGCTGATAAAACTAGGGAATGCATATTGACATATTGGGTAGGACTTCATACGGAAATTTCAAAATATGTAGCCACATGCCCAAACTGCCAGCTAGTAGCGCCTAGTCGAGTGCGCCAAGTCCCTTTGGAGCTAACTTTTTGTCTCAAACATTACAGCAAGTGTATAAAATATAAAAAAATACATCCTATCCGGACATCTGTTTATCATCCACAGACGGACGGTTTGGGGAGACGTTTTAATCAGACCCTAAAGCAGATGCTGAGACGATTTGTGAACCAAGAGCAAAAACATTGGGCAATGCTTCTTCCCTATCTCCTTTTTGCAGTGAGAGAGGTGCTGCAGAGTTCGACAGGGTTCTCCCCCTTCGAGCTCTTGTACAGCAGACAGCCCCGCGGCGTCCTCAATCTGTTGCGAGAGGGGTGGGAAGATGTGGCAAAATTGTTTGTAGTGCACAGGTGTAGAGGGGATGCAGTGATTAGAAACAACAGTCCAACAACAGTTCAATGGTGAAAATGAAGCTGTATTAATTGCTTTAAATCATAATACTGACTATACACAACGATGTGTAAAGTCAGTAAAACCACAGGGTTTAGTCCCGAAATAATAATACACACACTTTCAAACACCTACATGTTCACCAGTCCAACAGTGAGTGCTCCAGGTGCAAGTGGTTTTGTAAATATGTAAACAGTGAATACAATGGTGCAGTGAAGACTGGGTTTAATGCTGGCTTAATAGTGACAGCTCCTGGATTTTAGCTTTCTACAATGACAAAAAACAACATTTAATCACACAGACAAGACAACATTAAACACGTTTTTGCTTTACTCCTCCTGGTTGTATCGTAACCATAACAGATGGTCAGATTGCATGGCCACATCCCCTGATATACCGTCAGCCCCACCCTCTTCTGTAGCGAGTGCAATCACGTCTCCTCCAATCCATGACTGACACATCGCCTACCATATTAGGGCGATGACTTCTGCTATTGTTGTTCCGCTCCCTTCCTGGATAGCCGACTTCCAACTGACCCTGGAATGAACTGTCAAACCATCCAGTCCGGGGCACACTGTTCCTGTTATACAGTGCCCTCATAGGTCGGGAGGGAGATTGTTGACTCAGATTCAGAGCAGTCTCTGAGTGGGTGCTGAGAGAGTGTCTAAAAGAATTAAAAGAAGCAAAACTGAAAGAGTGTGTCTGTCCATTTTCTGCTTCAGGCAAAACGCTACAATATTTTTCATAGCATTCCATCTACCGATAGAGGTAGCTCAAGTCATGTTAAAGTAAATGATATTTTATTACAAGTCCACCAGCATTGTTTTATTTATTTTGAAAAAAACATATTCATCAAACAGGAAGTTGTATTTTAGTAACTACAAATAATATGTAGTGTTTTGTAATCCAATTTCACTATGGAACCGAGTGCATGACAAGCAGGATGTGAATGAATTATGCAGGTATTTGCGAACAATTCATTGTATTTTAATGTAACTGTGCGGTGCTGTTTCTGTGCCATATGAGAAAAATGACACTCCAGTGCCTTCTATTCTTTCTTTTGTGCTAGAAGGGAAACGTGTGATAACATTAGAAGATACATTTTTTTTCAACCAAAAGTAAAATACCGTGAACTGTCAAATTAAATTTCTGGTGCTTACAGTTCTTTTTCAGGAAGACATATAAAGTAACCTGTCACTTGCACTTGTCAATTTTTTAAAAATGTTTATTAAACCTGACATCTCGATATTTTGGACAACCTGTCATAACGTGACGGTGTGTGCCATTGACGTATTAAGTGGACACAGCTCAAAAACCTTTGACAATTGATGATATAAAATCTCATGGTAACAATTTGTGATGGTAAATCACACCTAAACCCATTACTGGCCGGTAAAATAACCAGGCAGTAGTTTTATGAATCGAGTTTTATAAATTACCGCCATGTTTTATGCATATCCGGCAATATATGACTTCTACAGGGATTTTCCGTGATTTTTTTTTTTTTTTCAAAGGTAGTTTCACAGGCCCTGAAAAGCACTAATCTTACACACATTTACTAAAGGTAACATGTGGTCCATGATTAGTGCTAATCGGTTCTGTGAAAACTAACTGCAATACTCATACATTGCAAAATTAGCAGCAATCAAGAATTAAACAGTTACTATTTAATCACCATAACAAGCATACTTCATGCCAGCTCTGGAGGCACCACCCTCTCAGTCTCCATGTCCATCCAATCCTTGGCCTTTTGAAACAATTTCAAATATGGCCAGTTGAGACAATCAAACTCATTTGACTCATTTGAGACCCAGGCTGGATTTAAAACCAGGCCTCTAAAGGTGAACAGGTAGTGCAATGGCCTGCTATGCAATCTATCCCCTTATGTGGATTTTAACAGCCCCACTGATCTTTATAAAAGAGACTTACTTACTACCATGTGAAGCCCTCACTGTTTATTAGACATAAACTGTTATCCATAAGCACCAAATGTGTTAATTTCAAATCAGATGCCAGTGGAAGCAATCTGCTGTTATAAAAACTGGTCTATTGATTTTTTTCACTTTAAATCCATTTGCTGACTGGGCTGCCTAACCACAGTCCATCCCTGTGTGTTAGGCTGAAATGGTCTGATGACAATGCTGGCTTGTGAATGGAGGATTCCAGGCGGAACATGATCAGCCCACAGGAGAATAACCTCCATGCTTTAGAGGGATAAGCCAATCGGAGGTGGGAAACAAAAACTGCTACCAACAAAGGCTGACTTTGATGGAACTACTAACTGCTTTGTGTGGGATGATAGAACAGCTCACTCAGTCACCAGACTGAGTTGCAAACACATTTCACATCTGTCTAGTCTTATTTGAAAACAAATTCAAAACTGAAAAAATGAAAGTATTCAGGAAAGTCAATGTCTTAAAAATGTTTCAAACGCTGTAAAAAGGTTACATTCTTGTAAAATGAAACAGAGTGTATGAAATGATGACATTACATATCTGAACTACTGCTGCTGTTGTTTTTTGATAAGTAGCACTGAAGTGTCTGTTGAACCGTTATAAATATTTACAGATGACATCTAAATCTGAACATGGTTCAGTAAGAAACAACAATAGGCTTTTAATTCATCCAGTATACCTACCTTGTATAGCTACAGTACAAGAAAAGACTCCTATTCTGGATAAGGAGAATAGGAGGGGTCCCCTGTCGCTGTGTCTCGTTCCCACCTTCAAGGCGCCGGACTGTGGACCAACCCTCCGTCAAGGACGGGAGGAGAAGGACAGTAGGGGACTTGAGGGAGGGTGGATGTGTTTTAAGGGAGGGAGGAGGTGGCCATTGGGGCCAGGTGTGCTGCGCACAAGGGGGAGGGGGGGTACTGCCTGTAAATTAATATTGTTTTGTGGTGTTTTGGTGGTGGTTGGCAGGGATGGGGTTAATTTCCTATACTTAGGGTTCTACCTAAATCGCGATTTCGCGGAAATTGAGGGGTCACTGCAAAATTCACCTCTTTTAGAGGCCAATGCATACCGGACAAGTACGAAGAGAGAAAAAAAAAACCTTGTTTAAATGAACTACTGCACAATGCAAGCGGCGCAAACTACGTATTCCTTCTGTAGCTATAGTTTTTTTATTCCTTTGCCGTCCTGTCTGCATTGCACTTAGGCAAAAACAAACTCAGTGTGGAGTAGTGGTTAGGGCTCTGGACTCTTGACCGGAGGGTCATGGGTTCAATCCCCGGTGGAGGACACTGCTGTTGTACCCTTGAGCAAGGAACTTTACCTAGATTGCTCCAGTAAAAACCCAGCTGTATAAATGGGTAATTGTATGTAAAAATAATATGATATCTTGTAACAATTGTAAGTCGCCCTGGATAAGGGCGTCTGCTAAGAAATAAATAATAATAATAATAAAACAAACAAACAAAAAAACGTCCTTCGACCAATAACATTTACAAAAATATACTCCAAAGTGGTTAACGGTTCAAATGAGAACGATGTTTTAATCAGCCTATCACTGCGTCTGTACTGGCTTTTCTGTGACCTGTACTGTACAGTAGGGGGTGGGCCAAAGTCAGTGTTGCATTGTTTTGATTTAGGTTGCTAAAATCTAGTTTTCAGCATTGGAGGTAAAGTACCAGAAATGGACGACAAAGAAAAAAAAAAGCAAAGTACTGTAAACATTCTAATAAAAGCGATCAGAGTTAAAGTTGCTTCTGCCTCCTTGTTATTTCTCCCACCCCCTGTAAAAGAGCATCCTGTCCTGCCACACCGATTCCAGACCTGCTCTCTTATTTGTACATAGAGGTTATGGGGCGGGCCAGCGAGGTAAGTAAACTGATCTTGAAACAGTGGTGGTCAGCTAGTGAGAGGTCCCTGCGTAATCACGTCTCGTAGCCTAGGCTAGTCGTCGCTACTGAATTTGAAACGTGTCGAGGGGAAAGGAAGGCCAAATCAAAAATGAGGGGGAAACTGCTCCTGATGGCGATGCCTTAGCTAGCCGCGCTGTCTGCGCTGCTAATCCCGCCAGTTCAGCATCACCACCGGCACGTCCTCCACTAGCTAGTAGGCCACTAGTGAGTCAGACTCGGCGGGAGAGTGGGACGGGGTCGGAGAGGACTAGTGATGGGCAGTTCAATTATTTTTAGTGTCTCGATTCATTTGATTCAGTTCAGTTTGGTGAATCGATTCATTTCGTATATTTGATTCACTGATTCAATGACACAAAACCAGTCAGTGTAGACCGCATTAAGATTGTTTACGTAGGTTTATTTGAACCGGAAAGAATGAGTCGTTCACGAACTGCACATCACAAAAGCTAGGGAGAATCTATATTTGGTTGACTTGGTTCATAAACATTAAATTAAATATAGTTTAACAAAAAAATAATAATATATATTTAGAATAATGGAGATAACATAACAGTTTGAACCATTAGCATTGTTTAGCCATCAGTATCAATCTAATCTAATTTAATTTAATCTTTAAAAAAAAATAGTCAGTTGCATTTCGTATGTGTTTTTTTCTATACATTTGGAGTCACCCATTGTTTTTTACAACAACAAAAAAGAGAGGCTCGAACGAGTGGTATTTGTGGAACTAATCCGTGTTTGCCCAATTCATCTTCTATCCAGTAAATCTTTGGGATTAGTCATGTAATCAATCACACGTTGACACCCATAACCGCAACATGTATATTTTATAAAAACAAAGTTTAAACGTGTATATATTTAGTATTTTTTAGTGTTTAACACAGTAAAATAACATTTAGAAAATGTATATTTAATGTGTAATTATGTAATGTGCGACCCATTTAGCGGCAGCAAGCATTGTAGCCAAGGCTAAAGATGACACCTTAACACAGGTTATAGTTACATTGTCTGGCTACATTGTGTTTGTCACTTTTTTTCTCATGCGTTCCGGTACCTCAGAGCCCCCCGGAACACCCCCCCTCTCGCGCTCACTATGTGTTCCGGGACCTCCCGATTTACAAATTAAGCACTGGTTGTAGCCAAGTTAAGTCAGTACTACAGGTACGATCTAGCACAGCCACCTCGCTTCAAACAACCTGCTGCTTACATTTTAAACGCAGTTACAATTTTAGACCCGAATAGGCACATTTTCTTTGTTTTGACTTGGTACTAATAAAATTAATTATTGAATGGGACAAATAACATGACAACGAACGTGCTGCATATATTGCTTTTATTAAAACCTGCCAGCTGCCCTTGGGTAACCGAGTTTTGGGACTGTTTCTAATCAATTTCTACATCTGTATAACTTGGCAAAGCTTTGCCTTACACTTCCAGCCAATTCAGTGGATGCAGAACATGCAATCTAAACGTATGGGCAAGTCTTCAGACCACAGAGACAGAGAATGTCGGCAGTGCTGGTGGATGTTGCATGCTTGCTTTGCATCCTATAGAGAGCACAGGGCTCCATTAAGGTAGAGGGAGTTGGTGAGTGAATACTGTGTGTATAAAGTTCAGTGAAGGCGCTGCCCAGCCTGAATGGTTTTGACTATGTGCCTTTTTGTTTGTACTTTGTTATTTTGTTTATTAAAACATGCAGCCGCGCTTAAACTGCAGCTTCCTTGTCTCTTAGTCTGTCCTGACTGATACCATCTGGGCCTGCAACGCTACCTGTCACAGTGACAAACATAAATAGCAAGGATTTTAAAGCTGTTACTTTATGATTTTCTATATGATGTGTTCAGTCAGCTTGTTTAGTCAGCCTTTAATAGCTTTGGTGAACTGTTACCCAGTTTCACCCTGATGTTTAGTGATTTGTTCAAAAAGAAAAAAAAATGACTGCACCTAATTTAAATTGTTAAAATCTTTATTTAGAAGTGTTTAACAATACGTTCTTTATAACTAATTAAAATGGCTAAAGGAATGCAGCCTCTTTACCTATTAATAATGAAAAGTCATGTGGTAGTAGACATTCCCACAAGTATGCTAAACTCAGTTTGAGCTGCAGTATTAAAGTAGAGGGGGGCGGGGGCAGGGGGGGTAAAAACAAAGTCAAAAGTAGACGGTCACCCCCCCCCCCCACCCCCCCCCCCCATGCTGCTTCAATCTGATACCTTACTGTGCTTTTCAGACTAATAAACTTGGCTTGAAATTCTTTTAGAACATAAGCCAAAAAATAAAAAAAGGCTTTATGTTCTATAATCACAAGGGATATCCAGCCGGTAGACTCTCAGAATGAGGGCTTACTTTTTTGGGTTTTACATAATATGATTGCATGTGAAAGACAGCACTGCTGCCCTTGAAAAATAATGTGTGGAGACAAAGGTGGCTTCTTAAAATGGTGTTTCTCTTGAATTTCCCAGCCACCATTCACTTAAGGATGGCCTATATAACTATTTATAACGCACGTAGCCTAGATTTAGGTACAAAAGGTGTTGCAACATCAAAATCGGAAAATGTAAAACAGCTAGAACCACAGACTTCATGGACTATTTCTCCAGCATTTCATTTTTTATTTTTTATTCTGGACATGTACGCTTTGTGGATAATGAGTCAAGAAAATACTTGATTATGACCAAAGGCAAACTTCAGCATTCCACTTTCTTTTCTACCTACTCTATTTCCTCAAGCACAATAATGCTTGTTTTTGCAGCTGAATGGAAGTTGTGCACGATGAAATAATTAAAATTACTACCTCACTATGGGCCCAATTCATTGCTGGGTTAATATGGTCTTTTATATTTATCTGTACCTTCTTAACACAAGACACTTTCTTTCATCTAGACAGTGCTTTCAATTTACAAATCTGGTTCCACCAGTTTTAAGATTGTGTTAAAAACCTCCCTGTTATGAATATTTTATTTGTGTTAATATGACCAGATTTAACTGCAGTGTTAAAGCCAATCTTAACTGCCACACGTTTCAACATTTCAACTTTCATTTTGGTGAAAGTTGTGAAAAAGATGCTAGTGTTGTGATACCTAAAAGCGGCCCCAATTTCATCTTTATAACATGGCATTTAAGTAGGATATGTAAGATGTAAGTAAGATTAAATCATTTCTTACCTTTTGCATATTTCATGCAATTTCTTTCCAATTGTTATTTTGCTTATGTCTTCATTGCATCGTTGAAATGTATTTTTTAAAAAGCTTGGCATTACTGTAGAAAATCTGTCGAGCTAGTTAATAACTGCTGCTAATGAGTTGCAATGAGTCTGATGTTTTTTTTTTTTCA
The DNA here is from genome assembly GCF_902713425.1 of Acipenser ruthenus. Classification (NCBI taxonomy): domain Eukaryota; kingdom Metazoa; phylum Chordata; class Actinopteri; order Acipenseriformes; family Acipenseridae; genus Acipenser; species Acipenser ruthenus. The sequence continues at coordinate 69,278,939 of NC_081192.1, forward strand.
TTAGGCGAAAACTCAAACCGGTGTTTAAGATGAGGCAAATAAAGTTAACCCAAGACACACTTCAAATGTAGCACAGAGAGAAGAATAAGAGGGCATACATGGAGGCTGAGTAAAATTAAGTTTAGAACAGAAGGTAGGAAGCACTTTTTTTACACAGAGAATTATAAATGCATGGGATAGCCTACCAGGTGAAGTAGTAGGATCTAAAACACTGAACATTTTAAAAAAGACTAGATTCTGTGCTTTTAAATTAGTGTCCGTCCGTCCCCCCCACCAGTAGGGGAGAATGGTGTGCTAACAAGGAACAAGCCTTGTTGGGTTGAATGGCCTTTTTTCGTTCCCAAACTTTTCATATGTTTTTATGTTCTAATAGTTTTGTATAGCTTTTTACTCCCCTAATTAAAAAGTGCAGCAAACTTTACACTGGTGCAAAACCTTAGTAAATCCAGACAATAATGGTATACTTCTAGCCGAACATTATTGGAAATTCTATCACATAACTTTGATTTAAAAACAGCAATAATTATACTTGGCATGTGGTGCAAAGACCATTCTCTACTGGGCTGATTTTCTTTTGTCCGTAATATAGCTTCCATGTTTTCCCTTTAGTGTGTGTTTTAATTAAAATGATCTGCAGGGAGACGGAGAGCTAGTTGCACAGTGCTATCTTTACATTTGTTTCACTTCAAATATTTTTTTTTTTGCCACGGGTTTAAGTCTGGTAGGTTGAAGCACTGATTATTATTATTATTTTTTTACAGTACATCTTAACCACCTTCCACACACAAAGGGCTTTATTCAATGCTTAAGGCCACATTCCTTCACAGGTTTTAAATGAGAGCAAAATAAAAGTAGAATATTGCCATCTTTAACATCACATGATACAATTCCCTTAGTTTGCAGTTTAATAAATCCATGTGGAAGCACGATGCAGAACAGATCCCACGCTGCAGAGCTGTTGACCTTGTGACTGTTACTCTGGTATTTCTTGGCAGCTGTCAAACATGACATTTTAAAACATGCTCCTGGATTCGTACAAGACAGATAAAAATAAGTGCTAGCAACTAAGTCATTTGTAAATGTATGAGTTTCATAACATCTTAAAAAATAAGAGTTGGTACCGCCTAAGGTGTTTACAGTTGAATTAGCATGGCTTAGTTACCAGACCTAATTGTGAAGGATGGTCATGTAATTACATTTTGATGGGTCTCTGTGGTGGTCTTAGTGTGATTGCCCCAGCAGGGACTGGTAGGTGCCGTTGGGGTATCTCTGAACAAATTGTAAATGGACTTTATTAAATTGCGATTATAGTGTCCTTCCAGACAACATCTGGCCACTTACCTTAGGGTATAAAGCCAGCCAACAGTGCTTGTACTTAAATCAACATGTTCTGCACCTTTACAGCCTCTACTAGCTTGGTATATATATATATTGATGTCATCTTTAGTTCCATCTTGTTGGCTGATGATACTTCCAAGGTAGGTTAATTTGTCAACACATTCCAGTTGTTGGTTTAGGAGCATGATGGATTGATGCTGTGTGACTTTGGTTGTCATGACTTTTGTTTTATTGGTGTTTATATTTGGGGGTGGGATTATTGAATGATTGCTCTCTTTCTAGGATTATTGAATAATTGTCCACTAGATCACTTCCTATAGAAATCTCAGGTAAACTCACCTGGGCATTGCCATCACAATCCCAGTTGTAATCCTACAACTGCGCCGCCAGTTCAAAATACAGACAGCACTTGGCATTTTATTTCTTCAGTCTGCTCTTCCCCATATATGTCATCAGGCTTTTGTTTACTGCATTGTTATATTTTGTGTGCTTTGGTTGTGAGCGGTTTGCCTTGGTTTGTTTACGTGCTGGTTGTCTGTGCATTTTGTTTGGGGCATGTTGTTTGGGGGGCTCACAATGCCTCTCTCGGCTTCACGGTGCCCGTTTGTCCTCCTCCGTGCTGTGTGTTTTGTTATGCTTTTACTTGTTTGTACAGTCCCAAGCCAGTCGTCTCGGCCCTGCTGACCCATTCAGGCTCCAGAATTGGTACACACATTAATTCTTACTAAGGTTCTATTACCGCTGCGCTCCTAACGCTCATGTGTGAGTTTGTTCTGTCTGCATTAATTAGGGCTGTGCTGTCTGTCCTATGCTTGCCCTCCACCTCTGAGTGGGCTCCAACAATGGTGCCGTAGTGGTACACGCATCGAATCATGGGATTGATTGTCCTATCCTTTTTACCATCACCGTCACAAGTCAAGCAGTTGCCAGTTTCCGCCTCTCTCTTCCCAAGAATGAGAACCTTCAGTCATGAACACGTTCTTGCAGTTTTGGTGAACAGTCGATTTAAATGTCATCTAAGTATGAATATATGTATGTGTGTATATGTATATCAATCAATCAATCAATCTTTATTTTATATAGCGCCTTGGACCACCATCAGAAAGCGCCTTACAAGATGCAGTAACAAGGAAATCCATAATACTTTAAATACAGAGAAATGCATAATACATGATATACAGTAAAAAATTAAAAAAGCATAATGCATTAAGTACAGTGAAAAATGCATAATACATGATAGTAGCATAATACATTAAATTGTAGCAACAACACAGCAGCTAATAGCAGCTATCAGGCTTAAAGAGCATGGAAAGCAACAGCAACTGTTTTCTCAACAGTTTTCACTGAATTTTGGGGCTAGCCCGGGCGAGTCTAGTTTCGTCCAACGCTTCAAAATCGGTGCTGGGCAAATCTGGTTTTGCCTATGCCAATTATTTGGGCGACTCTAGTTTTGCATTTCTACAGTCTCCCCTGCCAGCTTCCAAGTGTGTACCGGGGTACCTGCCTCGCCTCCACTTCCATATATATATATATATATATATATATATATATATATTTATATAATTTATTTACTAATGCACAATAAAAACACAACAGTCTAAGTTTTACATCAATAGCTCATTGGGCAGATCCATAATGTTAATTACATTATAAATACCCGATACTAACTTTGTAATGTTTTCATTTTGACAGTGTGTCACGTTTCATACTGAAAACTTATCATGATTCTTTGATCTGTATTTTGGTTCACATTTTCTGTGATTTTTGTTTCATATCTATGTTTAAAATAGTTGATTAAATCCATTAGACCTGACTGTTGTGTTTCTTTTGTGCATTTATATATATGGCCAATATATATATTGGTTAGTTTGATTCTATTTTGAGGAAATTTGTTTTGACACTCTATTACATCATTATTTATTATTTATTTCTTAGCCGACGCCCTTATCCAGGGCGACTTACAATTGTTACAAGATATCACATTATTTTTACATACAATTACCCATTTATACAGTTGTGTTTTTACTGGAGTAATCTAGGTAAAGTACCTTGCTCAAGGATACAGCAGCAGTGCCCCCCACCTGGGATTGAACCCACGACCCTCCGGTCAAGAGTCCAGAGCCCTACCACTACTCCACACTGCTGCCCCTATTACACCTTGTTTCTTTGTGCTTGCCATTTATAATAATTTATAATCAGTGATACCCTCGGCAGGGTCATTACCTGACTGGTTTATAACAAAAGTAATGAGTTGGGTTTATGGTACCCTATGACAGAGAGAGAGTGAATTCTAATCGACAATCTCCCTCCTGACCTGTGAGGGCGCTGTGTAACAGGAGCAGTGTGCCCCAGACTGGATGGTTTGGCAGTTCATTCCAGGATCAGTCGGAAGCCGGCCATCCAAGAAGGGGGCAGAGTCTGGGGAATACCAGAAGTCATCACCTTAATGCGCTAAGCGATGTGTCAATCATGGATTGGAGGATATGTGATTGCACTTGCTACCGAAGGGGGTAGGACTGAAGGTATACAAAGGGATGTGGCCAAGCAAGGAAAAACCATGTGTACTAACCGTGAGTGTTTTGTTTGTTTTGTCCTGTGCACATTTGTATTTCACCACCTGCACTAAGAGCACTCACTGTGGACTTGTGACCATGTTGTGTTTGTGCGTGTGTGTGTGTAATATCGTGTCGTATTATTTCGGGATGAACAGATTGTTTTGCACGGAGCGATACACATTGTTGTGTAGAGCCTGTGCTTATTATTTAAGTGTAGATTTAATGCCCCTAACCCTAACCTTATCAGCAGCGGGACAGATATGTAACCCCAGTGCTCTCTGCCCCTCCTGTCTTTTTCAGGTGCCATGAGTCTGGACACATCGCCCGGTTGTGCCCCTCGGCAACGGAGTGCAATGTGGACACATGTTATCTGGCATCGGAAGCAGGGAAGAAACGAGTAAATGATCAGGAGGTGTCTTGTATGGTTGGTGTGGTTGTTGGTAATGTGAGCATCCAGGCTTTAATAGACTCAGGGTGTGTGCAGACCTTAATTCAATCAGCTCTCTTCGGCGGTCTGTCATGGCAGCCACAAGGCAAGGTGGCTATCTCCTGTATCCATGGAGACACAGCGACATACACCACACTAAAAGCATATCTATTGGTAGGACCGATACAGCGCCACCTCATACTGAGGGTGGTGGAAAGGCTGCCGCAACCCGTAATTCTGGGCCGAGACTGGCCAAACTTTAGACAATTAATTAAAAAGGCAGTCCCGACCGTACTCGTAAACATGACAGACACAAAAGGGGAAACGGTTGGTGAGATTTTCCCCCTGCAGGCTGACTTGTTTTTTTTCCTTTATCGCTCAGATGGTATCAAACGCCACTCAAAGGGAGTCGGTACGCAGTGTGACCGAGAGGGTGAGGTTATTCCGGCCCCTCTCAATATACCGGACATGTGGGACCGAAATGCAGACCTAGTGTGGGACCAACACAACGACCCCACACTGGTGCACGCTTGGGAACAGGTCCGGTCTATTGAAGGTAAGGATGTTGAAGGCACTGGGGCGCTAGTATATCCACACTTCATTATCAAGGGGCAATTATTATATAGGGTGAACCCTGCCATGGGCACAGGACAACCTGTAAACACAATTGATGGTTCCCCAGTCTTATCAGCCCGAGGTCATGAGGCTAGCGCATGACATCCCTTTTGCAGGGCACCTGGGAGCTGATAAAACTTGGGAATGCATATTGGCCTGATTTTATTAGGTAGGACTTCATAAGGAAGTGTTGAAATATGTTGCCATATGCCCAGACTGCCAGCGAGTAGCGTCGGGTCGAGTGTGCCCCACCCCTTTGGTCCCACTGCCAATAATTTCCACTCCCTTTGAACGCATTGCAATGGACATTGTAGGCCCTTTGCTACGTTTTGACTCCGGGTATACGCATATATTAGTAATGGTAGATTATGCAACACAATACCCGGAGGCAGTTCCATTGAGGTCTACAAGTGCAGCTGCAATAGCCAAGGAATTAGTGCAGATTATGTCGAAAGTAGGGATCCCCAAAGAGATTTTGACTGATCATGGAACTAACTTTTCGTTTCAAACGTTACAGCAAGTGTATAAAATATTAAAAATGCATCCCATCCAGACATCTGTTTATCATCCACAGACGGTGTGTGGTGTGTGTGTGGTGTATGTGTGGTATATAGTGTATGGTTTGTGGAGTGTGGTGTATGTGTTGTGTGTGGTGTGTGTTGTCTTTTGCAAGCCTCAAGGTGAAGGAGAACCCTCATGACTGTGTGCTTAACCAGGGTGAGCTACAGTTTATCACTGTGTCTAGACCGGGATACCTGCAACTTTAGGGTAGGGATTCATTTAGGGGATTTTAAATCCCTCCCAAGTTTATTTAGTTTCCTGGAGTGGGACCTCCCTTTTAGTGGGAGTAGAGCTTGGCCACCTTTTGTTTCCTAGCTTTGTTTTTGTACAGTGTTTTGTTTTGTATTTTTGTAATTATGTACACGTGTGTGTATGTTCTCTCACACTAGGGATACCATTTCTGGTACCCTAGTGGCACCAACCACTGCAACTGCCTGCAATATTTGTGATTATTAATAAAACCTAGATGTCTGTGCAGCGTTTCAATCACAAACTCTGTTTAATATCTCAGTGGATATCCACACCATGACAGTACACCCTGTTACAGTAAGATATTGTGGTTTGTAGCTTAATCTGAAGAAACAATACATTGATTTTTCAGTTGTGTCTTGCTTATTGATTAAATATTTACCAATTGTTTTTTATGAAGGATATTTTTATTTTATTATAACAAAAACACAGCATTACAATGTGAGTGCTGCTTTACCGAACAATGATTATATTATAAAACTAAAGTCAGCATTTACCTTTGTGCTGATTTACCATTAGTTGCTAATCTGCAGTATATATCTGCTGAACTGTTGCACTGAAATCATTGTTCTATTTCATGATAACTAAGGATAAAAAAGGCTTTTGCTGGAAGATTTTTGCACACAGTAGAATGCCTCATAAATTTGCTGTGGTAGGCAGTGGAACCGGCAATATAGTTCAAAGAAATGTTGTGTTGCATTTGGCAAAAGTAAAAAAATAAATAAAATAAACAACAACACACCTGATGTCAGATTGTACCACCGATAGTTATTTAGGTAGTTTCCCTTATCATGCATCATGGGTCAGACCAGGTCGGGAATGTGCCTGGGTTATCAGGGTTAGTCCTGGGTTATCAGGGTTAAAATATTTCACTGAGACATGTCTGTTAATCATGCCTCCCAGCGGTGTCGCTGATCTGGGACCTGACCTTGTATATTTAAAACCCCCATTAGATGATACATTACTTTACAATAGTACTGACATCACCCTCTTAATATTTTTTTTCAGGTTAAAAGCCAAAGAAAGGGATTGGTAATCCTGCCTCTTTCCTTATTATTAACTTAATTTCTAAATTCTGGTTTTACAGCTGTTTGTTTTTTTTTTATTCGATTTCAAAGGAAATATGATGACAGCCTTCTTTAACCAGCTACATAAGCGATACTTTCTCATTCTACAGTGCACTATGTGCCACTGTTGCAAAATATTTTGTAACTGCAAATTGTGCAATACACATCTGAATAGATGGTAGAAAAAACTGCAAGCTATAAAGGATTTTTACAAGTGGATTCTGAACAGTGCTGTATCTAAATACAGTCACCATCTCAACATTTCAAACAGTCACATGAACTGTTAGTCATTTTGTTTTATAACCTTTGTACACAAAGGGACCTACAGTATTCTGAAGCAAGTGCAAAGCAACCGACAACTATTTTTTAAAAAATTATTACTTATCTCTAGACTTCAAAATTGAATGTAGTTACTCAACAAATTATTTGGTCTTTAAGTATTTTTGAAATGTCTATACTATAATGCTTCCATGGACAATAAAAACAAAGAAAACCTTTTTTCTGCCTCCATCATCTTGACTTTGCTTCTCTGAAGTTCATATATTATATTTCAATATATGAATTACACAAACATTTGTTTCACTGATAAATGATCGACGTCAAATAGCAAACCCAAGCTCCATTTCAATCACAGCTCTGAGCTTTGAACTAGCAGTGGGTTTGAATACCAAACCAACTGCTTTTAATAACACTGCTCAGGCAGGATTTTCAAAAGCCAGTGTTAATGTATCAAACTCGTGGTCTAGTAACGAGAGCTTTAGTAGCAAGTGATTTTCAAACAAAATGTGTTAATTAAATCAATCCGTTAATGCTTTGAAATTGAGTCGACGAGGTTGTTAATGAACACATTTCTCGTTAAAAAGCTTAATTGTCGCAGGTCACATACATCACTTCCTGTCTCAACGACTAAATAACTTGTTAATCAAGATGCATGTTAAAAAGAGCAAGAAAAATGAATGGAAGCAGAATTTGCTGTTATGGAAACTACTATCTGTACAGGGAGACGGCTCTCCCACCAGCGAGCAGCAGCCAAATGGAAATAAAAAATAATGGGGATATCTATTTTGTGTATAATTTGTAAACTTCATGCAGAATGTACATTTATTTAGATAACTTCACGTATAAAATGCTGATTTACGATTATCTGGCGTGTGGGTAAAAATCGGACAGCACGGATTAAAAGGAACGTTTTTTTCTCTTTTTTGGTAAGTCATCTGTGTATATTGGTTGGAATTTATTTTCTTATGTTGTATTCTTTTGTATGTATTTTAGTATGTACGATTGTAGGCTATAAATAAATACGTTTGAAGTGTAATTTGCACTTTTTATCTATTAGACAAAATGATTACAGAATACTTAAAAACTGCTATTAGGACCATGTTGCATGATTGGTTTATTATTAATAGCATTATAATTAAACTATATCAAATCATAACTATAACAGACGCACCATTTCTCCACTGGATTTTACCATGGCAATGGAAGTAATTATTAGGGCATCAAAATGGGTAGTAGGAGGAGAGCGCTTGGCTTCTGGAATGCGACTACCACCAATTCGAGCATACATGGATGACATGACAAACATGACTACAACAGTTGCCTGCACTAATCGGTTATTGGGCAAATTAACCAATAACATTGAATGGGCATGAATTCAATTCAAGCCCACTAAATCAAGGAGCATCTCTATAATTAAAGGTAAAGTAGTAGATAAAAGGTTCTACATTAATGGTGAGGTAATACCAACAGTGTTTGAGAAGACAGTGAAAAGTCTTGGGAGATGGTACGATGGGATCTAAAGGACACAGTTTGTGTGGGAGAAGTTAGACAACAAGCAGTGGAAGGGTTGAAAAGCATAGACAGCAGCGCTTTACCAGGCAAACTGAAACTCTGGTGCTTTCAATTTGGTCTACTGTCAAGGCTGCTGTGGCCACTGACTGTGTACGATGTTTCTTTGACAACAATTGAGAAGCTGGAAGCTTTAATCAGTTCATACGTCAGGAAATGGTTGGGAGTTCCACGCTGCCTCAGCAGAGTGGGACTTTATGGTAAATGAATACTGCAGCTACCAGTCTCTGCTCTAATCAAGGAGTTTAAGTGCGCCAAGTTCCGACTGGAAATTACATTAGTAGATTCACGCGACAAATGCGTAAGGGAGGCAACCTGTGTTGAAAACTGGAAGAAATTGGGCGGGAAAGAAAGCTGTGGAATGTGCAAAGGCTGCCCTTTGAATCTGCGATATCATGGGGCAAGTGCAGCATGGAAGAGGGGGTCTTGGTCTCAGTTCAGCTCCTCCTACATGGCACAAGGCAAACCCAGCTCAACGGAGGAAGCTGGTAGTCAACGAGGTGCAAAAGCAGGAGGAGAGGATGAGGTGCGTAAAGGCAGTTTCCCAGGCCAAGCAGGGAGAATAGATGAGATAGGAACAACGCAAGATCGCCTGGCTAGACCTATGGACAATGGAACAGAGCTGGATCATTTTCCTCATCAGATCAACATATGATGTTCTCCCATCACCACAGAACCTAAACCTCTGGGTGGGTGAGGATCCCCTTTGTGTTCATCACCTGCAACATTAAGGCACATTTTGACAGGATGTAAGGTGGGTCTTAGCCAAGGACGGTTTACTTGGCGCCATGACCAGGTGTTGCGATGTTTGGCCTTAGCATTGGAAGACAAGCGTAACATGACCAATAAGTTGCCACCAGTTCCATCAAAGCGTTACACACAAAAGTCAATATTCCTCCGTCCAGGAGAGCAACCACCAAGAAAAGGTGTAAAAACCAAGCCTCGCCCAGGACAACTGGAAGCTGCTAGAGACAGGAAAATGCTGGCAGATGTTGGTCAACGGCTTATTTTTCCACCTGAGACTGCCACCACTAACCTTCGACCAGACATTGTCTTGTTGTCTGGATCAGCACGCCTTGTTCATCTGGTAGAGTTAACAGTGCCATGGGAGGATGCTGTGGATGAGGCGTATGAGAGGAAGAAACTTTGGTATGCTCAACTAGCTGCTGAAGCGGAATAGCGAGGATGAAGTGTCCGGGTTTACCCAGTGGAGGTGGGTTGTATCAGAGATGTTGGGTTCAGTGGTCAAGAGTTGTGTCGCACAGTGAAGAACTTATCTGAAGCAGCAGAAAGGAGCAGCAACTGGTTGTGGTTGAGATGGAAAGATTCTGGCTGGGGATCTCAAGCACAATAGAAAGAAAGCAACGTGGATGTACGGGTAAGTAAGCTGGGCTGAGTTGAGTGGGGGACGGTCGGGGGGTGATACTGGGATGCCAGAATCACTGTCGAGCCCGCTTGAGTTAGCTAGTCGAAGAAACACCGACGGAAGGTGCCCACTTGAAGACCCCAGAGATGTACCCTACTTAGCTCAATCCAGAGCTGAAAGCTGGAAGCTTTAATCAATTCATATGTCAGGAAATGGATGGGAGTTCCACGCTGCCTCAGCAGAGTGGGACTTTATGGTAAAGGAATACTGCAGCTACCAGTCTCTGCTCTAATCAAGGAGTTTAAGTGCGCCAAGTTCCGACTGGAAATTACATTAGTAGATTCACGCGACAAATGCATAAGGGAGGCAGCACCTGTGTTGTCATGGAACAAAATAACAGTTTGAACAAAACCCTACACACAGAACTCTTCAAAATAAACAAAACAGCACTGTGGCAATGTGTCCGCCCCTGTGTGCATATGTGTGTTAAGTGTTGTATGTTGCGTGTGTTAATGTTGGTGTATAGTCATTGGTACACGGGATATAAACGGGTCTGTGTTTCACGTGTATTTAAAAATGTAGATTTGTATTTAGGCACGAGGAGGGCACAAATCACTTCACGTCTATTATTCAGTTCAGTGTGAGGCAGGAAGACTCTAACACATTCAGCTTGTTCGATGTGGAACATACTGTAAAACTTATATTAAACGCCTCTGGCATTTATTTACAATATTTGCCAGCAGACCCAGTGCGTATTGGAGACTGGCGATTATTTGAGACCGGCCTTTATATTAGATCACTAGCTTCACATGCTTCGTGCGGTCATTGAGAAGCTGCTAACACACAACCCTGTAGCAACATCGTAACTCAATTTAAACATTCCAGCAACTTTGTTAAAAGGTTGTGTGTCAGTGGGAACTAACAGTTTTGTTTTTATAACAAAATTACATTGTATTGTACACCCTCAAGTATAAAGTGAAAGTATTATTACAGTCTTGTTACAGTCAATCTTATGGTGTCCCAGTTATATACAGAAACATCATGGTTTACTAAAGATGTATGATTTTCAGGCAGTTTCATTTGTTTTTTTTTTAAACTGAAAAAAAAAATTCCCGCCTCATGAACAAAGATTTGAAGATTAGACCCTCGAGAAAAAGCATATTTTGATATTTTGTTGTGAACCAATTCCTTTTTCAAGCTCAAACATCTAACTGCAATAGCTGTACTGAGCATGCTCAGAACCAAAATTTCAAATCCCTATAACTCAGGAATAGATTAATATTTTTTCACCAAACCAGAAAAAGGCACTGTTCTGGGCCAGTCCCCTTGTACCCTAAAATTGTCAAACAAAAATTCCAAACCATTTTGGAGCTGGAGACTATCACTATCTGGATCTCGAAATCCGCATATCTGAACAGAACAAAATGGCCCACATCAAGAGATTTAACCAAAGAGACCACACATCCACATTTTTGTGCAAATTCATTGAATGGGGTCAAAGTTATTAAAGTACAGAAATTGGGATTTAACATAAATTACAGCAATGCCAGTATCCCTATTATAATACAACTTAAAATTATTTGTTTTTTTTTACCTTCATCTGAAATAAGCATTGTAGTCCACTGAGCGAGTTAACGTTTTGAGAGAAGAGATCGAGGGTTTGTATGCAGTGTTTCATCAGTACTCAGGGGATTCTAAACATGTACCATTATTTAATTTAATCTCTCAGACATGCTTTAATTGCTGTTCCGTTATTGAGTAATAACAAAATGGTTGACCTCAATAAAAAACAATAGGAGATCAGTGTCCAGCTGTTGTATAGTAATACATAAAGTGATTTTGTTGGTAAGAGTTGTGTCTTTCAAACCATTCCAACACCTAGGTTTAATTAGATGGTTAAATACCTCGTTGGAACAAGGCTCTGGACTGCTTACTTCAATAAGGCATGCTTAGCACAAGAGCCTAAACTACAGGAATATTTAACTGTTATATCACTTTACATTATATTGTCTCAATCCTAAACAATCACACAATTGTCTTCCACGCATACATTTTGGGGTGACCTTTAGGGTCTAGTCTTTTTAGGCTAGGCTTTGGGGTGCTGTACATATAAGTGTTTTGTGCATTTCGTTTAAGATCCTCCCAGGTGCAGTGTAAAACAGCATAATATATGTGAAAAGTCAATAATAAATGATGTATGAAGTTTCAGATATGGAATTGCCAGTTTTGAAGTAGATTACCTTGAGATAAAGCCTGGGGCTTATTTCCAATTTAAACTGAAACTGCCAGTGTAGAGGGAGTGTGGCAGGGCAGAGGAAAAGCCGTGCACATAATGAGAGGGGGCAGGGCAAAACCCTGCATGTAAATAAATGTGTCATGTTTGTTCAGCACTGGTGAATGTATTGTTATGATTTCAAATGTAGTGTATTATTATTATTTAAAAGGAAATGTATTGTTTGGGAATGGGTGATTGTTATTATTGTATGATTTAAGTGTATTTGTGTTTATTTAAGAAAATGAGTGTTTGGTTTGTTATTGTTTGGTTTGAATGTTGTCTGGCAGACGTGGTGTTAGCAGCTCTTCTCTGCCAGACAGCTTGTGCGAATGCATGGTCAGCAGTCAGTGATTATTGACTGTCAGCCATATAAACTAAAACTTGTGTAGAGTGTTACTGGAGCCTTTGATTGAATTATTGTTTAAGGGGGTTGTTATCACTGTAAGGTGCACGTGTATATGTTTGTGGTTTTGTGTGTTGGGGGGGTGAGAGGGCACACCTGTCAAGGTCCCAGGACACTTGACCGGGCGATTTTTGTAAGGGATATTTTAAGCAAGCGAAGCAGCAAGGGGGAAGGGTGTTAACCCCTTCCTGCAGAGATGGGTCCCGTAATTTATTTTTTAAATATAGATGCTCAGAAACTAAACCAGAATTCAGTATAAGAGTCCTTTAGTGTAGCTTTAGAGATGATGGTGTTGAATCAAGGGTGTGTTTTGGGGAGCACGGTGTTATATGCCCAAGTGGCAGACTTGCAATCTCTCAAGACTCTGTCATGTTGGAATCATAACAGCAGTTGTCACTGTTCACTGGTCCTTCATACTCACATCCGGGTGTCAATCACACTCACAACATGTCGCGCTAGTCAAGTAGGTAGGGAATAGACTGGCCACCAGATGACGTGCGAGGGAACCAATTTAAGCTAGGAAAAAATAAAGAAAGAAAAGAAAAAGTATATATAGAGAGAGAGAGAGAGAGAGAGAGAGAGAGAGAGAGAGAGAGAGAGAGAGAGAGAGAGAGAGATTGTTAGATTAAACGGGGAGGTGGGAGTTTTTTTCTGACCAGGAGATTGGTCTTGAAAACGGGAGAGTCCTGGTCAAAACGGGAGATTTGACAGGCGTGAGAGAGAGAGATGGGAAAATTGAAAACAAAATTAAAAAGTAAACAAATGCTACGCGTGGTGGAAATCACCGGGGTGCGAGAATGTGTAACGAAACGGAAACATTTCAGTAAACAAACAAATAACTCTGTGGGAGGATTTTTAAATTAAAATGTTGATAAATACATGCTGAAAATATAACATCCAAAAGCAACTAAATACTGCCATTAGGAACATAAACGTGTCACTTTATCTCATAGTCTCAGAATAGAAACACATGTTTCCCGAAGAAGAAAAAAGAAAAGCATTTTGACCATTCACATTGGTTATATTGAAATGCAAGAGAGATAGAGGGAAAGTTATAGATTTGCAGCAACTGAAAACCAGCGATTATTTGTAGATTTGCTTGTTTTAATAATAACGTTAGGTTACTTACCGTAACCCTGGTTCCCTGAAAGAGAAGGCGACCACCAACATTAAGTATGGGATAATGTATACCAGAGCCGTCGCGAGAGAGAAGGAACGGCAGCATATGAGGGACGCACAAAGCGCTGTCTAACTCAGAGGTTAGCGGTGTGAACTTACACCCTCAAGGACCCTTGTGCCCACATACGGCACAGCAGGTTCTACCACATTAATGCGGTAGAATCTGGTGAAAGTATGCGGCGTAGCCCAGCTAGCCACAGTACAAATCTCAGACATCGAAGTGCCCTTAAAAAGGCGCAGCTACTCTACCAGGTGGGGGTAACCCAGCACCATCACATGCAGTCAATACCGTGTCTGCAATCCAGCGTGACAGACGCTGCTTAGTGGGGCTGTCCTAGGGTCTGTGTTTCGTGACAGACAAAGAGCTGGTCAGACTGACGCAGCGCTCTTGTCCTAAGCATGTAACATCTCAATGCCTGCACTGGGCAGAGAAAATTAAATCTCTCATTCTCTGTTGAAGCAACGGAGGTGGATGAAAAGACTCCAGTTCCACAGACTGGTTAATGTGGAAAGCTGTAATCACCTTGGGGAGGAAAGCGGGGTTGGTGCACAGCGACACTCCACTTCCATCCTCCCACACGCGCATAAAGGAGCTGTTTACAGACAGCACCTGCAGCTCACTGATCCGCTTTACGGAGGTGATAACTAAGAGGAAGGCTGTCTTCATAGACAGATACTTCAGCTCAATGGAGTTTAAGGGCTCATACGGGCCTTCTTGAGAGCCTCTAGTACAATATTAAGGCTCCATTCGGGGAGAACAGTCCTCCTAGGAGGGCGTAATCACCGTGCGCCTTTAAGGAAATGGGTAGCCAAAAATGCGCACCCGGAGACATAGAATCTATGGGGGCATGGCAAGCAGAGATAGCCACTGAATACACCTGCAAGGTGGAAGATGACCTTCCAGCACCAAGCAGTTCCTGTAGGAACTGCAATATTACTGGCCTAGGGCAAGTGATGGGGTCATAGTTTCCAGCCTGACACCAAGCTTGAAAATACTTCCACTTATAGGTATACAAAAAACCTAGTGGAGTCCGCCCTAGCGCTCTGCATGGTACCCACAACTGCATCCAATAGCCCTAGGGCTAGCCAGCAGTCCCTTACAGGGGCCAAACCCATAGCTGGAACCTGCGTGGTTCCGGGTGCCAAAGAGAGCCTTCTGCCTGACTGAGGAGATCCAACGAAGTGTAATCTCCCAGGGCTGGCTATACAACAGCTGGCACAGGTTCGAAAACCACATTCTCCTGGCCACCTGGAGAACTGACGCTTTCTCTAACCCGACTTTTCCTAGAAAAGTGGGAGTGTACAAAAAACGCTTTGGACCACTCGTGGGCTGCTCTCAGTTCCCGCGCATTATGTCCAGCGATCCGACCAGGGTCCGCGAACTCCTCCACCTGCCCAGACCGGCCCCCCAACAGAGTTGGGTGCGTCTGTCATCACCAATTGACAGTTGTGTATCACTCCTATGCTTGCGCCTTCGCTCAGAAGAGAGGCTTGCTTCCACCAGCATAGGGCTTCCCAGCCTAGGCAAGAAACCATCAGCTGACGGTGTCTGTCGCGCTTGGGGTGCAGCCTAAGGCACTGAGCCACACTTGGATCAGGCGCTTGTGGAGTAACCCTAGTTGGGTGGGTGATGAAGCCGAGGCCATCAGACCCAATAGTTTTTAACACAACACCAATTATACTGTGAACCCTTATTGAACAGGGCCAGACAGTTGCAAATGGCAGCCACTCTGTCGTCCGACAGGTACCACAGCACAGAAAACTCAGGATGCTCCCCTGCAAGGTGAAGCGGAGATGCTTCCTGTGCACTAGACGAATAGCAACGTGGAATCTGCGTTCTTTCAGTCCAGTGTGATAAACCATTCGCCCGGCTGGACAGCGTGCCGAGTACGTAACATCCGGGGCAACCACCGATGCAGGCGGGGTCAGCTCCAGGGCCGGCGCTATTGGCTGAGCTAGGGCCACAGCAAGGGCTTGAGCCTGCTGCCTGGCCAGGCCCAGCACCGCGTACAGCTCAGCCGTGTACTGAAGCACTCAGGCACCAAGGGTGCAGACGCACCGAGGACACAGAGTGAGGCAGAATACAGTACTGGTGCACCGAAGCATCGGGGCACCGAGTGCAGGTGTTATTCACATGCTGTGGTGCTAAGCACTGAGGCATGGAGCACCTAAACACCGAGGGCGCCGACTGGGGGCGCCCAGCATTAACCGCGTGAAGTCAACACAACCTGGAGTAGCGCATAGCATACACCGGGGTGGATACCCAGACTCGAGTGGCTGCGGTAGGCAACCAGGAGAGCAGTAAAGGGGAGCGCACGGTGCTGCACCATGGTGCAGAGCGGCGATAACCTGGTTCTTGACCACGGGCAGTCACACAACGTGGATAATAATAAACGTGGCAGCGCACAGCGTATGCCAGGGTGGAGCACAGGCTCAAGGAGCTGCAACCTGTTATTTCTTTTTAACTGCAAAGGCAGTAACAGGAACATACAGGCTTATACCCTGCCATTCAGCTATGGGAGAAACACATTCACCATGTCAGGCGGGTGACCAAGCGCGCCGAGTAGGCGGGCTGAAACAAGCCGGTGGATTCAACTCAACCATGGGACACAGCAGAGCTGGGTTCCCGTGGAAGAATTATTTATTTCTAACTGTCGGGCAGTAAGAAACAAATGCGCACACACACCACAGAAGCTGTGTGGCTAAAAATATCAGTCACCACGGCAACGCGGTTAACTGATTTTGTTTTGTTTTTACCAGCCCACCGAGTAGGAGGGCTGAAACAAGCCGGCGTAAGCATCTCGACAGCAGGGCTCAGCATTGCTGAGTCCCGATGGAGGAATCGCGCTTGTATCATTTTTTATTATCTTTAAAAATGCAAGGCAGTGAAATAAAAACACAAACACAGCGGCAAGCTGTGAGGGTAATAAAGCAGACACCACGGCAACTTGAGTGAACGGAATATTTTAAGCGCACCGAGAGGGTGGGCTGAGGCAGTCCAGCAGAGTTAATTCCACAGCGGGGCACGGCAGAGCCGGGGCCCGGTGGGGGAACACGTGTCTCTTTTTCTTTATTATTATTATTTTATTCCTTAGCAGACGCCCTTATCCAGGGCGACTTAATAGCAGAGGAAAGCAGAAAACAGCGATCGCTGTAAGGCTTTCAGCAGACTGCAATCGCAAAGCGATGTAGGCTGTTAAGCAGAAAAAAAAGAGTAAGCACAGCGTAGTAACTGGACAGGGGTGTCTAGCCTGGACTACATGCAGTCACACGACCAGGGCAGCGCGTAGCTTACCACGGAGTGAAGCACCTTCTACAGGCAGAAGGCAACGAGGCACCTCGTGCATCGACCATCCGAGGCGCTATGCGCCCTGATGTACTAAGCACCTGCCTACCGAGCACCATACGTCCTGATGCGTATGATGCATCACAGGCCGTACAGGGAAGGACCCCGATATGTTGCTGACTTTGTGCATTAGCACTGAGGCACTGCTCGCACTACGTTGAACACTGGTAAGTGTTAACGTAGTGTGTCCACTCACTAGCGTTACAGCAAGGTATGCTGAGCCCCGTGCGCACCGAGTATCCTGTTTTCACAGATACTGTGCAGCACCGTGAGCTATGTGCCAGGTTGAGCAGTGCTTACGCAATAACCCGTGCATCCCAAGCACACTGTGTACTGCATTCGAGATGCTAGGCAGAGAGTCCTGAGACAGGACGTCTGGCTTGTGCATAGCACTAAGCACTGCTTTCACTGCGTTTGACCCACAGGTACTAACAGAGTGTAAATTTCGCTAGCGCTACAGCTAAGGCTATTAACACGGCCTACCCTGCGCCGGGTACCGTGGGCACAAGTGCACCGTGTACTATGCAGCGTATGGGCACTAGTGTACAACCAACTAAGCCTGCACCGTGTAATATGTACACTGCGTGCAGCACTTGAGCTGAGCTCAGTGTGCACTGGTATAACTATGCAGCACCACGAGCTATGCGCTAGTACAGCAGTACTTACTCAACGAGCGCAACGTGCACAGAGGGTATGGTTATCCTCTTGTGGGATACTGGTGTTACAAGCCGTACAGGCATGGAACCCCGGCATGGGTCTGTTCTTGTTTAGCATAGTTCCCCCTTTTTTTTTTTTTTAGGAACTAATGCACAACAGACTAGGCTTGCACTGTACCGTGTGGCACCACGAGTTATGCCCTAGCAGCGCAGTGCCTACGCAATGAGAGCAACGTGCACAGCACTGCTTGCCTCGAACGTTCTAGACGCCTCGCGCAGCGTAAACTGCGTACCCTGCGCCCTGTGCGTAACTTTTTGGAAGGAGCAACGAGCACCTGCGCGTTATGTGCGCTGTGAATATCGTTCTGCATACACTGCGTACTGGGAACCAAGTACCGTGTGCGTTATGCTCCTACGCTGGCATCGGATAATACGCAGCCTGTGTCAAGAGAAAACAGGCTATGTATGCGCCGCGGTACCGCAGCACCGGAGAGGACGCTACGCAAAGTGCGTACCCAGACCGCGTGGTCAACACACACACCTGGTCAGTGCGGAGCGTGTACCAGGGGAGGACAGAGGCCGAAGCCGCGGTGGGTGAAGTTTTTGTCAAGCAAAAATTACAGTTTATAATTAGGAAGGAAAGAGAGAGAGAGAGTACACCGAATGCACATGAACCGACACACCGCAGCGGCTCCACTCAGACGGGGATACGGCAGTACCTAGCCCCGAGAAAGGGAGCGCGGCAGGGTCACTCGACAGCGGGGATACGGCCCGGCCTGGCCCCGAGGAGGATACTTGTGTAACTCTCTTTAGGAAAAGACAACTCACTCTCGGGTGGCTGCACAGACAGCCGCTCACATACGACAGACAGTAAAAAGAGAGCGGCCCACCAAGGGGGGCCGTTGAAAGACAGAAAAATGAAAGACTTTTTCAGGAGTCGTTGATTCCAGGAAAGCGGCAAGCCAGCTTTCAGCACGAATGCTAGGAACTACAACTGACCCGAATCGACTCGAGGGCTCTTCCTATCAACACGCTCAGTTCTAAACACAGAGGTCTTACCTTACTGTCTTGAGATGGAAAAAGAGGGAGATCTTCCGGTGAGTGACGGTTTTGTACCCTCGGTAGGCGGGACCGAGTGCATCATCACAGGAAGGGGCCTTCGGCAGCTCTGATATAGAGAGCTCAGTATTACCTACCTCTAGGGCAGGGAATATCCCATACTTAATGTTTGGTGGTCGTCTTCGACTTGAAAGTGAACAGAAAAGTTACCACGCAATACTTTCCGTGAGACTGCTGCTTTCAATGTAAATAGTTCATTGATATTTTTATTCTGCTTTTGGTCATTTTCATTTTTTGTTCATGAAATTCAGTAGTTCAATAATTCATACATTTTCTGTAAATAAGATCAATAATTAAATTAAATTTAAACTAAATTTTATTGTCAAAGAGTGTTTATGCAAAACCAATGTGAATTTACAATATAACTTTATATGCGTGATAATGTAAATCTTTTATAGCGAGCTTTACATTGTCTTTTATGATTTTTTTTTCTATGAGTCGCTTAAAAAACAAAAGAAAAAAAACCCGAGCCAACATATCCATCTTGACACGTCTTCGATACCATGCGTTGTACGTATTGAGTCATTTCTGTTATCTACACAGATTTATAGATTTTGTGGGGACAACTTGGCATTCTTCCATTCCATACTCGGCTGTCCTGTCACAGGGAGTTACTGATGTGTTCAGTTATATTTACTTTTAAATAAAGTTTTGATCTCTTGTATAATATAACAGTTTACAGATTTTTTTTTAGATTAAATTATTTAGTAATTGCAAACATTACAATCTAGTGGGAAAAGAAAAAAAATTGCACATTTTCAATAAATAAGTGCCATTTGCTATTTTTTTTTCAGGAAGATAAAAACCAGCTGCGATTCTAAAACAAGCAAAAGCTTACAACTATAAAACCTGCTTAATGAAAAGTGTTGATTTCTGTTTGTTTTTTTTCTTTCTGAATGGAAATTTGATGTAAAGAACTTTGAGAATCTAGCCCCTTGTTTTTAAATGCACATGTTAAATAATTTGATACTATGTAAATGCACATACCTCAAATAAAAAGATTTCACAGTTTTGAAGTTTAGTTCTTCAGATCTAACACCATTAAGATTATTTTGTGTAGTCTTCTCTTATGTTCCATGCCAGTATTTCTAAGGTAACCATATGTCCACTAAGGTTGTCAGGAGATGTCAGAATTGTGATCTTTTGCAAACAAACAATATTAAACTTATACCACTGAGGACTTTTTGTTTGTAAACATCCATATATGTGACAGCTGATCTTCAACACTATTAAAGTGTGTGGCTACTAATACTACACAGCCTGCATGCAGTGTTTGGGGAGTTACTTTTAAAATGTAAATCTGTTACAGTTACAAATTATTTGAAGATAACTAGTTACAGTAACTTATTACTTTGAAAAACTAGTTACAGTTAAAAATAGTTACTTCACAGACACAGTTTACATTTCACAGAGATCTTTTTTTCGGTTTGGTCAGGCTGCAGCTGGAAATATTTGTTGATCCAGCTATCGAACCCACTCGTTCCCTCCTCTGACATTTAGCAAAATGATATGAAAAGTGCGTTCAACATGTTAGTTTTGACTTGCTCTGTTGAAGCTTTGAACCTTGCACTTCCTTGAACCTTGGGGAAGTATAACATCCAATTGGAGGTTTTTCCTCCATACCATTTTTCCTTGAGATGTTCCTGTGGATTGATATCATGCTCTTGAGACATCGCAGTGGCCTTGAATATTATAGTCGCATGACATCACAGTGGCCTTGAATATTATAGTGTTTTATTAAATAGCTGAGCAGCTCAGTGAAAGAACCCATTTAATGGCCCACTCCTCCTGAGCAGCGCTGAGTGCTACAGAGTAGTTTTTCATCAAAGCAAAGAAATTCTCACTCTGAAAGGCTCGCTGACTTCCTTAATGCACACACTAAAAAGCCAATGCCTATGTAAACAATAACACACTTCATGGAGTACTGAGATACTGCTGTGCACTTTGAAGCATTACAAAATGGCTTTATGTCAATAAATATAAGTGAAACAACAGTGCCTTACTGTATGTTTGAACCAAATTACAAGCTTATTTGCTAGCCAATCAATTGCCTCTATTTCTCAAGGTGCATTATATATTGTATGCTACCATGGAAATGGAAGTGGAAACAGTATTTCCCAGTATTATAGCATTCTTTACATTATGAAGTCACCCTATCACTAGTTTCAGCTGTAAACAGAATAGTTTGTATCTCAATCAACAAGCACAGCACAGAATTACTTAAAAATAAAGACAAGGTTTAAAGTAAAAAGAAAGAGTTTTAAAATAAATGTTTTTAAAAGAGCAAGTAAAATCAGAACACTGGTTATAAATGTGCACTGTCAGTCTGACCAGCTCGGCAACAGGCTGCTGACACTGTGGATCCTTTGTGAAGTTTGTTCATCGTGTTAATCACAGACTAATATGATTTCGATAAGGATAATTGCAGAGGTTCCACTTGTCAGATAAAAAGTAGTGAATCCCAAAACACTATTATGGGATTTACAATACTTAATTTACACATCTCTACATGCCCCCACATTTTATTGGAGTAATGCCAACTTAATGTTAGTGCCTCTCCTCTCTAAAGTAGCATATAAACATTTAAACTACAGATTTTAGGGTAACTAAATAAAACACACTACATTCAATGCAGTCAACAGAGTTTTATTTAAGAAGCAGAGCAGGTAATACTGAATGAATCACTTCTCAAAACTGTCAATTTGATATTTGCTTTGGTGTTACAAAAACAAGGAGGAAACAAGCAGCATTTTGGCCTTTTGCTCATTCAACTGAGCCTGGTGTCTTCAAAATCCAGCCCTCTCAGAAGACTGAATCATTAGGCTTCTTTCTCATAGGTCCTTGTGGCAACAACATTGCCCATGATGCATCTCTATATATAAAAATAAATAAATAATTAATACACAATAAACATTACCTACCTACCAAGGCCACACAACTTTAAAACGCACCCTTTAAGATTTCGATATTAGTATGTTCTATGGCCCCAGTCCTAAAGAGTAAAGCAATGTTACAGTAGCCATACAGTAATAATAATGTAGACCGAATTTGGATAAACTTTAAATAAAATGTTATAGCAATATTTAAGATATAAAGTATGTACATATCTGTTAAGTATAGGTAAAACTAAAAGGCAAGGGGAAGAAACACACTTTAGCTATGATATACAGTATTATGTGCCAGTACTTCAAGTGCCATCTAATAATTGCGAAGTAATTGTGGATTATGCTAAAGTTATTTATTGTCGTTTTAGAAAAATATATACACCCTGTGGTTCTCTATTTTTATAATTCTATTTGTATTCCACTCTACACACAGCTATAAAAGTCCTATGTCCTGGATACATTCTACTGTCAATAGAATTCTGGTCTGGCTTCAATTCCCCCAAAACTTGTAAACGGCAGCAGGACATCCCTGAGACCGGGCTGGATCTATCCCGCTAATCTTATTGTCATAACACATACCGCTACTAATTTTCCATCTTTCACTTCTCTTTCCAATGTTGTCTGTTTGCCATCCCACGATTGTTTATGCATCAGTTTGTTGTTTTCCAATGTAATTGTAGTCTGGAAGATAAAGAAAAAATAATCGGTATTGGTTTGTACAGTTTCATCAGATTCATTTTATACATCGTATTAACCACGGACTCTGCTTCAACTGGCTCCGATTTAAAACTGAAATTTACATTACACCCACCTTTGTTTTTCTGTCGTCGGCTGTCGTTTCATCGAACTCCTCACCCAATTTGAATTTGACCTCTGAGGTCTTAAAGGTGCTTTGTGATTTCATACAAAGAATGTCGCCTTCTACACTAAAGATCAGGCTGGGTTTCGCCATGTTACCCATCTGCCTGGTAGCAAAACCGACACCTTAAAAAAAGGAAAAAAAAGAACATGATAGATAGATAGAGATAGATAGATAGATATAACACATGGATGCACATGCACAATAACATGGTTTATATCTCTATGAGAATGTATCCATACACGCTATATGTAACTGTACTGCTAAATATAAAGGAAAATAAAGGGTTCACATTTTTTATGTAATTCCTTATTGTAGCAACTAGCCAAACACCTAAAACTACATCCTTCTCAGTCTAAGTATCACGATGCGCAGAGAAAAAAGAAAAAAAAAATCCTTACCCAAAGCTTTCATATAATCATCGAAATTTTCACTGTCAACCATTTTCCACGTTCCTATAAACTTATCGACCATTTTGGCTGTGTTTATAATTGCACGTTTTCTTTATCACAATAATAATATCCTAAAGTAAAAGATAGCCTGCCAGGCTGCCGCAGATACAGTTGTTTCTCGCTTGTGGTATTTAAAGTAATCCAAAAGCACGTGCCGATCTCAGCAAACCAATGGAGGAATAGAACGTCAGGGACTGCAATCAAACCCCGAGGGACCAGGAGCTGGACAATGGGGAGAAAGACATTACAGCAAAGGGTGGTGTAACCAAAAAAAAAAAATAAGGAGCAGAGTTCATTATTCGAGCTTCAATATCAATTTAAAACATTTGTTTCCATCAGTGCCATTTCTCTTATGTTGTTTTGTTGTCTCCAAGCACTAGATACCTAGACAAAATAATTGTTTCCACTGTACCTTTGCTGCAGCTTCTGTTTTAAAACAACAAGTGTCTAATACTGACATAGAAACAGTGTTAAGGTAAGCATTATATGACAAAAACGTTTATTTTGCAGTAATCGCTTGTATAGTATAACATTTGTATGCAGTATGTTTACATATTAATTATTTTTTTTAGCAGACACCCTTATCCAGGGCGACTTACAATTGTTACAAGATATCACATTATTTTTACATTCAATTACCCATTTATACAGTTGGATTTTTACTGAAGCAATCTAGGTAAAGTACCTTGCTCAAGGGTACAACAGCAGTGTCCCCCACTGGGGATTGAACCCACGACCCTCCGGTCAAGAGTCCAGAGCCCTAACCACTACACCACACTCCTGCCCATAACCGCTACAAAATGGAAATAATGATTATGAATATAATTGTGTTTAATACTCAATATTAATATTTAGTAAGATATCAAATTATCATGTAGAATTTATTCACATCAGCAAGTCAAAGGGGAATAATTATTTACTGACACTTTTAGTCAAGGTGGAATATTATATTTGCAATGCATCTAGAGCTGCAGCATCCCACAGTCATGTTAAATTAAATAATAAAATATGATTCAGTTGGTATATTCTGTTGCTTACCTTGCACTATTAATCAACGTGTGGCTTTCCATTTTGTTTATCTTCCATAGATGTTTCTGCTTGCACAGAAACCCACTCTCTCACCTGGTGAACTTAAAATATGTCTGCTTCTATATGCAGTAGCAGAAGATAATAACTGTAATGCAGGAAAGCATATGAGCAATGTAAACAAATGGGATCTCCCTTTTTCTACCCATAACATCTGTAGGAAAACACCTTTCAAACTGTTATTTAACATCAAAGTTGTTTAATATATATATCAAAAAGTCATCAGTTAGTGACCATGATTTATACTTTGAATACCATAAAAGATCATTCTGGATACACAATTGCATGCGGGTAGTTATTTTACCTTTACCCTGTTTTCTTAAAGAATGTGATAAAATACTTAAATATTATGGACCTGATTTACTCCAGTAAATGTGTTCCAATTTTGACTGTTATGTACACTCATTCAGGTATACATGACAGTCAAACTGTAGTAGACAAACATTTTGGCTTATGCTACTGCACACATAGAACTAAAACTGTAAATCCAGCCCTTTATTCAATTATCCTGTTGCAAAAAGCTGATTTAGAGGGATGTAGGCAGACCTCTTCTGGTCAAATGAACAAATTACACTTTAAGATGGAGGCAGTATGATCCAACAAGTATTGGGACAGATAAATAAATGGAGAAGGGCATCTCAACCCCTTTGCTTCCTAAATATCTTGGTATCCTTGGATAGATAACTATAGCATCTTCATACTTGAATAGATAACTATCGCCTCTTCAAATTTCGCATTGCTTCCCTAAAATGTTTTCATTTTGCTAGAAACAAAGAACAACAGGGGATGGGGGGTTTGTTGACCATTTTAACCCACTCAATTATTTTGGTATCCATTAATAGATAATTGACTCCTCTTGAAACCTATTAAATATTATTTTAGCCTTGCTATGGCTCAGGAGACAGAGCAAGGGTTCCGTCCTTTTAAATGTATTGGCGTTCTGTGGCAGGATGGCTTGGTGGTGACGTCAGACCAGGAAGAAACATGCACCAGTACTGCAGGGTTGAGACGCAAATGCGCTCGTATTTATTAATTAAGTCAAACACTGAATGAAAACAAAGTCTTTTATAAACAAAAACGGCACAGTGGCCAAAATAAACAGGTACAATAAGGTAAACAAAGCAAGTACCGTGCTGTTCGAAATCCAGCACAAGTAGCAATTGTATTTCTAGTTTTAGTTCTTACTTTTCTTCAGTTCCTCCTCTGAACAATCCTCCACCCCGGTCAAGAAAAGCTGCTTGGTTTTATATCGCGGTTGAGGGATTTACTGGCTATCAATTACCTAGTTTATCCCTCCAAAGACTCGGTCAGTGTCCTGGCATATGAACGGAGGCACCAATGGACCCATGGGCTGTGGCAACAACAAATCCCTGGGGGTCAGCAGCAAAGGACCCCCAGGTGATGGTAACTGGCCTCCTAGCTGCAGATGTGGTAACAGCTGCTCTATTTGTTGGCCTGGCGGCCATGGTGTACAATCCTCCTCCATTAGCAACGCTGGCAGCAGAAAGGCTAACAACGGGAAGGCTGCCTCCTCCGGACATGCAGCCAGCAGTAGCAACGCTGGCAGCAAAAATGCGGACAGCAGTGCAGTGCACTACAGACGTGGTGGTGGCACTGGCAGCAGCAATGCTTCTGTCAGTGCGGGACACTGGCAATGGCAGCGGCAACAGCGCTGAAAGACCCCCGGGCGGTGGTGAACAGACATCCCCGGGTGGTGCAGCACAGGCAACCCCGGGTTGTGCAGGCTTGGCGTCCCCGGGCGGTGCAGGCTTGGCGCCCCTGGGTGGTGACGAGCTGGCATCCCCAGGCAGTGACGGACTGGCATCCTCGAGCGGTGAAGAACAGGGCATTAACAGTCCCTCGGGAGGCGATGGCAGGAGCTGCTCCTCGGGAGGCAACCGCAGAAACTGACCCTCGGGTGGCAACAGCAGGGGCTGACCCTTGAGAGGTGGTGGAGGCAAGAGCTGACCCTCGGGAGGCAACAACAAGAGCTGACCCTCCAGAGGCGACAGCAACACCGGCACTGAGCACTCCTGCTGTGGAAACAGTGGCTCTGGAGACAGCGGGGCTTCTCCCAGTGGCACTGGAGATGCGGGGTCCTCCCCCGTGAGTGCTGGACGCCACTCCTCCCCTTCTTCGGCCGTTGGGCAGGTGGCTGGGGTTGATTTTTACCCCAGAGGAATCAGTCCTCTGCCGACTCCACCTCACGACCTCTGCACTTTGCTCTTCCTCGTCACTCTGAAAGGGGCATTCGCCGGTGTGCACAACCACGCATTCTCACAAGATATTGCTTGGTAGAGACAAAACGCAATCCTCGTCCCTGCCACCCTACATTAAAATAAACACAAAACAGTGCCTGATTATAATAATAATAATACAAAATAAACACAGGGGCGGGGTGTACCCCATCACAAGCTCCTATTTACATTGCCTTAAAATCCAGCTATGTGGTCACATTACCCCATTTACACAAGCCACTGTTGAGTTGGGTTTGAGGCAGCTTAGCTCTTTGGATAGCTTTTTTTTTTGTAGTGTAAATGCAGCAGTCCTTGTTCTAGTCGTCACAAAAGGGGCTTTTGCTCAATAAGCTGGCATTGCCACGGTTTTAGTCTGTTCATTTTTTGCTCTGAACATTATCGTCCAGAGTCGGCTCGTGCAGAGGCACATTGTGTACACTCAGACGTCTCCTTTGGAACAGGATGCATAAACTCTCATCTGAGCAACGCTAGTAGTCTTATCTATAGCACAGTGAATTAATATAATTATGTACGAGATAAGCAACGATAAGTGTTGAATTGGAAAAATAATTCACTGTTTCGAGTTCCTGTTTTGAGTTCCTAATTGATACTTGTTTGGTAACGAGATTCAGTTGATTGTTAATTTGGTAATTGGATTTGGTTTTCACTCCTTTGTTACGCTTGGTTCAAATTGTTCAAATATTTGTCCCTCACAATGCGAGAATGTTTTTAGGAGTTCCTCTTGAAATTTAAAACCCCGGTTACGGTATACTTAACTCACTCAAAAATAGAAAGTTCTGCCCTTTTTTGTTTGTTTGTTTTTTTCTTTTTTGCTAAGCTTCAAAAGGTAATTTTAAGAAAAATAAAGTTAGGAAAATACAGAAATTATTAATTTATTTATTAAATATATAGGTCAAAATATTACTGCGTCAGTTCAGAGGGAACGTCAGGTGTAGTAGCCTCTAGAAGCCGCTAGAGGGTGCGAAACAAACTGTTGAAATAATAGTAACAGAGTTAGTTTAATAGTGACAGACTTAGTTTTATCAGTTAGGTTTAGGGGTAGGGGTTAGGTTTTTGTTTCGGGGCTTTAAAAAAAGATGCGCGAGGGCAACGGGAGTCATAGTTGTATGTATTATAATGGTACAGATGTATTTTGTTTTACTATATTTTTGTAAATGCGTTAAGAATTTTTATATTATAAAGGTCAAGGAAGAGAAATTTGGTAGAATTTTATTTTTTTCAGTATGTGAGTGAAGTGTACCGTACCTGAAATCCCACCTACACAGACAAAAGTGCCTGTTGTAAGTGAAGATAGTAGCGAGGACAATGTTTTAGATGTTAAACATGAAAGTGGCATTAGAAAAATTAAAATGCAAAAAAACAAAGGAATGTGAACCGGGAACGGAGAGTAAATTTATTGATAGTTTTGCCAAACCTAAAACAGATGCAGACCTAAATATCTTTGCCAGCGACTGGTTTTCGAGAAGTACGTAAATGGGCTGTAAACTTGTTTGAACAGTAGTTAAAGCCAGGAAGGAAATGCAAAAGCTGAGTTTAAATCTAATGTCTAATTGATGGAATGATGATGAAATTGCTTTTGTTCCTGAAAAAAAAAGTTCTTCCTGTTTAAAGGATGAATGAAAAACTACATCTCCCAGAATTCCATCGATCTCCAATAACACTGATTGACCGGCAATCAGTTTATACCTGTTCGTAATTTAACAAGCCAGGCTGGTATAGAGGTTTCAAAGACAATCTATGGGCATAGGCGCCAGCTCCGTGGGTGCTGTAGGTGCTTGAGCACCCGAAATGTATTGATGCAGGTGCTGCTGAGCTCCCTGAGGATGTGCAAAAATGTTTACACTGGAAAAGAACAGCACACGTATATGCAATTGTAATACCTCTTATTGCATGCCACACAGCTGGCACGGAAGCTCCAGAGAAGGGTCAATGTTACCTGACAAGGAAATTAACTTATGTTTCTGTGAATGTTCATTCTTTATTACTCCCCTGCCATGACCCAGTTGGCTCTGACTTGCGGAGAACCCGGACTATTCAATTTCCTATGAGGGGTGTTTCCTGTGTGAAGACCTTATTGTCACAGAAAACAGTGCTGTTATAAATTTAATCATGAATCATCAAATTGAGGGGGCTACACCGCACTTTTTGCAGCACACATAAATACATTTCAATATTTTCCAATGTCAGAAGTGGACCAGGGTGAACACCAAGCATTTAAACAGCAACCTTATACAGTGAGGGAGGTATTTGATATGCAACCCTTTATTCACTAAAGTTTTTTTTTATTTTTTTAAACACTGATAAAACAAAACAATGAACAAAAACACAAGCACCTATACTGCCTCCACCCAAGCAAATACAGGAGACATTTGGACAACGATTGGTAGTGACATGGGCTTTGGTGCTGAAAAAGATTATATCAATGACCTCTAGGTTAGAGATCAGTTACTTCTATGTTCACACTATGTGGAGTTCATCAGACGAGGTAAGAAAGATATGTTCCATATTGTGGTTCTGAATAGGAAGGGGATACTAATATGTGCAGGAATAGCGGGGAACGTTAGCAGAGTAACAAAACATACCTGAATGCAACTTTAGACCCAGGTCCCATTATGATTTTGTTATTTCCCTTTAATGTGGTGAATTATTTTTCTTCCTTCTCTTGAGGGGTGTTCTAAACAGTGGTACGAAGGTCTTCATACCCATAAGGGTCATTTAAAAATAGCACCAACTCATAAAAATCTAAATCTCAAGCTTAAATGTTTTCCAAGATGTAGCATTTTGAATTTCAATAGGTTTTTAAAAATAGGTCCCAACCGGTTGTTTTGTTTTTTGTAATAAATGGATAACAGGTCTTTGTCAAAGACATTGACAGAGCCTTATCGTGAAGCATTTACCTACCTGGCTTCATTTAAAAAAAAAAAATGACCTTAGAAAAACTGAGTAATGTATGAGTTATGGATGGATTAATAAAATAACCATGGAAATGTATAAGAATAAAATAATTCTCTGGAAGCAACAAAAAACAAAACATAATACCTGTAGCCATTTCACTATTCTTTTAATATATAATAGGCCTATCCATTGTTCACTTGAGTTTAAACATTGTTTTACATAGACATACATAAACAGATACAACTGTTCTACTTCTTCTTTCCATCTTGTGCCTGGGGATCTTTTGCTGTACATCTGGACGTAAAGGCCGACAGCATCTCTTTGCTAGTCAGGTTTGCGCCTTTCATTACAAGCTTTTCTCCATCAGCTGAAAAGGAAAAAAAATACTATTTAACATGATAAAATATGCTTGCTTATGATCCCTGTGGTCACAGGCCGCCTTGATGGACAAACACGTTTCATATTTTTCAAGAATAGGTGACAATGCCGGACCAGAAAAATGAATGCCAAGCCACATGAAAAAACAGTACGTTTTTCATGAATAAAACACAAAATGGTATTCATTCCATAACTGTCCTGATAAATAACCCTTGGCTTAAAGTTTTCGGGTTTTATTTTTGATCACATAACTTAACTTATTTTGAGCCAATTCTGTTTCTTAAATAAACTCAGAAAAAGCTGTTAATTTACACAATATCACTTGTTTTTACCTTCATATCTTGAATGAGCCCGACTCGTCATTAATTCCAACTTAATTTTTATTTCAGACATGACAAATTACGTTAATAGCTCATCGCTGGTCCTAATTGCATTTCATTCTTGCAGTCGTCTAGTTTATCGTTGTGCCTTTTGTTATTTTCACTCGTTTAACAGAGTTGTCCTGACAGATTTTCTTTTCAGCACAAAATTTAAAATCTCCTTGTTGTAGCAAATACATCTTAAACCCAATAGTTTTCTATTTATTAGAATGCAGAGACAGCTTACCAACTACTAATTAACATTTAAAAGGGAGGTAGAGATTTGAAAATAAAAAACCAAAAAGTTCAAAACCTAGTTATATGAAATTATTACACATTTCCATCTGCCACTGTGACCAACTTGAATGCAATTTGTTATTATCCCATTTGTTTCTATCAGCAGCAGATCCATAAAAAAAAAGTATTCTTTCAGCCCCAGTTAGTATTGTGGGCTGTCAGAACACTGAACTCAATCTCTCACTTCTGGAATAAGATACTTAATGAGCATCCAATGTGGGGAAACAAGAGGCAGCTACAGAGAAACAAAACTGAAACTACTGTAGCAGTATCATTCCTATACACATATAGGTGTAGGCATACAGTCTCTGCATCAATAAGGGTTAGACAGTGCTACCAAACATACGTACGTCATGTACACCAAACTCTCTCTCTCTCCCCCTCTCCAATCTTGCAAGACCTTAGTCTCTCGCACAATACAGTGTCATGTCTTAAAGGTACAGCACATAAAACATAATATAATCGTCACAATGCAATGAGATTTTTCCAGATGTGCTGCATACTGCAGATGGAAATGTGGCATTAGGTTCAGGACAACTTCCTCCTACATACACTACCTTACCTAACTGGAACCAATCAGAAAAACACACAGTAAGTGGACTGCCCTCCTTATGCACTTAAAGCAACATCTTAGGCTAATTTATTATGAAAATATATTGCCTCGTCCAGTCGGTCGGTCTGTGTACCCTCTAACCAAACCAAGGTCTAAGGCAATTACTGTTAATACGTTAATGTTGCATAATCTTCAGTAAATTTAAATATATTATATTATATCACCTAATGATGCTACTTAAGTACTGAAATAGTTAAGATGGAAATATCTTTTTTTTTTTTTTTAAATGGACCAAAAAAACATGGAAATACTTTATTAGTGTATTAACTAATTAACCGATGCAGCAAGGTACATCCAGCTTACCAAAGGTAATGTCTATAATAGGATCCGATTTATCGTGCTTCACATCTGATGTTACTTCACAGCTGAGGTTTGTTGACCTGGCTTTTTCAGTTCCTACAACTGCAAGGAATTCCCTGAAAGAAATGTATACATTAAATAAATAAAAGGATCATACATAGGTTATACTAAATGTATATAACATAGTAAATTATAAAATGAATAGGTAAAAACCCACCAAATATAAATATCCACTGGGATTTCAATCGAGCATTTTGGAATCACAAACCAAGTACCTTGACCCCCTTATAAACAGATTAAACCGTTTTGTGTTTATTCAGAGAAGTCATGTTATGAATGATTGAGAATGTATTTTTGTCAGTCACAGCGATTCACTGATCAGGTTTATTTCTGTCTCAGTAAGTTAATGATTGTTCAGTTTTGTCCCTGGAACTTGATACAGTTTGACCCAAGGTGCTGTGCTAATCGAACTGCCTCTCCCCTCCACACATTCCACATGCACTTACAAGATCTAGAAAAGTATAATAGGATAATGGTATGATAACACCAACATTCTAGAAAAAGAACAATCCATTCTCTATGTCAAAAGTTGCAAACATTGTCAGTAAGAGTCTGTGGAATTAACACAGAACTCAGAATATGATGCTGAGAGGTGTCAAATGGATTTTTTTTCTGCATAGTGTTGACAAGCAGGCACAAAATCTTATACCGAAACTGATCACGGTAGATACTCATCTAAACCAAACATCATATCAAGGATTCAGAGTATGATCAAATGGAATTGAAACTATTTGTAGCTATTGTAAACCAAATAGACAGACAGATTGACAGACAGATAGACAGATTGATAGAGATATAGATAGATAGATAGATAGATAGATAGATAGATAGATAGATAGATAGATAGATAGATAGATAGAACTCTAAGCACTCCCAGAGCTTGATCCAAAATAAGTCATGATTGAAAGGCATGAGATACCATATGTTCACAAGACTTTTGTGGTAATGATCTGATTAGTGATTAAACACTGTGCAATTTTTTTAGCAATAAAAAGGCTGTAGCCTACTAAGCAATTTGTTTTTGTAGCAGCTGAAAACTACTGAGAAGTAGCCCTTTGATGTAGTAGCATTTCCCTTACCAAAAATAAATATATATTTTTTGTTTATTGTGTTATTACTTCTGTCTTGTTTTGCATTTTTATATTTCTTTTGGATTATTCCCCTTTTTTTCATGAATTGTTTTCCTCCATACACAGTATACATAGTATTAAAAGAAATCCTACCGCCTTTTTTTTATTGTGCTGATTAAATTAAGTAGAATTTATGACACACAATGAATATATATGAAAGAAAAAAAAAATTCCTCCAAGCAAATGTTAGTACCACTTAAAAAATCTTTTATTTTTATTAAATCAGACCCTTCATGTTATTCTTCCATGAAATTACATAGATTTTAATAAGTTTTGTATTTAGTGTGCCCAATTATTGTACCCCCGATTTTCTCCCCAATTTGGAATGTCCAATTTATTTGTATTATTTTTTAGGTTCAGTGTACGTCCTCCAATCCCACGACCAAGCCAGCTTCCTCTTTTACACCCAGGAACTCGAGAGCAGATGTCAGTGAGCTACAAAGGCCATCCCTGCCGGTGTCTGCTCTGAGTTCTCTGGGCGTCTGGCCAGCAGGGTTTGCTGTAGCACGATGAGGAGAAGCAGTAAGAGATTAGCTTTTCGGGAACAAAAGCCAAAAAGCACTCCAATGAAGAACGCAAACTCTCAAGTTCCGCGGCGGGGTGCACATCTGTGTAAACAGGTGCAAAATCAAATGATGGAGGACTGGCATCATGGTAGGGACCAGTAATAAACACCCAGTCCCCTGCTGTTCTTGGCTCCACATCCTCTTCATCATCATCGCTGAATGATAAGTCAGCATCACTTACATCGAAATCCTGCGAACCAACTTCGAAATCTTCATCACTCCCGTTGTCGCTCTCCACGTATGTTACCGTGTTTAGCTTTCGCTAAAAACTATATAAACTACAACTAAACAAGTAAAACTAATAAAACAACAAATAATAATTTGAAACACTATATATATATATACTTGTAAAAGTTGAATGGCTTCCCGCAATATATCTCAGTCTTCTAAACGCCCACAGGTAGATTGGAATCTCTACATGACATGTGATTGGATACAAACGTCACCTGACCCTCCCCCGACTTTCACTGCACATTCCACAGTACTAGCACTGCTTCAGAGAATGAAACCTGAAACGATAGACTGAGAAACCGATCATAGAATAGAATGTGAAACTTGACGTACGCAGGTACGGCATGGTACTGTAAGTGGGTTTTCATTTGGCGTACGTGTGTACGTCATGGTGTTGAAGTGGTTGATGAAAACACAGTTTTAAGCTTTACTTCCTTGTTTATACAACTGCCATACCGCCCACTACTTACTACATACTTTGTGACAACTTCCGCTATGAGACAGCAGCTGCTGGCTGCAGCAATACCCTACTGCCAAGCTTTCCAGCTTGAGTTGACGTCATATTCCTCCAACAGACAAGGACCAATCAAAACGTGAGACACATGCGGTTTCATCCCAAACCCGGGCCTATGTCATACTTCCAAATTTCAGTCAAAATCAGTGATATCGCAGCCCTACGAAAGTTTTATGAAAACCAGGGGTGCGTTCTTTTAGCACAGATCTGCACAGAATAACGTTCTGAGAGAGATGCTGCGTGACATCACGAAGCTTCACCCTCAAAAATCTGCCCAGCGCAGCTTTGAAAAGTAGCTGCGGGAAGCTGGCTGCGACTGTGAGCCAAAGAGTCAATGCAGAGATCACGAGTGACCTGCCAATCGTAATTCAAATAGCTACTAAAACTACTGCTGCTCCCTTGTTAGTGGAGGGGAACGACACGTTATCTCTATGCAAAGAAGGGTGAACAGCCTTGTCAACGCTATATTAAATAAATGGTAACACTTTAAAATAAGTGTCTGTTCATATGTAATTCATGATGAATTGCAGACCCGGAATTAAATTATTAGAATCAGAACTGTATTCATCATGAATTCCTATTTTATCATGCTGATAAATTAGTTCATACGTAATTCATCATGAATTACAGACACATTTAAAAGTGTTACATAAATGAATTAATCGATATGAAATAGTAATTAAAAGTAAATTAAACATAATGTACTAATCCATGATAAGTAACGCATAGCCTACTGTTACAATAAAGTTAATGTTCAACAATTACATCAAACTGACTCTGTATAGTCTGATAATCCAGAAACTAACTATAGGACTTTTAAAAATTAAATAATGGACTGCAAATGAATGCAATCCCCATGTGTGATACATTGTGATAAATGAAATAATTAAATGTAATTACATTTCATTATATACATCAAACAAATAAAATACGTCATTAATTATGCAACTAGGGTATAAATAGGTGATGTTGCTGGTAAAGGTTTGGAGAAGGCATTACTAGTAGCAACGTGACGTCAAACAGAGCGCACTCACGCCCAGCTTGCTTCGGGATACGAGAACGCACCCCACATTTTAATCTGCGAGGTAACTGCGGCTCAGCATAAATCGCTTTTATGAAACCGTGTCCATAATTTGCCTAAAATAAAGAATATAGATACATTTCCTTTTTTTTGTACCAAAATAACCAGTGGTTTCCCGTTTGCATGTTGCGTTGCACGACATGCAGATAAAAAGTCAGAAATAACTTGGGGCATCCAAGGTGACATTTGAATAAATCAAATGTGAAGTTAAAAACAATCCCACTAGAACAATACATATATAAGGCATTTTCAATCCTGAAATCTTCGTGAGGGATGTGCATAATGTACTGGAATGGCTCTATGTTGTGTTACTGCGAACATGGACTGACATGACACCCCTCCTTTCATCTATGCTGGCTTTGTCGCTGCTACCATATGTGTTATGTACGGTTGGAGACAAATACAACCATATATTTATTATTACATACCTTGTAGATCGAACATTACTTTCAAACGGACAAAACTTAACAACCACTTTCTTCACTGTTTTCAGGACAACTCCTCCCCTGGACGCAGCCATATTATTCTGTCCTCAACTTTCACCTTTAAATGAAACCGGAAATCATCGAAAACTACAACTCCCAGAGGCCTTCTATAAAAGGTCAAGGCACAATTCAGCGAACTCCAGTTTATTTGATGTTATTTTATTTATGTATTTGCGGGGGGTTACCATGAAAGTAACGACGAAAAAGCAAAATCTTATTTTTTTTCTAAAATGGTCTTTCATGTTTTTACAGTATGGGCCAGGAATCTTACCTCTTACACTTATTTTGTTATATTTTACGTTTTAAAATAAAACACAACTTTAAAAAGTAATACACAAAGTACTTTGTCAAATATGACATAATATAATGCATTCAAAACGTTTTATACTGTATAAAGCTGGTATTTTCACAGTGGGCTAATAAAGTAAAATACATTTCGGAACAGCATTTCCGATTATTTATTTATTTATTTATTTATTTATTTATTTATTTAAATAACAGACAAAAGCAGCATGCATGTAGGCCTAAATAATAAACATTAAAACATTTCTCAATGATAATATAAAGGAGATGGTGGATATTTGGCGCCATCTTGCGGAAAATCAGTTTTAGTTGTGTTTGTTTTCAAACCAGTTTCAGACATAATCATATAAAGTATATTGGGACTGATGTAAGGATACGTGTAAAGCGATTTGCGGCTGCAAAACATCGATATTGTTGCCAAAAATCTAGCTGGCATAAGTTGGACTTTAGCGGTCATTAGAAATGCGGCGTATGTAAAGAATGGTTTTCACCTGCCCTTCTGCACCAGCTATCAAATTAGCATGTTGCTATTTAAGCCATTTAAATGCTGTTGAAATCTATTCAACGGAATTGTGCGGGGATCTGGATACTACTAGCAGGTGAAAACGTTATAATGAGCTGTAAGGATTTGCCTAGCACTTGGGCAATCTAAAAACTTTGCACCTCCTCTTACATGGAGCAAACCATTGTAGAAGCAAAAAATTAAGAGCTTACCAATTCTGTATTGCCTGAGCACCTGCAAAATAAATGTAAAATAAATGCAGATAATTCACTGCAAAGAACATTTTATTTAAATTAGGGCGGGACAGGAATATTCTTAAGCATTTCACACCACAGTGATTCTTCATGAACACAACGCTGCTATAAATGCAATACAATGACAACTGCACATGGAATTAAAAATGCATATCAAAATAAAAGTAATAAAAACAGTATAGCGTTTCATACTCTGCTGCAGATTGACTTAGTTTAAAAAAAATATTGTAACGAGACAGGAGCAACGGACAGCCCTTACAAGAACTCCCTGGAAGCGATCACACTTATATAAATGTCAATACAGAAAGAAAGTACACTGACACGCTCATTGAATGGTCAAGCAGTTTAGTGATGCAGAGGCCAAAGGGCATCTACCTAAACAGAGTAAAAAGGAGAGGGGGTCACTACAGGGAAGCGTCCCCCTCTCGCAGTGACTACCAGCCCTCATCCCCAAACCACCGCCACCCAGACTCCCCTATGTTTAACAAGCATACACCCCCTCTTCCATCGTTTAATTACCCATTTATGCCAGTTACAAGTTACCCATGATTCTATGCGCTATGCAACTAATTTGCATAGGGCCCCATGCACGTCACATGCTATGTTCAATGAATCGCACTATTTGAACTTGAATTACACGGAGGACTGTTCTGTGTACTTGATCATTTACACTAGATAGTTCTGCGAGATTTGTAGGCTTCAGACAGCCTTAGTTGAAAAAGTATAACTGAAAAAAAGCCACAGCGTGCGTGACACTCTTCCGTAGAACCCCAGGTGTACATGTAAGCAAGCCAAAACTGAATAAGTAGTTTCGCTATAGCACAAT
Source organism: Acipenser ruthenus (assembly GCF_902713425.1). Taxonomy (NCBI): domain Eukaryota; kingdom Metazoa; phylum Chordata; class Actinopteri; order Acipenseriformes; family Acipenseridae; genus Acipenser; species Acipenser ruthenus. The sequence goes on from NC_081192.1 coordinate 69,316,277, forward strand.
GTTCTGGCTCAACAACCTGACGGCTTTAGAAATTCCTGCAACAGGCTGGCAAAACTGAGAGGATGAAGTCTGTAAAGTCGGATGGTCAGGAGTGTAGTGCTGTAGGATCGACCTCTCACTTCTTCTTGGGCAGGAGTTTAGTGCTGTAGGGTCGACCTCTCACTTTTTCTTGGGCAGGGCTTCCTTCCGTACTTCATGTGGAGAATATTTAAATGTTTTGCTCCTATTAATATATGGAGGTAGATATGTGTATATAACCCATACAAATAACTAAGAATACAATACCCGTAAGAAAACCTTGAGAGATAAATAGTTTGAATATAGCATGCCTGGTCTAGAATAATGAGTAAGAGAGGTGAAGGGAACCTGTATCAACCCTGTGCTGAGGGGTCGCGTTTAAGAATTAGATATAATTGTAACAGTTCTTATTTTTAGACCCATATATCAGAAATCAAGTAGATAAAATAAGCTAAACATTTATTTAAAAGATAAAACTCAATCGCAACAAACAAATAAAGTGTACCTGTGTGTGGCCTTACACAAATCTTTTTTTTTGCAAATGGAGGCACTTCTGTATCAGGGGCGCCGCGGGACACATAACAACAAACATCTGACTAAAAATACAAAATAAAATAACTCCCTCTCTATAATGCACATATAGTGAAGCAAAAATTTAACTTTCTGTGAATTAACCATGCATAAAGCACCAATCAACGCTATATTTTTTTTACAAAAAGCAAATAAAGGTGACATTCCCATTCGTGGATCATTTTAATTAGCAGTTTTTAAACTATAAATAGCCCGGCTAAACGGCAGTCGGGAGTTCAGTTCGAACCAACAGACACGCAAACCAAGTCCAAGAAGGAGAGCGGGTCAGGAGATGGGAAGAGAGAATGGGCTCGCCCCAGGTTCTTCTGCTGGAGCAGGGCTGAAGCGAAGCTGAAGAGAAGCTGAAGAATCTCGTCTCACGGAGAAAGCCACAGCTCCTCGCAGCAAAAAAAGTAAATACATTAGGAAAGATAACCACGTAATAGGCCTAATATTATTTAGTTATAAAACAAATGCAATAAGTTTTATAACGTGTCAGAGCAGCTTTACTTCAGTTCAGCGACAGCGGCAGCAGACCCTTGGGAGGCGACGATGGCTCCTCCCCTTCTGGCTACGAAGGCGGCACCTCCACTTCTGGTTGCGAAGGGGGCAGGGCTCCTCCCCTGGCTGCAAAGGAGACAGGGGCTCCTCCCCTTCTGGCTGTGAAGGTGGCAGATCTGGGCACACCACCTCCTCATGCCGTTAGTGCAGGCAACTGGTGCACCAACTCTCTTCTGGGACGGGGCAGTTGAGTGGGGAATACCCCCGCTCTCCGCAGATGGGGCACCAGCAGTTGCTCATGACCGAACGGAGGATGGCGTCCCAGCAGCTCTCCCGTTTTGTGGCTGCAGCTGGTATCTCCCGCTTCACCTTCTACACAAGGTTTTTAATTACTACAGGCAGAGGACAAGCTGCTGACCTTGCCTCTGTCAGAGCACATTAACAAAACAATGCTCGGCTCTGACGTCATCTATATTTTTAAATAAATACAAAAATGAAACAAAACAGATACAAAATAATACACACTAAACACAGGGGCGGAGGGGTACCCCGTTCTAAAATAAATAAACAATACAAAAACAAAATCACCATATTTTATGGCAGGGCTTTGCCCCGCCCCCTTTTCATGTGCAGGGCTTCTCTCCTGCTGCCCTGCTACAAGGTAAAATACCAAAAATGGACGACAAAGCAAAGTATATTTCGGCTGAGGATCTTGTCAAGAAATTTCCCAAAGAACCTTTACATGCAGATGGAAGTAAATTGTTTTGCTCATCTTGTAATGTGACTAGAGAAAATACTATCGATCGCCATTTAGCTTCAGAATTATAGGCTACTATAGAGGCTGCTAAATGTAAAAAAAATCAGCTTTCAGAAAACAAATTTGAAAGTCAGAAGAGACAAAAAGTATTGTAGCGATCTGTGTATTTGTGAGATGGGGTGCTGGTACTGCGACCGCTAAGAAACCAGGGAGAGAGGCATGGGGAGTGACAGAGGTGCAGCCCCTATTTACCACTGAGTGGCAGAGAAGCAAAGACAGGATCCAGAGCTCGGCCTTCTCATGCAGTGGAAAGAGGCGGACCGCTAGCCGGAGTAGCCCCTCTCTCACAGGCCGTAAAAGGGTTGTGGCCGCAGTGGACTGCCTTGGAACTCTGGGAGGGTGTCCTGCACCGCCAGTGGCAAGTCCCATCCACCGGTGAGCCCCGTCTGCAACTAGTGGTGCCTGTCTTACTCCGCCGCCAACCGATGGAGATGTCATGGGCCCTTTCCCCACCTCTGAAAGAGGGAACCGGTCCGTTTTGGCAGTGGTAGACTACTTTACAAGTGGCCAGAAGCCTGCGCTCTGCCAAGCCAAGAGGAGCAGACAGTAGTGGACGTGCTCATCAGCGCAAGGTCTTCAGCTACGTTTGCAAGCGGCTAGGGATCAGTAAGACCCGCACCACCCCCCTTCATCCCCAAAGCGAGCAGGATTGGGATCTGCACCTGTCGTTGATCCTGCTAGCATGTCGCACCATCGTGCAGGAGTCCACATGCTGCACCCCTACCCTGTTGATGATGGGACAGGAACTGTGAAGGCCAGCTACAATCCTGCATAGGCGACCACCAGGGGTAAGGGAGCCGCCGGGGATGGAGTATGCCTAGCACTTTCAGGACATGCCTTTCTTTACTAACAGCACCACAGACCCCTACTGCCAGCCTGGGACCTGCAAAGGACTCTCCCCAAGGTGAGGCGCAACCTCAACTGCATCTCTGGGTACCTGCTCTGTATCAAGACTAATATTTCATCATATTTGAGACACTGCAAACTAAAGCATTTAAAAGCATTTGATAAAAATAAAACCCTATACATAAAATGCTCCTTCTCCCTCACTCAGAAATTACCTTGTAACAGGGCGAGATCTGTGCTGGCTGTCTGATGCATGCATCATCCTGCAGGAGGAGCTCGGGAGCCATGAAGGGTATGCTTGTCAATCATGGCAGTGACATGGAGAGGTTGGGTGCGGGCTCTCTCTCTCTCTCTCTCTCTCTCTCTCTCTCTCTCTCTCTCTCTCTCTCTCTCTCTCTCTCTCTGAGTGGCCTGGAGGCGGGCCTTGAGGCATGCTCGACCTATAAAAATAATGCTCTGCTATTCCTCAGGTCTGCTCCTTTAGGAAGGATAACAGCGGGAGCTCTGGCTAGAAACAGTGGACCAGATCTTACAAAAGAAAGAAAAAAAGAAAAAGAAACACCAATGTCTGAAGCGAGAAGGAGAGACAGACAGGCAGGACAGCCGTGGGAAAATACCAGATGGGCTGGACTAGTTATCGGGGAAACTCTGGGCAACCCCATAACGTATAGTTAAGAGAATAGCAGGGCGCAGGCCAAAGACCAGAGCCGTACGGGTAGCAACGGTGGGGGGAAGCTGCAAAAGCAGCAACTTTTATTTGTAGTTTGGTTACTGTGTTTTATTTTCCCTTTTTGCTTTTGTCTTTTGTTTGTATTTTTATTTTGACGCAGCTGTGTGTGCGTGTGTGTGCAGTAAACATTGACTCCTTGTTTACCATTGATGGTATCCAAGTGAGCCAGCAGTGCAGTGCCACCGAGTGGTCAAACTATTAAAGTACACCCTGCGGGGTGTTAAACTCTTGAAAACTGTGTTGTGTCCACAACCCTCCCACACATGGTGTCAGTTTTTGAGGCTATGACAAAAAACAAACAAAACACTCACGTTCTTTTTAAACACAGAAATACCAGTCATTTCGATTCAGTTTCAAAAACAACAACAAAGGAAAAGATTACGATTCTAGGTACCCCTTATATGCTGTCATGCATTACCCCTTTGTAAACAAATGCAGCTGCCTTTACAATCTGCAGCTGCTACATTGTTTCCCTTCCAGGTCAATACATTCTTGCAACAGAGTCTCGCCTTTTTCCAGACTGACCCACTTCCCGACCCGGGGAAAGAACTGTCAGGCCAGCCCGTCCAAAGAATTCTGTCCTTGCTGCTTAGCGCCCTCACAGTGGAGCTGAAGGAATACTCAGCTGAATCTATCTTTCCCATTACACCCCCCTCCCGGGAAAAATAATCTGAATTTTGATGGTCTTTCCCTGCACGGATGTACCATGTGGTACATGAAGGGTTGCAATGCCAGATACCACCGAGTTATCAGGGCATTGCTATCCTTCATTGTGCTTAATCACTTGAGTGGGGCGTGGTCTGTGACGAGATCAAATTAATGCCCCAGCAGGTAGTATCGTAAAGAGTGAGTAGCTCATTTAATGGCCAAACACTACTTTCCAACTACGGAGTAGTTGCGCTCCCGAGGGCATCTTTTTACTGAGATACAGTATCGGGTGTTCTACTCCATCTACCTTTTGGGACAAGACAGCACTCAAACTTGGAGAAATCAGGTGTGATAAGGGTGGGGGCCTGGCAAAGTTTAGGCTTAATAGTATTAAACGTCCCCTAACACTCAGCTGACAACTTAATTCAATTTGGGACACTCTTTTTGGTGAGGTCGACTAAAGGGTTAACCACTGTGGCATACTCGGGGATAAAGCAGTGGTAATAACCTGCTAATCCCAGTAGTGACCTCACCTGAGTCTTGGTTTTGGGTATCGCTGCATTGACCAAAGCCTGGATTTTGGTGACCACGGGTTTCACCCTTCCATTTCCACATAATGAGGCACATAGAAAAACAGGAAGCAAAATAGAACGCACCTTTGGTATGCTTAAGAACCGCTTTGGTTGCCTAAAAAGGAGAACAGAAGCCTACAATACTCATCAGAAAAATGTTGAAAAATAATTCTGGTGTGTGCTGTGTTGCACAATATAGCAATACGTAGAAATGTCCCACACATTTTGCAGAGGAACAGAAGACAAAAACCAGCATTGGAGCCACACAAATCAGACAGAGAATAATAGAAAATGTATTTTCATAAAAAGCACTTGTCATCAGATGTGCACAAATAAAACCTACACAAACAACACAGATGCATTTGCCATTTACTCGTCATTTTTCTTTAAATTACAATACATGCCTTACAAAAAAAAATCTCAAATTAATTTAATTGAAATGCCCAACTTTCTTTTCCTTCACCAAATACACGCTTGTATTTTATAATGTTATCTAAAAGCATATGGACTTGTGAAGTTATGTAGTTTTCGTTCCATTTTTTACTCTTTTTGTTAGTATTTTCTTGCTTCATCAACTCCAGTGAAGGGGAAGTTGTTTTCAAGCTCTATACACTTCTGTGCTTCCTGGGAATTTCATTTTTATTTTTATTTTATTTTTTTAAATTGTGAAACGTTGTTGTGCTCCATTTTATGTTTGCATATAGCATTTGCGTGTGTGGAAACGTCAATCCCATAATTCACAGTGACTACTTAAATATAACGTCTGTTTTGCACACCCAATAAATTGAGCTCCGTGAAGTTGGGCCCCCTACAAACAGCACAAACGATGAGTCATATATCATTTGTTTGTGCTACGTTTGTGCCGGTTTGTGACGTTGAAAAAAACGTTTGTGCTGCTATAGTTTTTAAGATATTAACGATTCTTTTTTTAGGGCAGTGACGTCACTCAGCCCCCCTACAATGTCGGAATTGAACCAAACTTGTCGCATTCGTTTGTGCCGGTTTGTGCCGCTGAAACGAACGTGTTTGCTATTATTGTTTCCGATATATTAACAATATTATTTTAGGGCAGTGACGTCAATCAGCCACTTGCAATAACGTAATGTTTGATTACCATCTCTATATCAGCTCATTGAAAATATGTAAAATATGTAAAAGTTTTATTGTGTGACAATGGACCATCAGTTGTTTATAATGAAAGGGTATTAACTGAAATTGTAGTGCATTAAACAGAAAACGGTATCAAAGGCGCATGATTAAAAACTGTATTTAAAATGTAAGGCCTATATATATTTCACAAGACTTTCTTCTCACGGATCTGGCTGTCCAAATGTGAGGGACATAAAAAAAAATGTACAGAATAAAGTTTTCACATGTACTTGTCATTTTAGAGGATAAATGCATCTTGTCTCTGCAAAACATTTTAAGCAGTAAATGGTTAGGACATGCAAGCGTAAGGTAGTCTTATCCTTCACAGTACTAATCCACTTGAACAGGATCATCACGAATCTGATTTGGTACGCTGCTGCAATCGGGATCTTGTTTAGTCTGATTTAGCAGAGGATCCACCTGTGGTGATTAACTTGTGGTACGCTGCAATCGGGATTAGCAGGTGGACTAACTTTAATCCAGTCAAGTGGACTACACCTGCTTAATTTACTAGTTAGACACATCAAGTGGACTAAAGGTGGTATGCTGCAACTGACCCCATGTGTTTTGCTTAATATTTAAGCAGTATTTGTGTGTTAGGGTTATTTCAACTAATGTGTGCCACAGAGCAGTACATTTATTCATGCTTCCCTGGAATGGGGAATGAGTGAATCAGGTCCCTAAATCTTTCAAGGTATAGGACAGAAAGGTAACATCTGCAAAATTACCATTAGTGCAGCTTTCTTTCAATATTTATTGACACTTCTTTGATAAGTTATGTACACTCTCTCCACATAATTGTCTTTCATTCAGAGCCCAGTGATCTACAAGCATTGTTAAGAGGGTAGGCACGGGATAACACTAACATTTGTGATCTGCTGCCAGGCACTCAAATGAAAGCAGCATAAATGATGCAAGTACTGTAGGACTATAAAGGTAATAACAGAGAGATGATTATATATATATATATATATATATATATATATATATATATATATATATATATATATATATAATGCATAACTCCTGTGTTCCCATAACTGTTTTACACAACAAATGCACTACCATCACCTATTCAAATAAAAAAAGACATGCATGTAAATGAAATGTTTTTTCTTTGAAAATAATTGTAACACTCCCTATAACAGAGAGATATTAAACATATGCATAACTCCTTTGTTCCCAGAAACAATAGTTTTACACAACAAATGCACCACCACCACCACCTAGTTTAAATAAAGCAATAAAGATAGGCACGTAACAATAATGGAAAAGGTCTGTTTAATATTTTTTTTCCTTTAAAAAAACTACAACACACTGTTTCATAAAGCAGTAATTCAAGTAGGAGTTTCAAGCTAACAGTCCTACTTGCATCACTGCTTTAAGCAACACAGAGAAAAAAGCCAACCTAAAAAGTTGTTATTCAGTGGCAGATAACACTTTAAAATAAGTGTCTGTTCATGATTATTTCATGTGTATTAAGGGAAATGTTATGAAGTCATGAAAAGTATGTCATGAACTCATGCTTGTGACTTGAATTCAATAGAAATTTCATTTGAAATCCGTAGGAAATCATGTGTTAGTTACATTGGAATTACAGACAGTTATTTTAAAGTGTTATCCTTTTGTTGTTTAAGTGCTATGATACCCACTTTATTTTTTTTTAAACCCAGATGCCTACATTGCCAAATTTTGGTGCTGTTGAAATAGACAGGTTTACAGCAGGTTAGATCAACTATCATTTCTGTAGGACTCGATCAGATAACACAATGATTCGATTCCGAGAGTTGATTAGTAAAGTTGTTTATTTGACACAGCAGAGCTCTGGAGAAGCAGACATACACTATGCAAAGTGTTATATCGTACCTCTATCAGATAGTTCTTTAAGAGAACACTTTATACATTTTGTTAGTACCAATCAGTGGTAACTATGCACCAATCAGCATTCAGCACGCAGTTATGTTAGTAAATTCGCACTATTAGCATATTAACAGTTTGCATAAGTAACCTTGAACATTCTACACAGGGTTTGCATCACTCAGTGCTGGCACTTCATCTATGTATCTTTTATTTAACCATAACAGTTTTGCACACATTCCACACTTTGTAACCTTCCATTGTTCTTGCACTCATTGTATAAGTCAAATACAAGTCAGTTGCTGGTATTTTTGCATTCTCTGTTCTTAGTCTCTTCGTTGCGCATGTGCAGTGAGCTAGAAAAGCAAATTGGCTCCTACAATTTCAAAATCATTTATAACAGTGCCTAGTGTGGTAGCAAAGAGTCAATGCTCGTCAACACACTGCCCTCGGCATGATGGAGCTTCACGTGATGTCACGTTAGTGTCCATAAATGTAGATACACTGAAGGCAAGAGGAGTGACAGGGCTAGCAGAGGCAGTTAAGCAAGGAATTAAACCAGGCCAATCCAAATGTCTTGCAAAAGTTCAGGATGTTGAGAATACCCCTGTGGAAATGCAATTATTTGACCACTCTATTTCAGAGAACATGCTGTGCAATGGGACTGTAACCCACAACTTGACAGCTGGACAGCATCTTTGTATTGATACTGACATGGGATATTGCTCGAGCAATGAAAAGAAAGACAGAAGTCGAATTTCCACACAACATGGAATTAAATGGGGAGAAATTCACATTCAGAGGTGTCATTGCTTTTTGCCAACCTGCTAGCAAATACTTACTTGGTCACTACATTGCATATTGCAAAAGGCATGATTTCACCTGGGAGAAGTAAGATGACTTGTCAAAGGCAGTAATACCACTAAACTCAGAAGATATGCCCTCACGCTGTGCTCTACACAAAGGATTCATGTGTTTTTCCAGTACAGTATTCTCATATCCATTCAATGCAGATCTGGGGTCATTTACAACTGTAATTGTGTATTTCTTCAGGTAATTGTTTAATTAGGAGGCTGTGTGGTCCAGTGGTTAAAGAAACGGGCTTGTAAGTAGAAAGTCCCCAGTTCAAATCCCACCTCAGCCAGTGACTCCATTGTGTGACCTTGAACAGGTCACTTAATCTCCTTGTGCTCAGTCTTTCAGGTGAGACCTAGTTGTAAGTGACTCTGCAGCTGATGCATAGTTCACACACTGTAGTTTCTGTAAGTTGCCTTGGATAAAGGCGTCTGCTAAATAAATAAAATTAATCTAAAGTTTCTTTCACCCATTGTTTAAAATTATTGAATAATTTTGTTATTATAAAAAATACATGTTTTTTCTAGATATATATTTTGACTGGAAAGTTTGTTTGTATTTTCATTCAAAATTGTCTAAACATTATTAAAGTCTACATTTGTGACATGGTAGCATTCACAACGTTGTTTTGTCGAGTTACTTTCAAATACAGTCAACTGTCAGATTTTTTAAATAAAAGCAATAAATAAAAATAAAATAAAATAAAAAAAAAACCAAGATAAAACTCAGAAAGCATACCTGAAAAGACTGAAACAAAACACAAAAAGCTCAACTCGATCTGTCCGTGAGCGTCACTCTCCTGTACAAATAAACACTTTCATTAAAAATATTCTCCTCAGAAAAACGAAAACTAATAAAACAAAGTTGTGCGTTAGTACCGTTGATTTCTAAGATATTAAATATCAAAATACAACTTTATACAAACAGTAACACACTCTAAATTCAAAACAATACTTCAGTCTAATTAAAAAAAATATGTGTAGTAAAATAAACCATCGAATAACACAAACATTTCTTAAATAAAACAAACAGGAGCGACCACAGCACTACTACTACCTCAATGGCTATCACAGCACTAGACATTGACGGCGCGAGCACAGTACAACGTTAAAGGTGCGTTCTTTTTCTTTCTTTTTTTTTTTTTGTAATTTTCAACTGAACAATAAACGGTATGTTATTCATTACGGGCAAGGCAGGAGATTTTACTTTGAATTAGAAGACACTTACTCAACACTAAAGTGCCACTAATAGCAATGCAAAATTGCACCGTAAAGAACATACAGAACTTTCAACGTAGGTTTCTAACCCTTACACTGAGTAATTTACCAACATTGAAAAATCAGGCCCATATATTGTCTAAATCGCAGCGTAAATTACTCAATGACCCAAAACCTTATCTGGAGCGCTGGCCATAGCGTTGAGATAAATTTGTTTATTGGAGTCAGGGGTAAAATATGTACACAATGAACACAGTACACAATTGAAAGAGCATAGTACATAATAATTTCCTTTGCTTTAGGTAACATGGACTGATTTTTGTTAGACCATCCGCCTGCCCTATAAAAATGAGAAGCAATTAGGCTCCACAAAGAAACAGCAGCAAATCTAATCAGCACACAAGAGGTCAGACATAGTTTACTGTACAAAGTTTCAAAGTTTCATTAAAATCTGAAAAGGTCAGGCTGTAAATGTTATATACCACAACATGAATGCTACATTTTATTGCATTGTTCTTTGCAATCCCAATCATGTGTGTGTCTAAAAGTGTTCCTCAGTTCGGGGTAGCTAAACAATATATATATATATATATATATATATATATATATATATATATATATATATATATATATATATATATATATATATATATTAAGTTTTACAATTTTTGAATAACCTAGCACGACCCATTGCTGTAGCAATAAAAATTTTTTGCTTTATCATAAGATTACAGTCTTAATATGAGTAGCACAGATTAGAGTCCTGCGCGGGTCTGATTTTTACCACCCCGCTTCTGACCCGTACGCGCTACTACAGGACCCGACCCGAACCGGCAATCCGCTGCAACACCGTCTTCTTACCCGCGACCCGACCCGACCGCTTTAAGACCTGCAACCCGACCCAAACCCGCAAGTGTTTGTCCGTTACCTACTGTCTGCGTCAACTGACTCTCACTCTCTCCCGCTCTCACATTCACACACAGATATCTCTACCATTCTCCACAGATTGAGTTTACACAAAAGGCTATACAGCGTGGTAGCTTTCTCTAGTGGTCTGGATATATTTTAACAAATTAACTCTCTCTACTTACTTTACTATAAAATACTTGTCTATTCCTTTCATGCCATCAGTTGAAATGGAGCTACACCTGTGCCTTCGCAGAGATGATGCACCAGTTTTGTGGCTGCTGTTCACAAAAGCATAACAGGTTTTACGAATCCAGTCACGTTCATTATTTTAATTCGATAGGATTCCCAAATAATTCCACACTTATGATCTACCTCAAACTAGTATCCACTTTCATGATATAATCCCTGCGCTATCTTTTGTTTCACCTCGTTCACAAACATTTTTAATATCACCAAGCAGACGTGATAAAAAAAGATCTTGCAACGTATCAAACAAGCGAGAACACTGATAGTCAGCTAACTCCTCCCTAATCGCCTCCTGCTTTAGTGCAGGAAATATTGGTGTATGTACCTTCTAATACGTTATTTGGAAAGGGTTACAGACGAGTACGCTGAAAGGACAGATGGTTTTGGCGATTCAAATTCAGACCCGAAAATTATTTTTATTGACCCGCACCCGAACCGCAAACTGCGATAAAGTTCGAATTCCGATCCGAACCCCACCCGCTTTTGCGGATCATCCGCGGGTACCGACCCGATGCAGGACTCTAGCACAGATCATGTGTTTATTTTCTGCAGGATGGATATTTTGTAATGGTCATATGGACTATCACTAAATGAGCTGATAACATCACCACAGCCCTGTTCTATTCCTGTATAAAGCCCTTCCGAATCATGACGCAAGCTTATCTATACAATTGATCTAAACAGTGCCAGTTGTAAATATCAATTTTTTATAATTAAAATTGCTGTATCAGTGTTATGAAAATTAAACAACTAACAGCGACTGTGAGTCTGTCCATTAAAATGTGTATTTGTGATTTAAGGGATGGCGGTATTTAGATGTGCCACCATTTAGAGTAATTGTATAGACCGCAATGACCATTTGGAGCAGGCTTTATTCTGCCCTGGCCTGTTCTGTCTCTAGGTCTGAATTTTGTTAAATTTACAGATTACCCGGGAAAAATAAAGAAAAATAAAGGGCATAGGAGGAATTGGCCTGGCTGCCGATGGTGACCCTACACAGTCTATTAGGGCAGACATTTCCAATTTTTGTCCAAACCCAGTTTGTGTTCTATAGAAGTTATTTACTGTGCACATTGGGAAATAATTCCTTTCGGCGCTGAGAATAGTGTGAACAATAACTCCAGTAATACATTGCGTAATTGTGTTCTGTTCAAATTGTATTCAGCACGCAGGTTTCTATGTAAATCTACATTAGATTTCTTTTTATCTTCTCTATTCTCTGTTTTATTGATGTCATTATAATTGTAGGCCTGCATGTTGGCAAGATACCTAAGATTCTATTTCTCTTTTTAGAACGACTAAATAGCAAGGAGGCTGTGTGGTCCAGTGGTTAAAGGGCTTGTAACCCAGGAAGTCCCCGGTTCAAATCCCACCTAACCCACTGTCTCATTGTGTGACCCTGAGCAAGTCATTTAACCTCCTTGTGCTCAGTCTTTCTGGGAAATTTAGGATGTGTGGCACATTGAGCTTGGATATCAGTGTGTGTGTATATATATATATATATATATATATATATATATATATATATATATATATATATATATATATATATATATATATATATATATATAATTTTGACAGGTATGCAATACAGAATAATACTTTGAAATTTCAACATGAGCCTATATTGCATATTGATTGAAACGCATATAATAGGATATCTTTTGCAGGGATGTTATTTCTCAGCTCCAACACGAGAAAGCGCAGAAAGGTGAATTCATTTCTGTTCTGTACGCAGGCGTGATAAATGAAATCGTTCGACCCATCACCAGGGGAGGGGCTATCCTGTTTAAATTACCGAGCAGAAACTCACGCTGCTAATAGTTCTTGTTCAGATTTCAAATACAGGACTTTGAACTGCATCCATCCAACGAACTACAATCCACTTTTTGAACAACCAGTACCTAAGTGTACTCTACTTTTAGTCAGCTCTGAAGTTCCGCCATCATCACCATGGACAGCACCTTTGACACCCTGGACGTATCTGGCTTTCTGGAAATCTGGCAAAACTTTGATGCTGATGGTAAGTCTGCATTTATTTGAGTTTAGTTTCCAGCAGTTTTAAAGTAGTTTCTCTGACATCATTTAAAGAAAAGTATTACTTGTTTAGACTCTAATTTCAGTTTTTCATTGATAACTTAAAAAAAATGCACGAATTATATTTTTAATAAGCGTTTTAATAGTATTGCATTAAGCACATATGTAAACAATTGAAGTTTTTTTTTTTAAGCAGTTCGCTTGTTCAGTAATTCGTTTGAATTCCAGCCTGGTTGTACTGATTATTTCTTGAGATAAACTGTATTTTACATTCTAAAGTTGGTAACTGCGTTTCCTTTAACTATGTTTACTACGTTTTAGATAATGGTTACATTGAAGGGAAAGAGCTGGATTCATTTTTTCGCCAGCTGTTGATGAAACTGAGTGCCGGTAATGAAGTAAGTATTTGTATATATTTTTTTATAGGACTATAACCATATTCATTTGGCTTAGCATTTAGCTAATCTAAAATGGCTGAATAATATCTCCAAGGTTACAAATGGAAATGCCAGGTGGGGGTTCAATTTATCTCCTAGCAACATTATGTTTATGTATTGCTTTTTACATGGGGAAAGTCCTATAAGATAAATATATTATCCATACGGTACTTCAAATTAAGCTTTGTACTTTTTCGTCATCATAAGGGGCATTCGTTTACTGGTGAATATCATTATTTCTTATTTTATTTAAATGTATTAATAGTTTAGTAACATTTAGTAACACATTTTGAATTATTGGGGAAAACTGTAAAACCATGTAATGAATGAAGGGTGCACTAGTAATATAACGAGGGCTTCTAATTTTCGGTTTTTATTTTCCATCTCTCTCCCTCCCTTTAAACCTTAATTAATAGTTGTTAAGCCTTAACTGAATTAAACTAAATTAGATTTAAACTAAATTTAGAAATACTAAAAGTATTGAATGACAAACGTTTAAAATAAACCCCTCTCTAAATGTAGCACTATAGGACTCGGTTCTATACTGCAAGATCGTACGTTAAAATAAGAACATAAGAACATAAGAAAGTTTACATGTTCTAATTTTAACGTACGATCTTGCAGTATAGATACGATATGTCTTTCGACCAGTTATCACCTGCTACTTCGTTCACCTGTTTCTATATTCCAGTCGAATCGTAGCTGGTGTCGTGTTTCTCAATACGACAGGTAGGCTAGCAAATTGAACATATAGGACCAAACAGGCGCAGCAGCAGAAGAGAGATCATTAACATTTCTAGATCAATTTCGATTTTCAATTGTATTTATTTATGGTTACATTTCACACAGTGTCTCAAAGGGCCATCGCATTGGTATATAGAAAAGAGCGTCAGAATGCTACATTTGTGCTAAATGATCATATAAATGTCTTACCGTGTCTAAATAAACAGCAATATTTGTACAGTATATCTCTGACATGGGATCTGGTAGGGCTATGGCTTTTTAAAAAAGACACCAGCTGTCTATATAGGTTATTACATTATGCACAATTCTGTAGTCATTTTGAAACGTGACTGCAGCAGGTAAATGTAAATTGTTTAGAGTCACTACAAGCAGTGTTAAATTGTGTCAAGATAAACTAGTTTAAAGATGGCATTGTCAATACAGTATGTTTCTCAAAGACAGCGACAGCAACTTTTGGGTTTGCTAACCGATTTTTACATCAGTTCATATTGATTTCCTTATACATACTATACAGAATCCCCCCCCCAGTATATATATATATATATATATATATATATATATATATATATATATATATATATATATATATATATATATATATATATATATAATTAATACTAGAAATACATTGATATCAATTTAAATTTAGACATTAGACTTCTGGTATGTTTAGAACATTTGAGAATGGTTCTTGCAAAAGGATCTGTTATATTTTAAAGCTCAGAACTTTAATGTGAAATGGAACTGTTTTTTTATGTGAAATAGAAATAACTGAAAAAAGATATCTGAAAATGGAGGAGTCCAGTATGTCATAACCTAAAAACACTTTATAAATACTGGTAATGCCATAGACAGACCCAAAATAAAATATCTGACACAGATCGTAAACTCCAGGTAGGTTAGTCAATTTACAAATAGTATTACATTAATATGCACTTGATAGAATGAATCTTGTTATGCTCTGAGAAGTTTGTTAAAAAAAAAAATGACAGACTAAATACATGGTATTCAATACTGTAACCAACTAATGGTTAATAAAACAAACAAATAAATAAATAAATAAAACTGCTTCAGTTTCTTTTTGTCCATTATAATATGTTCCGATCTTAAATTACCAATTGTCCCCATGGGGTATAAAACTGGAGGAATTAGTCATGGGTTTGCAGGATATTGTAATGTATTTAATTATGTAATCCAGTTATTCTGCTTTGTCTGACTTCATTTAGGCCGATTAGATATTTAGCCTCTGCACCTCTAACAGAAACTCACTTATGGGTTAAAATGAATGATTCTCCCCATCCACTTGTACATTGTGCAAAACAGTGTGCACAGGAAGAACACATGTCTCCAAAAATGGAAAGAGGCATTTTTAATAAAGCTAGAGTCCAATCTACTGAAATCCAAGGCCTTTCAAATGAGTGCCACTTGAAGCACAGTTATAGTGCCAAAGATGAGTATGACTTATCATGCTTCAGTAAAGCTTAATATTAGCTATCATCCAGGAGCTAACAAATCATTCTAGTCATTATTGCTGCAGGACATACATTTAAAGAGTCAATTACAGTACTTAAATAAATAATTTTTACAATTTTTACAATTTTTGGCAGCATCAGTGGACAGATGGACATGTTCTGTTTAGTTAGTTAATTGGAAACCTGTTGGTCATGCTGCGCTTGTCTTCCAGTTCTAAGGCCAAATGTCGCAGCACCTGTTCATGACACCAAGTAAACCGTCCTTGGCTAAGAGCCACCTTACATCCGGTCAAAATGTGTCAATGTAGCTGGTGATGAACACAGAGGACACCACAGATCCTCTCCTACTCATAGATTAAGGTTCTGTGGTGATGGGAGAACATCATATGTTGACCTGATGAGGAAACTGACCCTGTTCTGTTCCATTGTCCATAGATCTTGCCAGTCGATCTTGCGTTGTTCCACACTCTCCCATCTCATCCATTCTCCCTGCTTGGCCTGGGAAACTGCCTTTACACACCTCATTCTCTCCTCCTGTTTTTTCACCTTGTTGACTACCAGCTTCCTCCGTTGAGCTGGAGCTGCTTTGTGCCATGTAGGAGGAGCTGAACTGAGACCAAGGCCTCCTCTTCCATGCTGTACTTGCCCCATGATATCACTGATACAAAGGGCAGCCTTTGCATCTTCCACAGCTTCCTTTGCTGCCCACTTTCTTCCAGTTTTCAACACAGGTGCTGCCTCCCTCACAATCGTCGTGTGACTACCAATGTCATTTCCAATTGAACCTTGGTGCACTTAAACTCTAATCCTTTCCCGGGGCCCATGACGGCTCTCGGCAGCCCTGCCCGAGGGTGGCAGCACTCCGAAGAACATCTCTCGCCAGCATATTTGCAATTTTCCTTATGCTTGATTTTTTTAAGTGAGATGAAAGTACTGTACAGCAGATTTAAGTTTGTAATATTATATTGGAATTATGTATTTATACATGTTGACCTATTATTTTCTGATAAATCAAACCACAAACCAAGATTCATTCTTTTGACTAGCTCACACACATTTATTTTTTCTAGTAATGTTACTAGAACTGAACATCATTTTCACACATAAACTGATTGAAGTGATGGTGAATGTTATCAATCCTTATTGGATATTTTGTTAACTTACTTGAATGTGGCATAAGTAAATTAAAGAAATAACATTAGAGCTTAAATCTCGGTCCATATTTACTGAAGTAATTCAGAAGGGCATTTGTAATCTTTTGGTATGCCTTTCAGTTTGATGTATTTTCTGCAATGATTCACCTGGTGTACTGTGAATCATTGCAGAAAATAAGACTCATGTCTCCCTAGAGCGAAGGAAATAAAAGCAAATGTGTGTTTATAAAAGACTGTGTAATACATTTATGATATTGCTTTGCCATTAAATTATATATATATATATATTTTTCTCTTCGAGGACAAAATAACCGAAGAGATGGTTCAAAAGCTGAAAAAGAGATTCATGTCAGTCTACGATGCCACTGCAGACGGACGACTAGAAATTCAAGAGGTAAACAGTTGTTCTTGTGTCCTTTAGTTAACATTTATGTACAGGGAGCCATCTGTTATCCTGTTATCTAAAACCTCAAATATTTGTACACAAGACAATTTACTATGCATAATAGAAAATAAATAATGTTAGTTAATACACCATGTTTAGTGTGTCTTATTTAGCAACATGTTTCAGGATCAACAACATGGATAGGTATCCCCTTCCCTCACCACTCTCTGTATAAAGAAATGTCTCCTACCTTCTTTCTCCATGAATAACTGTCTTTCGGACTTGCAGTTTATGACATTTCTGAAACCCACCGTTTTTTTATTATCAGTTTTATTATGTTTTAACATGGACTTCAAGCCCTATATTTGTCTTTATATGCATACTAATGTAATGTTGCTAAGCACAGACTAATGACCAGATGTATTTTGATTGCCTTTCTTTTAACATTAACAACCAATTTATCTTTCCTCATAAAAGTACCATTTGTTCCTATATTTGATAGT
Source organism: Acipenser ruthenus (assembly GCF_902713425.1). NCBI lineage: Eukaryota > Metazoa > Chordata > Actinopteri > Acipenseriformes > Acipenseridae > Acipenser > Acipenser ruthenus. Next base: position 69,333,944 of record NC_081192.1, read on the forward strand.
GTATGTGTGAGTGGAATCTGGATGCTCTGTTTCTTGTGTATGAGACCTGAGACTACATTCTGTTACCATGTGGGTTAAGTGCACTAGCTAGCACTAAATCAGTATTACATCAACATTTGATCAGTAACACTCATATGTTCTGCACCTTGACAGCAAAAACAGCAGAAACTATACTTTTACTTAATGAAATATTAAAACACAAAAAACTGCGTTTTACATTTCCGAAAGATTGGAAATTGTCAGGTAAGGCCACCACTGCGCCCTTACCTGATCCAAACCAATTTGAAGCCACATATGCACATTGCAACATTAGAAGTATTTTGGTTGTGTGCGTCATCATTTTAATACGGTGCCTGTCCAAAATATATTAGCCATTGCTTGAAGGCATTTCTACCTACTAAATGCAATGTTAAAATTAGCAGGCAGAAAGCCTATTAGATGAAAAGGGGATAACAAGGGGAATGTCTTATGTTGAAAAAATGTAATCAGAGGTGACAAACACCTAAATGAGTTTAAACAGTCCTGATCTGTCTTATTTTTCTAGAGTTTACTTTTGCTTGGCATTGAGAGAATACATCATGACAGAAGCGCTTTCTCACACTAAAAAGACGAACAATTTACCAAGGAGAAAACAAAAGTCACGTTTGTACCAAAATACAGTATGTATTAAATACGCATAGCTGTATTATTGCTGCGGGCTACCGAGAACACAGGCTTGAGCGGCTAACTGTAGAATTGATGTGAAATCTCTTAAACCTAATTAATTGAGCAAGATTTGTTTTAAGTGTGAAAATATGAAAAAGAAAAAGAAAATGTTTGATTCATTTATTCAAAAAGACAAATACAGGGCTTGCTGCAAGACGAAGTTCCAGAAAGTTCTGGATAGATTAGCATCTATAGAAATGTGTTGAACATGTATGGACTACCGGTATACTGGTTCCTCAATAACAAATATATATATATATATATATATATATATATATATATATATATATATATATATATATATAACCACATTCTACTGGTGAGAATCTTGCACTCTACCTGTGGAATTTGGATTCAGGTATTATATTAAGAAGAATAATATTTAGTGGGAAATGTGGGCGAGTAGGGTAGCCTAGTGTAGATAAACATTTTGACTTGATAGTGTTTATATCGTTAACCTAAAGTGCTGGTATTTTAGCTCCACTTGTACACTATAAGGATTTTTTTTTTTTTGTAAAGCTATGTCTAGGTTTATGCTTTTTTTATGATTTTTTGGTGGCCAAATGAGGCAGGCTGCCATTGCTGTGCTTCAACACAACCTAAAAACTTGTGGAAGTGGAAACCCAGTTTAAGAAAGCTGTATGATATCAGTAGTCACACAAGGCCAAATTAGAACACGGCCAGACAAAAACATTTCAACGTACCCTCCCTTATTTTAATATTAATTAGGTTATTTGCATTTAGAAGGAGAATTTCTCTGGCTAAAAGAAATCTACATGTTAACACACATAAGCCAAAAGGTACTACCAATATAGCGTGAGGAAAAGGCGAGACTTATTTTTCTTTTTCCATGGAAACTGCCTGAGTGTTAATTACACACCCAAGTGAGAGTATATTTAGGACTGATGTTTGGATTGCAGACAGTTTATAGGGTTGTAGTGCTAATACATTTGGTCTGATGGGTCATGCTTTACAAAATATAACCTCACTGAAGTATCAAGTGTCTTCTTTTTTCCCTTTAATGTAGTTTGCAAATATGATGCTACCAGAAGATGAAAACTTCCTGCTGCTTTTCAGACGGGAGACGCCACTTGATAACAGCGTAGAGTTTATGAGGGTAAGAAAATGCTGCTGCCTGTACTGAAACCATTCTGTATATTTATTTATTTTCACAAAAAACAAAATAAACAAAACAAAACCTAACTCCACCAAGTTTTTACCTATTTACCGGGACCAAAACACATACTTTGTCAGTTCTGACCACACAGGCTTCCTTCAGGCCTTAGCCTTAACACAGACATCAGAGCAAACATTTTGACCTGCTAATTACAGGCAGGAGTACTTAATTCAACTAGAGCCAGGTGATTCTGATCCTGGCTCAATAAACAATTAAACAATTACATTGTGGCTGTGTTAAAACAGCCACAAAACACACACTATCCAGTGTGTAGGGGCTCTGCCTTGTCACTATATATATATATATATATATATATATATATATATATATATATATATATATATATATATATATATATATATAAAAATTACAGGTCGGCATTGGTAGAAAGTCCGGAACCGGGTAGTCCCTGTGAAAAATACCCGGGTCTTTTTCGGGTAATGATTAAAAAAAAATCACATATATTAATGTTTTAAGTGCATGATACATATTTAAATACTATATAGTACACATATATTTACCCGTTGTTGATTCAGGGTGATGCAAGGGTTCCAGTAATGGAGGTTTTATTTATTTTCTCAATCAGAACAGCGAAGTATACACAAAACAAAGGTACAGGCAAGGACTATATCTTACTGCTCCTTCTCTTTCTCTCGCTTTTCCTGTGTATCTCTTTTTGTCACATCAGGGTTATTCTAACTTTATTGTTAGTTCACCGGTCTGTCTATGGCAAACACAATAGTCCAAAACGAAACTTAAATGTGCAGTCCTCCAAATCCGAACTGATAAATAAATGTAAATATCTTACATTAGCATGGCATCCAAGCAAACCATTATGTGGAATTTCTTTACCAAGCAGGAGAAAACGGAATTTGCAAACTCTGCCAAGGGAATATTTCATTCAGAGTAGGAAGTACTAGCACACTTACTTAATGTGCTCCACACATATTTTTATTTAAATAGGTACACGTTTCGTAAGTGTGTGAGTAATGTTCTTCTCATATTCCTCTCACAATACTTTACTTATTTGTTTATTTATTTAATAAAGGCTACGTATTTGATCATTTTGATAAGAAACTATATCTGCGCATAGATAAAGTATTCCATATTGGAAGCCACACGGTTATGGATCCCAGAGTTATCACTGACATAAACCCAACAGGGTGTTGTGATGTTTTCTTTCCGATTTAGTTCCTGAGAAGAGTAGTCGCCGCAGTTATTATTATTGAGGTGTACTTGCCGTTAATGCAAAGCTTGTTTTAACGTTGTCTTTATTACGCCGGCCAGAGACCCGTGCTTACAACTGCATTGTCATATTTGCTACATTTTCGATAAATTCTCAAATTAATAAATCGAAACCTGTTCAGTAAAAAGAGACCCGGCTAGCGTTGGGTAACTTAAAACCCAATATATATATATATATATATATATATTTAGCCTTCTTAAACAAGTAGTTTGAACTGACTGAATCACAGTTGTGCGGAAGATGTAAGTCATTTAACTTAGCTTGCCTATTAATTCTGCAAGTTCTGGCTCAACTACACCACTGTATTACAGTTTACGTATTCAGCATTAAAACAGCATTGTTTTTCTTATAAAGTTTACCTTCCAGTGATTTTTACCTCAAAGCTTTTCTTCCTATACCTGAAAAAAATGCAACAGCCCTGATTCACTGGCACCTGTGCAAATCTGATGTGCCAAACCCCTTGACAAACAACAGCAGAATACCGTCCACTATTAATCATCTATCAAAGTCTGTCATATCTGCTGACTTGCTCATTGTGACTGAAACTAATGCAACAGGGAGATGTCAGGGATGCTTTTTACATAGCAAATTAATCCATCACGTGAGAGACACACTGCATATATTAGCATTGTTGGCAGGCATTAGGTTAATAAAATAAATAAAGTGTAAATTGGAAATAAAATAGCCTTTTAAAAAAAATCTGTTCAAAATGTTACATAACTTTTTTTTCTTATATTCTTTACAGATTTGGCGCAAATATGATGCTGACAGTAGTGGGTTTATTTCAGCTTTAGAGCTCAAGGTATGAAACTGCTTCCTTACCATTAAAGTGGCTGATGACTCTATGGCATGCTTAAGACTGTGTAATGCTGTGTAATGTGGAAAGCTCATTTTCCCACTGCTAACAGCTATCCCTGCTCTGTTGATAAACAGAGGAGACTGCAACTGATGATCAAAAATAATCATCAGTTTACAGCTTCCATTTAAGACCTTCTTTGTAAAATGATAAAAAGACTGCACATGTAAATAATTTAGTATCTGGCTAGTAGTGACGTGCATGTACAGTATTGATTAATTTTCATGACTTCCATACATAAATATTTAATTAATACAGTATAATGCACTGCAGCAGCCAATTATTGAAAACCTGATTATAAAAACACATGATTAAACAGCATGTGTGTCACAAAAGCAGTTTGGAGAAATAATTATGTACTGTACAGTGGTTCAGTATTCTTAAGTGATAATGTGACAATGTGCATGAGCTTTTCTCTTTTATATACAGTGTACTGCACAGCATTTTTGTCAATAATATTAATGTATACAGTAACCATTTTATATACTGTACATTTGCATGTAACTGCCAGAGGTTAATACTGCTATGATTACTGGCTTGTCTTTAACAGCAGCAGGATATACTGTACTGTGTGTCGTCAAACCCTACAAATAGAAATGGCAGCACACAAACGTATCACCCTTCACAGTAGTTAATGACCTTGCATGTCTCAGTCCTTGTACATGTTCTCACTATTTGGATTTACAGAATAATTAACCATCAATCTTAGGAAAGTTAGAATTGAAGAAGGCAGAGCAAAAATGCTTACCTAAAGCCATATTCATGAATCTGCATATATGCACATTTTCTGATACGTGAGTTTTGAAGGTTGCTGAAATATCAGCCGTGAATAAGGAAAGTGTCTGGTGCCTTAGAGTTTGAGTAGTGTGGGGATCTTCTTGTGCTGATAATGTGACTTTATCATATTCTAAGATCCAACCAACTTCAACAATAATAATAAAGTGGTCAGTCAAAAATAAAGGCATGTCACATGACATCTAAAAGGTATAGTGGGGTTTAGATGCTAGAACACATAGAAAGCTGAGAGTACTGCATCATGTAATGTGTAAGATGTAATGGAAAATGTTGTTAAACATATAGGGAGTCTATTCAATTGATCTAAAGATCATCGAAATAAGGTTATGAAAATAAGCATCTAAATGTGAATGTGCATCGCATTAGTGTATTTCGGTCTGTAAAAAAATGACCCGAGAGTGTCCTGTTTTGCAGCAGTATTTACATCAACCACCAGTAGGATAAGTAGAATATGCCACTAATAATATTTCTAATTTAACCGAAACTAATTAAAAACTGTTGTTTATCAAATTAACCATGACATTCTGATGGCGGGCAGTGCAATGACTTGATTAATATGCTATAGAATTATACACTCAAATATTTCTTTCAATTTAGGAAAGTGAATCAGTTAATTAAAAAATATATATTATCCTGTCATTCTACTTAACAGAGTTTCCTGCAGGATCTGTTCCTACAGCACAAGAAAGTAATTTCACCCAGCAAGTTGGACGAGTATACTGACGCAATGGTAAGTGTCATCTCAGCTTCCACAATTAAACTAATATGTAATTTATGTATGCTGCAATACAGTATATCAAACATACAAATTGCTTGAAGTAATTATATTAATGAAGACCCTATATATCAACAACAAAAAGGTTCTCCAGACGATTCAATCAATCTTTTCTTGTTTCCACAGCCTTAACTTCTTGTGTCTAAATACAAAATACAAATGCTTGCTGTACATTTGCTATTTATGGTGGTAAAATGCATTACTATTAGGCATTTTATTCAAAATGCAAACCTTGCATATAAGCACCTTATCTCTTATACTGGGTTTGTAGGAGCTTTTCAATAATTGGCTAGCTACTTAACATTTTACGCAGTAGATACTTTTCTTTACCTGAGGTTATTATTTTATTATTATTTGTTTATTTAGCAGACGCCTTTATCCAAGGCGACTTACAGAGACTAGGGTGTGTGAACTATGCATCAGCTGCAGAGTCACTTACAACTACGTCTCACCCGAAAGAAGGAGCACAAGGAGGTTAAGTGACTTGCTCAGGGTCACACAATGAGTCCGTGGCTGAGGTGGGATTTAAACCGGGGACCTCCTGGTTACAAGCCCTTTTCTTTAACCACTGGACCACACAGCCTCCTACTGGACCACACAGCCTCCTTTAGGTTAGGTGGTACACAGGTTAGGTGTACTGAAGAGGCTTGTGGTACAAAAGCACCATGTAACTGGTACTGGTTTTCTGTTATGCCTGTGAAAACGTAAACTGTTGGCAGTTTATGATGTCACAGAAACCCTCTGAAATATTTTCTCACAATATACAGGTAGTGGACAAAAAAATGGAAACACCAATGTAAAGTCACTTAATAGGGCGTTGGGCCACTATGGTATCCCGCTCTGTGGTGTTCTCAGCAGACCATTTTTGATGAAACTGGCTGCTCGTGCTCCAGGTTAAAATTTGCAGTCAAAATATATTATGTTTTTGCCTTACATTTGCATACATTTTAAAAACATTATTTATGGATGCTGTTTAAATATATAAAAAAATATATTTAGCAACAAATTGGTGTAAATATTTTGGAACTACGTAAAAATACATTAACACTAGAACCGCCAGACTTATGGATAATTGCAAAGCATATGACATGGTTTATTTAGATTTCCAGAAAGCTTTTGACAAAGTCCTGCATAAAAGATTAATTCACAAACTGAACTCAGTAGGGATTCAAGGAAATACATGCACATGGATTAGGGAGTGGTTAACATGTAGAAAACAGAAAGTACTGTTAGAGGAGAAACCTCAAAATGGAGTGAGGTAACCAGTGGTGTACCGCAGGGATCAGTATTAGGCCCTCTGCTATTACTAATCTACATTAATGACTTAGACTCTGGTATAGTAAGCAAACTAGTTCAGACCTGTCAACTCTCCTGTATTCACCGGGACAGAGTTTCTCTGTATTCTACTGTTAAACCCCCTTATGTCAGCAAATCTTTAATTGTCTACAACATCATGGCCGGTGTGTGATTACTGCAATCCCGGTCTGTACATAGCAGGGTTTAGGACCCAGGGGAGTCCTGTGGCAGGCATGCATTCAGTGCACGAGGCAAGTTCACATACTTAGCCACGCACCTGCACTATGATGGTTTTACTGTTTTTTCATTACCAAATCAAATCATTTGAAGTGAAAATGGCAACTGTAGTTAACTTTAGTTCAAGTTAATAACAAAGAACAACATTGTCTTTTATGTTAAATAACCCATGAGATGGTGTTTACCCTTACCGGAAACGGGATTACTGAAAATAACTTTTGAAATATTTCTAAGCTGTAAAAAACTGTGGCAGGAACAATGTTTTAATTGAAAACTTTTTTTCTACTCAGATTTCATTGCACCATTTCCTATATAGCTGTATGGGGTGGGGGTGGAGGAATTTTCTTAAAAGCGTTTTGACAGAGATTTGAGTTTAAAGTTGAACCCATAAATCATGCTGCTATAATTATTTGTTTATTTAGCAGACACCTTTATCCAAGGCAACTTACAGAGACTAGGGTGTGTGAACTGTGCATCAGCTGCAGAGTCATTTACAACTACGTCTCACCTGATAGACAGAGCACAAGGAGGTTAAGTGACTTGCTCAAGGTCACACAGTGAGCCAGTGAGTGAGCTGGGATTTGACCTCCTGGTTACAAGCCCTTTTCATTAACCACCGGGCACACAGCCTCCATAATGTCAATATAATGTTTAAGCGAGTTTATAGCATCCATGAGTAAGGAAATTAGTTTCACCAGGGCCGATATCCCCGCTGAGTGGGCAGCATTCTCAGACAGCCCCTTGTGTTATGAGCATGTGTCTTTCTGAGCAGACCTGTTGGAAAACCAGCATCTCTCAAACACTTGAATTTACATGAGACAAAAGCTGACATTAAAATTGAAATAACTTTAAAACTACAAATTAAATTCTAACCACAGTAGCAAAATATGTCAGCAGAGTCCACTAGCATGGTGCCTTAGCACTATAGATGTAACTATTACAGCTTTTTCTCCAAGTCTGCTGAAACATATAAATTTATATTGTACACAGGAGAGATTTTTGTATTTTGAAAGACCATTTAAAGATTTCAATCTCCATTCTCTGAAATCTCCCCCATACTTTACAGACCCAAAGCTGCCAAATTACTTCTCCTCAGGATCTTGCTGCCAAGAACTAACGTCAATAGGTCATCCATTGTTTCATTTTGAGAATATTTTTATGATTGTTCTGTTGTTGTGACTGCTTTCTAACAGAACGCTACTGGACTGAGTAAGAGTGGATAGAATGCATGCGCATTGGATGATAAGAAGGTGAAATACGTCCTGGCACGCAGTACTGACATTAAAATACGTCCTGGCACCCAGTACTGGCATTAAAATATGTCCTGGCACCCAGCACTGGCATTAAAATATGTCCTGGCACCCAGTACTGGCATTAAAATATGTCCTGGCACCCAGTACTGACAATAAAATAAGTACCGGCAGAATTTCACGCCTGCTGCTATAATATTAGTTAATTCAGTAAGCTATAATAAAAAAAGCTTCCTACTGGACTAAACACAAGCTTTCTTCTCTTATGTAAATACAGTAAAACTGGAATTAACTGGTCTGTTTTAGCAGATGACAGCTGAATGCAGGTTTTGTTTTTCATTTGAAAAAAAAAAATGAAAAAAAAACTTTTGGTAAGAGCAGATGTCTGCTTTGTTTATCATTCCTCCTCGTAACCTGGCTAGGCCATTATTTGTGCGTATGGGATCTTGGTTCTAATTACTGAATTCAATAAAATAAACACTTTGATGTCCACAATAATCTCATTACTAACAGTTACTGTCTCCTTTGTATGGCACATTGTTGAAAATGTATTTTTAATCACAATATTGTAATGCCGTTTGTCATTACTGAGCTGCAGATGCCAAAGTCATTTGACTACCAACAATTAAGGATGTCCTTGTTTTCTCTGGCTCTTTCCAGTACATAAGCCACCAACAAGCATCAGTAACTGCATCCACATATATGTCTACGAGAATGCCAGTAAATATACCAGGCAGAAATACACACAAAAATGCATTGGTGAATACATATTTTCTAAAGAGTTTTTTTTTTTTTTTTAATGTGGAATTAATGGAGAAAGGACTAAATACACACCCCACAGAGTATGAGTGGTGGAGGATTTTGGAGAACATCTTTATTTTTGTCATCTGTATATCATATTGGTGGTACTTCAGTGTTAATAAAAAAACCCTCACCATTTTTTTTAATAGGTTTAAACAATAACATTATTTGAGAATTTACATGCATCAAACTGGTGGTGCAACAAAATGACTTTGTCCCAACTGAGAAAATAAATATAAAGTTCACAGGGCCTCATTTACTAAGGGGCGCTAAATTTAGATTTATCGTGCGTGAAGTAGTGAGCCTAACGCCAGCACTAAATCAAAATTTACTGTCCATTTACTAACAGAAAAAGCACTAATCTATGTCCACACTATGGCATGTATATTTGGCAAATTTACCTGCCATAGTGTGTGTGCTAAATTTACCGTTTCCGGTAATTTATAGTGAGCAGTAATATAAGGAGCACTACAGTCAGTACTTATTTCTAAGTTCTCCCTGAAACATTCCCCTATTAGATGTAAGAAATTAAGCCTTTTTCTGTGGGATTTCTTACTGGTGTACTTCTTAGTAGAAAAACAAAAGAAAAATCCTCTAAAGCGTTAGGTTTTTATAGGGTGACTTACCATAATTTTCAGAGTAAAGTTTGACCTCATGTAAAAGTCAACCCCCCCATTGTGAGGGCAAGATTTGGGTATAATTTTTTTTCCCTAAATATATGTATTAGATATCCTGATGCCGTTTGATGCTGTTATTATTATTATTATTATTATTATTATTATTATTATTATTATTATTATTATTATTATTATTATTATTATTATTATAGCCTAGATACAGCCATCATCAGTTCTCAACAGAAACAGTCTGAGCTGTTAGACTTGAAACTTACCTCATCTGCAAGAAGAAGCTAGAGCTGTCCAGAACCAGGGTGCATCTCTAAGAAAGCTCACTTAGGCTGAAATAAATAATAAGCAGATGCTCCACTGTGTATAGAAGTTATTGCCGTAGTTTTACATTATGTTAATTTGTCACAAATATGATAGTGCGTACATGTTAAAAACAGTGAATAAAAATAACACGGGAGAAAGGGCCTTTTCTTGTAAAGCTCCTTAATTATGGAATGCTCTGCTGCCTTCTGTCAGGGAAGCTGGGACTTTTATTGTTTTTAAGTTATTATTATTATTATTTATTTCTTAGCAGACGCCCTTATCCAGGGCGACTTACAATCGTAGGCAAAAACATTTCAAGCGTTACAATACAAGTAATACAATAAGTAAGGTGACCTGACGTCCCGTTTTGGACGGGACAGTCCCACTTTTGGAACACTGGTCCCAGTGTCCCCAGAACCTTTTTTGGGATGCTCATTTCATCCCGGTTTTTTTTTTCCCAGAGCATCGTCACGCCGATAACAGAATATTGTATTTTCATGCAGGCTGCTGTGTTGCCATATCTAATTTTTTACAGTACACTGACACTTGGTGTGACTAAAGGGAAAGTTGAACGACCGGTATAGTAGCATTAAAAAGCATCTGTACAGCGCCGTGCAAACCTGTAGAATTACTGAACAGTCAACGTTCATATTTGCAACCAATCAGAGAATTGCGGGCGGGTTTATCCATGTTGTTAGAATGAACTGGCGGCTATCCTCGTCTGAATCCTCACTCTCGCTGCCCAAAGAGGTTTGACTACTGTAGTCTAACAATAAGGGCTCATACAGGTACCATTTGATTTGGAACTATTCTCTTCAAACATGATATTTTATATCTGAGTGCAAACGGCTTTTCTTTGTGTGTAGCTATAGGCAACAATTGCGGAAATCAACGCTGTCGTGTCACATTACCGTGCCATGTTTTACAACGCAGTGCACTGAAGCTTGTCCTGGTTTGAACACTTTGTGCATCAAAATAGCCCATCACAACATTAGGAGGGGCTGTAAAATATGACAAATGTATTTGGAAACATATTTTCTATTGAAATACGTCTATATTCACTTTCAGTTCACCACAGGTAACCCTCTAGAAACTTGTTAGTGAATAATACAAAATTTATGAACTAGTTGTTTTCACATTTTGTGAAATTCATGTTTGTAAAAACATTTTACATGTTTCAGAACATTTCTTTCTTTAAGTACACATCACATGTTTTTAGCAGTAATGAAATACAAGTTTCAGGTCTGCAGGTGCCAATTTAATGTATTTAAAAAATGTACATTGATAGTTGAGTACTGTGTATGATACAAATAGTTTAAAACAATTACAAAAAAAGAATCACGTATGAATATGTCCATGGATTTAAAAAAGTGTACCGTCCGTAGTTGTAGCTTACTACAAAGATAAGAAATAAAAGAAAATACATCTAAAAAGCTTTACCATCACTGAAAGAGACACTGCTTCAAGCAAATCTTGTATGTATTAAAGAAATAATACGTATTGCTTTATTAAACATTTAACTCTAACTGTGGCAAAAAAAGTAGGCTAAAGAAGACTTGTGCGTGTTTCGTTTAAGGGTGCAACAAACACAACATATATTATGATAATACATATACTAATATTTGATACTGTAAATTATTCAGTGTTGTGTGCAAGTGTTCGATAATGAGGTCAGTGGAGGTTCTTGAGGCATGTACTGTTTTGTTTTTCAACTATCAGGATGTTTAGTGTTATTTCTTTTACTATTTGCTTAATATGCGATAGCTTTTGACAAGTTCGAAGTTGACTATAAATCCAGTACTGCGAAAGTCTTGCGATGTGATTTATAGCTGGAATTGAGTAGATCTGATTGGGCGATAGCAAACCACTCCCCCTTCTCAACCCACTTGTAGTCAACAAGCAATAGCTGTTTTTTGAAGGGTGAAAGGGGCTTGTTTTGGTGCCGCGAGATTTTGCTTGGAATTTTTCTTGTGTTTTGTTACCGCAAGTGCTTTCACGTCCCCATTCGCTAAGTGCTAACTTTGATTTGGTCCGGCCCTTAATAACTACTTCAGAAGGAAATTCCTGTTTCTGCAATCAGGGCAGCTTCTAAACAAAACTCAGAAAAGATGATTAACAGGCTTCATTTATTGCACACAGTCAGTAGGATATTTAACATCTTAATCACATCACACTAATGATCTAAGCAGAAATTTCAGTATTAAAAATATACAGAACTAATTAATACATGTCATATTAAATGAGAAGAAATGTATTTTGAGAAATTGATTCTATAAAGTAACAACTTATAAATCATTACTTTATAGAATATTGAGATATGTAATGTTTTCATACAGGAAGGGCCTGGTTTTCAGATTGTACAATGGAGGATAGCATAGAGATAGCGCAAGATGGAAAGTGGAAATCAAAGAGAGAAAATGAAGTTTCTTAGGCAGAAAAGGAAAAGCCAAAAAAATAGCTTTTCTATCTTAGTGTACCTGTTTTACAATCTAACCTGCATTTTCATTTTGTCCGTTTTTAATTTCTAATTTTATAAATGTTAGTTTTCAATTTTGTATTATTTTAATGATACAAACTAGTGTTTTTACAATTAAAACCACATTTTTAAAATCTTTTTTAATTGCTGTTTTCCAAATGTTCTTTATTAAATGTAATGGTCTAATTGTTGGCGGTTTTGTGTATGTGACACACTTTGGATCCTAAAATACATTTCTTTGCCATGTATTGTACAGTGATTTGAGATACTTTTTGTATGAAAGGTGCTGGATAAATACAATTTGATTCCATTTGATTTGATTTTCTGCAGCTCTTTGAAGCCTAAGCATGCAACCTTTGTATCCAAGTAATGCCTGCCTGATGCCAAATAGTTTTCAGCCCAGAAAAAAAAAAAAAAAAATGAAATAGTGCACCTATCAGTGCTTAATGTCTGGCTTCCATCAGCACTAATTAGTGATCACTTTATGGTGCACACCAAAATTACCCCCCCTTCAGTAAATACTATGTGAATACAGCTCATCTCATTAGTCTGAGCTGGATGCATCATTTAAATACATTATCATAAAAGTCACATATTAATTCTGATTACCAAAGTGTGAAGCACTAAGTGTAACGCATGCCAATTATCGCTCGTGTTAAACAGTAGCGTGCTCGCTATTTGCAATAGTAAATTGGACACTAAATAACTCAAGTGCTAATTGCTAATTTTTAGCGCCCCTTAGTGACCAGTTCAATATTCACACCAAATATTTTGAATAGAAACAAGCAGACATTTATTTGGAGCGGCAAAGTCAACTTGTTCTTTCTGTAAAGCTGTCCTTGCTCACAAGAGACCTGAAGTTACTCCACAACACAAACATGCACAAAAAAGCAGCAACATTAGTTATATTTTCAAATCAGCACAACAATCCTACATTGATGTAAGCCAGGTCCATTTAGATTTCTAATATTTTTTTCTGATAAGATTATGAAATTGTGCTATTTAAAAAATATATGCCTGGTGGTATGTATTTTTAGCTTAGAGTAAATCTCTGTTTTTTTTTTTTTTAAGTGCACAGATTCAATGCATTATAAAAGTACAGCATATGGTTGATGCAAATTATCCAAATTCCATTTTCTGTTAATAATAATAATATTCCTTCTCAAATGTATAATTTAAGGGACACCATTAGGAAGAAAATAAATGTAACTCCCCTTACCCCCACACCATTATTGAAGATATTTATATATTTGTTCTGTTTTATTTTAGATGAAAATCTTTGACAAAAATAAGGATGGACGCTTGGACTTAAATGATTTAGCAAGGTAGGTATCCTAAAAAAAACATATTTGATAGAAAATGAATGCATTGTAAATTCAATGGCAGCAGTTTTCTAAAAGACTATAATATAGTTTGTGTCTTTCTTGTTCAAGAATACTGGCTCTACAAGAAAACTTCCTCCTGCAGTTTAAAATGGATGTAAGTGTATAATTTCCCTAAGAGGCACGCATATTTAAATAGCAACCACCAACAGCAGTGACTTGGTGAGCTTGTGTTGTTTTTGCATTTCAGGCCTGTACTAAGGAGGATTGGAAACAGGACTTTGAGAAAATGTTTGCGCACTATGATGTTGTAAGTATTAAATAAATACATCTTTTAGATTACATCACACTGCACACCGGTGTAGCTACATGTTCAAGCTCATGGGATGGAACCATATGGGTGAATGTTCCAATTAAGAATTCTAGTATGACAGGGTTTTGTGATGTACTGAATTATTAAAGCCATCATACATCATTCTACGATTTATTTGTTTGCTTCACTGTGGGAGCTTTTTATTTCTGTTTATGCTTTAGCGGATTAGTATTTCATTATCAATATTTTGTGATGAGGCTACAGCCGTGGTGACATTTTTCAATGGGTGGAATGTGCCATTGACCAATCAGAGAGTAACATCTCTGCCTGCGATTTTATAATCTGTTTTTATTCCCACGCTGTTATAGCGAAGATGAAAGTACAGTATTCAAGAGAGAGTAAGCACAACACTTCTAAGGGTTAGATTCAATAAAATAAAGTTCCTGTGTTATTTTGGGCTCTATTCACAAAGATTTAGCTCTCATTAGTCATTTAGGAATGTTTAATGAAAAAAAATCAAGTTGGATATTACTGAAACTGTTGACTGTTTGTAAGTTCCTTAACCACAGTATAGAACAGTGTCAAATATCAAACTTGATTTTATTCATAAAAACAGTGTTTGAAAAAACATTCCTTAAACAACTCCCCTGCTAAAAATGCTCTAGTAATACTACAATATACTATAGTACTACTATAGTATACTATAGAACATTTTTGGCAGGGTCATGAGGTAAAGCTTTGTGAATATAGCCCACAGAATCAAACTTTCCATGCTGTAAAGAAGAGCTGTTTTAATTATTATTATTATTACTTAGACCTTACTATCGACTTATTACTGTTTACAGTAATAGAAAATGAAATTTCTTATTAGGAAGTTAGCATGCAAAATCATTTGTGACACTGGGCCCAGTGCTAAATGCCCATGTTGTTAGAATTTCTGAAAAGTTAGAGCCTATTCATCATCAGATCCCGAGATCAGAATATTACATACAGAGCTAAATGACCTATGTGTGCACAGAAACATTTCAATACAAGTTAATGGGAACCTGTCACAAAGACGGCAGGAGTGGGTGGGGTCAGACCAGAAGCAGGAAATAAAACGACAGAGAGGTGTGGTTTGGTGGAGCTGAGCAAATGGTTTCGCTCAGCATTTAATAAACAGAACAGAAAATCAAAAGGTTGAACAAACAAACACAGGACACGGCACTTGCGGCCAAAATAAACAGGTAAACAAAAACGAACAGACACTTAACAAACGGTGAACGGACAGACAAACAAACACGGCGAGTACCAAACACTTATTATATTAATTTACTTTACTTTAACGTTTCTCACCCGTTCTCCACTCTCGAACACCAAACCCAGAGTGAGTCAAACATGCATCTATATATACTGTTGTGCTGGGATTCAATTACTAATTAATTATTCACTTGAATCCCAGCACGTGAATTAATTACGTGCAACCTGCTGCTCACATATTAAATACTTTAAATGCACGTGAAGTGGTGTGCAATCCCGTGCCTAAATACAATTATACATTTTAAATAACTCGTGCTGCACACACCCATTTATATCCCGTGCAGCCATATCTATACACCAACATTAACACACCACACGCAACATACAACACAGAAATGCACACAGGGGCGGAGCACATTGCCACAGAACCGCTTGCACTCCAAGAACAATAACAAACACAAAATTTGTCTAAATTGATGATGTCTAAAGCATGTTATTGACTGGAAAGCATGCCAGTCTATATAAATATCAGCTAGTAGGTTAAGGGCAGGAAAAAAAGATTTGTTACAAAGACATGTAACAAAGTTATAACTGCATACTGCCATTTGGGAGTACCTTCTCAAGGTCTGCCTTTTAATGAAAAATAATTAAACACATTTTTAAGTTTCCACCATAGCTAAAAAAAAAAACAATTGTCAAATATTGGAAAGGGGAAATGGATCAACCCTCTCAAAATTGAGTTGTTTTATGTTTTACAAATGGAAAGACTGCAATAGTTATTGGGGTAGACTAAACTGCTTTAACAAAGTATTTATTAAGTTATGAAAAGAAAGGGCTAATTATTTCATTGTTTTCCCTTTTTTAAAACAGTTTGTTTTATTCACTTGTAAATATTTTGATATTCTTAATATGTATGCAAATTATTTGTGAATTATATTTTTTACAAAATGATAAAAAAGAGAAAAATAATAAAATGATGATAAGGTTGGAAACAATTTCGCTTTCCAAATGAAATGACTAAGGTAGTGCATGACTACCTGAAAGTAAGGCCTACAGATATATATTTTTAAAAGGAAATCACAAAGATTGTTTTTGAAAGAGTGTTTATAAAAATGATTTTAGTTTAAACATGCTTTGAAAAATGAAATGAATGGTTTCAATAAACTGATAATGGATTCATGAACTGCCAGCTAGATTTCATTTATAAAAATGGTCTTTAAAAAAAAAAAAAACACTTAACAAAAACATTTCTTCTAACAGTCCTTAAAGTGTGAATATGGCCCATTATGTGTTTCTTTCAAAACTGCACATTTGAGACCTTTGTAAAATGGAAGTACATGACAGGAATTATTTTGTGAGCTACAACTACTTAGTTAAATAGATAATAATGATAATACATCTAACATGCTTTCTTGTGTTTTAAGAGTAAGACAGGTGCCTTAGAAGGACCAGAAGTAGATGGATTTGTTAAAGACATAATGGAATTAGTAAAGGTAAGTAAAAGGATTTGGTTCCTGGTACATGACACAACACATCAAAAAGGGTGGGGCATTTTTTAAATGAACAACAGGGTAAATGTAATGCTCATCCACAGGTATTTCTCTTTCACTTCACAGACTCCTCATATCTCTCAAATGTTTCTGCTAAAACCATTACTGGAGAAACAAATTAAACATGCACAACAGGCATTATCTTATCATACTTTAAAATCAAGTTCACAGAGTAGGTTTTGTTTACTTTCATAAATCACTTATTAAAGCTGCTGGCCTTCGTGGACAAGGTGGGATGGTGAGTTTTAATGCACTATAACTGTCTTCTGATCAATGTCCTCACAAAAATATGTGTCACAGGCTGTCTAAACAAGAAATGTCAATGATTGGGTGCTATCCAAGCTATATGGTTAAACAGGAACTATTAAACAGAAAATCAATTCTTAACGTGCAAATTAGTCAATATGAGGTCCTTAATCTCTGGTAAAGGACCTCAAATGTTATCATTCAAAATGTTTAATCACTGTTCCAAATCAATACACTGGAAAATACATAAATACAGTATTCATATATTTGAAAAAAAAAAAAAACCTGCTTGATGAAATCTCTGTTCTAGTACACACCCTGTGAATGTTGCCTCCTCGCTGTCCTATATGTTCAATCTATATATTTAAATTTAGTATAGCAAATAAAGTTATCGAGAATAGTGTTTGCTGTCATGGGCAATACAGTAACCACAATAGCAACTAGTGTCTGGTTTGAATGATGAGTTGAAGAAGTCAAACAACTAGATGCAGTCTGATTATACATTCAGCAACTTTATTTCAGCATATCACACAGTAACAGCACAGGTATGGTGCTCTCTTCTCTAACAAATCAAGGAAGGAGGCTTTGAATAAACTTCATGAAGATCATGTGAACAAGTTACTGAAAAAACAGCATAATCAGCATTAACACATGTAGACTACCAGATATCTTTTAATTACTAACACTTCTTAATTTGTTTATTTCGCCAATATATTTTAGGACCTAACAGTAACTTAAATACTGAAACCAACACAAATGCACAAACATGCACTCAAATCCTAATTAAAAAAATAAATGGTTAGCTATATTTTTATTCTTTTACATGTTTTACAAACAGTTCACAAACCATGTTTTTTAGTATGAAGGTAATATTTACGCTATTGGAAATGCCCACGATGCAATATACTGCTATAATTAAGGCTGAAGGCTGCCAGACCACAGATTGAATTCTGAGCAAACCGCATTACTGGTGGAATATTGAGGAAAACGTTTTTATTCATTATCAACAAAACCTAGTGCTGCATAAAATCACACACAAAAAAACCAAAAAAACCCAGAAAAACTTCAATGTTTTTTAAGGATCCATTTTCAAGTAGCAATACCACCCTTCATGTCTGGTAAGGCCCTTCTCGTTACGTTAAGGTGAGGACTTTCAGCTTGGGACATTTAACGGCGGTAAAGCCCTCTTCTGTGGCTTCTATTGCTTAACCAGCACTTTTCAAGAGCACCAAAGAAAATATAAACTCACCTGCTCTTGTGATTGATCACCATCAGCATATTACTGATACACGTCTGCAACATTATACAGTAGAAATCAGAACCTTCATATAGTGTCGAACCATTCTAAGGTCTGTTTAGAATTCTTAGTACCTTTAATACAATACAATAGTAACGTCCAAGTTCAAAATTAAAAGGAAATAGCACACTGTTATACAAGCATGTCTTATTTATTGAGTGTTTAATGTGCTTTATTCTCAATGTTGTTATAGTTGACGCTATCTGCTTGAAAAACCATACCGTACCTTAGGCACCTCTTTGAATTACTTTCAACTCCTTAGTCAATTCAAAATAGTGACTTCACAGACAGTAACGCACCTCATCCACTTATTTACCGTCAAAATAAAAAAAATATGGCAGATTGATCCACGGACATCTACTATGTGACAGTGCCCTAGAATAGATCTTTGTAATCCATTGATGAAAGTTCTGAGGCTTCCAATTATTAATAGCTTTTTCTTAATCCATATTGATGAGCAATTGGAATAAAACCCTCTTCATTCTACTGATTCAAGGCATAACTGGCCTTGCTGCTCATCAGTTCTTTATTAGCTTCCTTTGATCAATTATTTTGAATCAGGCAGTGGTCTTTTTTAATAGTAGCATAAGGCAGATGTTTCACAGATTGTCCTCTAATGTTGTCTGGTCATCATTAACCTATTTTTTTCCTCACAGCCTAGCATCAGTGGAACTGATTTGGATAAGTTTCGCCAGGTACTGCTCCGTCACTGCGATGTAAACAAGGATGGTAAAATCCAGAAGAACGAGTTGGCGCTCTGCTTAGGATTGAAAGCAAACCCATAAATGTGACTTGCTAGATTCAAGACTATTATTGTGACACAGTGGAGCAATAATCTGTGCTGCATGGTGTACTGTATGGTGAAACTTTTGATATGGTCTTGCAGCCAGTAGTTTTAAAGATGATGATCAACACTGTTGAATGTGTGGTAGTTTCCGAGGTGTATAAAGAAACTTGAGTAACCACGAGTGGAGGCTGAGAAAAGGCTGTGTAACCAAAATGTGGCTATTTTTGAGGCAGGGTCTGAATTGGATAACTGTTGCAAATGTAAAACTCTGTTATTCTTTCACTATATTTAATCAGGCCAAACAACTATTTCTGCATCTGCTTTATCTGAATAAACAAAAAAGGTGTCACAAAAAAATGCTATACCACGTTTGGAAAATGGTAAATGTGTCCTGCGTATTTGATATTTGCATGTCAAAAATAAAAACAATACCTTACATACGTTTGCATAGACATTTTACAAAATGCTTATACTTTGAATTCATGTGGTATTATTAGACTGTATTGTGTTAAAAGAGCACTAACCAAGCTTTGAAAATAATTGTTTAAGAGAATATCAATAGTACGAACTACACTGAAGAGTACTTACCAAAACTTCAAACATGGCCACCATGTGGCCATCTTACTTAGGAGGACAGGGACACCCAACATGGGAAGGTTGTTATACCTTATTTTGTGTCAGTAGAGAGCACAGAAACGTGTGATACATTAAAGCATCTGTTCTGGGGGTATGCTTTAATTAGAAATGTAAAGAGTACAGTAATCACATACTGTATTTTTTTAGTAGAGAATAAACAATATACTGCATATGGATATGTATACCCTTTTTTCCATATTGCAAAATATTAATCAGGGAACAATATATAAATATCGACTGGAGTTTTTCAACCCAATGTGAAATTTCGACTATAACCAGTCAATATCTCGACTATACAGATTCCAGTGTATGACAAGATGGCTTTGGGTGACGTCAGACCCAGAAGAAGTAGCACACACAGACAGCACTGGAATAAATGAAAGACACAATGGCCAAAACAGACAAACACAACAGACACGGAACACACCAACAAGTATCGTGCTTATCGTGCCGGTGTATAACCAGCACGTGTAGCAATTGTTATGTTTAAGCTTTTAGTTTCTCTTTCACTCATGTCTCGTTCCGCCTCTGAACACACTCAACATTCAGCAAAAGCTGCGTGTTTTTATATTGTGGCAGAGGGATTAACTGGCTATTAATTACCTAGTTTATCCCTCTGCCACATTCAGCACAGGGTTTCTCATACACATGGTCAACAGCAAGTTTGTCAATAATCACTCACTGATGCGACCACGTATTCTCATGATTTTATCTGGATGGGGCATTTTAACCCCATCCAGGCTGTCAAACAATAACAATAAAACAGTGTTTTTACACACAAATAAATGTTCATTAATAATAATAATAATAATAATAATAATAATAATAATAATAATTTCCATTACATGAGAGTAGATGTTAAAACTTCATGCTGATTTGAACTCGGCTCTCGCCAAGATAAGCACCAACTAAGACGTAGCTTTACAGTAAACTAATGTGATCCATATGTATCTCCATCCATTTACGTTTCCTTCCATATGATGATGTAGATATCCTTCTGTCTGGTGTTAATGGCTGAAGTGTAATGCTGGCTCCAGGGATCAGCTTATTTTGCCTCCCTGGCGCATCAGCACACACAACGGCTGCGATGCTGGCTCCGGGGATCAACCACAGTGCGGCCTCCCCAGCGCATCAGCATGACAACCGTCTGGATTGAGTTAAGTAGGGTACATCTCTGGGGTCTTCAAGTGGGCACCTTCCATCCTCAGTGTTTCGTCGACTAGCCCACGACACCTCAAGAGGGCTCGACGGGCTAACTTCTCCCACACGAACTGTGTCCTTTAGATCCCCGTCGTACCATCTCCCAAGACTCTTCACTGGCTTCTCAGACACTGTTGGTATTGCCTCACCATTAATGAAGAATGTACTACTACTACTTTGCCTTTAATTATAGAGATGCTCCTTGATTTAGTGGGCATGAATTGCATTCGTGCCCATTCAATGTTATTGGTTAATTTGCCCAATAATCGATTAGTGCAGGCTACTGTTGTAGTCATGGTTGTCATGTCATCCATGTATGCTCGAATTGGTGGTAGTCGCATTCCAGAAGCCAAGCGCTCTCCTCCTACTACCCATTTTGATGCCCTAATGATTACTTCCATTGCCATGGTAAAACCCAGTGGAGAAATGGTGCATTCTGCCATTATTCCAACCTCTAGGCATTGCCATGTAGTGCTGAATTCTGAAGTTGAAAAACTAAATTGCAAATCTCCAAAGTAGGCTTTCACTAAATTTGTTATTGTCATTGGTACACTGAAAAAATCAAATGCTGCCCAAAGAAGTTCATGTGGCACTGAACCATATGCATTAGCCAAATCCAGGAATGTCACATGGAGCTCCTTCCTCTCCTTTTTAGCTGATTGAATTTGTTGCCAGATCACATTGATGTGTTCTAAGCATCCTGGGAAACCTGGAATGCCCGCTTTTTGTATTGAAGTGTCAATGAAGCAGTTCTTTAATAGGTAAGTTGACAATCTCTGAGCAATAATGCTGAAGAAAATCTTGCCTTCTATGTTTAATAGGGAAATAGGACGAAACTGACTGATGCTTGTAGAATCTTTTTCTTTAGGTATAAAGACTCCACCTGCTCGGCGCCATGCTCTTGGTACAACCTGTTTTTCCCATGCCACTTTCATCAATTTCCACAGAATTCGTAGAACTCCTGAAGCACTCTTGTACACTCTGTACGGAACTCCATTAGGCCCTGGAGATGATGAAGCCCTTGCTTTTTTCACAGCTTGCTCTACTTCTTTCCACTTAGGTGCACAGTCCTCCATTTGGTATTCTAGTGGATTGATAGGTGGGATGTTATCTCTCACACGCTCCTTCTTTTTGTAGCGTTTCCGTAGGCGCTCAGCTCTGCGCAATGTTGCAAGCTTATCTTTTATGACCCTTTGTAAGAGATTGAGGCCCTCCTTCTGACTTTGTTCTGCTCTTCTCCATTGCTTCCTCAGCTGTCTCCTTTCTCTAAGCATTCAATCTCCTGCTGCCGTCTAGACTTTCCAGGAATAGTTTGTAGTTTTTCCTTCCTTTTTTCAACTCCAAACCTCTCACTTCCATATGCGTAGATGATGTCCCCAAGTTTATCCAGCTTCTTTTCAACTGTTCCACTTAATCTTTCCAATGCAAAGCAGAGATCTGTGTTTACTGTGTCCCATGCAGTTTTCTCACAAGCTCTTGGCCATTTAACTCCAGGCTTGTGCCCGTTGAGGTTCTTTTCTCTCTTATGCTGGTTTGTCTGACCGGGTTCACAAGGATCATTAGGTTCATCACTAACTGTGTCCATGCAAGTCCTCCCCACGTCTATGACAGGGGTGCTGATATCCTGCAAACTGTGGTTTGCTTCCTGTCGCTGGATTTCATTCAACTGACTTGACTGACTTCGTAAGAAGTACTGATCAATGCGAGGCCCTTGTCCCTTCTCCCTCAAGCATTTCATTCTCCCTTGATGAATCTTCAAACCCCTGACCGTTGTCGCCTAATAATAATAATAATAATACAATCAATACAAATACAAAATACATAAGCACACAGGGGCGGGGTGTGCAGCACACATGGCCTTAAAGGCCACCTCCCCCCTTAAAAGCCCAAAAGTCTTGGTCACCGTCCTGGGCCAGGAACGGAGGCATCACTGGGCCCACGGGTGGTAATGTTGTCTGTGTCAGTGCTGTCAGCAGAAATGCTGACAGAGGCAAGGCTGGTTCCTCAAGCCAGGGCATTCCTGGCAGTGGCAATGCTGCCAGTGGCAATGCTGGCAGTGGAAATGCTAACAGCAGTAAGGCTGGCTCCTCCAGCATAGGCGGTCCTGGCTGCGGAAATGCTGCCAATGGCAACAGCAATGCTAATAGCGGCCATGATGACAGCGCCAAGGCTGGCTCCTCCAGCAAAGGCTGTTGTGGCAGCGGACATGCTGCCAATGGCAACACTGGCAGCAGAAAGGTTGACAGTAGTGTGGCATATTCCACCAGAGGCCACAGCAAATCCCCGGGGGTCAGCAGCAAACGAGCCCCAGGTGGTGACGAACAGGCCTCCCTGGGCAATGGTGGTGGCGCTGGCAGCAGTAAGGTTGCCCTCAGCGTGGGACACTCTGGCAGTGCAACTATTGCGGGTGGAGGTGGTCTCCTCACCTCTCTGGGGCTACGGCCCCAGAATTTCCGGCAGCGCAATTGCTGCTGCTGGATACAACAAAGCCCTGGGTGATGACAAGCAGGCATCCCCAGGCAGTGTTGTGCAGGCATTTCCAGGCAGTGGCGAACTAGCCTCCCTGGGCAATGGCAAACTGGCCACCCTGGGCGGTGCAGGCGCGGCAGCCCGAGGCGATGCAGGCTCGGGCAGGAGTTGATCCTTGGGAGGTGATGGTGGGAGCAACAGGTAGTCTCCCTCTTGTGGTTCAGGTGGGAGCTGCAGGTAGTCTCCCTCTGGTTAGTGGAGGTGGGGGCAACAACTGATTTCCCTCTTGTGGTGGAGGTGGGACATGCGGGTAGTCTCCCTCTGTCGGTAGAGGTGGGAGCAACAGGTAGTCTCCCTCTGGCGGTGGAGACAGGAGCTGCAGGTAGTATCCCTGTAGCGGTGGAGGTGGTAGCAGCAGGTTAGTCTCTTTCTATCTTTGGAGACTGGTGTGGCTCTCCCTCGGTCAGTGGAGACTGGTGAGGCTCTGGACGCCGGGCCTCCCCCCCTCTTTGGCTGTGGATGCTTGGGCTCCCCCTTCTGGACGCTAGACGCTTCGGCTCCCCCCTTTTGGGCGCTGGACGCTCGTGCTCCCCCATCTGGGCACTGGATGCTCGTGCTCCCCCCTTTTCTGGGCTGGCAGCTCCTCCTCTTCCTCTTGGAGGGGGCAGCATATCACTGTGTGCCTATACTCGCCACATGCAAGGCACCATCCTCACTCCTCAAGACCACTGGGTAGGTCCTCCAGCCCGTCACCCCACTTAATTTGGGCTGTGTCGCGGTTCCCTCAGATCCAGTTGTCCATATCTATATTTTTTTCCCCACTCCTCACACAAAAATCCAGAAAAAAAAGTGTAACCCAGGTACTGTCTCCCTCCTGGCCTGTGACTGTGGCGCTGTAATCCCACTTCTCATCACCATATGTGAGTTGGATGGCTGGTGGATGATGTCACAGACCCGGAAGATACACACACGCAAGGCAGTACTGGGGTAATCAATGTGCTGCTCACGCTTTTATTAACAAAATAAAAGATTTAAACAAAACAAAACACTTTTACAAAACAAAAAGGCACGTGGCCAAAACAAACAGAGAAACAAATAATAAGTATCATGCTGGTTTTGACCCAGCACGCGTAGCAATTGGTTTCTTTGTAGTTATTTCTCTTTACCTCCTCTCTCTACACCTGTTCTCCAGTCACGAACACTCTTCCCGTTGCGGCAAAAGCTACAGGTCTTTGTAGTAGTGACCAAGGGTTTAACTAGCTATTAATTATCTTATTAATCTGCGTGACTGTCAGCTAGTTAAACAATCAGTAGCTGACAGTCACGCATTCTCACAAAGTATTTTAAAAACACAAAACAATAACAAATAATGGCGGACGGCACCTCGCTCATCCTGTCAAATAATATATCAAAACACTGGCTTTTTGCTGTCATATAAAATACATAATAATATAAATACAAAATAATACAAAAAATGCACAGGAGCGGGGAGTACTCTGTCACACATTTATACAGCGCTTTTTTATACAAAAGTAGCGCAAAGCACTGTACAGTACATAGCAGAAAAAAAGAACAAACCACAACACATACAACTGCCAAATCAGACCATTTAAATAACAGTATACACATAATACAAAAGCATCCATTTTAAAGTTACATTAAAACCCACTAAGATAAGAAAGCCATTTTATAAAAGTGTGTTTTCAATCTTGACTTGAAAACTGTAATGGTCCCAGCTTCCCTGACAAACAAAGGCAGAGCATTCCATAATTTCAGAGTTCTACAACAAAAAGCACTACCTCCTGTGTTGTTTTTGTTGACCCTAGGTATAACCAGCAACCCCGCATCCTGTGATCTCAGAGTGCGGTTTGGAAGATACAGGGTTAGTAACTCCTGCAAATAACTAGGTGCTAATCCATTCAAGGCAAAATCTTAAATCAATTTTATACTGCACAGGGAGCCAATGTAAAGATGCCAAAACAGGGGTAATATGTTCACTTTTCCTGGTTTTATTCAGAATTCTAGCGGCGGTATTCTGAACAAGCTGCAAGCAGTATACCACACATTTTGGTACACCAGAAAAAAAGTGCATTACAATAATCAATTATAGATGAAACAAAAGCATGCATTAGTCTCTCGGCATCAGATACGGAAATAATTGGTCTAAGTTTGGCTATATTTCTCAAATGGTAAAAATATACTTTAGTAACTTCCCTAATATGAGTCTCAAATGTTAGATTAGGGTCAAAGATGACCCCAAAACTCTTAATTTCATGTTTTGATGAGTGACTGCAAGGGTTGAGCTCATGTAATCCCACATTTCCTTTAAGTTGGTTCTGTGATCCCACTAGCACATGGGTGGCCAAACTTACTGAACCTACAAGCCGCATACCAAAATGTCCATGTGGTCGAGAGCTGCAAGACACGTACTGTAAAACATGAAATGTTTGTGAGCAAGACATTTTAAATACTAGCATTGTTGTGCAGTACAGTAGTTGTTAGCCAAATGGCAGCAAAATACACAAGAACAAGGGATAGAACATTGCAAAGCCTACACAGTTTCTGTGTAATTTGTATTGTAATGTAGATCTACAGTCTATTAAACTTTACATGCAACACTATGGTTTTTTTCCATTATTTAAGTTCATACTGTATGTATTATGCACTTTAAATAAAATATATTGTTATGAAGCAAAATACAATAACTGACCTGATTTCACCAAAAACACTACATAAAGGGCAGCAGTGTGGAGTAGTGGTTAGGGCTCTGGACTCTTGACCGGAGGGTTGTGGGTTCAATCTCCAGTGGGGGACACTGCTGTTGTACCCTTGAGCAAGGTACTTTGCCTAGATTGCTCCAGTAAAAACCCAACTGTATAAATGGGTAATTGTTTGTAAAAATAATGTGATATCTGTATAATGTGAAATAATGTATAATGTGATATCTTGTAACAATTGTAAGTCGCCCTGGGTAAGGGTGTCTGCTAAGAAATAAATAATAAAAACTTGCATTTTTGTAAGGATTCTTTTTGACAAGCTCTTCCCTTGAAGATCTGAATGCTGGGTTTAAAAAAATAAACGTTTTTTTTTTTTGTATGACTGCTGCATGTATTGAGTTTTGTGGATGACAAATGCACTGTATTTATTTTGAAAGGGATTACAGTACCTGCTCATGATGAGATGTAAGATATGTAAATATATTCATTTTAGACCTGCAATATAACATGTAAACATACATTCTCTAGTCTAGTGCCAACACTCCAATTTTATAAAAAGATTCATTCATCGTTTGCCACGAGCGATATTCCATGCTTGCCTTACAAAACTCGCTTGAGTCGTTAAATCAGCTTCTTTACAGAACACCAGGGGCATGCGCAGGAATAAAAATGTGACCGCTATTGGGGGGTGTGACAGAGGGCGCTGTGTAAAGGGAACAGAATACTCTGGACACCCTGGAATACCCGACAATTCATTCCCAGGATTCGGTGGAAGTCAGCCATCAGAAAGGGGGCGGGGCTACGGTAGACTAAATCATTGACCCGGAAGGTTAACGGCATGGCATCCACGGATTGGAGGAGCGGATGTGCTAGTTAACCAAAGGGTCATGGTTGACAGTATAAAAAGGGGATGTAGTGATGTGATCTGTTCCTTTCTTGTGGTTATGCAAAAGGACGGAAAGGACCAGTAAACTGTGTTAAAAGAACATGAGTGTTTTGTTTGTTTTTGTCAGTCTGTCTATATCGTCTTGTTTGTCTTGTTTATTTAGACTAGACGGCTAAACACAATCCGGAGCTATCACCCACAGCCAGCACAAAACCCGGACAACAACGTCCTAACTGTTCACTAAATAACATTGTAAATTCATTACCAGCACTACAGCACTCACTGGGAGAGGTGACCGTGTTTGTGTTTGGGTATTTTCATTGGAATTATTGTTCTTGTGGGATTATTATTCATTGTAAACGGGACTGCAACCCATCATCATTTACTGTGCAATACACATCGTAGTATATTGCCAGCCATCATTGATTGTTTCTGTTTGGTCATCAGACCCCTGGATTAAAATAAACAGAAACCATTCACCCGTAGTTTGTTTGTCTGTCGATTACTGCACTGCATGTACCACATGTACCACTTACCTCTTGGGGATGGACCGCGCTACACTGTCCGCGCTGCTGTCAGAGCTAGACAGCAGACAGGAGATTGCAGAGAGAAGGAGAGAGGAGCGGTATACAGCGCTGATTGAGAAGGTCAGTCTGGCGATCCAGCCCGCAGCACCAACAGCACCCGTGATGACGGCCCCAAAGGCAAGGCTGCAGAAAATTACTTTGGAGGATGACCCAGAGGCTTACCTGGTTGCTTTCGAGCGGCTGGCTACCACCGCAATTCTGGTCAAGCCAGCTGGGACCCTGCCTGACCAGGGAGGCTCAGGTAGCCTTCCAGGCCATGACAGACACCGAAGCCACTGACTACGACCTGGTAAAGCAAGCCATCCTACACCGGCTTAACATCACGGGGGAAACGCACAGGGGATCGAACCCACGACCCTCCGGTCAAGAGTCCAGAGCCCAAACCACTACTCCACACTCCTGCTGTAGCAGTCCATAAAAGGACTTTTATGGCCTCAGGGTTGGGCTATGACTGCGTGACAGGCTCGTTGAGCAGCTTTAGTATACAATATTCAGGTTTCTGGTCTTTTAGGAGTGTGATCGGTCCAAGGGGGTTTTGGTCTGGAATTCAGCTTCCCGATAGGTAGAGGGCGCTGAGCCAACTTAAGGATTCTTTTACTAAGATCACGTGACTGTGACGCGAGTCACTTTCGTAGGTGGCGCCATCTTGGTAAGAGGGCAGCACAAGTACGGAAGCCGCGTCACTCAAGTCAAGTGCTTTAACCCTTTGCAGTCCATTGTCGGACTGGATCCGACATTGCAATTATTCCTCTCAGGTCCTTTGTCGGACTGGGTCCGACATCATTATAGCAACGCAAAAAACGGGTTTCTAGTCGTTTTTTCTCTGGAAAAAGCAGAGAAAACCATTCAATTGCCGAGTGGTAGCGACAAGAGCCGAGACAAGTCGGAAAAAAAAAGGCGTATCTCATGAATAGTCATACATATGGCCCTGGTATCAGATAACGGGGCGGTCATAGTAAACAAGCTGGCAGAGTGCGTCAGCGCACAGAGACTATCATGGACATTTGCAGAGCTTTTTTCAGATGTTAGAGTAATAAAATAATGACTTTGATCGCAATAATGAGGAGTTTGGTGATAAAACGAGTGATCCGGAGATGATTGATCGGTATGTACGACTATTATTTTTATTATTATTTATTTCTTACATAGATGAAAGCGATAGTGAACGAAAGGGTGTGGCGGGGCTGGAGAAGCCTAGTGAGTGCTTTGTTGATATGCAGGGCCATTTAAACCCGTTTGACTGTGGAAAAAAATACATTTTAAACAGCGCGTCTAAAATTAACTGCGCGTGTGAAAATAAATTGGACCTGACGCATCTGACACACACTTAATAAATGGACTGCAAAGAGTTAAGAATACTGTGGTATTCCACTGACTACAGGGGCGGGGGGGGGGGGGGGGGGGTTTCCTGTACAAAAGGGAGTGTGTTGCTCTACTCCTGGTTGGTTCTTGAAACAAAGGAGTGATGGAGAGCTGGAGGAGGGACGACAATGCTATGAGTTAACCTGTGCTATTTTTCAGATTAAGAAGGAACGCTACAGAGAGGAGAAGAAAACACAAAACCACAGATGTTTGTTAAGGAGGAGAGTCACAGCCTTGCTGTACAAAAGGGAGTGTGTTGTTCTACTCCTGGTTGGTTCTTGAAACAAAGGAGGAGACGGAGAGCTGGAGGAGGGACGACAATGCTATGAGTTAACCTGTGCTATTTTTCAGATTAAGAAGGAACGCTACAGAGAGGAGAAGAAAACACAAAACCACAGATGTTTGTTAAGGAGGAGAGTCACAGCCTGTCGTTGCCGTGCTTGCCAGTCACTCTAGTTTATTATGTTTTAAAAAAAAAAAATAAACCTGGTCTTTTGTTTACTTTTGTTGTTGGACTGTGTTTGTTTTTATAATTGCACCACCACTTGCCCTATCCTGGCACATGTAGTGTCAGAAGTAGGATGTCACTGGTCCTGCTGAGTCAAAGCAGGATAGGCACAGAGCAGTTGGCTGCCAGGATGCAGTCAGAAGAACCAGTCTGCGGTCCAGTCACCCTGTCCATGCCGGCCGGGTCCCCTGTCGCCGTTTCTTTCGCCCTTTGAGATGGCGCGCCGGAGATGACCGCAGACCCACCCCCAAACAGAGGAACCAGCTGGAGGTATCGAACAGACCGACGATACCGTACTGAGGGGGAGGATATGTGACAGGGAGTGCTGTGTGCTTTTATGGAAGCAGCTGGGACACACAACTTGAGATGTGTTGCTAGGCAACTAATTGAGCAGGTAGGCTCGCCCGGTGCTGAGCTGATCAGGAGGTCCTGATTGGCTGGGGGGCGTGCCTGGGGAGTCTGCGTGTAGATCAAAAAATGTCTGCGCCACAGCTCAAGGCCACTCCAGAACAAAAGGATTACTACACAAAACCCTTCCACTCCAAGACTGTGCTCATGAAGGAGGTGCCAGGGGGATGCCGGGACTTCACTAGGTCATTGTTTTCTTTTCTTTCCTTTATTAAATCCGGCGCTAGGATTACCATTGTTGGTATCCTAGCGTTGGGCCTGTGTTGTGATTAAGTCTGGCGGCGTGTCAACGCCCACTGCTCTGTGTCTGATTCATGACTATTCAGTGACGACCCACATATGTAACATCGCACTGTTACAAGGAGGTAAATACCCATACGGTAATGGTTACTTTTCATACTTGAAAGGGAACTTAAATCCTGTGGTGATCTGGCCTGTGTGGTCAAACAAACTATGCTATACACATATTCCAGCTTTGTATGTGTTGTTCCATCACTCCAGGGAGTATTATGCTATGGCCTGTGGTGCCATGTGCTGGCATGTAATGAGTCTTCGTATTCCTCTGAAGAGCAGGGAGTGCTAGGAACAGTCTGAACATTCGGAATAATCCAATGCTGTCTATAATGATGTATAATACTGGTTTGCAGAACATAATACAATGTTTAGTTTTAAAGAGATCAGCCAGCACAGTTTCAGCTCCACTGAAGTTTTATGGGACATCTAGATACCATGATCATAAGTATGCAAGCGGCTTGAGTCAAGTAAGAGAGACAACAAATGTCTCAAAGTACCTTAGCACCTTAATCCAGCACAGGTTTCAAGTGTTTGACTAGAGTTAGTACACAGTATGTACATACGGTGTGGAGCAGTGTGGAGTAGTGGTTAGGGCTCTGGACTCTTGACCGGAGGGTTGTGGGTTCAATCCCCAGTGGAGGACACTGCTGTTGTACCCTTAAGCAAGGTACTTTACCTAGATTGCTCCAGTAAAAACTCAACTGTATAAATGGGTAATTGTATGTAAAATAATGTGATATCTGTATAATGTGAAATAATGTATAATGTGATATCTTGTAACAATTGTAAGTCGCCCTGGATAAGGGCGTCTGCTAAGAAATAAACAATAATAATAATAATAATACGGACAAAACTGGTGCCTCCTTATACCCCAGATTCTGATGCTTTCACCTCCTTATACCCCAGATTCTGATGCTTTCACCTCCTTATACCCAGATTCTGTTGCTTTCACCTCCTTATACCCAGATTCTGATGCTTTCACCTCCTTATACCCAGATTCTGATGTTTTCACCTCCTTATACCCAGATTCTGATGCTTTCACCTCCTTATACCCAGATTCTGTTGCTTTCACCTCCTTATACCCAGATTCTGATGCTTTCAATAACTTGTGCTAAAGAATGTCCTTCCAATGTTTAATCACAATTGGTTAGTTGGTTCTCTGGATATATGAATGGGGTAGGTAAATATACACAACAACAGATGCATGTTCCAGTAGTAAAATCATCTTTATTGGTATAAATATACACATGAATAAAATTCCCTCAACCCGTAGAATTGTATAATGAAGCATGAAAAGCATACTGTTTTTTTTTTTTTAACAAACTAAACAAAAAGGTTTGTGTAAAATATAATTAAAAGTTTGAAAGAATGTAAACAGAATTGCCTGTTGTGTATCAGTAACAGAATAGTAATTGCCCTGTATCCCCATAAACCACAAATACCTCAATCCTTTAGTATTGCAACCCCAATCCCATTTATAAAATGTTACAGCTGTTATTTATTGTGCTTATGGCAGTGCTCCACAAGAACTGAGTAATTGATTCATCACTTTAATGAATAAAATATACATTTGAAGGAATAAAGGTTCCCTATGGGAGAATTAAAAAAAAACCATCACCAAGCACCTAATTTTACTTGAATACATTATATAAAACCATTTTATTTAGTGTGTTTAGCTAATACCATAGCATTGCTGAATTTACATCCATTACTATAAATACATATATATGTATATAGGTCGCAGACTAAAGTATTAGCACCCTACACTTAATATACGATAATTCAAGAAAACATGTTAAATACAAGCCTTTAGGGAACATTAGCCAGTAGTTATTTTATATATTATATATATATATATATATATATATATATATATATATATATATATATATATATATATATATATATATTGATAGAAAACCATTAGACAACTAAGCTGTGTTATAAAATCAATTTTTCCAACATCTGTTGAAGAAGAATGTTTTGGCAACATCACACATGATGTTCAAGACAAAGGAGTTCTCAAACGTGAATTCACGTTTGAGAAAAGCACCTGTAACAAACTACAACAAAGGAAATAGCTACAGAACAGTATCAAAGAAATATGGAATACCAAAATCAGCAATAATCAAGAAGTACCACAGAACAAATTCAACTGAAATGCTTGAAAGAACTGGACAGCCACCGCGCACCAGCGACCCCTGTAGACTGGCCGGGCACATGCAGGCTTGCCTGTAAGTTGCCCAGAGCTACACTGTCCTCCGACGCTGTAGCTCTGGGTTGACTGCATGACAGGCCTGCAGAGTGAAAAGAAGCGGTCAGCTGATGGCACACACTTCAGAGGACAGCGTGTGTTCATCTTCGCCACTCCCGAGTCAGTGCAGGGGTGGTAGCGATGAGCTGAGCCTAAAATACAATTGGACATGTCAAACTGGGAGAAAACCGGGGTAAAATCAATTGCCGATTACTAAAAAAAAAAAAAAAAAAAAAAAGATTAACAGCCAAGAACTTAAAGAAAGATTTACATGTATTAGGCATAACGGTTAAACATGGTAGTGGTTTGATCATGACATGGGTGTGTTTTAGCAGTTTAGGGACGAGACATTCATGGTCATGGCTCTCATTTGCCCCAGTTATAACACTAGTCGGGAGCTATTAATATTTGTGTTCCGCCTTAAAACGAGACTACAAGAGTTGGCATTATGGAGCAAATGGGAGTTATGACCGTACTGCCTTACAACCTATTCTGCAGTATAAAGGGCTGCCTTATGAAGGGGGAGCACTGTATGTATCAAAACATGATACCATCTGCTCATAGGCTGATTGGCAGACAGTTTATCTTCCAACATGACAACGACCAAAAGCATATGGCTAAGTCAACTGGAATTCTTAAAGAAAATTATTTCAATTAAATAAATTTGTTTGTTTTTTGATAAAGATTATTTGTCAAATTACTATAAATTGTGTATTTTGCATTACATTCAGGGGGCTCCCGAATGGCGCATCCAGTAAAAGCACTCGCGTAGAGTGCAGGATGTGTCCTATAGTCTGGACACCACGACTTTGAGTCCAGGATATTCCTTTGCCGACAAATTGGCCAACTGGTGCGCAATTGGCCGAGCGCCGCCCGGGGGGAGGGAGGGTTAGATCGGCCAAGGGGTCCTCGGCTCACTGCGCACCAGCGACCCCTGTAGTCTGGCCGGGCGCCTGCGGGCTTGCCTGTAAGCTGCCCGAGAGCTGCGTTGTCCTCCGACACTGTAGCTCTTGGGTGGCTGCATGGTGTCCGCAGTGTGAAAAAAATCGGTCGGCTGATGGCACACGCTTCGGAGGACAGCGTGTGTTCATCTTCGCCCCTCCCGAGTCAGCGCAGGGGTGGTAACGGTGAGCTGAGCATAAGAAAATAATTGGCCATTCCAAATTGGGAGAAAATAATAAAAATAATTGGCAACGACTACATTTATAAAAAAAAAAAAAAAAAAAAAAAGTGGCTACATTTGAATAAATACTTGTCCTTAATCTGTTACCTTGAATTACGGTATAATAAGCAGTAACATTTATTTACTGTTACAATATTTGTCAGTGACTGAATATCTCACATGAACATTTGACACTCATACACTCAGCAGTACATACATCACTTGCTGCACAAAAGAAGCGTCACGTTTTATTTCCTTTGTTTTGCCAGAACAGTGAAGAGTAGTCCTTATAGCTTGGGGGTGCGCAAAAGTGGCCATTCCAGTCCAGGTTTAGGTACCAACCATATTGTAAATGGTTTAATGGAAGAAATTAAGCCGCTGAAGTAGTTAATTACACCATTATACCTATTATCCTGGAGTGGAATGACCTTAAGGGACTGCAGTCACCCCCGCCTATTACATTTGCTTTACTGAGATGTGAGGCATTTCAAGGACAACAGGGAGGAAAGCTGGATTTCCCCAGACAAAGAAAACCAAAACCCCAAAACAAGAAAGAAAGGCATATAAATGGACTGTGCACGTCATGCAAGCTGAAAAACAAATTAAGTTTAAATTCAACTACTAATGGGACTGTGAGGATCAGCATTAAACCAACATAATTTGCGAAGCAAATCTGGTGAATAAGAATAATTTCTTGAAAATCTAAAAAAAAGACCCACATGGGTAGATTGCTGCAAAATTTATTTCTCTTATTCAAAAGTAAAGTCCTTGTCTCCTTCCTCTCCAGAGTCACACGACTTGTTCCCCTGCTGGCCTTTGTTAGGGGACTGCTCTTTTGGCTTTGACCCATTGTCCTCGGAGTGTTGCCCAGAGCTCTGTCTCTGAGCTGCTTCTGACATGGATGTTGGATGTACTGTGTAAATTCAGAAACAGAACAGATTGTCAGAACAAGTATATGCATTTAAATAGTAAGTAGCAGGGTTCCGAAAAATATAGCGTTACAAGTACCAGGTGTTGCTACAACTGTTCTTTTTCTTTTCATTGTTAACATCCTGACAACTTTTTACACATAACTTTAAAGTGTGTTTCAAAGCTCTTTTAAAAATGGCCGCTCTAGTGCACTGATAGTGTAAGGATTATTGCCGACATTGTCAAACAGGTAACACAGCAATTACAATCCATGATGTGGTATGGAACAAAAAAAGCCAGAGCACTTATGTTCATTTATTTATTTATTTATTTATTTTAAATTCACTCTTCCTGCAGTGATATAGAGCAGGGGTTCTCAAACCCGGTCCTGAGGACACCCTGTGTTTTCTGGTTTTCATTCCAACTGCGCTCTCAGTTACTTAACTATCCCTTTAATTGAACTGATAATTTGTTTAATTTGACTTTTTTACTAGTTTCAGCTCTTAAATAAACAGTTGTAGATTTCAAGTTAGCTATAACATTTTATAAGTAACTTGAACTATGCAACTGTTTAAGAGATGAAAACAAGTAAAAAGGTCTAATTAAGCAAATTATCAGTTCAATTAAGGGTAAAGTTAAGTAACTGTGAGCTCAGCTGGAATGAAAACCAGCAGACACAGGGGGTCCCCAGGACCGAGTTTGAGAAGCCCTGGTTTAGAGGACAGATCTCAAACCCCAGTGCATTAGAGCGACCATTTTGAAAAGAGCATTGAAACACACTTTAAAGTTATAAGTGTAAAAAGTTGTCAGGATGTTAACAATGGAAAGAGAAATTACAGGTACATTATTTAAACAGTTGTAGCAACACATGGGGGCGTATAATGCTATATTTTTCGGAATCCCACTAATTATTCTTTAAGATTAAGGATTCTTACATTCAGACTCCTAAGCATTTCCAAATGTAGAACATAACATTGAAGTAAGATTAGACACTAAGGGTTACAGAAATTGAGGTCTACTGGGTTCACATGCCTTTATAATTTTACAGTGTTCATTCTGACTTTTGCCTCTGCGCCAGGCGGCGGAACTTATTATAGCCTCCGCAGCAAACAGCCACATGCCAGTTCTGAATACCACCTCTGGCAGCAGGCGCAGCCAACTGTGTCGGTCCATGAGGCTGCTAGCACAGGGATAAAACCCAAGCATTATACAAATAGCAAGCAATGTACAGTAAGAATGTACAGTTGCTGCCTCAGCTGCTAAATACAGCAAAGGGGCTGTCAACAAGGCCTGCATGATACCAGACTAGGGATGTAAAAAATGGCTGGAAGCGACTCGGAACTGGGACGGTACCGGAACGGAGCAAGAACACCAGCTCCTTCATGGATTCCTGTGCGCAGTGAGAGCGCTGCAGCATCTCGTCCACTGTGGGACCAAAAATATGCCCTGGTTTTCCAACAGCGGCGCTTTGTCCCCGGGACAGTACGGGGTTGGTTCGGTGCCTGTAGCAACGTGCCGGTACAGTATGGAACCGGAACGGAACGGGTCGGTACAGGTCAGTGCGTGTAGCACCGGGACGGTACGGTACTGGTATGGTTCATAGCTGTAGAGGTGCGGTAACCTCGGTCCCTGTTCGGTACTGTACGGTGCGGTACCGGGTTGGGAACGGAGCGGGTCGGTGACCTACAGGTCTACTCGGTTTGCGTTACCGCAAGAAGCAGTATACAGGGATGCCCACCTGTAATAGCTTCTGGCAAAACCACACAGTCAGTAGGAGTATGAGATTGAGGTAAGCCTGCTTGTTAGAGCTCTAACAGCTTTCGTAATGGTGTTGCGAGCAATGGGATACTGTGGGAGAGACTGCAAGCAATCTCAGCCTAAGCGGGGTCAACACACAGGGATGTAACAAACAGACTGTGCAAAATTAAGTGTAATTAGTAAAACTAATACAACATCAATAATTATCACATTAATTAGTGTAATACACAATTAGCGAGTGATATATGTAGATAAAAGCAACAAGTACTCATCTGTCTATGGCTCACCTGTCAGGTTCAGTTCTCTGAAAGGAGAAATGATGCTGTGATATTATATGCCCTCGGAGGTGGGCATGACTGCATCACAGGTACTGCTTGCAGCTTTGATATATCTATTCAAGATTCAGGGTCTTTAGAAGGTAAACACCCATTATGTAATGGTGTGGCAAAGTGCCCCGCCCCTGTGTGCATTTGTGTGTTCTGTGTTGTATGTTGCGTGCGTGTGTGTGTTAATGTTGGTGTATAGTCATTGGTACACGGGATATAAACGGGTCTGTGTTTCACGTGTATTTAAAAAGTATAGATTTGTATTTAGGCACGAGGAGAGCACAAATCACTTCACATGCTGGTTAAATGTAATATGTGAGCACGGGGTTGCACAGAATTAATTCACGTGCTGGGATTCAAGTGAATAATTAATTAGTAATTGAATCCCAGCACAATAGTATATATAGACGCACATTTCTTGCACTCAGGGTTAGGTGTTCGGTGAGTGGAGAACGAGTGTGGCGAAGGAGGTAATAAGAAGAATAATAATAATAATAATAATAATAAGGAAAGAACTGTCTCACTCACTGTGTTTCGTTTGTCTGTCTGCCTGTTTACTGTCTAGTCCGTTTTGTTTGTCTTTTTATTTTGGCGTGTAGTGCCGTGTCCTGTGTTTTTGTTGTGTTCCAACCTTTTATTTTCTGTGCTGTTAATTATTAAATGCTGAGCGCGATCACGCGCTCAGCTTAAACAAACCACATCTCTCTGTTTATTTACTTCCTGCTTCTGGTCTGACACCACCCACTCCGGCCGTCTTTGTGACACGTGGTGTCATCGTGGGATAACCGCGCCTCCAAGCGTCAGACCAGGAGGGGTCTGGATTAAAAAAAAAATAAAAAAAAAATTACAAATATTGTTTTGGGGAAAAAAAAAATAAAAAAAAGTCAATGGCAGAAGATGCCATCAAACTACAGGGCTGGTTCCTTGAGAATGCTGGGCTGGAGGCCCAGGCTCTGCCCATAGTCGTTCGGGCCCTGTGGATGATGGACAGTGAGAGATGGGAGGCCTATCAGCAGGAACACACCCCAAACACCTTGGAGGAAGGTGTGGAGTTTCTCCTCAGCTACCTGGAGGCAACGATAAACGGAACAGCAGCCCAGGTAGCAGGACCACCAGCAGAGGAGTACCTGCTGTCCCCATCTCCACCAGCAGAGGGTGAATGCCTGCTGGTTTTGCCTCCACAGCCCAAGCGGGAGACAGATAAAGAGGTCAAGGACAGGGAGGAGGAGTGCCGCCTAAGGGCCAGGCATCCACGGCGATGTAACAAGCCATCGTCGGGGTGCCTCCTCTGCGACCAGGATCACCTGTTCGCCCACTGTCCCTTCCGCAGTTATGGGGAGGAGCCTGAGCGTCCACAGCCCAAGCGGGAGGAGCCTGAGCGTCCACAGCCCAAGCGGGAGGAGCCTGAGCGTCCACAGCCCAAGCGGGAGGAGCCTGAGCGTCCACAGCCCAAATGGGAGGAGCCTGAGCGTCCACAGCCCAAATGGGAGGAGCCTGAGCGTCCACAGCCCGAGCGGGAGGAGCCTGAGCGTCCACAGCCCAAATGGGAGGAGCCTGAGCGTCCACAGCCCAAGCGGGAGGAGCCCGAACGTCCTACGCCTGAGTGGGAGGAGCCCGAACGTCCTACGCCTGAGTGGGAGGAGCCTGAACGTCCTACGCCTGAGTGGGAGGAGCCCGAACGTCCTACGCCTGAGTGGGAGGAGCCCGAACGTCCTACGCCTGAGTGGGGGGAGCCCGAACGTCCACAGCCCAAGAGGGGGGAGTCGGTGCGTCCACAGCCCAAAAGGGAGGAGTCGGTGCGTCCACAGCCCAAAAGGGAGGAGTCGGTGCGTCCACAGCCCAAAAGGGAGGAGTCGGTGCGTCCACAGCCCAAAGGGAGGCAAGTCGGGGCTTCCACAGCCCTGGGACCCAAGCCACCAGCAGAGGGAAAATGCCTGCTGGTTCAGCCCCAAGAGCCGGAAGGGGAGGGGTTACAGGCTCAACCCCCTGAAAATTTTTGGGGGGGAGAAGGGCAGGATGCTGGTGTCCCCCAGCAGCCTCTCGCTATGCTGCTGAAGGCAGCACGGCGCGCACATGCCCAGCCGCCACAGCAGAGGGAGCCAGCACCGCCAGGAGCAGAGGAGCTGGAGCTGCCTCTGCCTCCACCACCTCCAGGAGCAGAGGAGCAGGAGCTGCCTCTGCCTCCACCACCTCCAGGAGCAGAGGAGCAGGAGCTGCCTCTGCCTCCGCCACCACCACCGCCGCAAGGAGCAGAGGAGCAGGAGCTGCCTCTGCCTCCGCCACCACCACCGCAAGGAGCAGAGGAGCAGGAGCTGCCTCTGCCTCCGCCACCACCACCGCAAGGAGCAGAGGAGCTGGAGCTGCCTCTGCCTCCACCACCGCCAGGAGCAGAGGAGCTGGAGCTGCCTCTGCCTCCGCCACCGCCCGGAGCAGAGGAGCAGGAGCTGCCTCTGCTGCCCGTACCTCCGCAGGGAGTACGGTGGCCGGAGCCCCAGAAAGGGGAGCTGCCGGCCACGAAGAAGGGGGAGGAGGTCTGGAGACCACTTTCCCCAGCAGCAGTTTCGCTGCAGGAGTTCTTGTGGCCGGAGCCCCACAGGAGGGAGCTGCCGGCTACGAAGAAGGGGGAGGTCGGGGGACCACCTGCCCCCGCAGCTTTTTCGCTGCAGGACGGGACCAACAGGCTGTCAGCCGTGCCACTACCGGCAGGGGTGCTGACAGCATGGCCAGCCATGGGCCCACTGAAGCCTCCCTTCCCAGCCCGAGACTTTGTCCTGGACTGCTGGGTTTTTAAGGGGGGAGGTGGCCGTTGAGGCCATGTGTGCTGCGCACAAGGGGGGGTATATGTGGCAAAGTGCCCCGCCCCTGTGTGCATTTGTGTGTTCTGTGTTGTATGTTGCGTGCGTGTGTGTGTTAATGTTGGTGTATAGTCATTGGTACACGGGATATAAACGGGTCTGTGTTTCACGTGTATTTAAAAAGTATAGATTTGTATTTAGGCACGAGGAGAGCACAAATCACTTCACGTGCTGGTTAAATGTAATATGTGAGCACGGGGTTGCACAGAATTAATTCACGTGCTGGGATTCAAGTGAATAATTAATTAGTAATTGAATCCCAGCACAATAGTATATATAGACGCACATTTCTTGCACTCAGGGTTAGGTGTTCGGTGAGTGGAGAACGAGTGTGGAGAAGGAGGTAATAAGAAGAATAATAATAATAATAATAATAAGGAAAGAACTGTCTCACTCACTGTGTTTCGTTTGTCTGTCTGCCTGTTTACTGTCTAGTCCGTTTTGTTTGTCTTTTTATTTTGGCGTGTAGTGCCGTGTCCTGTGTTTTTGTTGTGTTCCAACCTTTTATTTTCTGTGCTGTTAATTATTAAATGCTGAGCGCGATCACGCGCTCAGCTTAAACAAACCACATCTCTCTGTTTATTTACTTCCTGCTTCTGGTCTGACACCACCCACTCCGGCCGTCTTTGTGACAAATGGTTACATTTCATACTTGATAGGGAACTACAAGTCTTCTTTAAAAAAAAAACATCTCTTCGACAGAGCAGAGTTTCCCAATAATGAGATGAATTAATTCAAAGGTTATGGAATCTAATATTGCATGCAAACACAAACAAGATGATTATTATCAATGGGTTAAACTTAGGAAGGGTGGGGGTCACAATGAAATAATGGAACATTTTGTGCAGTACAGTTAACAATTGAATAAAATGCAGCCAACATACCAGCAGGAACAAATTACTTTACTGAATAAGATGGGTAAATCGGGCAAAAGAGAGAAAACCTTCTTTAAAAAGTCATTATCATCCCAGTTTGGTGTGTACGGATCAATGGAGTGTTATAAAGTTTACCACTTACAATAATGTAACAACAGTTTGGGTCTGCAATAGTTTGGGACAAATGGAATGGATTTGTTGAATCGTATTTTGTCATATACTTGTACTTGCTAGAACCAAAGTCATTGTATTTTTATCTTGCTCTTAATTGTATTATTACTTGTACTGTGATTCTTGAAATGTATTTTTGTTTATGACTGTAAGTCGCCCTGGATAAGGGCGTCTGCTAAGAAATAAATAATAATAATAATAATAATAATAATAATAATAATAATAATAATAATAATAATAATAATAATAATAATTTGTTGATCAGGATCGCAGCACCCTTGACCCTGCCACGAAAATGTGAATGGAACAGCTGCCCTACCCAGTCCCTGTGAATGCGGAAGTGGTCAGTGGTTCGTAAATGGGTCTCCTGCAGGAAACCAATCCCCACTCCCATCTGCTGGAGGTGGGATAAAACTTTTAACAGTTTCACAGGGTGGTTCAAGCCTTTCACATTCCAACTTATGAAATTTACTGGGCATCCACTAGATTTAGCTCCATTGCCAGA
Organism: Acipenser ruthenus; assembly: GCF_902713425.1. NCBI lineage: Eukaryota > Metazoa > Chordata > Actinopteri > Acipenseriformes > Acipenseridae > Acipenser > Acipenser ruthenus. The sequence continues at coordinate 69,375,126 of NC_081192.1, forward strand.
CATCATATTTTAAAAGGAGTAAACAGAGAAGAGCCCAGATCCTCCACACAACTACAGAGGCAAAGTGAGACATAGCGAAGATAAAGAGAAGAACGAGGGAAGAAAAAAAATAATAAAAGAGAACATTCAACAAATCCCTGACCCACCCCCCCTCCAACCCCCCTCAATTACACTCCACTGCCTCCTTGCAAATGGCAGTTGTTCACTTTGGCCTGGTTGGCTGCTTTCTACCATAAGCAAACTTCTGTGCTTTCCTTAACATGGCTGTAACTATTTTATAAATCAGAAAAACAATAAACAAAGCATATTAGAACAGTTCACCTGAACATATTTAAACTGTTAGGTATTAGAATTATTCGGACAGAGAATGCTGTCCTAACACAGTAAATATCAAAATCGGCTTAGATATTGCAGAGGCTGTATTTAACAAACAAACAAATAAATAAATAAATAATAAAAATATATAGATTACACTAAAAAATGGAAGAAAGATAATAAGTAAGTAAATAAATAAATAAATACTACACAGATTTAGGTATATGTAGTCAATAAGCACACAGTTGTTTGATTATACTAACAAACAAGTACAGTACTACTATTTAGCTCCAGGTGGTGGCATAACTGAAAAGAAATAAAGAAAGAAAAAAGTGAGAGAGGAGAGGGGTGCAGATGGTACTGTATTTAAGAGCTGAGGGGTTGTTTAATTTATATGAATTAAATTAAAGCCTAGTCAAAGAGCACACTAACCACAGACAAAACTGTAAAATAGTAATCACTATTCTCATCAATAAGTCCACAAGAAATATATTCACACTTGTACCAGACAAACAGATCACATAACCTCATGTCAATAGGATTTCAGACCAAAAGTTTATTGCACTCTGTCCCAATCTGTCAGTCTGGCGATTCTCCCGCAAAAGATTTGAATGTATTAGAAAAATAAATTCAATACCTTCATGCAATGCAAAATGAATCTTCAGGCGGAGGTGTCTTGGTTCAGTTGCGGAAGGTTGATTTTAGTGTAGAATTCCTTAGCTTCATCAGACGAGTTAAACACTTTATCTGTGTCATTGAACGTGATCCTCAGCCGAGCTGGATGCAACAGGCCAAATTTAGCTCCAGCGTTGCAGAGAATGGATTTTACTTCTCCGTATGCAGCCCGTTTCCTGCTTAACTGGGCTAAAACCAAGAAATATGTAAACTCTTGCTCCCTGGAACTGAAGAGTGCTCCTCTCCCCGGACAAATGAAGGATATTTTCTTTCACTTGTTAATGGGGCCAGCAGAGTGATGCGCGTGATCGATGACTGGAGGGGAATCGAATTTATCCCGGCCGAGCCGACATGAACGAATCTGGTCGGGGACCCTCTTGGCCCTCCGGAATCCCCACGACTCCAAGGTTCTGCTGACGTGAGCGATTTTCGAGGTCCTCTACCCTTGCCCAAAGCTTCTTGTTCACATCAGACAGCTCTGCGCATGTGGATTCTAAGGACGTAACTGTTATCCACTTCGGTGAGAGAGGTCTCCACGTCGACCACCCTTTTTTTACCAGGAAATCAACGGTAGTTTGCAATGCGGCGATCGCTCCTCTGATCTCTGCAAAATCCTCCCGCAGCTTTTCTATCGCGTCCAGAATCACCGACTGCTCTACCTGCAGACCCAGGACGATAGGCCATGCCTGCGGGCCCAGCACAGGGACGTCATTCCCGGAACATAGTTCAGCAGATTGGTTACGTTTCGGCTTTGACATTGTCTTGATGTTAAGCACAGCTTAATAATATATATATGTAGTTTACTGCAGTATTAATGATAAATTCAGAAGAACCATGTCTCCATTCGTCTTCACAGCATAGCTGCCAACCGGAAGTTGTGCTGAACAGTTTTAAGTGCAACTTGGTACTGGTTTGCAATATCAAAATCTTAACAAACGTAATGTTCTTGTTTAGATTCACTTGGTAATAATTACATCCACTGGGGGCAGAATGTTGCAGGTTAAACAGGTTAATGGTTACAGTCAGGTGTACCAGCATTACTTGGAGAAAATATGTTTCCTAGAGATCAACCAACACCACAGGAATGTTTTAAACTATCATCATAATGTGGAGACTGAAACAGGAAATGGAAAAAGCGATTCTAAACAAAAGACGAATACATTTGACAAGATTACCCTGATATTCCATACTCATGCCGAGTTGCTCTATAAGCCACATACTCACAAGACTCTGTTAACTTGAGATGATAAGTACTTGCCCTGAAGGTTTTCTTTATTTTGTGATAGTGGGATTCTGAAAGTTAGCATTATGGCATTAGAATATTCATAGAACTGTCACATTCGTCTGTCACTGTCACCTAGTAGGGCAGTTTTTATAATCTTTAACCCAACTAACAGTATAACAGCATCTTTTTTTGTAATTTAGTGATCAATTAGTATTTTTATTTATTTTCCTCCAATTTGGAATGTCCAATTATGTTTTTTCTTCTCACCGCAGCGAATCCTCACACAGCACAGACGTTCTGAGGGCATGTGAACGTCCTCCGATCTCACAAGCCTAAAACCAGAATCGCTTTTACGCCGACCAATCCAGGGCAGAGGTGGGTGGGCTACCAATCCTGGAGCCCTGCTTTTTATCCAATCAATGTGCTCGGTATCTGGTCATTAGGGTTCGCTGTTGCGCGATGAGGAGGAGTCCCTGTCGGTTTCCCATCCCCCACCCCGGGAGCATTAGAGCCACAGTGACACCCCCTTCAGAGTCCCCAGCAAAGTTCGGCCTCTTTGCACAATCGGACGCAAACTGCTGCCGTCCAAGTTGTGTGACTCATCCTGCGCTCCTAACGGCAGCGCTTTAACTGGATGAGCCACTCTGGGACCCCACAGCATCGTATTCTTAACAAAAATTTTATCCAGCTGCAGTGAAGTTCTTTAACTTGACTTGAATTCACGAGAGGTTTCTGGGTAACTCTAGTCATGAGGGATTCATTGAAGGTTATAACAAACTCACAGTGAATGTACATGCTAAAATTAATAAAAAACACAGAACTTTTCAGTGACATCAGGATTTGTGTATTTGTTTGTTAGAATAACTAGGTAATTGCTATAACAGAAGACATTTAGGCTTCTGATGTATATCTGCAGAAGAAAACCATTAATTTTAGTTTTTACTTATTTTATGAATTATTATAAACCGTTAGGGGGAAATTTTACATATGGTGTATGAGAACCATATATTTTAATTGAGTCTACAGCTATGGCCAAAAGTGTTGCATCACCCTATAGAATTAACACATTTTGTTTCATAAAGTCGAATGAAACCTGCTGAATAATGTTACGTTAGCATACTGAATTATATATCGCTTTGTAGTTTTCCATATACGTAACAAAAAATTGACAAAAATCCAACATGAAATACTGTACAACTATTATGGCTTCCGGTAGACTTTTGTGATATAATTTTGTAGTTTCTTTGATTACATGATGTTAAATAAAAGATCTAAATTATGTTCATATTGTTATTTATAGTTTTAATTACGTCTCAATCCTAAAATTCTAATGATGCAAAACTTTTGGCCATAGCTGTATATAATGGAACACATGATGAATGTTTACAGAATACTGTATATAAATCATTAGGAAATGTATGATTCAAATAGAGTTACTCTATTTTAACCAAGCTGAACCTATATCTTCTTCAATTAAGGTTTTCTTAACGTGGAAAGAAAAAATAGAAGTGCGTTTCAGGGCAAATCCTGTCAATATGCACTCGCTAAATTGAGAGAGGGGCCCTTTTCAAAGGACTTGTCCCGGGCCCCAAAATTCCTGGCTGTGGCCCTCGTTGTCACAATCAAGTAGAAAAAAACAACTTATTGTCCAATCAATCCGGAATATCAAGTTATGCTTCTCCCTAGACGCTGGCACAGCATACTGTACTACAAACCCCCCTACCTTCTTGTGCTGGAAAGCAGCTGCCGGATCCACTGAACAGAGGGCTGCTCTGCCCGTCTCTCTCCTTCTCTGAAAGACCTCTCTTCAAAGAGTGTGGCAGCAGAGAGAGGCTTTCTGTTGAAGACTCTGGGCCTTCCTCTGGGATAGGGTTAAAAATAAACACAGTTCAGACTGTGCACATTAAACCTTTAAAAAACTAAAAAAACAAGTACACTTTCCTTAATAAGCACCTTGTATTCTGATATGTCAATACCAACCCAAGATGCCAGCAGGCAACCCTAAAATACTGAATAATAAAAGCAATATGCTGTTAAAATATTCAATACATTGTATAATGGACTGACAGCACACTAAAACAATGTACCTGTGCTCCTGCTACTCCAGGGTTTCTGCCATCCTATTAGACTGGGCTTGGTGGTCTGTGGGGGGGGTTTCGGGCTGGTGGGGGTTATGGAAGAACTGTGCAACCTCACTCCAGCTTCAGGCTTGGCTTCACTCTTCAGGTTGTTCTCTGTTGAATCGCCTTTTGCTCCAGGCAACCGGCTCTCAGACGGGGTATTGTGGCCCGTAGTTGCTATTATAACAAAAAAAGAAAGAAATACACAATTGATATGTGTTTGTACACAAACAAATGTACTCTGCTTTCACTAGATCACCCATACCGGTAATGTAGACAGGGTTCAGAGTGAGTTTACTTTAGATAACAGCAAAGCAGTATGATATCTACGGTATGTGCCATCATCTGTTAACAAATCAAGTTTAAATATGATTCTGCCACTGTCAATGTTTTTAACAGACATGCACTCGGCTCAAGCTAGCTGCTGAACTTCACATGTAGGTTAAGTTAAGTTTAACAGCCTATAGACTACACTGAAGTTAAGCAAACATACCTGAACCACTTCCGTCGTGTCGGGCTGTACTTGAAGTGCTGTCATGTGCCTGTAAAACAAAAAGATCAAAAAGAATGAAAGAATCAATCTTTATATTATACGTCTCTCGATATAGACATGAAGGTGGCTTTGTCTTATTGTAACCCTTTAACTTTGAAACAAAGCCTTTTATAGGATTCAAACTGAAATACTGCGTGTATATTACAGCTATGGTCAAAAGTTGCAGTAATTGAATCAATTAAATATGCGATTAAAACCAAGAATAACAGATTACAATTTTTAATCGCGATTATTTTTTTAAAATTGTGATTTTTCTTTTAAATTACTTGACAGCCCTAATATGCATATAATTTATTTTTTTAGCTAAAGCAGAACTGTCATAAAAGCTGCAAATTAACCATATGGCTACCTGCATATGTTTTCCTTATTAAACACGGACACACAATCTGTTGCAAAGTAGGTTGACCAGTTTAATGGCACTCACCTTATGCACCACAGCTGCTCTCTTCTCTTGCTTGGCTTTCATCTCGGCCAGCAGCCCACAGCCCATAACCTGGACCCCATAACGCCTCCCTCCCTGTGGGCTGCCCTTGCCCTCTGGCTTGCTGTCCCCCTTCAGCGAGTCTTCTGAGTGTTCGTCCATGGAGTCAGGGGTTTTTAGCTCCTCTGAGCGGTCTGAGCTGCTGCTCTGGTCTGTGAACACCGGCTTCACCTCTTTCACTTTGCTGGGCTCCACTGCAGGGCCCTTCACAGAACTCTTGGGGGAGGTGGGCTCCACTGCAGGGCTCTTCACAGAACTCTTGGGGGAGAGGGGCTCCTCACTCACAGCTACTGTCTGGGGACGCTCGGACTTGGAGGATCGGGACTTGATCAGGTTGAAAAAGCTGCTCTTCCTGGAGTCTCGTTTCTTCTTTTCTTCTGTTTCCCCTCCGTCTTGTGAGTTAGAGGACTTTAGAGAAGACCTCCTGGAAACAACAGGACAATACAAAGATAAGCAGTTGACCCACTGCTATAGAGTGGGACACTAATTACAATTTCAGGTATCAATTATTGGATACATATCATGAGGATCTTGAACCATTTTTCAACTACCATTAATAGTGAGTTGGTAGTTCTTTCTCTCTCACATGTGCTCACTCACACAATAAGGTGTGTGGGGGGGGGGGGGTATTCAAAGTAATTTTTCCTTGCCCAATTAAATATATTCTTACTTTTTGGTATTTATTCTAGTAACTTTCTTGGAGAAGAATTCATCCACTCCCTCATCGACTCTTCCCATGAGGCCATTTTGCTCTCCCTCTTGAGATGAAGCAGCACTGACCTGCTGAAGAGAAATTGAACATTCACACTTGCTTTAAAAAAACACTTTTCCAAGGTCACACAGGATCAAAAACACTTCAAAAACTACACAGCTACTTTTGATATTGCTGACTATTACCATCATAAATAATGACTCTAAAACCGTTTTAAAACTTTTTTTTTTGAGTATTTAGGTCAATTGAGACTAGGTAATCATTTTGCAATTATTTTTACCCTTGATTCTCTCCAATTTAGAATGTCCAATTGTGTTCTATGGCTGTGCATTGACAGTCTTCACGATACGATGCATATCACGATACATTGAATTAACCACTGCCATTGGACAAACCTGGTATGTCCTCAAAAATGCTTTTTTTTTTTTTTTAATTCCAGTTGCTGTAGCTTGAAACCTTGTACGAGACTGTGTTGTGTCTGGTTGAGTTGGTGTTAGGGTTAGGGTTGCTGTACTTGAAACCTTGTATCAGACTGTTGTGTCTGGTTGTTGGTGTTGGAGAAAAACTGTAAGCAGCAGTTTAGGTAGTTTTGAAGCATTTTTCATAGATTGATCTAAATAAAATATATTTTTTCCTCTTGTTTTATAATTTTATATAGATCTCATTTAATTTGTCCCCAATTTTTTTAAAAAAAACTATACAATAACTATTTGTATAATTGAGAAACTTTTATTCATAATTATATATTTTACCTGATTGTTCCCATTCTATATTTGAAAACATATTAGTACTTATTGATTTATTTTTCCCCCTCCTCCCACCCCCCTGAAATCTTTTCAGGATATATTTTGTCTCGCTATCTGTCATTTTTTATTGTAATGATTGATTTCACTTTTTTTGTCTCGTCCATTTAAAAGTTTCTATAATTATTTGATCTGATTGTTTACTGTTGTATTTAGTTAAAAAAAAACGCACACAAAATGAGACTGATTTATGCTATATTGATTTGATTTTTTTCTCCTTTCCCCATATCCCCCAAAACAATAGATTTCAGCCATTCTACCACTGGACCCCCCCTAACACCATCCAGCCTCAAAATACCCCTTTTTGTCTGTCACACCTTTAAACACTGTGAACCCAACTTGGTTTACCCCAATTCACTTTTTCCAGTTATTTATCACTAATGAACTTTTTGAACATTTGGTAACCCAAAGCAATTTGTATACTCAGCAATACCTGGCACAGTTGGGAACATGACAGCATTGGTAGCCAACAAACACAGGTGTGGTGAGACCAGTGCTCTGCGCTGTGAGGAACTGTTGGCAGTTAAATACACAGACAAAAAAGATGTGTACCACTGCTGGGGACTGGTACTGGTGCGGCACAGAAACTGTGCTTTGCTAATGCCTCTTTGGCATGCTCTGGCCCTGGGCAGGAAGAGCATCTGCCATGCTTGTCTTCAACAGGCAGACTGGTAATAGACAGTAACGGGGCGGGTCAAGACCCGAACATGGATTGGTTCTGGTATGGCACGGTACTGGTCGTGAACGAAGCGGGTCGGTGCCCATGGTACCAGTACAGTACAGGTCCTATCAGTTCACAGTTACCGCGTGAGGCACTATACAGGGATGCCCACCTGTATAAGCTACTGGCAAAACCACACAGTCAGTACCCACACGATACTGAGGGACTAACAGCCTTTGTAATGGTTATGCAAAGCAGTCACCAAAATGGCAGCGAGATACTGTGGAAAGAGACTGTACCAATCTCAACCGAAGAGTGTATCTCAGTCCAACGCAGCGTGCTGAACCCAGCAGCTGTGTGCATATTTCTGTAAAAGGAAACAGAAAATACACAAGAGAAAAATATCCTCTCACAGAAAACAGTAATAAAACAATTGCAGTTCAGAATATAATAGTGTTGTTACTTAAAGCACATTTTTTTTTATTTAACCAGCCGGAGCTACGCAGCCTGTAAGGAGAGCACAAGTCTGTCGACTGATGTTGCTGGCTTCATGCGGGACACAAGGCCGCTGCGGGAGGTAACAAACAACAGGCTGTGTGGACAATATATGCGTAATTAGTAAAAACTATTACAACGTTAATTCAATATTGCATTAATTAAGTGTAATACACCAACAATTGCAAATCTGTATACAGTAATAAGCAACAAGTATCTGATAGACTCTCTGGTCAAGTTCAGATCATTGAAAGGAAAAATGGCAATGAGATCTATACATGCAGTCCACTTATGTCCTCGGGGGCGGGCCATGACTGCATCACAGACTCGTCCGAGCAGCTTTGGTATAGAATATTCAGGTTTCGAGGTCTTTAGAAGGTAAACACCCATTCAGTAATGGTTACATTTCGTACATGGAAGAGAACCATTAATTCTATAAAAATGTATGTTTTTTAAATTTTGCGACATAGGGCCCTACTGTTGTCTTAAAATCGGGATGCAAACGCTTTACCTGGTTTATATAAATAAAACAATTACATCTCCAATGTCTCTTCTTTAAGTTTAAGAATAGTGCAGTTCATATCAACACACACCTACAGAGCAATTCCAGTATTACCATTTGTGTTTCATGCAATAGAAGATATTTTATAAAGGGGGTGGATTTGTTACAGGGACAAATTTATTTTGAGTTTGTTTCTGAGTTTCTTTCTCTTTTATACCTATAGGAACTCAATACCGCATGCCAGCGAGCTACCATTACTGTATATTTATGAATGAAAAAACACTAGGCATCAAAAGTCAGAGTTTGGCTGTCTACTGTAAGTCTTTAAACTCGCCTGTTAATGTTTTATGGAAAAAATCCATAAGCCACAAAGAACAAGTTACTAAAAACGAAACATCAAGAACTTCCTCACACACACACTGGAATGAGGATACCTGGATATATTCAAAGAAAATGCAGCCCAATCTTTAAGAACAAGATAACAAAACCTACAGACTGACATCAATCTCTGCATAGACGAGACACAGTAAGTGCTCAAGATATCACTAAAACTATTAATTCCACTAATGTTTTTAAATTACTTACTCTGGCAGTTTATTGACATCAACCGAAGCCCTGTGACAGAATTATTTCCTAAAACTATGTAACACTCATCAATTTTCTCCTCCTGCAGGAAAGGCATTCAAATCGCAAAGGCCTTGAAAAGCCAGAATGACCATGTTGCCAAAGGACAATTACGGAACTCTCACTCCATTATGTGCATAAAATAGTGGGTTTTTTTTGGTTTTTTTAAGTTGTACTTTTAAAAAAAAAAAAAATATACTCTTAGGGAGAACCATGAGTGCTGTAAACGCTACTGTACATTCTCCTCCTGCGATTCAGCACTCACAGTCATTTTGCTAGGCTGCTGTTTCTTGTTCCTCTTGGGCCTCAGTTTGGTGAAATGCTCCAGTTTCTTCCCCTCCTCTGAAGGCAGTTCTGGAATGGCACCGGAACACCTCTTCTCCAGCATGCTGTGAGCAACAGGAAGATCCTCAATGTAGATGGGAACTGCTTCCAGGGCTTTATCCAGGTCAAATTCCATTTCTGCAGGGAAGAGGAAATACTAAATGGCACACACAATCTACAAAACCCATCTCTAATACTGAAGGATATAGTTCAAAACACCTATATATTTCTCTAGTGGATTTTAACAAGCCATGACTATTAAACTATAATCATCACCTTCATAATAAAACATGAAAAGTGTGTATGTATGAACAAAACATTATCTCATTTATGAAATTGTGACACCTTTTTACTGAATTGTCATCAAATCACAAAAGTGTTACCATTGTTCCTATTATGTAGGATTACTAAAAGAAAGTAAGTAATACTACATATTCTTATTCTTCAATGTTTTATTAGTGGATGATAAACCAGTAAATGAGAGTTTTGCATTAACATTTTACAGTAAAAGCAGCCTAGCTTCAATAGTTAAAATCTTTAAAATCCTATTTATATGTAAATCATTTCACAGCACAGTAAATTAATTTTAAATAGCGACCATCTAGCAGATAAATATAAAAAGAAAACAAAGTTAGGTTTTGTTATTTTTTGTTTTAATTAAAAACTCTTATTTCTGTCGGCATCTATTTGAGGATATTCTTTAAATATTATGCACAAGTTCCATGCTTACCAAAAGCCCTTGATACAGGACGCAGCATTCTGCTGTGAATGCTTTTTCGCTTTGACTTGGGTGTCATCTGCCAAACGGAGAGGAAAAAACAGTTACTAGCAAGCAAAGATATACAAGTAAACCTTGTGAAGGAACATAATACAACTCAATTCTTCACCTGTATCCAGTAAAAGTGAGGTAAAAAATCAGGGCAATTTTTAATTCCAGTACTGACAGATCCTGATTAAGCAGAATTCAGTAATACACACTTCTTCTAGTCGCACAGTTTTGCCGTTTAGAGGTAGCCATGATACCTGTAATAATTTGATTGTATTGTGCTGCTGGTATTTTGTGGTCGTCAACACGCTTATACAGTGGTACCCCATTAAAATGCGGTTGTCGGGGTCCATAATTAGGGGGCCACGTTATTTGTGTTTCACCTTATAACAAATATTGGCATTTTTGCTTGCAAAATTACTTACAATGCCCACAAGCCAATTTAATATTGTACCATATGATGGAAAATGAAGGAAGGAGACACACGCAATGTGCAGGTACTCAAATCCACGGTTTATTGGGTCGATTATTCCTGGCCCCTGTTAGCCTGGTATCGCACAGCAGCTTGTCTCACTCGGCTCTTATTTAAATTGTATATTTATTATAATAATAAATGTTGTAAACTGTAAATAAATAACACAGAATTCAAGGACGTTTATACACATTTGTTTCTGTTCAGGGTAATCTGGAGGTAAGAAAGGTTTTTTTCAAAGGTAATTTTTTAATTTTAGAGGATTTTCTAAAAAAAAAATTCTGTCTGAAAACATTTTGTTCCCTAAGATTTCTTCATAATGTGCAAGTCCTTCCTTTATGAAGGTGGTGGATGCGCTGTGACATTATGCCAACTGGCAGCTGTGACCACTGATTTTTTATAGAATTTCTCCAGACGTTCGATTTACTTTGACTGCACAGTACAAGAGCAGCAGGTATTAGGGCCGCTAGGCACACATAGAGTCTGTGCTGCATAAAATTTGAGTGAAAGGCACAGGTGGGGGCCTAATGCTTGTTGCAGAGGAAATTAATTTAGTTGTAAGAGCAGTGTTTAAGTGTCGTGCCAGTCAGTGAATATATATATTCTGGAAAATGAAGAAAAAAAACTACATTTACATTTTTTTTTATTTATAATGTAGCCATGGCGTGCCAATATAATATTACTGGAGGTTTAAGAATTATACAAGTACAGTGCATTCCAATGAATTGCATACATGATAATTGCATATTCCTGTTAACTTTAAAAAAAGTGAAGCACATTTCCTATGAAAATGCCCATGCAGTAGATTCCTGTGAAATGCATATCCAGTCTCTCACAGTTTTATGCATTTAACCAGAACGAGGAACATACATTTTCAAAAGAAATGTACTTCACGGTTGTATGCAATTATATGGTACACAATTATATGTATTACACTGTATATGTTACTGATAATTGCAAATGCTGGTTAATTGCATAAAACTGTTAGGCAACTGGGCTATGCAATTAACAATAATCTACTGTAATAAGACTTAATATGATGTGCTTCTCGAATTATTTAAAGTTGGATTTCAGTGTCTCTTAATACATTCAGTATGTATTGAATATTTCACCAGCCTAATTGTTTGTGTTTACAAATAGAAAAAACAGGAACTTGAGCCCTCATACTAAATATTTTTTTTCCTAGAGGTATTAGGGGCAATTCTAAAGGTTTTCTTGCATTCATCTAGAGCAGTGGTTAGCACTTAAATTTGACGGAGGGCGAAATGACCTGCGGGCAGCCACAGAGCCTATCCCACCCACCCCCCACTGATCACGTAGGTTAAAAAGGAAAATTGTGATAGTATGTCCTTGTAACCTCCAAATAAATATTAATACAGTAATATAGCATCTGTGTTGTAGCTATTGAGACAAATTAGCTTAGTTTAACATTCCAGTATGTTGTAAGTGAAACGTAACTCAAAATAACTGATAACAGTTTCAGTGCTCGCTTTGACAACTTCAGTATTCCCAGGTATGTAATCGATTTTGTCTGTGATCCGTTTCAAATCAACCCCGATGGTGATTTCTCGTCCTATGCAAAGCAAGTGCTTCCAGCAATCGACGAAGCAGCAACTGGAACTAGTAGTATATTTACAGGCATCGTCATTGCTGATAACTGAATTCATTAACAAAGGAAACCTGGAATAATTCTGGTCCGCCTATATATGTCCAGACTGCTACCGCTGGCTCTGTTTGTGCTCTCCATGTTTGATCTACTTACACATGTGAAGTGTCTTATTCCGCAATGAATGCAATATTAAAAACAGATGCACGAAAAACAGGCTGACACAAGAATCTTTGGAGGACTGCCTACGTATCGCCGTCACGTCTATCACACCTGGTGTTCTAAAGCTGATCGCATGAACGAAAGTGCCATTTTTTTCATTAAATTTGTCATAACGCAATTAAGCATTAAAAAAAAAGAACGCTACAGTACTATGTCCCAGTTTCAACTTAAATGCGTTTAAATATGGTAATGTAAAATCAGGTAGGTTTTCTTTTCTTTTTGAGTTTCTATTACAATATATCCTAGCATAATCCACGATAACATCACCAGGATCACTTAAAAGTATGTGGAACGTTCACCCAACGTTTGTGAGTCAAATTGCATTATGGGGGATATGGGAGCCACGACCTTACTGTGTTATAACGGACTCTGCATTATAACAGAAATCTGTTTTTACATAAACAATACTATTATGCACGTATGTATACATTTATGTGTCTGTGTGCTCGTCTGTATGTCGGTGGTAAAGAAAGGATGCTTTGTGTATGCTGTTGTATTTCAAATCTGAAGGAATGCATCTTTACTTATTTTTTTCTTGCACTTGTATACTCTGTTGTCAAGTATAATGTATTATCTATGTTGGAAACTGGTTATTGTTAGTAAATGTGTATATTTCGCTAAACTGCTTGATTGATTGTATTATCAATAATTTGTGCAAAGGAATGTCTTAACCTAGATTTATCCAAAATTGATAAAGCAGTTCTCTAAATGTATATACTGTATGTATGTATGTATTATTATTATTATTATTATTATTATTATTATTATTATTATTAGTTTATTTAGCAGACGCCTTTATCCAAGGCGACTTACAGAGACTAGGGTGTGTGAACTATGCATCAGCTGCAGATTCACTTACAATTGCGTCTCACCCGAAAGACGGAGCACAAGGAGGTTAAGTGACTTGCATACAATGAGTCAGTGGCTAAGGTGGGATTTGAACCAGGGACCTCCTGGTTACAAGCTCTTGTCTTTAACCACTGGACCACACAGCCTCCTTAAATGCAAGTGTGACAGATATTACATACATTGGGTATATACACCCAAATTCTGATAAAGTGTAAAGTTTATTCACTGATAAGCAGATTTTCTATATATAAATCCCCTGTATTTGGAATTCACAATGGCTTTTCCAATATGCCTCAGGAGGCTTTGAGTCTGTACAGTAACTCAGCCATCCTCTATGCAATCCTATACCAATATAAATTGAGGCATGTTAGTTCATTAAATACTGATGGTGGACAATGCTGATTCCCAAAGGGGTTAATGGGCAACACAAATGGAAATGGACCACAGAGACATGTAAGCAAGCAGGGAGGCCAGAGAAGTGTGGTACTTACACTGGTGCAGCACAGAGTCTCCATGAAGCAAAGGAAAACAAAACAGAATACAGGAGGGAGAGAAGAGACACAGCAGTACAAATGAACTTCAGAAAAAAAGATCTGAAAATTAAAACTGCAGCAGAGATTATAGCAGAGATGTTGCAGTGAAGAGAGAAACAATTGCCAAAATAGAAATGTTATCCATTACCGAATGGGTATTTAGCTATTAACGACCCTAAACCTGAATATTTTATACCAAAGCTGCTCTTGGGAGCCTCCGTGACGCAGCTGCAGCCCCACTCCCTAGGGAACATAGGAGCTGCGCGCACCGACATCGACACCAATTTTTCTTCAAGCCTGCTGTGAAGGAATGGACGCAGCGACCTTGGAGGTTAATGGATAACATTTATATTTCAGGGAACCAGAATTCCCTTTCAAGTATGAAATGTTATCCATTACCGAAAGGAGATAATATACCCAAGCCATCGGAAGTACATGACTTGCACTTCAGAATGACTTAGAACTGAAGTCCTGATCATCTGACAAGGGGTTTTGGACACTTGTGGAGAAACAGAAGTACCCCCTTTTGAAAGAACTTTGTCTTCACATGTGTGCTTTTTTCAGATCTGCATACTTGTTTGAGACTGCGTTTTCTGCAATGAAGTACCTGAAGTCAAAGTATAGATCACGCTTGACTGATACTCATCTCAATGACTGCATGAAGCTGGCCATAACACAGTGCACACCAGACTTTGGAAAGCTAGCAGAGGATATGCAATGTCAGATATCGCACTAGAGGTGAGTATTCAACATAACTTTAATGTACAACACGTCTGTTTTACTAAAGTAGCGTCTTTTTCTCTTATATGGATTATTTATTTAAAGCGCTATTTTTTTTTTTTTATAAATACTTATTAGGAGATATTGCTTATCATTACCAACTAACAGTTTGAACGTCATGCAAATATTTACACTATTTTTTTTAGTAATACAGTATATTAATTGTAGCTAAAATAAACAATACCGGTGAAAGATGTTTTTATGCTCTGCGGTTTACATTTTTTGTTAGGTACTAGTGCTCACAATCCTTTATTTCTGATAAAAACAAAAAGCTTAATATTTTATATTTTCATTAGGAAACAATATCTACAATACCTGCATTGTTGTCCTATGTTCTACATTGTATGTACATTGTCAAATTAATTAATTGGGTGATTAAAACCTGAAGTTTACCTGGTTTTCAACATTTAATATATATATTTTGTGGTATCTAAATCCAATTGAACAATCCAACTTATATTTCAGTTGCTGTACTGGCTGTATGTATGGCTGCTGTATGTGTGTCAGAATGTTAAATACTTTTGATATAGGAACAGTCACAAATGCAGTCTTGTAGTTGCCAAGCAAGTAGAATAGGCTAGTGTTGTTTTACTGTATATATTCCTGAGACATATGTCCTGTACTTGGACCTCCACATATAATTTGCCTACTTCAGATATTCAACTGCCTACCATTTCTGTGAACCCTATGTCCGCCACTGACATGAAGCAAGTACTGTTGTAACCGGGCCGAGGCTGGGGGCGAACTGGCGACCCTGCACGCCTCAAGCGAGCGTCCAATCGCTCCCATGTAAATGGGGCCTCAGAGCAAATGATCCGATCCGAGATCAGAAAAACAGGTGGTCTCGGCTCGTTTGGGCAATCGACCCTGGTGTGGATCTATTCTGTTTGCCCTGTGTGAATGCTAACCTGTCTGGGGGTGAATTGTTTGTTATCACACCAGCCCAGGGCTCAGGCGGCATGTATGATCATATTTATTTATTTACTTAAACACTTTAGTCTTCATACACTCTGAAGTTTCTGCTAGCTCTGGAAATCAGATCAATTCTATGGAGTCATTTGGTAATAAGTTTGATGCTGACAGTAGTCCCAGTCCTTCATTTGACATATTTTATTATTTTTATCAATTGGGTTTATAGCATACAGATTTAAAGCAGACCAATCAGATTGTTAAATGGAGACATGTATGCAGTTTGTTTAAGTCTGGTTTGGTACACAGCTCTATAAAAAAGTTACAATTTTCAACTATGGTATTTTTGCATAATTGCTACATTGTACTGCTGCATGTTGCAATTATGCAAAAGCATTGCAAAGAAGAAAAATCCTACAATGTAACGTAACAAAACCGGCCAATATCTTTGATAGAGAACTAGCAGAAACACTAGTTTCCTATCTATATTTGATTAAATGTTTTAGTTATGGGAGAATACATCTGAAGAACATTTTGTTAAAGATGTGGTTGCAGGTAGTTTACAAACCTTGATATTTCACTGCGCAGGAGAAACGTTGTTGCAAGGCAAATACATTGGTTGAGCATCTTTTTTTCTCCTGTATTGAATAGCTTGTCGCCTTTTGAACTGTCTCTGTCGTATCACTTTTACTGCCCACTTATGTCGCACATTGATACAATGTTGAAATAAAAACTTAAACATAAAATGACATAGACATAATAAAAAATCCCCAAACTTCACTATTATTCGCCATTATCTACACATCGAAAAATACAGTGCAGCATAAAAATCAATTGGGCATTCGATCCCCCTGTGTGAATGGTGGGTAAACCACAATGCAAGAGAGCCGGGCTCGGTATTAGAGCTTTTAACGTCATCTCATTTCACCGACCCAGGGCAGGATCTGTAACGGCAGCGTGTCACACAACACTGCCCGTTACACTGTAATAAAATTTACTGGAGGGAATGTTTAGGAGCAACGCAGTTCCCCCTTCAGCACGAAAACGAGTAGCTTGTTGTTGGTGCTCATACATCAAGCACCCAGTCCTGAGTTCACGTTGAATGTATGTACTGTATTATCGGTCCCTGATGGGGGGCTAAGGTAAACTTTGGAGTGGCTTCAGCCAACCCATATCTCATCAAGCAGCTTCTTGAAGGATCCCAGGGTTTCAGCTTCAACAACATTACTGGGGAGTTGGTTCCAGACACTCACAATTCTGTGTGTAAAAAATTGCCTCCTATTTTCTGTTCTGAATGCCCCTTTATCTAATCTCTATTTGTGACTCCTGGTCCTTTTTTCTTTTTTCAGGTAAAAAAAGTCCCCTGGGTCGACATTGTCTATACCTTTTAGGATTTTGAATGTTTGAATCAGATCGCCGCGTAGTCTTCTTTGTTCAAGACTGAATAGATTCAATTCTTTTAGCCTGTCTGCATACGACATGCCTTTTAAACCCGGGATAAGCAATATCCTTTTTGTAACGAGGTGACCAGAACTGAACACAATATTCTAGGTGAGGTCTTACTAATACATTGTAAAGTTTTAACATTACTTCCCTTGATTTAAATTCAACACTTCTCACAATATATCCAAGCATCTTGTTGGCCTTTTTTATAGCTTCCCCACATTGTCTAGATGAAGAAATTTCTGAGTCAACATAAACTCCTAGGTCTTTTTCATAGTTCCCTTCTTCAATTTCAGTATCTCCCATATGATATTTATAATGCACATTTTTATTGCCTGCATGCAATACTTTATTTTCTCTATTAAATGTTATTTGCCATGTGTCTGCCCAGTTCTGAATGCTGTCTAGATCATTTTGAATGACCTTTGCTGCTGCAACAGTGTTTGCCACTCCTCCTATTTTTGTGTTGTCTGCCAATTTAACGAGTTTGCTTACTATACCAGAATCTAAATCATTAACGTAGATAAGGAATAGCAGAGGACCTAATCCTGATCCCTGTGGTACACCACTGGTCACCTTGCTCCATTTTGAGGTTTCTCCTCTAATTAGTACTTTCTGTTTTCTACATGTTAACCACTCCCTAATCCATGTGCATGCATTTCCTTGAATCCCTACTGCGTTCAGTTTGAGAATTAATCTTTTATGCAGGACTTTGTCAAAAGCTTTCTGGAAATCTAAATAAACCATGTCGTATTTATTTATTTATTTTTTTATTTATTTATTTATTTATATATATTTATTTATATAGCGCCTTTAACCAAGGCGCTGAACAATTTTTAAACTAAACGGTACATTCAAAAGAAAAGGCTGAAGGAAGAAGGTACGTTTATTGGGCAAGGGTGGGTAAGTAGAGTGGTGCTACAGTGAGAACAGAGGCTAGGGCAGAGTTGGGCAAGCAAGCACAGTCCTGACCGGGGGTTAGGGGCTAGGACATGCAGCGGGATGGGCTAGGGTGAAAAGATGAGTTTTAAGGGAGGAGCAAAAACTGCGTAGTGTAGGGGACTGTTTTATATGGAGTGGGAGTTTATTCCAATGAAGGGGAGCCAGGAGGGAAAAGGAACAGAAAGAGGATTGGGCACAGGGCGAGAGTGGGACCGAGAGGGACAACAGAGATTGAGAACGTAAGGGACGGGAGGGAACATAGTAAGTGATAAGTGCAGCCAGATAGGGTAGGGCGAGACCATGGAGGGATTTGTAGACTAAGGGTAAGGAATTTAAATAAGCAGCGGTAGTAAACAGGGAGCCAGTGTAGCTGGTGGAGAAGAGGGGAGGTATGAGAGGAGCGGGGGAGGTTGAATATGATACGGGCAGAGGCGTTTTGAATTTGCTGTAGTGGTGTGAAGGCGTAGGAGGGAAGGCCAAGGAGGAGGGAGTTGCAGTAATCGAGGCGGGTGAAGACGAGAGCATGAACCAGGAGTTTAGTGGCAGAGAAAGAGATGGAGGGGCGTATTTTGCGGATGTTGAATAGGTGGAATCGGCAGGTGCGTGTAGTGGCCGAGATATGATCAGCAAGGGAAAGGGTCGCGTCAAAGATGACGCCGAGGTTGCGAGCAGAGTTAACCGGAATGCTTTGCAATTATCCATTTTCAATGTTGCATCCTCAAAAAAGTCAAGTAGGTTAGTTAGACATGATCTCCCTTTCCTAAGATCAATTTTGGATCTTATTATAGTTTCCATAAGTTTACATATAATAGAAGTCAAGCTTATTGGTCTGTAGTTACCTGGTTCGGTTTTGTCTCCCTTTTTGTGGATCGGTATTACGTTTGCTATTTTCCAGTCTGTCGGTACAACCCCTGTGTCAAGAGACTGTTGCATTATCTTGGTTAGAGGTTTGTAAATAACTTCTTTCATTTCTTTGAGTACTATTGGGAGGATCTCATCCGGCCCAGGGGATTTGTTTATTTTAAGAGCACCTAGTCCCTTTAACACTTCTGCCTCTGTTATGCTAAAGTTATTTAAAATTGGATAGGAACAGGTCGACATGTGGGGCATGTTGTCTGTGTCCTCCTTTGTAAAAACCTGTGAAAAGTAATCATTTAATATGTTGGTGTGGCCTACCATGCAGGTGTCCAGTTCCTCCAGCCTCTCAATCTCAGTGAGGTCCTCGGCTGTCAGGGTGGAGCGTTTCACCAGTTTCTCCTCCATCACCTCTATTTCAAGTGATTCCTGGTGAACAAGAGGTGTACCTCGTCTTGTCAAGTGCTCTGCCTGGTAAGACCAAATTACAGTTTTTAGTTTGAGGAAAGACACAGCAATTGCTTGCTTTGTTTTCAGAACCTTTTAACTAGAAATATAATTATTAAGAACAACATATAAAACATAAGAACATTTACAAATGAGAAGAGGCCATTCTGTCCATCTAAGTTCATGCATTACACGTCCCTAGGTGTTGCTACAACTATTTAAATAACGTACCTGTAATTTTTCTTTTTATTGTTAACTTCCTGACAACTTTGTGCACTGTGGTGTGGTGACCGATGTTGAATTGCAGATTACTAAATACTGGAGATGGTTTTCCAAACAAACAGTTGTTATTTTATTTGCAGAAAGAGGAGGGCTTTTTAATGAAACAAACAAAATACACAAAAAATGAAAAAGAAAACCTAACTCCCACTGGAGTACTAACTAAACAGTGCATTTTGGTTTTCCCTCACTAGTGGTTGGAACGGATAAGCCACTTATCCAGCAAAACAAACAAACAAACAAATATACAACACAGGTAACGTTAACAAAGTCCACACTAGACTGTCACTCCAAAGACAACCAGAGTGGTTCGCTGTTCTACAGTATTTTCTCTTACACGCTTTTCTCACAGTCGGCTTTAGCAGTGTAAACACGCGCCTGCTTCCTGGACTCCTACACACCTTCCTTGAGTCAAACACACATAGCAAGCAGTTAATTAAATCAGTAATTTCAGCAGTTAACACCTGTTTCAATTACAGAGCCATTTGTAATACCAGGGATTTACAGAGAAATGAGAAACAGCGACATCTACAGAAGAACATCGGTATTGTTTTCACCCAGTTTCCGGGTAATACATCTCCTTTCATTCTTCGACTGATGTATTTATCTTGTAACACTTCACCACAACACTTATAAGTTCAAAGACTGTTTCAAAGGTCTTTTCAACATTTCAGCTCTAGAATTTTTCTTGCTCGCAAGACAAATTGTGGAGAAATGTAAACAAATGCCTAAACACAAAAAAAAAACCCAGAAGAATATGCCCGTGACCATAAGGATTTTTGTTCTGGAAGACAGCAAAGGAACGAAGGTACAATTGAAGTGTGCAAGTACTGCAGAGTTACTATACATATTGTGTTGTGACAGAGAAAAATGCACCAAGAATTGTTTAAAGTAAACAAAAACAATAACTTCATACAGTATATAAAAAGCAAAAGCCCCGAAAAAAAAAAAAAAAATTTTCATAAAACTCTAAAATAGCTAAAAATAAGCAACAAACAATGAAATTAATAAAAACCGAAAAACAGTATAATTTATCAGATACGCAGATTTTAAACACGTTGCTTCAGTAACGGTAACTTAAAACACTGATTACTTGCTAATTTACTATTTTATTAATGGACATACATATTTAAATGACAAATAAATCTGATAGAACTTAAATTAACTTCAATTACAGATCAGTGATTTTTTGACTAAATGTTCACTTGCTCTTAATTATCTGTATTGACTGCTGTTACTTGGGGGATAGTGTGCTATTTTGTCTTTTTCACTTTGTCTTAGTTTTTTTAATTACTGCTACGAATATGTTTGTGGCGTTGTTAAATTCTGTGTTTTGCTAATCCACTTTTCTGCTGTATGGTGGGTCATTAAAAAAATGATTGACACCAGCTCGCAGACTTATAAAGGTTGATATGCTGTACGGAACAGACATAAAATTCCCTGAGGAGACTGTTCAACTCGTCCTTAGAAAATACTACCTTTTTCTTGGAGCCAGCTTTGTAGGATTTTCACAGCCCATTTAGAAGCTTTATTGTGCTTTTTCATTTCAGTAAAGTTCGGGTTGACTTAGTTCTGGTTCTGTTATTTCACTGTGCCGTTTTTCATTTTAATAAATTTGAATTACAGGTACTTTTTCTGGTTCAGGAAATTCATCTTCATACCGTTCTTCAACTGTTTTTTTCTATTAAAATGATAAAAATTTGATTCTGGGTCTGACATTTATTTAAGTTAGTGGTTACTTACAGATATTAAATGTTATAATATTAGGAAAGGTAAGTGGCGGAGGAATTTGAATCAAAGGTGATGTGTCTGTTAACACTAGAACTACCAAGGCTGTCAATTTGACTGTTCGCGTTTTATCAAAAAAAATTGAATTTACTCTTCCTGTCTGGCAGATACAGGGCTGTGAGTTTATGACTTTTCCTAAATATATGTGTAACGGGGTGACCCACGTCACTGTATTTAGGCACTTTTTATTAACATTTCAAATGACAGTAATCACATTTGATTTATCACCTTGATTTAATGTTATTTTGTTTTGATTTTATCACCTTGTTTTAAAGCATGTTTATTTTGTTTTGCACAATGCTTTTGTAGTTTAAGCACAGATCCCACTGGCACATTGATGCTCTCCTGTTCTCAGCCCCCACAGGTGTCAATTGGATAATTAGAAGCAGCTGAGCACCTCATATAAAAGTTCCTGATTTCATCCATGCGAGAGATTGGATTTTGTCGTGGACGTGAACCCGGGTTTGTCTGGAGTGGAGATTGGACGTAAAGCCAGCAGGAGCAGAGAAGGAATTAGACTTGTTTGTGTTGCTGGTGGAGAAAAATGAACGAAACAGCCGCCGAAATTTAGAGCGAGGCTCCTGCTGTGCTTCCTGTCTCCCTCTGTGTGTGAGTATGTTTTTAACAGTTTTAAATTTAGTATTTTTAAAAGGCATTGGGGATTTGGAGGAGTGCTGGAGACGGGGAGGTTTAAAGTATTGGTTTTATTTTTGTTTTTAGTCCATGATCGTATTGAACAGCACTGCACTTTGTTCTTTAATTATAAGTAACTATTTATTGTTTTTGAATAATATTTTGTATTTCTCAGTCAGGAGTGCCGGGTGTTGTTTTGAGCTGTGATTAGATCAGTCTCCCCTCAGGCTCTACTGTCTGTCATGTGAGCCAGGTATCTCCTGTGATCTATTTAGATTCACGTACTTTAAAGTTACCATCGGGACTGGTATAAAAAAAAAAAAAAAACTGGAGTCTTACAATACAACAAAGTATGTAGTTGACATTTTGTGATAATGGTCCACTATGAAAGGCGCTATATAAAATAAAGATTGATTGAGACCAGATGGCACGGAAATACTCAGTGAAAGCTGGGTCTTGCAGGCATCAACTCTTGTATTCTTTACAAGGAATGCACAAGCAAGAAAATAATGAGGAGAAATGATATATTGCAACTAGATGAAGAACTTTGCCAGAAATATTTTGAACAGAAGAAGAGTGCAAAGCAGGTACCTTCAGCTGAAGGTAGGGACTCTGGTACCAGCTTTTATTTACATAGTTGTGTATTTGCGCATTATGTCTATATAAACCCTTTTAGTTTCATTTTTTTGTTACTTACATCGTTTCGGTTGTACAGTTTTGTATATAAATAATACTTGCATATGGTTGTTTATTTAATTTTGTATTTTTTTTTGCAGTTGTGCTTTATATAATATGGTTGTATATAAACCCATTTTTGTTCATTTATTTACAATGTTTCAGTTGTGCAGATGTTTTATATGATGTGCCTGAATAAAACTACAACTTAAATCCGATTTTGTCCTTTCATTATAATATTTATGTTGTTTCTAATACGGCAGTCAAATGGACCGCTCATGGTAGTTCTAGGTATGCGTATAACTCTGGTAGTTCTAGTGTTTAAAGGCTATGTGGTATTAATGCATGGCTGATAGAATGCAGCTAACCTAACAGAAAGCAAGATTTTTCCCAAGCAGGTTCATAATGTTCATTAACCAGGACAGACCTTCAGCGATATTCAATAAAGATTTTCTGTAGTGTTTATTCTATGCATTGTATGCCTGTTTGAAACAAAATCTTCAAGGGACCTCAAGGGAGACTGTATTTCTAATATTTTGTGTAGAAAAAGTTCTCTCAATTTTATAATATTGGGATAGTAGCCGTACAGGATATCAAATACAACTGACAGTTTTAGAAGTGTGGTGGCATTTTGGAAAGCAAAATGTATTGGCCTAGTTTATTTTTTTATTTATTTATTTTTTACAGTATTTTTGTTGCGTTATAATTTATTTATTTGTCTCTTTGAATACTGCTGCTACCAACAGAAAGCAATTGTGAATGTATACATGTCAATATTGTTTCTATAAGACTAGAGTAACGAGTCTAGGATATCCTGCCTGTGTATATTGTTAAATCAGCCATTAAAACCAGCTCATAGTAAGTTCTCTGGTTTTACAGAAGCGACCGAGGAATCATGTGAGAAAGGGAGATATTTTATGCCTTAAACTATTTTAAAATGTGATTACGTGTCTGTTAACTTTGGGAAAACAAATATATACCTAGCAACTGCTAACATGACCTTTTGTGTTCAGTTAAAACAGTGATTCACAATATTTTGCAAGGTTGACAAATCACTTGCAGAGCATATTTAATTCCAATAACAATAGAAGGCTTTTCTGGCACAAGAGTTGTGCTAGAGGGGCATTGCAAATCATGACTTAATAAACACCAACTATAGAGGATC
This sequence comes from Acipenser ruthenus, assembly GCF_902713425.1. Lineage (NCBI taxonomy): Eukaryota > Metazoa > Chordata > Actinopteri > Acipenseriformes > Acipenseridae > Acipenser > Acipenser ruthenus. Next base: position 69,398,980 of record NC_081192.1, read on the forward strand.
CTTGTTCCTTTATAGAATCAAGATAAATGTTTTCAGCCTGTCATGAACAGTAGTAACTCCATCAAGACAAAGAAAGACATACATGGTTGTTGCAGAAAACTCACCAGTTTGTGCTGAGAGCTGGAAAGTGATTCTAAGATCTCGTCTACAATTCGGTCTGAAAGGAATGAGGCCACACTCAGCTTCACTTCACTGTGTGCAAATGGAGTAAGAGAGAGGAAAAGTTTTTAATTTACAGTATGCTCATCTGGGTCATCACAATGCAAGGACTTACTGCAGTGTGATAAAATGTAGGCAAACACTACTGTATTTCTTTTGTGACATCATGAGATTATCGCAAAACTCCCAATCCAAAAACGGCAATCCAAACTCCCAAGACAGGTGTGAAACCAATATCTTGAAATAAACTAAAAAATACATTTGTTAATCATATTTATCTGCTTTTTATTGCAACTGTGGTACCAATTAGTAGAGCAGAAATTTTAAAGGGGTATTTGAGCTGAAACCTCCAGACAGAAGGGTACAGTTTCAAAAAAAAGGTTGAAAACCCCTCTTGTAGGTGTGGCAATGTGCCCCGCCCCTGTGTGCATTTCTGTGTTATATGTTGCGTATGTTAATGTTGGTGTATAGAGATGGCTGCACGGGATATAAATGGGTGTGTGTAGCACGAGTTATTTAAAATGTATAATTGTATTTAGGCACAGGGATTGCACTTCACTTCACGTGCATTGAAAGTACTTTAATATGTGAACACGGGGTTTTAATAGATTAGTTCATGTGCTGGGATTCAAGTGAATAACTAATTGGTAATTGAATCTCAGCACAATTGTATATATAGATGCACATTTCATTCACTCTGGGTTGTGTGTTCAGGGCGAAGGAACAGGAGAGAGTGAGGAGAGAAAATAAAAAGTAAATAGTAAGCAATTGCTACGTGGTGCTGGAGAAACAGCACGGTACATGTTTGTTTAGTGTTCGTCCCTGTTTGTTAGTGTCTGTTCATTTTGTTTGTCTGTTTATTTTGGCCGCAAGTGCCATGTCCTGTGTTTTGTTCAAACCTTTTATTTACAATAAACCGGCGCAAGCAAGCGCCTTTACCATTTCAACCATCCTGTCTGTCTTGTTCATTTCCTGGTTCTGACGTCACCACTCAGCCAGCCGTGTGACAGTAGGCTACCACTATTGTGCAGCCCCTGTTAACCTGTAGAATTGATGGCTGAGAGACGACTGGCAATGTGGAGTAAATGTTCCCCTATGTAAAGGACTTTGAAACTTTGACAACAATGCTCCTTGGATTTTTTTTTTCATGCACTGCGAGAGTTGAAGCATTTCTATCCTTTTTTTATTATCTTTCTGTTGTTTTTTTAAGCGTAATTCGACTTCATATTGAAGCACAGGTATGTGTTGACAAATTGTTAGTTTGGTTATATACTAGATTTTGTACATGTCGAGTTTCCATGTACAATATAATACTCATAATTGTGTTTGTGAAATTTGAAAGGCATTTGCTATTGATAGTGCAGTTTTGTTGTATTAAAATAAATACATCAAATATTTAAACAATGCCTAGCACTAGACAACTTTTATTCAATACAGAGTTGAATAAATAATAATATAAAACAGTTTTGTGTGTTTATGTACTTGGGATGCATTTGCACCCCTTTCTGTCTTCCATGTGAACCTTATTATTGCTACCGACAAAGGGTTAAATGTTATTATTTTTTTTTCTATTGTTTTAATTTGACTTAATTTCATTAAGTAATCAATTCATTACACATACTAAAGATACAGGCCTTCCTTAAAGCAATTGCAAAAGCACAGCTGCTTGAAAAACAGAAATGGATGACTTGCAGCTCATTTCTGTAGCACTGTACATTGAACTTGGTAAAACAAATGTGCTTGAACGTTTTTTGCTGCCTTTTTGGTGATCAAAATTGGAGAGTAATATGAGATCCATCACCACAAAAAATTGCTATTAGTTTTAGATTGATGACTTGTCAGTGTAACAAACAAACAAACCACTCTCATGAAATGTAAGTAGTCATGGTTGAGTAAAAATAAAAAGTAAAAACAAACAAACCAGTAAATACAATTGAAACTTTTAAACTCCTACCACAAAGCACTCTGATAGGTTGTGTGTATGCATGTGTCTGTGTCTGTGTGTGTGTGTGTGTGTGTGTGTGTGTGTGTGTGTGTGTGTATAAGCACCTGATTTTGTTAAGGATGTCTATTCCAGATTGCTCCAGTAAAACATTCTTGACGAATGTGCGTGGGATGGACATTTTCTCAGTGCTGGCCTCAATCAAATCGTGCCGGATGTTGGTTTTCATCATCACGTGAGGGCAGAGCCTTTCAGCTGCATCCACCATTGATTCCAGTTGAGTCTGCAAGGGCAAAGAAAGGGGCGAACAAAAAACATTAGCTACTGTACAACCACAAAGTCACATGCACAGATTTAAATCTTTCAGTATGATGAACATTGGGTCAGTGGGCATCCTCCGATCCCATAACCAAGCCAATTGCCTTTTAGTCTGAAACAACCCATTTTGAGTGCACAACATATAAAAGAACAAGTAAACAACATGCAACAGAACAAGTGCACAGGAGCCACATACATATTGTAAGACTCCTTTTAGCAATAGGTTAGCTGCAAAGGGGGAGATGGGAAGGTTGTGAGTTGAGAATGAACACAGTGTAGGTAACTGGGTTATATTTAGGGCTCTACATTTTTGTTTTTGTTTTCCAAATCTCTACCTCCCTTGAAATGTTAATTAGTAGTGGTTAAGCTGTCACTGCATCCTAATAAAGGTACTATTCATTACAAACTGGGTTTCAGATTTTAAATGATGGACTTGCCATCAATGTACACTTCGTACTGGGTATTTTAGACTGAAAAGAAAATTGTTCAGGACAACTCTGTTAAACAATGTGGGGAAAAATAACAAAAGCGCAGCGATAATCTAGGCGAGAGCAAGAATTATGCAATTAGGATCAGGGATGAGCAATTAACATAATTTGTTATGTCTGTTTGAAATAAAAATAAGGCGAAACAGAATCAGGCTCAGTCAAGATATGAAGGTAAAAACAAGTGACATTGTTTTGTAAATTAACAGCTTTTTCTGAGTTTAATTAGGAAACAGAATCGGCTCAAAATTAGTTTAAAAGGGGCGTCATGTGATCAAAAATTAAACCCTGAAACTCCAAGGCCTAGTTTTATTTAAGGGATAACGGCATTGTTGTGTTAAAAGGTAATAATGCAACCTACAATCAATAAAGCCTTACTTAAACCAGGGAGTTTCATGATTAACGAGGAACATGCACAACAATGTCATTACTTAAACCAGGGAGTTTCATGATTAACGAGGAACATGCACAACAATGTCATTACTTAAACCAGGGAGTTTCATGATTAACGAGGAACATGCACAACAATGTCATTACTTAAACCAGGGAGTTTCATGATTAAAGAGGAACATGCAAAACAATGTCATTATCACTATATCATAGTAGTCCACAGAAAGAGTTAACTTTTTGAGAGCTGGGCTCGTGCACCCATGTGAAGTGCATCAGTAAGCGTATAATGAATGTAACCTTTTCCGTTATTGAGAAATAATAACCAGCGATCCAGATAAGGTTTTGGGTCTGGGAGTAACTTACCCTCTAATTTTAACACTGAAAGAGTAAAATGTATTTTCAGGGGGTAAAATGCAACATTACCTTCAAGTCCTGAGTAATCTCGATAAATACTGTACAATCCTTAATGGTAATGGGGTAGGCAATAAAAAAGAGCCTTCCATTTTAACTGCACTGTTACTTTGAACTACTGTACAACCATGTGTGTGTTCTACAAGGCTCTTTATTGGCTCAGCACATTTTTTCTGAGGTATCACACTGACTCTGCATAAAAGGAAGGAAGGAATCTGAGGTGAAAATCTCCCTCCCGACCAGAAAGGGCGCTGCGTAAGGTTGGTGGTATGCTTTCCCATAGACGGGGCGACTCGATGGTAGGTGGCAACTGGAAGTCAGCCATTTTGGATGAAGCATGTAGCTGCAAGTTTACTAAATAACTCCATTGTGGTCAGTTGCAGGGCATGCAAGGATTGGATAGACCGTGGAGGAGTTTAATAGTACAAAGGGGACGCAGCTATGTGAGTACAGATACTTACGCAGGAGTTACTAATGTGGAGCCAGCATAAATCCCGGAGCACCACTACTACTGCACAGCACAGCACCACAACAACCTGACCTGTTCTGGAGCACTTTTCCTGTGCACAAAGGTGGAACTGTTGGTTGTGGATTGTGTGTTTTGTTTATTTGGGACATATAACCCACCTTTGAAACCCCTATACCTTTGCTGGTATAGTGTGTGGTTTTATTATTTACGGTGCAATAAAGAAGGACGATTTGGACCACCACTGTACCGTTTGGACATTCACTTCTTCCCCACACCACTCACATCCTCTTTTTTTTATTGTTGTACACATATACATCAAACAGAACATGCAAACATACAGCACTGTACCGTTTCCATACTTATGGTCCCCATAAACCATTTTTACCCAGATTGAAAGATTTTGCCTACTCCAATTTTGCAAATTGGTTATCATTTTATCAATTGTAATCTCTAAATTGGAGTCCATCATTTTTTCCAGCCTAGGGTTTATCAGAATGAAAAGTATTTTCGTTTATCTTTCAATTATTTGAATTTCCATTTACCAAACAGGGAAGTGGGGCAACAATTTGATAATGGTAGGACTTCTGACTTAGACCTATTTATCTTGTCTCCAGATATCACAGAAAATGATTCCACTGAGCTAAGCAACGATGGAACTCATCTCTGTGACCAGCATCAATATGGCATTATTTTGTGTTCCCGGGCCCCCACAGAAATGCCCTTTACGGTTTTGCAAGATCTTATGACTTCCGCTAAGAATTTGAGTTATAAATAGGGCTTCTGATTTTCCAATAAACCAATAAAACTGCCCCCCCCCCCCCCCCCGATAAAAAAATAAAATCTGTGTATAGCCAATAAACACCGGAAAAACAGTGGAAATGGTTACTCAATTCACATTGACCCCTTTCCCCTTAAAAAACAAAAAAACTACTACAAAAAATCCTACCTTTCCCAGTGCAGCTGGGCAATGTCTCTCCTTCTTGACTTGTATCTATCATTGATTCGCTCTGACTATTTTAAAACCCACCCTAACTACTGAGTGACAGCACATTCCTTCTTTTCTATTGCAGACTCCGCTTACAAGATTTAAAATGAGATTACAATTAGGAATGGAGGCTTGTTTGCGGGATTTAAAGCTGTATTTCAGTTAAGATACAGAGAATTGTGGCGAAATGTAAAAAAATGCCTACACAAAGAAACCCCAGAAGAATGTGCCCATCACCATAAGGATTTCATTGTGGAAGACAGCAAAGTTAAGAAAGTACGACTAAGTGTGCAAGTACTGTCGAGTAACTACTATATATATATTTTGACAGAAAACAGCCAAGCATTGTGGAAAGTAACCGAAAACAATAATTTCATACAGTATACAGAATCTTTGAAAGGAGTTTGAAATTTGCATCCTGGAGTCTTAAGGAGCAGTTCTGAGTTCCACCTTTTCCCCATTACCCAATATTTTATTTAACCCAATAGCTAAGACAAAACCACCTTCACATGCTTGTCATGAAAAGATCAGACATGTTTTCATATTTCCTGAAAAAATTTAGACGAGGAAACCTGCAGTTTATGTGCCATCTGATTCAGTATGCTAAAAAATGTATTCTAAGAACAACACATTTCATACTTTAATAGGGGGTGGGGTCACTGCTAGTTCTGTGTAACCAGCAAAATGAATTTCATATAATAGTTAAACTACATAAACAAAATAATACATAACATATACAGTACAATGCAGTATAAAAATGACTAACTCAATGTAAGCTTTGCGCTTTTGGTATCCACAAGCTTCAGCATGTGACACTGCTGAAACACGATTTCATTAGTAATCTGAAACCAGTTTTTAGTCCGATAACGCCTTCTAGTGTGCAGAAGATGCAGGGCAGTTTAACTAAACTGTGCATATCACAGTGACTTTAGTTTTATCGTACCATATTTCTAAATTGTTATAGCTGGTTTTGGCTACCACTGTATACAGCTGTTCCATCTTCATGTATACAGTGGTACACCAAATATTAACAATTTACTGCCATTGCAAAATGACAGGTTTGGACATGTGTTCTTTTTACCCAAACAAACTACAATGGTGACTGCCAAGACTGGTATGCCAAACCCATTTTCTGCCTCCAGCCTTTACACTTTGTACTTTTAGAAAAGTAAAAAAACACAGACTTGCTTTCACCTAGTTGTAAAAACCTCTTATGCAAAGTTATGTAGTTATGTATCAGTGGGTAACATTCCAGTGTACAAGTCATCTGGGTAAGCTAACTGGTATCTTAGCAGTATGTAGTAACTCAAGGGGGGGGAGAGCGAGAGAGAAAGAGAGAGAGAGAATGTGGTATCTACTAAAATAATGAAATATAAAATTGTCATAAAAAAGTACTATGATAGCATGTATGTCTCTCTTTACACCGATGATACAATAGTACATTTCATAGGGCTATAGTTAAATAAGAAGAAAATATAGGTAACACGTACTGATAAGTGTTACAGCCATGTATAGTTATTTATATTTCATTTTTAATGAAGATCTGTTAAAAAAAAAAAACACAAGGAAAATATCTGCATGTGCAATGACTTTTTCTATGGATAAAGATTCTTAGCACATTGAAACTACATTGCTGCTCCCAACTGAAATTCTTTGTTTGTAAACTGTAATTTCCGTTTCTTGCATCTGTACCTTTAATTGTTCATCTACAACCAGTGTGACCTCCCCAGCCATGGACTCCAGTTTCTCATGAATGGGATTGGAGGAAGAGCCATTGGCACCTGTCCAGGAAGCCCCACCCAGGTGATACAGGTTTGGCAACAGCTGCATGGAAAAGGGAATCAATTAGACTTGCAGAACTGACACCTCATAAAACAAATGAGAAACAGCAATGTTATCATTCTTCTTTAAATTATTATGTCACGTCCCCAGTTAGTAAGAGACGTCTTGTGCATTCTGTGAGAAATTGGACCCTAGAATTTTGTCAACAAGTTAGCTTTTAGCTAAAGTAGAGCACACAGAAGACTATACTGTAGTATAATTTACATACTATAAACACCAAAGTATTCTTTTAAAGCAGTCTTGCCTAAAGGCTCAAAGTATATCAACTTTCAAAAGCCCTGTCATGGTTTAAAAGTCCTCTCATGGTTTACTGAAGAAAGTTTATTTTATTTTGACAAGGTAAGAAATCATATTTTAAATCTAAAGATATCTCTCCTTCAAGGAAGAAGCAAAGCTGCACTGGGATAATAATAATAATAATAATAATAATAATAATAATAATAATAATAATAATAATAATAATAAGTAATAGTTTCTTACCGCTTTTGAGTTTCTAGCATCCCTCATGAAGTTTTCTGCCATTTTAACATCCTCCACTACAGAATCAGTTTCTGAGTTTCTCAAAGAGTTAAGGTGGTCTTGGACTTTGACACACATCCTGTTGACCATCTATAGAGCAGCAAAACAGAAAAAAAATGTGTCATATTTTACCTGTATGGTTTTAGTAGCCGCAACACGAACTAGCTTGCTTTTTAAGTTCTGCTCTTAAACAAACACTGGATCCTGGAAAGTTAGCTAGCCATTATTTTATGACCTGCACATGTGAAACACAATTTGTGAATGTAACTGTCTTTATTTTCCTATAATGTACATCTTTTCTCTCACACAAATATTTTGTAATAAATGCTGTGGTGATAAAAGTTATGATAAAGTAAGACAAGCAAACATGTATTTGGATACCTTCTCAAGACAAGCCTTTAGCTATGTATAAACAATACCTTACTATAATGATCTAGGGTTTTACCACAATATCCTTCTATATCACTATCAAAACTACATTTACATCCAAGTGCAATCAAAAGTTAGACTTAAACATATGAATATACAGTATATTTTACAGTTATCGTAGAATTCTGGCTATAAAATGATTTCCATTACATGAGAGTAGGTGTTTAAACCATGCTGATATTGGACTCAGCTTTCACCAAGATAAGCACCAACTAAGGCATAGCTTATTTTACTGCAAACTAATGTGATCCATCTGCGTTTCCTTCCATCTGATGATGTAATATCCTTCTGCCTGATGCTGATGGCTGAAGTGTAATGCTGGCTTCAGAGATCAGCCTATTTTGCCTCCCTGACGCATCAGCACACACAACAGACACAATGCTGGCTCCAGGGATCAACCACCATCTGACAACCGCCTGGACTGAGCTGAGTAGGGTACTTCTCTGGGGTCTTCAACTGGGCACCTTCCATCCTTGGTGTTTCTTCGACTAGCCTACGACACCTTAAGAGCACTTGTCAGTGATTCTGGCATCCCAGCATCACCCCCCTCCGTCCCTGAGGTGGGGTGCCCCTGCCCCAGTGCATATTTTGTGTTATACGTTGTATGTGGCGTGTTACTGTTGGTGCAGGTATTGGTACACAGAGTGTGGGTTATGTAGCACAGGTGATGCAAAGTGTATAATTGTATTTAGATGTGGGGATTGCGCAATCACTCCACGTGCAGATTAAAATGGGTATTTGGATGGAAGCACAGGGAGCACAATTAGTTCACGTGCAGATGTACCGAGATTCCAATTGAACGATTGATTAGCAATCGAGTCTTGGTACAGCTACATAAAAAGAGTCAGTTTTTACACACATGGGGTTGTGTGTTCGAGAGTGGAGAACAGGTGGAGAGAGAAGAGAGTTAAAAACGAATAATAACAAATGCTGCTTGTGCGGGAGGACTCACACGATACTTGTTTTGGGGTTCGTCCACGGTTTGTTTTGTCTATTTGTTTTGGCCACTGCATCGTTTGACACTGACCGATAATCGTATAATCTTTTTCTTTGGGTATAAAGACCCCACTTGCTCAGTGCCATGCTCTTGGTATAACCTGTTTTTCCCATCCTATTTTCATCAATTTCCACAGGATTCATAGAACACCAGAGGCACTCTTGTACACTCTGTACGGAACTACATTAGACCCAGGAGATGATGATGCCCTTGCCTTTTTCACAGCTTGCTCTACTTCTTTTCACGTAGGTGCACAGTCCTCCATTTGGTATTCTGGTGGATTGATAGGTGGGATGTCTGAAGGAATCGACATAGGCTCCTGCCTTTTTGAATCTGTGTGTTTCCTCGAGATATCTCTCCAGCTCAGACCTAGTTTTCAGTGTGCCATTTCTCTCCCTGGTGAATAACTTTGCAAATTTGAATGGTAATTTATAAAATTTCCTCAGCTGCCTCCTTTCTCTAAGCGCTCAATCTCCTGTTGCCATCTAGACTTTACAGGAGCAATTTATACTGTCTCCTTTCTGTATTCAACTCCAAACCTCTTGCTTCCATATGCGTAGATGGTATCCAAAATTAATCCAGCTTCTTTTTGACTGTTCCACTTAACCTTTCCAATGCAAAACAGAGATCTTCCCCAGTTTGAGGCCCGGGTATATAGCGCTGTTATATGAATTATTATCTGTGAAGTGTAGGTACAATAAATAAATAGGCCGTTTTGACCAGTACCAAACCTGACAAGGTTTCCTTACAACCTGTAACACCAACAAATAAATAAAGAAATCTCCTCGTTTTATTCTCTGTAGATACACAGGCATTCATTTTTCACTCTCAGCTGTGTATATACAGATGACCTAATCTGACAAGCACATTTCTTAGGGACTGCTGCCACCTGCCAGTAAAAAATAAAACCGCATACTCTTTAACAATACAGTTTTCTTATTTTTTTCACTGAAGCACGTTAAAAAGACGTTTTAAACTTTGCAGATGCACTTATAAGTGCCTGCACGCTATTCTCATTGGAGCAACAAATTTGGACTTGCATGCGCTCCACGTGGAAATCGCAGGATAAGCAGCTGGGTGGTTAAGACATTTTCATTTTCAGTCAGATTTTCCATTGAGAGAGTCCTTGGAGAGTTTTGATTTGTTTGAGAGAGAGATCGATTTTTATCATTCAATTGGTAAACTCTCAATCAGGTAATTTTATTGGCTGTTTTGAATGTAAGCAGATGACATCATAACTTCATCTAAAAGACACCTCCCCATTTTCATTTGAACAAAAGATCATAAATCACAGAAAAGGCATTCAGTTAAAAATACTCTTTTGTGAAATAACTTTTCCTAAGTTATACATTTTTACTTAATAATCACATTTCTATTTTCTTGCTGTGATTTCACACAAAGCAGTACCAAAATAAATTATACTGTCACGGGTGACCCCGAACCAGTTATTACGTGTAGTAAGAAATTGGATTCCTTTGCATGGAGAATTTCAGTGGCTAGAGTTCACAGCTCCTCGATTGATTCAGATTCAGTTGTATTAAGTCTGCCCACTAATAAAGTAGAGCAAAATAGGTATTGTGGTGTTTGCAGAGCCGACCCGAGCTGAACCCAAGACAGAAGTGGAGTCCTGCTGGGAACGAGCTGAAACATTGGACATGGACTGGATGATTTAAAAATGAAATGTATTAATGAGATGATATGTGCTGTAACCATTTGTAATGTTTGAATAATCTTTAGTCTGTAACAAATACTGTAAAGTGCTCTCTCTGTAAGATCGTATAACAGAATCTGGTACAACTTGATACACTGGCCGGCCTTGAGCAGTCTCTTATCAAGATAGGCATAGCTCCAGAATTGAGGGCTGGAATTTCTGCTAATATTTTTTCAGCTTAAATACAGAATAATGCTATACTAATAAATACATGTTAAAATGTTTGCTTTAAATAGTATAGATTGTTGTGGTAACATATAATCATAGGTAGTGATAATTATTGTTAGTATGAAATACTATGAACAATTTCTATGTATAAGATCATATGATTCACTTTGCTTAATATGATAGCATACCTGAAGCTGTTTTCTATCAAGATGAGCATAGTTAAAAACTGAGTCCTAATTCAATGAAAATAATTACTGTGTGCTTACATTCAAGAATTATAACTTCTGAATATAAAGGGAAAAGGAGTTTGGAGTATTCTTAAGGGAAAGAGAAAAACAGAAAAGGATTAAAAGACCTCGCTTTGAGTAGGTTTCTGCTTGTAATTCAGTTTTAAAATAAGTAGGTGAGTAAGAACAACCTAGAGTAAAAAGCAGACTCTAACTTAAGAAAAATAAGCATTGTCAGAAGATACACCACAAATAGAGAGCAGAAAAATTGAATAAAATCCTATTGTAATATTGCTGCTATGCTGCTGCTAGCAGAAAGTAATAAGGTTAGCAGCCATACGCTATAAGGAGAAGGTACTAGTTTGACTCTGAAGTTAAAAGACGCAGCATAAAAAGAAGTTGTGGTGAACATACAAAATAAAAGGATTGAATAAATAATGAAGAATAAAAACAGGAGATAGGTTTTAGGAGAGTAAACTCTATGTGACCTGTCTTCTTGAACTCTCTATCAGCCGGCCCTTGGAGAAGATTTGTATTAGCCGATGGAAGGCCTCTTTGGTGGGAAGAAGCCGGAACTTTCTTATCAGAAGGCTTATAGTATCAGGGGCCGGACTGCAAAAATAGGGAGTTAGAACGGATGGTCTTAGCACCTAAGATAGTTAGTTGCCGGGCGGAACAAGCACGTAAGATACAGGTGTAAGGAAAGTTCTAGGGAACATTAATCACTATTAAACTTGGCAAGAAAAGAGGTGTCTCCAGCAAGCTGGTTTTAGCCAGTATGTGTATAGCTGAAAAATACAGGGTCATCTGGATGTCAATTAAGTTCAATCTACCAGGGGCCCATAGGAGAAAAATATTACAGCTTAACAGCTCAGTAAAATAGTTAGGTTTTCCATAAGGAGAAAACTCTACACTAAAAAGATATAAGTTGGAAGTTCCCTATAATACCTGCTAAACACACACCTGTAAGGAAAGAAGGAAACTAATTTGAGAATGAGATGACATGAGGGAATATATTTTTGAAAGCCAAGTTCATGTAATCAATTATAATCATTATAACTATAACTGCTATATTATGATATAACTATTGGTGTTGCATATATTCAAACACCACTCTTTTTATAATACACACAATTATTGGTGCTTCATATATTTAAAACACCACTCCTTTTTATAATGCACCCATATTAAGTAGTGAATCAAGGTAGCAAGGATTTTGTGAACTCTGCTTCACCTAACTTTTCAGATGAAGGAGGGGGGCCAAGAATGAGTGGATGAGAACATGGGCTAGTGTTGATTTGTTGGCATATGACTCCATTTGAGTCTGAAAAGTTGGTTGAATTCTTTAGAGATTACTGTTTGCTAAGAGATAAGGACTGTCCATATAGATTGATGACTGGATCTAATTGGGGCTTCCCATTGCTTTCAATGGGATGAAAATTGTATAAAAACCCTGGGCCGATCACACTGAGACCACCACAACCAAGACTCAGCTTTGCAGAGCCACGTGGTCCATCCTTTGCAGATCTCCACAGGACAGTCCTTCTCTTTTGTTCACGCTACTTTTCCTTATAATAGGAGGTAAGCATATTAATGGTAATATTGTATCTTGCATGTATTGGTTATATTGCTATGAGATTTTGAAACTATGTTTTAGTATTGAGAGTGTTATATTGAATGTGCTAAAACACAGCAGTGGGTGCTTGTAGGCTTTGTGCTTAGCTGGCCCAAGGGCTGCACTAAATACATATAATTGTATTATGTTATTGAAGTATTAATGCTGAGCTTGTAATAAACTTAGGATTGCTAATTATTATTACATGTTTCTGGGTTTTGGTGGTATGCGCAAACTACTAAGCCAATATTAAAGGCATTTTAATAAAACGAAGGAGCGCTGATGTTGCTTTGATTCGTAAAACTTCAAATAAATGAGTCTGAGTGATTTTCTTGGTTAAATAAAGGTTTCATGGACACACCGCTCGTCCAGTGCTCGAACATAAACCACTAGGAGTTTTAAACATCTCTGTCCTCCTCAACGTCTCCCCTGAGTTAAGAGTGTGCGCAGAGCGAATAATATAATAAAAGAGAACGTGAAAAGTGAAAATGTGACAATACAAGTCCCATAATTATCATTCTAATGAATTAATTTGATTTTAATCAATTTCCTGAATGATACATTACTTAATGTTTAGTGATTTAATTAAGGCTTTTAACCCTTTGCAGTCAGTTTATTAAGTGCGTGTCAGACGCATCACGTCCAATTTATTTTCACACGCGCAGTTAATTTTAGACGCGCTGTTTAAAAGTATTTTTTTTTCCACAGTCAAACGGGTTTAAAAGGCCCTGCATATCAACAAAGCACTCACTAGGCATCTCTAGCCCCGCCCCACCCTTTCGTTCGCTATAGCTTTCACATATTCTAAGAAATAAATAATAATAATAATAATAATAATAATAATAATAATAATAATAATAATAATAATAGTCATATATACCGATCAATCATCTCCTGATCACTCGTTTTATCACCAAACTCCTCAATAATGCGATCCAAGTCATTATTTTATTACTATAACATCTGAAAAAAGCTCTGCAAATGTCCGTGATATTCTCTGAGCGCTGATGCAGTCACAGCCAGCTTGTTGCCTTATGGCCTCCATTGTCAGATGCCAGGGGCAAGTATGACTAATCATGAGATACAGGCTTTTTTTTTTTTCGGCTTGTCTCGGCTCCTGTCGCTCCCACTCGGCCATTGAATGGTTTTCTCGGCTTTTTCCGGAGAAAAAACGACTAGAAACCCGTTTTTTACGTCTTTTTGATGATGTCGGACAGGGTCCGACATTGGACCGGATAGGAATAATTGCAATGTCGGAGCAGGTTCGACATAGGACAGCAATATCATTTTTATAACAGTTAACATATTTTCCCACTTAAAACAATGTTAATTTAATTGCAAACTGAACCATCTCTATTGTCCACCAGATGGCAGTATGACACCATTTTGACCAGATTTTGTATTGAAAACACATTCCTTCAGACTTGATGTCTTGTAGCTAGGAATTTATTGTCACAAGTGAGAAACGCTTTGCTTGAAGTTCGATACTTAGTCTGATAACAATCTGAATGTTCTTAACAGTCAAGCTTAGCAGATCTTCACATCAGGGATTTAGCTTAAAAAATGGCATTCTTTGTCCTAAGGTGCTTTCACACAGAGGAGTTATGATGGTTCAGAACCGCCACTGTAGCGGCTTATAGGTCTGTGTGAATTGCTTATACCGCCACAGAACCGTCGTATTTTATGCCGTCTCTGAACCACCTCGCGAGGTAGTTCAGAGACGGCACTGAACCGTCATAACTGCCTGTGTGAAAGGCTATACCGCCATTGAAACGCTATAGTGGGTGTGGTTTCAAAGTCAACATGCCACGTCACTATAGCGTAGTGCTTAATTTGTGCCTGAGCTTGAGTCATAGTGCCAGTACCTATAGTTAAAAATCTCATAAAATGCTTTCTTTTTAAAATCTCAACACAGTTGCATTAAGTCTGCAAGTTCTTGCGTGCGCGTTAAAGAGAGACAGTCCGCTGCCACGTTTGTAGCCTACTTGAAATTACTTTACAATGTCAGCGTGAGTGCCTTTAAGTAAGATGACACTGGCTGCAACTCTATTCTTGTTTTTTATACAGAAATAAGCTTACTTGATTTGAAAAATGTCATGAACGATACAAGCAACTTCTTACACTACTTGGTTTGATGAAATGAGTAATATACAACAAAATATGAAAGCTCAACATTAATTTCAACAAAGAACAACGGCAACTTTTTAATGAAAAAAAATATATTGTAGCCAACTTCAATAGGAACATTAGCCTGCTATATTATATTAAACCAAAACAATAAAAATAATAACTATCTGGTTCTCTTGCCTTTTTCAATGAATATAATTTAATTAATAGAGAATAAAACATACTAAGTTAACAACTACCTAGCCTAAGTTTAATTAATAGTTTTTGTAATCTACCAGCAGCTTCTGTTGCTTGCACATCGCTGATAATAGTGCAAACCGTGGTTCAAACCAATGTTCGTGTTGGGGTGTGTTTTTTCATCAATATCGTCCTTCTGGACTTTTTTTATTTTTAATGTAGAATACGTGATTGTAAACATCTAACACAAGTACGTACAATACTCTTTCAAATAAACGTGTTATGATTTTGAATATGCTCTTCTTAGGGTCGGTATTATTGTCATTGCTTGTGTACCGCCACCTCTTTCTTTACAAATTAAACACTGCGTGCATGTGTTAGATCTTGTCAGTGAACAGTCTGTTGTTGCCATGAGAACAATCTGTTGATTGACAGGTTTGAAAGTTGTACTTGCTCGATCTCTTTGGCTGTGTTAAAGGGTTATGACGGTATTACACCGGCATAGATTGCACAATTTCATGCTGTGTGAAAGGGTATTTTACACACTTGTTAAAACGTTTCAGAGACGGCACAGTAGCTGCATTTCTGTGCGAAACTGGTGTTAGATGAGTTTATCCAGATACCTTGTCTGAGTTGTCTTAGAAATAAAGATTCAATAGGTATATCTTCATTTAAGCAAAGGCACATTTTTTGGTCCCCACAATTACGGAGACAATCTTAAACTTGTGGCAGCAGGTATTTTAGTATTGTCAGTTTTTTTTTATTATTATATTCAGTAGTACTAAAGTTAAACTAAGTAATAACAATACTGATATGAATTGCACTTTTTATACATTTTTATGGCACAAACTCACCGTGTGTATGTATGTGTGAATCGAGTGTAAGAGGAGACTCTGCATTACAGTAAAGACAGATAATGTTGAGATATTTCAGGGGTTGATGACACTTGATGTACCAGCTGTGCACCACCATTTTCAAATTTATAGTAGATATTAACATAATTTTAGCATTAAATTGGTGGACCCATTTCTGTATTTACTTTTTAATTAATTGAATACAATTAATTAAATTTTCAAACTGCACTTAAAGTGACCTATCTTAAAAAAAAAAAAAAAAAAAATCCAAGAAATTTGTAGCTACTAAAGACAAAGTATAGAAACTATTTTGCACTGGTGGAAGGATACATAAAATGTTATTGTTTTTTGTTATCTTTTTATATAACAATCATAAAGCCATTTTAATCGCAGTATTATCTTACTGCGCTTCTGGGTCGTTGAACGCATCACACCCTGTCGTGGGTTATTGCTTACCTGAGCAAAAACTAAAATAAAACTAATCAGTATTGGAGCAATAGACCTCCAAATAACTTTTAAACATCATAAAAAGGTAAGGGGAAAAAATGTAGTTACTTACCCTTCTCTGGGACAAATAGTGCCCACTGTAACCAGTTTATGCAATTCAGTTACAAGGCACCCATTCTGGTGGTCCTAGAATCTTGATGCCTAAATTTTTACCTTCTGAGTTTAATCTCATTGCTGGACTGTTAAACCCAAAGTAGTGCCCAGTGTATTAATGTATGAACTATAAAGATGTGTGAATTCATGATGTCTCACATTTTGCAAGGACACCTTTAAACCTCTTTATTATGTTAATAAAGTTGTTTGGTAAACGCTTACTTGCTGTGTGGTTGTGGTGACGATGCCCTGCTGTAACCTGTAAGCTTGCTCCTGCAAGTACTTTCTAGTCTCATGATTGCGAGTAAGATAATTCTCAATCTGAAAAAAAGAGAGTTCCAAATAACAATAACCAGCAGCAATATACGCCTTCAAAGATCCTTAAATAAATCTGACAGAAGACAAAACAATTACTTCCACGGTGGAAAAGCATAAAGTAATTTCAAAAAGGCAAGTGTCAGTATTATGAATAGAATAACAAAACCAGATGTGGTTCTAAAGTAATAGACTCTAAAATGCAATCAATTAGCTGTACTATGAAAATGTAACTCACAATGACCTACACTCAAAGTAGTGTATATGGAACAGCAGTACACAAGACACACTGCAGACAGAAATTTAAATGTGACCAAGAAACTTAACTTGCACTGGTCCTGCCACAGATCTCCTCAGTTAGCTATAAAGGGCCTCACCTTCTGTAGCGCATCTTCAGTTTTTTCCTGATTGGCTTTCAGTGCCTGGGAAGCGTCATTGATGGGAATAGGCATACATCTTAAGGTAAAATTCCTAGAAGGAAATTTGATGGGAAATGTAAAAAAAAAAAATCCAACATACAAACTATTATACAATGTAAATGCCTACCTGACATATTTGGGTTGCATTGAGATAATTACGCATTAGAAAAGAAAGAAAAAGCATAGGCTCAGCCAAATTATCATTTTAAGATATCTTGAAATATTTAAAGATATCTCTAAATCATTTTGAGATATCTCAAATTGAATTTTAGATATCTTAAAAACTGCACAATTAAAGATATCTAAAATTCATTTTAAGATATTTGTAAATCAATTAGAGATATCTAAAAATGAAATAAATATATCTCAAAATATACAAATATATCTCAAATTGATTTACAGTCATCTTTAAATGCTATGGAAACCATGCAGATTTTGCTAGCATGGTACGCCAAACTGTCATTTAGAGATATCTTAAAATGAGGGTTTTAAATCTCTAAATCATTTGAAGATGTCTCTAAATGACTTCCTGTTCATGTAAATATACATCTAAATCACCCCTGGCCACATGGAGTGTTTGTTTGCGGAGTGTGTAGGAGAGGAGTCAAATCCTGTGTGGCATAAATTAAGCCATCGAGCCATTCTTTTGTTTAAGTTTTTGACTAAAACCAGACTTTCTTTTGTTCCTGAAACCAAACTGTGTACATGTTTTTGTGTACAGAACCCCTGAATACTGCACCAGCCAGACTATGGCAAGCCGAATGATCATTTAGAGATATCTCAAATTAATTTAGAGACATCTCTAAATATTTAAAGATATCGCTAAATCATTGTAAGATATCTAAAATACATTTAGAGATATCTTAAATTGATTTACAGATATCTCTAAATGGAGCTTTAAATGAGATATCTAAAATACATGCATTAAATGCATTTTGAGATATTTTTAAGTAATTTAAATATATCTGAAATTCAATTTAAGATATCTTAAAATGCCTTCCTGTTCATTTAGAGAGATCTCTAAATAATTTAAGATATCTAAAAATAACTTCCTGTTCATTAGAGATATCTCTAAATCATTTAAGATATCTCAAAATACCTTCCTGTTCATTTAGCGATATCTCTAAATGAACAGGAAGCCAATTCAAAACATTTTCACAAGAAGTCATTTAGAGATATCTTGAAATGGCTTCAGGCAGCTCTGCAGGATCCATGACATTCAGTCTGTAGAACCTAGTAAAAGGTATGGGTTGTAGCACACACCGCTCCATTGCACATGTCTTTGACAGATGCACCCTGGAATAAAGCCTACGAAGTTGCCATGCCCCTGTTGGAATGGGCATTGAGCTTTTCTGGAGGGGGCAAGTTGGCCAGCTCATAGGCAGTCCTGACTGTGTCTGCTATCCATTTGGACAGCCGCTGCTCAAACAGGGCTTGACCATGGGACTTAGCCCCATAGCAGACAAAAAAATTGTTTGGACTGTCTCCAACTTTTCTTCCTGTCAACGCTCCCTGTCAAACTGGAAAGGAGGTGGATGGAAAGCCTTCAACTCCACAGACTGGTTGACATGAAATGCCGAGATTGTCTTCGGCAAAAAGGCAGAATTGGTACGAAAAATGCCTCGTTCACAGTCGTCTTAAAATAACACTAGAATATGTTTTGTTGGAAAATAATAATAATAATAATAATAATAATAATAAAACATTTTTTGACTGTTTCAAATTTCGCTGCAGATGGATTTGTTTTCATAAGTTTTCTTTTGTTTAAGTCGCGCAGCTGCGCTCTAATTTGTTTTTTTTTTGGGGGGGGGGGGGGATGTTGCAAGCCAACTGAATGAATTTTTGCAAGTTGTACAGGGAAAATATATATTCTCCCGATTGTGGAGCTGCCATATAAAAATATGAGAAATGTCAACCTTGTGTCCATCTGTCTGCAGTTATTAAATAGCCTTATTGTTCTTATATAGTTCTACCGTTATGCCCCAATACACTGCTGTGAACACGGTTTATATATTTCTGCACTTTTAAGGACACTACAGTGTGGTCCGTTAGCCCCATTGAGACTCACTCATCTGTGTTTGTGGGTTGCTTTGAGCTCCCTGTGAGATATTCTGATACAAACAAGCCCAGTATAAAGCTAATTTGATACGAATCATATGCAAAGTCTGAAATATGTGAATGCACCGTACACGACATCGTAGGAACCTGTTAAATTGCAAGAATATATTTCCTAACTTTTACTTTATTTTCAATTTACGGTCTTTTTCAGTACCAATCAACAATAATGAGAAGCATCTTCGAATTGAATTAGATAACTTATCTGAGCACTTTATGTAGGCTTTTGTCTTTGCTGATCATAGGTGGGCATGAGGCTTGTTAAACTGTGTATGCCTTTATTGACTTGTAGCATATGATAGAAATAACATACAAGTGATAATTAAATCTCACTGTTGTTAATGATCATTTTAATTAACATTCAAACATCCGTGAGAACATTGAACACAAAATGATGTAATATGGATCACTGACAAAACACCTCCAGTCCCAGGCAGTACAAAAGCATTAGGAAGTGCATAATATAACATCCACTGAGGTTAATGGGTCAGTGGTTTTGTTATTTTAACAAAAAATCCAGCAGCTAATATACAATAGCAGCAGAATTATATATATAGTGAAACAAAACCTTTTTTTTTTTTCCAAACCTGTTTGTAGATTCCTTCTACGGACCAGTAGTCGCATTGCATGCAATAAAACAAAACAATATTGTTTAACAAAAAAAGGAAATTACTTTTCTGTCCTTTCCTCTTTTTTTGTAGCGAGAGAAACAAACACTATAGACTTAACCATTCTTGTCGGCTGCACACATTTGAATTTCCTTCAGCCTCCCATCTTTTTTTCTAAAATTCCAACCCACAAATGGAAAGTTTCTAAAATTTAAAGAGGCATACTGTGCACATTTGAGACAGGAGAGGTTTTTAAATTGGCTCTAAAACTGAAATAAATGAATACGTAAATTGAGCCTGATTCATATATTTTATCTTGCAGACTGATGCCTCTGATGTAGTAGGACGAGGGACCAACTAGAGGGGAGGCAAGCCTTGATTTAGTCTTTTCAAATAACGAAGACAGAATAACTAAAACAGAGGTCAGAGAACCATTGGCAAACTCAGACCACAACATGGTCTCATTTGATGTGATTTTTAAAACCCAAAAAGTAATGACTAAAGCTAAGGTTCACAATTTTAGAAAAGCAAACTATGAAGGTATGAAAAAGAGTTTAAATTAAAGAAACCCATTCACCCTCATGTAACAATCCCTACATAATGACCAGGCACCCATTTTATAAACAGGTCAAGGGCATGAGGGCTACCTTCTCACCCAAGAGAGTTGGTCCCCTTGGGCAGATAGAGGCTCAATAGAAAGGTGCTGCTTGAACATTGCTTGACCTGTGGCAAAAGGCAAAAGGTTGCCTACTTACTTTTCTAAAGCAACGGCGATGTCCTGCAAGCCTTGTGGACTGATATTGTTCTTGTCCCAGATGACAGTCCTGTAAAATAATACATTATAACAAAATGACAAAACAAATACAATGTATACAAGTCATCTTCTATACTAGCACAGAGTCCCTAATAGTTAAAATGCACAGGCCCATCCAAAATTAAAGATGGAGGGCCCTACATTGAAAAAAATATTCATAATAGTATAAAATTAGCACAAAACAAATTGTATTGAGAAGCAATTAAATTAAACCCCTCATAGTATGATGCACCTTTAAAACAGTGTGGTAGGCACATTATACCACTTTTCAATATATTCTGGATTAAGAAATGATATGAGCAATGCGTAATGTAAGCAGCCATATACATGTACAAACAAACACTCTTTTTCTGGCACTGTGAAAGCTAATAAATGTGTCTCTTTGATCAGTCAAGTCTTCTTACCTGAGCTTTGTGTTGATCTGCAGTGCCTTGGCCAGCATCTTAGCCCCCATGTCTCCCATGCCATTACCACTGATGTCCACTTTCGTGAGTGAGGTATTGCTGCCGAGGGCATTCAAAATGATTGTTAAGTCACTCTTTAGTTTGGAGTCTGCGAGGGATAGGGATGTTAGAGGCTGTTGAGAAATTAAACACAGCAAAGCCTAACCATCAAATATCAAGCTGTGTACACAGGAGGACAGTTGTGTTTATGCAGAGAAAAAAATGCCAAATACACACGAGCCAAAACACAGACACAGAGACAGAAAAAAGAGAAATATACTCTTCAAACACATATGCCTCGAACCCTGAATCTGGCATCTCCAAGCTACAATACAGCTGCTACAGAAACCATTATTGGAGGGAGTGGGGGTGTCTACATGGAACTATTCATTTTTAGTGATTTTTTAAAAAGACAGAATGGTCATCCATAGAGTAACTTGAAATAATTAATCGCATGATGAATTACTACATTTCAAATAGTCCTTTTTCAGGGTCTTTACTGAAAGGCAGTTTTCAAGTTTATTTTAACAGCACTTTTACAATGTCCCCCAAGAGGTCTTAATAAGTGGGTTTGACTGTATCTATGCTCTGAATGGCTAGCTCCACAGAGAACAAAGACCTTTCTTTATGTAACGTGAAACATTGATTCATAACGGTCCTGCGATTGCAATGATGTTGCGAAAACGCAGACTGCGTGCCTTTCATAAAGCAACGGCACTTGCGATCACTGTTGGGGAAGCCTGTTGTTATTGTAAATATATTTATTATTATTTAGGCTTCCAAGCCAGAATGGCCGGGGAAGCCTATTGTTATTGTAAAGATTCTTATTGTTATTATTATTATTTTTTTTTATTAGTCCCAAGACTTCAAACTGCTTCTGCCCGAACGCTGTGTAACCAATCAACATCAAACTTGGCAGGTATTATCCTGGGCTGAATACAATTAAGATGCTAAAAAATTGCACTCCTGCATCAACCAAGATGGCGGCCTGACGCATTCTCTTGAAAAAACCTTTCAAAATCTTCTTCTTGGGAACCGGTTAAGCGATTGATCTGGAACGTGGCATATGTCATCAACAAACAAACCTGCTTCAAGTTTGGCAAGCATAAGTTGCTGCGATAAATTTTAATATTAAAATGTAGTGTGCAGGATTTTTCTACTACTTTGTGATCTACTTTGTGATCTCCGACGCACCTACGGCTACACTTATCGGGAGTGCAGGTGTTTGATTTATTTTGATATCAAAATGGCTGCCACCAAATTCACTGAAACGCGCCCCAAACATCAAACTGCTTCTGTTTGAAAACCGTTTAACCAACTAACTCTGAACTTTGTAGGCATCATCCTGGGGACAATGCAATTCAAACAGGGCAAAATGGTGTTCTTTTGTAAAACAAGATGGCCGCCAGACCTACATTTTCTTTTTAAATTTAAAACCGATTCAGTTGAAAAATGGTTTATTTGATTAACTCCTTAAGTTTACGAAGCATCATCCCTGTGTCAATACAATTGATTTTTTTCAAAAATGGTGTTTGTGCATAAACCAATATGGCTGCCTGTGACAAAGAATGAATGAATCTTGGTTACAAATCTCCCTCCAGACCTGTGAGGGTGCTGTGTAAAGCACAGGATGGCCTGACAATTCATTCCCAGGGAAAGGTGGAAGTCGGCCCTCTAGAAGGGGGGCGGAGCTACGGTACACCAAGTCATCGCTCCAGAAGGGAAGCAATGTGGCAACCGCAGACTGGAGGAGAAACGGTTGCACTCGCTAAACAAGGGAGATTGACTGATGGTACAAATGGGGACGTGGTGTTTGTTTTGTTTGTTTGTCAAGTTTAATTGTACTGTTTGTTATTATTAGACAGCTAACACGATCCGGACTATACCCGGACAACAGTTCACAACTGTGCACGAAATTGTATTTCACCACGAGCACTATAGCACTCACTCTGGACTTGTGATCATGTGTATGTGTTTTGGTGCGTGTTCTACTGTGTTTATTCTAGTGTGTATTATTATTTCGGGGCTGCAACCCGTTGTTTTGAATCAGTTCAATACACATCACTGTATATTGACTGGGATTATTCTTTGCAGTCGCCAGACCGGGATTATAAATAAACGTATTGTTTTGACCGTGAACTTTGTTGTCTGTCTTCTGTTTCATAATCACATCACCACTAAACCTGCGCACTGCAAGCTATTTTCCAGTTTCTGGTAAGTTTATTTCAAGGAATGAATCCCAGCTGCGCACAGACATATATGGTACTGCATAACTACGGGTAGCAGAGTGGCCAATTTAGGTTTAATAACAAAAAAGGTACTGGAAAAAAAGTGCTAAACGTTTAAGTGACAAGCAGAACTACACAGCTGTATTAATTGACAGTGCAACTGTTTTACCCAATGTAATTTACAGTATAAAACGTATATCAATAAACCTTTGCAATGAAACGATAAAATATTTTTCATAAAATTGCCAAAATATAAAATAAAATAAAATGTCTTCTGTATTTTAACTGAAATTTCAAAGTCATTTTAAACTTTAACTATGTACAAGTCCGTTCACTTTTTAAAGTGTTCCATTAGCTGTTATACATGCTGCTGTCAAATTTGGCAAGCAGCTGTCTAGGAGGTGCAAATGAGGCAGAGGTCAGGCTGTTTCTCTGTAGTCCAAATCGAATGTGTTTTTGACAGCAGCTGCAGTCCCACTCTGTTTCGACTCACATCTTTAAGAAACGACATGAGAGAACACCCTCTCTACGTGCTCATTTTGAAATTGGAAGTGTCAACATCCTGATCGCACCAAATGCCATCTCTTCAAAACAGCGATTGGCAGCTGCATCAGTGTATTCATACACCTCAATCCAGAAACGTCCCGTGTTTTCCTTTTCAGTGAATTTGCAGGAAGACACGTTTCTCCACTGCGATTCCAACACCTCTGTTGGACAGACAAAAAAATACCAGGCAGCTCAGTCACAGCTGGCTTTGTGTCTGCAAAAATTGCCTTTGGGTTTAAAAGCTCCAGTTTAAAAGCTCCCAAGTTTCACATCTCTACCATAAGCGGTTTCAGAGAAGATTCTTAAATGTGTATTTTTGACTCTAAATTAATATTTTGATTACACTTTTACCAGTTTCAAAACGCTTGAGATCATTATATTTCTGAAATGGCCATTGTTAAAAAGAGAAATAACAAAAAACGTCAAAGTATGACTATTGTGATTTTTATTTATGTTTACCGGAGCATTTATACTTCTAAATTGTGCTTCACTGAATAGTATTCAATTATACGACAAGTTAAAAACTGCAGTTCATGAGCAGCACTCTCCATACAGGCAGAATTGCCAGACGCCTACCTCGCCTACCCTGTACTAGTACAGTCAGCACTCGCATATCCAACCCTATAAAATGTTGACTTCAGTGACGGTTAAATGGGTGGGTATCTGATTATTTCATTTCGGCCTGTTCCAACCCTTGTCCGTTTTTCAGAGAACACAAAAAAGATACAATATCAAAAATACATAGCTGAAAGGACTGTGTTTTAAAACAAGTCCGCTTCCATTTAGACGCTCTGTATTGGTTTTGTTGGTATAGTGCTATATTTTTAACAGAAATAGTATTTTAATTCATAACGATATGATTCTGAAAATATCACTTGCCAAAAGAGACAACACCTGGACTGTAATACAGTACATACTTTTAAATCTGGTTTGTATTGTAGCAGTATGTAAAATTCCCTGTTAACGACCCAACAGCAAAATAAAATCAAAATGTTACCCATGCACAGAACTGCGTACAACGTAAAAGGTAATGCAGTTTAGCAAAAGATTTAAAAAAAACAAACAAAAAAAAACAACAGTTTCAAGAATTAAAACAGTATCCAAAGTCAGTATTCAAAATTGCAGAATATAGTGCTCGATAAGACCCTAAAGTCACAGTTCACTTGCAAATGAAAATGCACAAAAACAACTAAAAATCATAGATTAAAAAAAAAAAAATACAGCACAGTATCTAAAACTGTTTACTGATTAACTGTTACTTTAAAGTAGCTTGTCTTTTCGCTTTGTTTTGGCTGCATTTGCGTCAGGTAAAATTGGAGGAAGTGCTGTGTAACTGCACAGACTGGCTTGGCATGCAAAGATGAAAAAAAAAATCGCTGGCTGTGACAGATACTGAAATAAATTGAAGAGATGGGCTTTGTATCAGAAAACTGGTGACGGAGTCGGAAATCCTGTGTGACGGGTAAGTGCATTCATTTGTTATATTTGAATACTCTCAAAATGACGAGATGTTGGGAGTCTCGATTGAGGTTGATATTTATGATAATAAGTTGCGAAAGTTAGTAAATTGAGTGCGAAGGTTGTTGCCAGTTATTGCGAAAAATGTGCGCATTTTAGCCTAGAGGGAATGCTGTGTATGACTCACCCTGCAAACCTTGCAGCTGTGCTTTTACCAGGTGAGCCACTCAGGGACCTCCTACAGGGTTTAAATTCATCCACGGGCAGAATAAAACAATCACAGCTGATCTTTTAATCAGACACAATCTCCCTTGCACTGTGTGATGTAGGTTGACTAAAGCAGACTAACATTACAGTTAGAGCCTTAATTAAGTTTTATCTTATAATTTATGATTGTGTGTTTAATTTATACTGTACATTACTTGAAGATGACACATAAAAAATGTGAAATGTCCATACAAGCTATTTTTCTTGTAATGCATGAACTCACCGACTCCTCATCCTGAATCATGTGTACTAAATTGTCCAGAACACGGGCCAGATTTCTGAAAAATACAAGTAGTGACAACATTAAGTACTGCACTGAACAACTTATTTTTAAGATTGTTGTTGAGTGTAACAAAATAACTGAAAATAAAAGGAAAAAAATAAAGACTTACTTGGATTTGATGTTGTTGAAGTTTTTTCCCAGTGCTAAATGTTGAATGGATCTGTTCTTGCTTAGCCATACCACTAGAGTTGTAAGATCAGAATCCAACCCTTCTCAAGAAAATACATACAGTTACATTATTTAAATGTAGGCACTTCTAACTTATTGGAACAGGTTTACATGTGCTGTGATTTCTTACAGATTTAGAAGTGTATAACATTTCCTGCAACAGATTATTACTGTGCTATGAATGTGCTTTGAATGTACTCTGTACTGTTTACACAGTGCCCCTTTGTCATTTCTCACATGAAACATGAAAGCATTCAAACAAAGAACCATAATTATCGTTCAAATAAACTCAGATTAGAATTTTCTACAAGGTCCCGGTCAAATTTAGCAGTCTTGTAAATTACTTCTTATAATACGAATTCACTTAACACAAATTTCCTGTTAGTGCAATTATTTTGGAATTCGTATTAGCGAGAATTGACTGTATGTGCATTCAAAGTATTTTTAAGTTATTCATCTCTATTCAAATGTTAAGTGCTGTTATTTGAATGTACCCCTCTGGATGATCACAGTGGATGATACTGAGCAGATTGCATACTGTACAGACAAAAATGAGCTCCCTGATAAAGGTTCATAGTTTTAACAAAATCTCTGCCAAAATTGCACATATACGGTTAGACCATGATCATTGGTATGTGACTGTGTAAGAGGCCTTCATTACTTATGCCTATGTTATAAAGTGTCACTCACAGGGTTAAGAATACTACATTTCTGAATTAAATTGCATGGCACTTTTTCCGTATTGCAATACTACCAGCACTTGATTAAACTGCATCAAACTCTTGAACAAGTTTGAACAAATGACAGTGTAATGAACACTGAACAAGTTTCCTTCAAGTGCAGAGCACTGCAGCTGATGGTAACTGTAAGGTAATGCATAGAGGGTAGTTGTTGAGGTCGCTAGGCAAAGAGTGGAGTGGAAACAATACGTTGGTAAAGTGAACAAAAAGTTTATTTTGGCAGCCAAAAATAGAAGTAAGATGAAACTATATATGTACACACACATATATATATAAACTCTAGGAAACACTAAGCAAAAATAATAAACATCTCTGGAGTACACGGCTACTCAACCAAACTAACATTGCAGCTATAATGGACTCCCTCACAAGGACCCCATCCCTCACACTAGCCAGCCTACAATGATCTCCCGAGAGGTTTTATACACCCACCTGGTTATGGCTCCTCCCCCTTGGAGTAAACGAAAACTAAAACGAATCTATTCAACTGATGAAGCATATTAAACTGATTCAGTGATGCATATAGCTCCATCACTGCTAAATACCCCATCAACATATATAAAATTAACATCATACCTTTTAAAATATGATTGTTACCCCAACCCTCTCTATGAAGTGATTCCCCCTCCATACACTAACACACTTTCAGCCCTGGTTAAGTGCGGCCACCAAACATGCCTCAGCTCTCCAGCTTTACTCTTTAGCTATATGGTAAGTAACACTTTTTAATAATAAAACCCTTTCTCTCTTTTACAGATATATTTGCTTAACGTTGATTGCTCCTGTTATTACTCTCGAAATAATGTTCACCTTATTCCAAAAATAACTCGTTTTTTTAACATAAACAAGTAACCTCTTTTTTCTCCTTTTACTGGCCTCTTCACCACTCCAGCCCCAGGACAAAACCCAACGCTGCCAACAGTAAATTCATTACATTCTTTTTTCCCTTTGACAATCAATTATTTTTGTTCTTTTAAAAGCAACTGTGCCATATAGATAATATTTTTAACAGGACCATGTTAACGGTAATGGAGGAAATGAAAGTCTGTGGTCATTTTTATTGATGAAGTTCGGGAGCAGCTTCCTCACAGTAACAGAATACAAGTACGTCTTTACCAGTACCTAATGTCAGCTCAGGTTTCCTTTACAGCTTAAATCACTGTGCAGTCATTGAAAAAAAAAAAAAATTATATATATATATATATATATATATATATATATATATATATATATATATATATCTTACCGTTATCTGAAATATCCAGGCTTGAAATGTTTGGAATTTCTGCAATGCAGCCTTCTAAAATCTGAGAACCTCCAGATCTTAACTGAAGTAATGGAACAAACAAAATACTCAATTAGAATTTTTACTTTTTTGTTGTTTCTTTTAGAAATAACCACCATCTACTACTGACCCACCTACTCCCGACATTGTCAAATGTAACTGTTTAGTGAAAGCATTAATTTCTACCACAGAAGATAGTTCCACATTTCTGGGTACAGCGATACCTTGTAGTTTCACAATTTGACACTTCATTCACATATGCTATGTTGACAGCAAATTTGGCAGATACTTACATATACAATGGGGTGTATTCAACTCAACTTAATGGTTTCAAATCTAAATGCCGCCATCCTTTTAATCACTAATTCATTTTCACTGACTCGCATTCACTTACAGATGTTTGAATTTCAACACATTGATACACATTTCAGTGGTGGTATTTTCACTGTTTAGATCAATTGAATATACCCATTGTTCTCTATTGTTTAAGGTTTGGTTGGTAATTTCCTGCATTATTTCACAGAGCAATTAAAAAAGCATTAAACAATGTTCAAAAAAAAAAAATGTACAATTTCTTCATGTTGCAAAACTCTAGGGTTTGTTTGCTGAACACTGTAACAAATAAATGTATTAATCGGGCAGAATGTAAGCAAGCTATTGTGTAAAGGAACAACAGTTAATAATTTGGTTAGTAAGCTGGGTACTTACACAGTGACCAAGCTACGGAAGGCAGTCAGAGAATAGAATGGTACATATCAGTGCAAATAAGGACATGCTACATATATCAAGTTAGTAGAACTTAGTCAAGCCAAGTAACCAAGGATAAAAGGTCAAAACAATTATTTAAAATGGAAACAAAATGACAGCACTTTGAATGTTTTTCTTCAATATATTGTATTTTGCAGGTGTTAGTCTCTTCTATACCCTCTGTTTCAGTAAAACAGAACAGCATGTTTTTAATTGAGTTCTAATTTGAAAGGAATGGTCTCTATAAAGCAAAGAAAGCTCAACAACAAAAAGAAAATAAATATGTAAAGCAAACACCAGATACAATGCGATTTTTCATCGGGCGACAAGACACTTTTGTAGCGACATGACCATGCACACCTCAAGCAACGCAACAGATTAGAAAACTACCAAATCTATAAAACTATTAAAAATTGCAAAACTATGATCAAGACTGGTACATATTCATCAACATGATGTGGAAATGTTGAGGTTCTTCACTGATGGTATTTCAACATATATGGCAATAAATCATACATACCAGGTTTATCCAGTTTCTTTGAAATGGACTCCCATATATTATATTTAAACTCTGTATCTTTATAATTGCGATGATCTTTGTCATAAAGCTACATGATATAAATCCTGCACTATCTTTTGTTTCACCTCGTCCACAAACATTTTTAATATCACCAAGCAGACATGATAAAAAGGCTCTTAAGACGTATCAAACAAGCGGCAATACAAACCGAGAACACTGCTTAGTCAGCGGACTTCTCCCTAATCGCCTCCTGCTTTAGTGCAGGGAATACCAGTACATTTACCTTCTAATACGCTATTTGAGAAAGGGTTACAGACTAGTACGCTGAAGGACAGAAAACGTTTTTGATGATTCAAATTCAGACCTGAGCCTGACCCGAAAATTACATTTTTTTGACCCGCACCCTAACCGCAAACCGTGAAAAAGTTCACATTCTGACCCGACGGGTATCTGACTCAATGCAGGACTCCAGTCTGGGGTGTGAAAGTATAGGTTCTATTAAATTTTGTCGCATCGCTGCACATTTTCGCGTGTCGCATCGTGTCTGGTACATAGGGGCCTTAACCTTACTGGGGGGTGCAATTTTTGAAAAAAACTTGTTGTCCAAGGGACAAAATGTGAGAAAAATCTACTTGTCCTTCTTAAAAATCTACTTGCCCCCTCCCTGTCACACAAAACACACACAAAAAAGAAGAATATAACTTGTAGGATTTTGGTTTTATTTAACAGTGAACACAATCAATCAATCAGTGATTAACAGGGGCGGATCTAGCCTTGTAGCTTGATGGGTTCACTAAATTCTTCAAGATACACAAAAGGTTCCCTGTGACCTCACCTCACCTCAACAAATGTATAACATACTTTAAGGAAATCTTCCTTTCAGTGCAGTTTGGAACACATTTGTTAGTAAATTTCAGTAATATACTAAGAGTACAACTATAATAAGCAATATTTGGAAGTTATTCAAATATAAAAAAAGCTTCTGCCTGTTTTTTCCACTCTTTCTCTATATGCTGAATCCAACTCCTCATGGTACAGGTGTTGCATCACAGATACGAAATCATTGCCAACTATTACTGCTGCTTTGTGGAATTCTGGTTTTTCTTGACGTGCTTTCAGTTTTGTAACTGCTGAACCCTAGATCTGTAAAGGACTTGTGTATAACCTGTCAAGTTTCTTTGTATTTTTTACTGTTTTTCTACTACAATGCATGCAATATTTACAGTAGGCTCCATCAAATTCTGCAAAAACAAAATATGTTTTTTCCTTTATTTCTATTATATACTTATTTATTTTAAACAGTGTGCAACATTTTACAGCTATTCATCTAACATCTTGTCCCATGATGGCTAACTGGAACACTGCTGCAGCAGAGGGATCCTCGTTTCATACCCTGATGGCTTTTTTTTTTCTCTGTACTACTCTCACTGAAAAATAAATACATAAATGAATGAATATATAAACAAACTGCCATGAGATTTACAGTCAATATTTTAAAATAATAATACAATATTGTACAAATCTCATATATAAGCATTTGTTTCTATCATTATAAACATATTTGACAATCTTCATGTTTTAATAGTTTCAGAAATCGATGGATTTAGCATGTCCAATAAATAACTAATATCGCTTTCGTTCAAATCTAGTATTTAATAGCCTAGGTTAGCAACACTGACATCGAAAGAAAAACAAAAATCATTACATTTTTTGCCAGGGTAAGTTTGTCTTGAAATGCTTCTAAACAGTAAAGTTCAAGTTTTACTGTACACGCTTAACCACAAAGTTGACTCAGAAATAATTGTATAAATTACACAACATGATTTTTTAAATCCGCTAATACCTCAGCATCTATGGTGTTTTTTTTTTTTGTTTGTTTTTGTAACTTTACTAGATTGCTGAATTTAAATGTCAGGTTCATGAATTAAGAAAGCAGCATCACTCATTTGCGAATTTACAAAAAATGGAAATAACACCTTAAATTGAAAAGATTAGTCTGTGCACTGCCAGAGGTTCTCTTGGCAGCCATTTGTGGATTTCTTTGTAACCAATAGAAGATCCGCTTTTCCCACAGCTAGCCAATCAGAAGTGATAGGGGTGGGATGTAAACGCTTTTTGAAATGTTTGTGCTTTGGTGCTAGACTTCCGCAATTCAGTTTTCAAAAACTTGCGTGGCTCTAGAAATATACCCGGAGTGTCTTTCTAGCAACAGAATGAACATAGGAAAAATAAATAAATAAAAACGACATGTCCGACGGGCAAAGTATAACGGCAAAACTTGTCCCGGGCGTCGGGCGATACGAATCGCACACCCCTGCCTTAGTTTATTTGTCAGTATCCTGCAAGTTTCAGCAAGCAGCTTCTAAGTTTTTTTTTTATATCAGTAAACAAGGTAGTTTAAACTCTTGTTGTTCTACATGCTCTTACCTCACAGCAACTAAGATCTAGAGATACATCCTTCAGGTGAGGGTTGCAAGCAAGGCCTAGTAAAAGTGATCTGGGGAAAAGAGAGGCGATGTTAAACAAGGTTAGCTATTTCTCAAACAAAACACTAGTATAAGCTGAAAATAATTGAATTCAAATGAATTCAAATGCCCAATACTTGCACTTCAGAAAAATGTACCTGCTGGAGTGTACAGTACGGGGACAGCATCATTATGAACACATCAAAACAAATATGTATTGTTAAAGAAAATTAATTTTGGTAGTTATGTTTTTTATTTCAGTCACTGGTTTATTACATGCTACTTGTTATAACGGCATGGCAAATCAACTTTTTTATTGATCAAGCTCAGTAGGAAGCCATA
This sequence comes from Acipenser ruthenus, assembly GCF_902713425.1. Lineage (NCBI taxonomy): Eukaryota > Metazoa > Chordata > Actinopteri > Acipenseriformes > Acipenseridae > Acipenser > Acipenser ruthenus. Next base: position 69,431,168 of record NC_081192.1, read on the forward strand.
TCATCCATCTAAGAGATTCTGAAGTTATGCTTCACTTACAAAAGTTAAGCTAAAATGTTTTCAAAAGTGCAATGAATAACATAACAAGGCTTACTTCAGTGCTTCAGGAGGGAGTTTGGTGCCTGACATAGTAATGCTTGATAAAGCCAGAGAACTACTAAAGAACTGTTTGAAGGATGGTGGGACATCTTTGCCTTTCCTGTTTGAAAAACAAATAGATAAATGCACCCATTTCAATAATTCCGTACATGTTTCAGCTCTAACCCTAGAACACCTTATCCTTTGATTGGACCAAATTATAAACACTATGATAACTTTGTGCAATTCTTTTAACGATAATGCTGCATAAAATGGCTAGCTAAATTCCAGTTGTTGTTTTTTTTTTTATTTGGAACTTTTTAAATTTCTGCTACAAGTATAGCGGTGCCATAATTAAAATGCAACCTTTGGGCTGTACTTTGAAGTATTCCCTATTATAACTAAACCTGTCAAAATTGGACATCGTTTGCCTGAAAACCACCATCACATTGTTGTTTTACATCAGATCCTTCATATTTTGGGATGCTAAAAGATCCACGAACATGAGTTTATATAAATTTCTGTTCTCATGACAAAACATAGAAACCATTATCAGATCATCCGAATTGAAGGGTTAAACATGAATGTAAAAATCACTTGGACAATCCTGCTTAGTGTTTGGATGTATAGAATGGTCTGTTCCATTCAACCATCCCTTAAATATTTTAGTTGCTTCTACATTAGACAGTATTTAATCTGTAAACCTTGGTGTGATTGCTAAATTGCCCATGTGACAGGCAGTGACAAGAACATGACTGAATTGTTTTCAGCAGTAAAGAGTTTGTGAGATGCCAAGTCAGTGAAAGACCTTCAAATGCTGTCAGACATGCAATCTCCAACATCATACTTTTCAGCACCATAAGCGGATGTACTGTACCAGGTCTATTTTGGCAGACTGGCACCTTCAGATTTTGAAGAGATTAGGCCCTTCCTTATGGAAACAAAGGCTTGGTGTCAAGTTATCAGTGGCATTCATTAGTCTGCATGTATTAATGATAACAAAAAAAAGATATTTAAAAAAACAGGATCAACGTTCCATCACAGATTGAATAATGACTGTTTTCCATGACATCCAAAATACAACTTTAAATTGTTGTAATAACTTAGCAGACACTAAGGGGTAGATGTACTAAGGGCCAGTCGCAGCGCAAACATACCACAAATTACATTTTCGTTGCAACAATTCGCAAAGTGCACATTTTGTCGTATGTACTAAGAGAAAATATGTTCATGAAAAGAGCCGCAATATACTCATTTAAATATTTGTTGCGAGATCTCTAGCATACATTGCGAGAGTCGTGCGACATTGTTCAAATAAATAGCAGGAGTTGAGTTGTGATTTGCTGCAGCAGAGGGTGCCCGAAGGATAACGTCTATACATGCAAGGGTGCAAGAATCAAAATAACATAGTTTTTGTTAAATGTCATACAGTAGCCCCTCGCTAAACCGGACATGTTTGTCTGACATAAGGAGGTGTCAAGTTTAAAAACAATACAATAAAATCACACATACATTTACATTTACAGTTCTTGATGTATTTTAAATTTAAAGCATTGTGCTGAAATAACACTAATGTGTTTTGGGTAGGCTACACATTACATTATGTACAAATATAAATGTGTACAGTAGGCCTATACAGTATACAGTACAGTAGTACTACTGGTAACACAAAATAAATAATGCTGCTGCATTGTACAAATTGGTGTACAATGCAAAAAATATATATACAATTTTAAATATTTCATCATACAGCAGTGTGTACGACCTGTACAAGGTGACTCAACCACATGTGAGTGGCACATCTCAAATTTGTGTTCCAGTACCAGTACACCTGTTGCGCACATGGAGCCCTCAGTTGTTCTTATGGCATAAAACAAGACAGGCTACACCAGAAGAATGAACTTGGTTTTACTGTATATGCTGTAGTCACTCTATAGGAGACTTTATGGTCAAATCTTACTATAACATCACCTAGCACATAAACCTTGAATAAGACAGAGATTTCACAAAGGACATTCCCTTACTAATCAAGTTGGGATAACATGAAGATGTACCTGTGAGAGAAAACAGTCTTGGAGAAGTTTAAAACTGCCAGGTGTTGTAGACAGCCTCGTGTAAGTGCTCCACACATCTGAAAAACATAAAAGGAAGGTAACATATTTATACACAAGTTCTTTTTTCTGGTACAAACTATTAACCATAAGATCAACTGTTCAGGATGTTAAACTTACCATATCAAGTGCACAGTCGGAGTTGGATACATCCAGGACAGTAAGGCTGTTGGGTAGAGCCAGGAAACTGTACAGATTCTTAATAAAGAAAAAAAGAAACATTAATGAATATGAGGTTTGAGCAGTAACCGGCGCTCCAGATAAGGTTTTGGGTCTGGGAGTAACTTGCCCTCTAAGGCCCTGTCCACACTACATAACCGATCTCGAGAACCGTAGTTGAAACCGTTCTCATTAATTCAGCTCAAAGCGTCCACACTGAAGTACCGTTTCATGCTTAGTCAGGCTTACTGCGTCCACACACTATTAGAATAGTTTGGTTACAGTTCGTAGCAGCGCAATGAACAGTGGAAATTAATACGATAGTATCCCACCATGCACCGTATTTTATTTTAAAATAATGTGTTATGCCCCATATTAACATAGGGCCATATGCTAAACTTAGTTTTTACCTTCATATCTTGCCTGAGCCTAATTCTGGTCCCCTTAATTTTATTTCAAACAGAGCTGACAAATTACGTGAATTGTTCATCCCCGATCCTACTTTTAACTTGTATTTCATTTTTTGCAGTCGCCTTATTTAACGTTGTGCTTTTGTTATTTTCCCCACTAGTTTACTAGAGATGTCCTGACAGATTTATTTTTTTTAAGCACAAAAGTCATTCAGGCGCCTGTATTTTGCCAAACATACCACAAAGCATTTTGGGATATTGGAGGATACACAAAAAATGTAGTACAGTATTACAGCATCCACCCTTCTGATACACCGCACTACCTGATGCAATCTAATATTAAACGCTGTGTAGTGTGGACGCAAACTGTATTTAGCACTTTTAAGGCGGTTTAAAGGCAACTAATACGGTTTAAAGGTATAGTGTGATAATTTTAAAAATGTATTTTCAGGGGGTAAAATGCAACATTACCTTGAAGTCATGACTAATTTCGATAAATACTGTACAATCTTTCATGGTAATGGGGTAGGCATTAAAAAAGAGCCTTCCATTTTAACTGCAATGTTACATTGAACTACTGTACAACCACACGTGTGTGTTCAGGTTCTTTATCGGGTCAGCGCATTTTTTTCAAGGTATCACGCTGACTCTGCAAATTAATTACATTACTTATATTTTAACATTAAATTCTTAAACTCAGTGAACATGTTAAAACTTCAATATTAAGCCATACAGATAAATAAATTAAGGAAATGCATTAATAAGTTATAAAACAGTTCGTTCAATATTATAGGCACCTTTTTTTAGAGGTTGCCTCTGACGATTGTTCCAGATGGATTTGTAGCTGGAATGGGGTGTTTACGCTTCAACCTGTGTAGCTTCGAATTTTTCATATTCTTACTGTGAATGGCTGCAAAGTCAACAGAGCTAGCCAGAGACTGGATAATGTTGTTGGGTTGGTTTTTCTTGTCTACAGTTTCCTAGTAACTGAAGGCATTGTATTCTGGGAGATTTAGTTGTTAGTGGAAGTTTTAGGGGAGGCAGACAAGCTGTGCAGCAAAACTGCTATGCATACTTTTACGCATTCAATTTAAATGTAGTGCGTATTTCAGATTTTTTAATACATAAAAATGGCAGGTACACAGCTTATCAGGACCGCTGCCTGCAACCATGTACACTTTTACATTACAATCTTCTTCCAGAGTCTTTTTTTATCGAGAACTCCATATTATTTTTTTTATTTTTTTGAAAGCAGAGAATTCTTTTCTTTCCCCAAAGCTAATTTAAGATGTAAGGACACATGCCCCCTTGCAAGTACTTCCAGCAGTTGGAAGTTTAAAAAAATCTTCAAATGTTCTGTTCGCTTAGAAACTACTAACAGTTTCTGTCTAACAGTTTACATATTTTATATCCTTGTCATTTTATATTGCCACATAACTTCTGTTTATAAAAATAACTATAGATTACTATAATAATCCAAAGGCATTTGCTATTGTTCTACAACAATATGAAAATCACAATCCATCCAATATGTTTAACCTAATCCAAAAAACTAATTAAAATACAGCACCAGTATCCTTATACATAATGTTGTTTGTATTCTAAAAGTCTTACATTTTGATTTATCCAACTATGGCTGTACCTTTCACCCTGTTGGCCAACCACATCATACAAGAAAATGAAAAAGTAACAGTATTGTTTGGAAGTCACAGGGTAAGAGAATACTAGTGGTTGTCAATAATACAATATATTTCAATAGACAACTGCCAGAGCAGCTGTGGCATAGCAGCATGAACGCAATGCTAAATAAGTATGTAAACTGGACATGATACATTGAAAGGTTAAAGGCCGTATTGTACTTACAGAGGTCTAAACATGCCCACCTGATTTACAAACCTTAAACAAATTATTACACTGTCATTCAGTCCTAGTGCACAAACTGCACCTATACTATTAACTGTGTTTGTGTGAATCACTGTTTTGTGTTACTGTTGATGTCAACTTCCTAAGGAAGGCTGAATTAATCCCGTGACTGAGACGAGCTCACAGTTCAATTGTTGTGAACAAAAGATCTGACCTCAGGAGTAGGATTAATTCTCGATTTCTGAGGAAGTTGTTTTAATTGTACTTCTTTTTTGAAGGGTTGGAATGAGCTAAGCAACAGACTGGCGTGACTAATTTGAACATCAGAATTAATGGCTCATGAGTCAAAGGTACTTGTCAACTGTAGCACACTTTTGAGTAAATGGGCTGTCTGAAACATTTATATTGTAAATGGCATTCTTGCTATGTATTCTGTAATACATAAAACCTGAATTTTATCACAATGGGCAAGACAACAGATCTGACTTCATTCCCTAGTCTGATAAACCTAACATCTTACCCTGGTGTTTATAAAACATGTTAAAACTTCTTTAGGGTCCGCACTTACTTATGTAATGTGCCTCATTATTGCTAAAATGTCAGGACCACCACAAGGTTGCCACCTCAGCGCTTACTGTTCTAGCAGTATATGTTGTGCTTGCTGATCCTGCACATTGGTCTCAGCTGCTATTACTATAGTGATGAATCCTATTTATATGATCCCAAAAGTAAGAATGCAAGTGCTACAAATGGACTGTCAGGTTGCCTACTTAGGAAGATGGCTGGAAACCTTAAAGAGTTAGTAGCTGGGTTCCAAAAAAATATAGCGTTATACGTCCCAGCATGTTGCTACAACTGTTTAAATGATTTACCTGTACTTTTTCTTTTCATTGTAAACATCCTGTAAACTTTTTACACATAACTTTAAAGTCTGTTTCAAAGCTCTTTTCAAAATGACCGTTCCAGTGCAATAAAAGAAAACAAAACATAATAATAAGTGCTCTGGCTTTCCTGTTCCATACCACATGGATTGTTATTACCTGTTACCTGTGTTACCTGTTTGACAATGTGAAAATAATCCTTACACTATTAGTACACCAGAGCAGATACTTTGAAAAGAGCTTTGGAATTTTACAGTTATAAGTGTAAAAAGGGACAAAAATCTACTTGTGCTTCTTAATCTGCTTGTTGTTCTTAAAAATCTACTTGTCCCATCCCCATCTCACAAAATATATATTTTTCTTTTTTCTTGAACACATAGTTGAAAAGACTACAGTTAAGACTACTTTCCTAATTTAAACAGCATCTGTTATTATATAGTATTTTTACCTCATGCAGAGAAAAAGGAATCACGCAGCTGCCTTAGTTTCAGGAATAAGTTATGATCATGTATCACTTCAAATAATAAAGCACGCAGCCTTATAAAGACACATTGGAATAAACACCATTGGCATTACTGGCAGTCTGTAGTTTTTACAGGGCACGATATAAAATGCTTTGCTGGAGAGAAGGACACATCTTGTGTCAATTGGAGCCCCCCCTGAGTTAACCAGTTTTGCGTAGAAATACATTGTCAGATAAAATGCCAGAAATACCTAAAAGAATACACAAAATATTTTTCTTCACTAGGCTTCCGAATGATAGATAGGCCATCAATTAAATTAAAATGACACATTTTTTGGGGGTATATTGATGTCAGTACCCGTCTTTTGTCTTTCTACAAGTTAAACCCTAGGCTAGCTTTTCAGCACCTGTGCCTAAAAAAAAAAAAGAGAGAAAGCAACGACACAATTGTTTGCATAATTTATATAAATTTAAATCTATGCTTATTTAAAAAAGTGTCTGATTCATAAGATGTGAAACACTGAAACTATAATAAGCAATACCTGGGAGGTACTAAAATATAAAACTTGTTTTAAAATGTTTTAAAGCTCCTGCCTGTTTTTATCTACTTTTTCTCTATCAATTGAATTCAACTGCTGGTGTAGCGGTGTTGTAGTTTGTCCCCTCGGGTATGCATTACATTTTCATATCACACACTACCCTGTAGGAACTGTACTGTTAATTAAAACAACGGTTTAAAGTAAAAGACATTTATCACCATTGCAGTTACTTAAAAAGACAAGAACAGTGCCAATAACACAAATTGGGTAAAAACACTTCTCATCTGAGACTCATCAGAGACATCTGCAGGGCCTAGAATAAAAGGTGTCAACCACAACCTGTAAAGGGGGTCAGTCAAAGGTTGTCAGTTTCCACGAAGAGATCCAGTTAAAATGAAATCAAGAATTCTAACGAAACAGTTCACGTGATGCTTAACAAAGAGGCACAACCTGACCATACAGCAAATGCCTATATAACCAAACAAAAAAAACTATTTGTTGCTCTTGTCGTATCAAGCTTTTATGCTGTTTTGCTTTGATTATCCTGCTTTGACTTTCAGCTTCCAACAACAGGACGAAGTGATAGAGGCAGACTGGTTAAACCTGTCATAAATCAACCAATCTTGTTCAGCCGAACAAGTTAGAATCTACGGGAGCACGAACTATGTTAGACCTTATAGGGATTGAAGATTCTATGGACCAAGCACATAGACTGTGTGTGACAGAGATAGAATGATTCTTGGTGTTAGATCTCCCTCCTGACCTGTGAGGGCGCTGTGTAAAGGGAACAGAGTGCCCTGGACTGCATGGCCCGACAATTCATTCCCAGGTTTAAAAGGAAGTCGTCATCTAGAAAGGGGGCGGAGCTCCAGAGCACTAACTCATCGACCCGGAAGGGAAACGATGTGGCAGCCGCAGATTGGAGGAGCGGCTGTGATCGTTTACCAAGGGGTCATGAGTGATGGTACAAATAGGGGACAGAGCGACGTGATCTGTTCCTTAGTTTATGGTTAAGGAAATGACCCGGAAGGACCTGTGTTAAATACTGTTTTGTTTGTTTTGTCTCGTCTCTAATTGTTACTTCTTGTTATTAGTAGATGGCTAACATGTTCCGGAGCTGTCGCTTGAGGCCAGCACGAACCCAGAGATCGCTACACCTGTGTCACGATAAATAATTGTATTAGCACCACGAGCACTGCAGCACGCACCCAAGACTGGTGACCTTGTTTGTATAGTGTGTGTGTAACTGGACTGTGTTTATTATTTGGGACTGCAAACCCTTTATTTTGAACAGTGCAATACACATTGCTGTGTATTGCCTGGGATTATTGTTTGAGGTCACCAGACCTGGATTACACCATTAAAGACTTTCTAATTGGATTATCTCCTGATTAAGCACTGCATCACTTCTGCACCTGTACACTGTTAACCACTTTGCCACAATGGCGTATGCTTTTTTTTTTCTTATTCATTGTCAGAGTAGAAAATTGTGGGTGTTGTCGAGTGTTTGAAAACGAGACATTTGGAACGTGGTCTCAGGGTGCACAGGAGTCAAATATGGGTCAAAGGTCAAGTATAATCTTCTAGACGAATATGCCATCTTGACGTCACTACTGTGGTATTATGCCTTTTTTCTGATGCAAATATAGCCTTCATCCATGTATATATAAAGGTGCACTCCACTTATAACAGACTCCAAGGGGCAATAGAAGTCAGTACTTTATAAATAAAGTACGTAGTAAACACAATTCGATATGCTATATGTAACTGCGAACATAAATGCCTTAAATATAAACAATACAAGAAAACTTAACTGCCAAGTTAAGGGGTTTATTATTTGTACAAAACACACCCCTGTGGGCCGTACAGTGTAATAAGTAGTACCATTTTACAAATTTGTACTTTCGGTAAATGTAATTAAAATTATATACGTTATACCTTATACGTAGTGTTCTGCATTTCCGGTTTATTCCGAATTTTACCAATTTTTTTTTTTTTTTTTTAACTGAATGTTGGTTTTTACTGATTTATACCTGATTTTTTGTCTACCATTCAATATCTTCCTGGTACTATTTTCTAGGAAATACACAATATTTTGATTAAAATGCTGTTTTATTTTGAATCCGATATTGTAATAAGCCCTGCATTGCATCCTAGGATAAAGCAGGTACGTTTAGTACTGTGCTTTGCTGGACAGACATTGTTTATTGCAGAGAGGTGTGTATTGGTGACTTCATGCGACAGTACTGTCCATCAGCTAAAACACTGCCTAACGCCAACAATCTTAATCGTAAATATTTGACAGAAAATGATGATGCTTTAGTTGGTAAACTTATGGAACGCATTGATGGGAATATCCAGTGTGATTTTTGACGCGTCTCCCAGTAGCTTGCACTGTCCAGTTCTGTCAATTTTCTTTTTAGGATTTCAAGGCGAATAAACCTGGTTTGTTTTGTGCTGATGTCATGTTCATTTCTTCTGCAGATACTATTTCCGATTGCCCAAATGTTCGCAAAGTACCAGCTAACTTGGAAAAATGTGGCCTCGACTTGCACAGATTCTGCTTCATTATACATGCCAGGGACATTAAACTTTATCAGAAACCAGAACTGCTACGCATCATATTCCACATGTAAAGTGTGAATACTGAGATTTTTTTCCCTGATTTTTTTTACCGATATTTCAATTAAAAACATTTTTTTTTGTTTTACCGATTTTATCCCTATTTTAAACTCCCAAAGAATCCCAGGAATTATTTTTAAAGATACAAATTGAAAATGTGGAACATTAGTTGTACATTTAAACTGTACAATGGCTGTGCCAAAAAAAACATAGAAGAATAAAAGAAAACAGCAACTGTTTTTCCTGACGTCACAAATGCCACCGTGGCTGTCATTTACTGTACCGGATTTACCTTATTTGCGCAAAATAATGTATCTACCTATGGAACAAGGTAGATATTAAAGGGTACTGTATGTATTAAATTGTACGTATTAAATGCAAAAGACCTGCCTGTGGAACGGGAAAACTGTATGTATTAAACCGTATATTCGTTATAAACGAGTCTGTTTTAACCAAAGTAATTCCCCATTAAAACCCATGTTGTTTGGCAGGGACATGCCTCCTCAATGCGCTGTAAACAGAACTCCGTTCTAACAGGATCCATTATATTCCAGGGCTGGCAATGGAACATCAAATAATGTCTTTTTAGCGGTTTGTAAACACTACAGAAAAACTTGGCAGTAGGCATGGTGTTCTTTTCTTTGTACACCTCACCAGATTTTCTTCAAACGTAATGACTATCAGCGTGACCAAATAGCTTGATTTTTGTTTCATCACTCCATAAAACCTTTGACCAGAACTCGTATCCATCATTCAAATGCCGTTTTGCAAACTTTAAGCGATTGTCCTTGTGATGTTTTCCTAAGAGTGGCTTCTTCCTTGGTCTGTGACCATTGAGACATTGCCATGCAATACTCGACCTACGGTTGAAATGGAAACACCAGTCCCACTTGCAGCCAATTCACTTTGAATATCTTTGGCCGTCAATCTCATATTTTTATTAACCTTCCTCACTATTCTTCTACTTCTTCTTGGTGAAAGAACCTTCTTTCTTCCAGACTGAAGGAGCGTTGTGACAGTACCATGAGTCTTGTACTTCTTGATAACAGAAACTATAATTGAAATTGGGATACTCTGATGCTTGGAAATTTTCTTGTATCCTTCTCCAGCTTTATGACATTAAATCATTTTCTGCCTAAGGTCTTCAGATAGCTCTTTACTTTTTCCCGTATTGACTTATTGGTAATGACATCAATCATCCTATGCCTAATCCTTTCATCCTCTCTAAAGATGTTCACCTACAACCCAGCATTTTCTAGACTTAGAATTAGGTTATGCATTATCATATTGAAATTTCAAGTACCTTGTAGACAAAACTATCACAGCATCAAAGGGTATGAATACTTTTGAATTAGCATTTTTGAAAAGTTTTGAAAAAAAATGTTGAAATAAATAATTGTAGACATCTATTTCTTGTAACTTTTACCTCACCCACAAAAACAAAACTTTTGCTACAAAAGATTTTTCCTAAAATTCTTTGTTTTCGAGAAATTTCTAGAAATTATAGATTTCCAATGGGGTATGAAAACTATATATATATATATATATATATATATATATATATATATATATATATATATATATATATATATATATATTTAATTATAATTGTATATAATTTGGCCAACGGGCAAAGTATATATAACAGGCAAAGTATAACGGCAAAGCTTGTTGCCCCTCAACCAAATCTGGATATGGATTCCACTTCCTTGTGATGAACACACAAATAAAACATTTTTGGGGTAAATAACAAAGTGTGTCAAATATTGTGAAAATGTACAATATTAGAAAGGTTTACTTTTCAGTGCAAATAAATTACACTATGTTCCTTGCTTGAAAAAGTGTGGGTACCATTCAGCCCAGGTTTTTATTTTTTTTGTTTGCCATTAAATTGAAGTTATTTCCCTATTCAGAATCTCAGTCCAGACACATATGTAGAAATTGAGACCCAAGGCGTTCAAGTGTGTTGAACAAATAAAAAAAAAAATATTCCCCTTGCCCTGTCTCCCCAAGATCACAACGTGATGTAATACATACTGAGAGGTCATCTCCTCGAAGAAGGTTCCCTGAGAGGTCAAGATAACTGAGGGTGCTGGGAACCAACTGGTTGGCACTCAATGACTGGGCAAGGCTGTTCACACCTGAAACACCAAAGGCAATGGTTTTACTCAGGTTATATTTTTTCATGCCTGTAGAATAAATAGTAATTTGCAGTTCTAATCAAGAAAACAATTTATAATAATTGCAGTTGATGTAACTTAAAATGTGAGTATCGATGTTTCTTAAGAAACTGCACAGACGCCATTTCTTAATCAGTGTTAAGTTTATTTCATACATGCAGGGAAACCAGTCCAAGTATAGAACCGATTACCAGTTGTTACATCTTTTACATGACATTAAATACCCTTCTGCATAGGTGTCTCTCTCCTCCTCTTCCTATGACACTCAACCAATGGCAAAGGGACAACACATTATTATTTAATTAATGTGTGTGTGTGTGTGTGTGTGTGTGTGTGTCTAGTCTAGTGTGGCGACCTCTGAACTCAGTGCATTCTTCAGACCCCTGGTGCCCAAAAAGGTCCATACATCTGGTTTTTGTCATCTTCCTTGTTCCTATCTCTCCGTTTTGCCTGAGACCCTTTGAGTCCAGTGGCATTATCTCTTATTCTCCCTGTGAACCTTTGGGTCCAACGGCAGTCCCTGGGAGCCTTTTAGCTCCTTTATGCTTTGTATTCCCAAAAGTCTTAGAGCCTGGCCCCTTCTGGTCCACAGCATTGTTATCTTGTTAGCTTGCAGTCAATGTTGAACAAGAAGCTTGTAGACGCAAGGTCTCTTATCAATTGTTAGCAGTACATGCAATTTGAACCAAACAGTCTGCTATCTGCAATATTAGTCTCTTTTATGAAAAGAACACCAGTATAGCTCTGCCAGTCCACATGCGTAGCAAACTGCTAATCAATTCTCGATCCATGTTTTCCAACAGCAGTTATAACTGAATTCCCCTTACGTATTGTAAAGCATCAACTAATATATACAATAAAAAATATCCTAAATGCGTGTAAATCAACATACGCTTATGTTTACAAGCAATGCTAAGCATAAATACACTAGTCAGCCACCAATCGTATTTGCTTACGATTGTAAGTCGCCCTGGATAAGGGCGTCTGCTAAGAAATAAATAATAATAATAATAACAGTGTCATCCAGCAATCAGGTAAGGGTCACTGCTGTTGATTGGGCTCATTCAGCATTCCAGTTGAAACCAGTGAAGAGACAGCTGCTTGGATTTGTGATGACTGTTGCTTTTCTTAAGCCCATCATGCACTTGTAAACATGGTCAATTGTCCAATAAAATGTAATTTCTTGGTGACTACTGATTTTTGATGAACTATAAATAGTACTGAAAAAAGACAAAGGCTAGACAAATAATGTTTCAATACTTTCAAATATTTGATTTGTTCACCATGTATTCATAAGGTACATGTACTCTCGAGGTGGTTCAGAGACGACACTGAACCAACTTAACCCTTTCAGGACCAAGCATTTTTCAGTGAGATGCTCCCCCAGGACCAGCCATTTTTTGGCTGTAGTTGACTCTCTTCCTATAACAATTAAAAAATTTACAGTAGCATATTGGAAATGATGTCCTTATTTAAGTGAAGTGTTTTTTTATGATCTATTCTGCCTACAGATACATGTATAAAAACACGTTACTCTATGACCTGAGAGACCTTACAATACTTCCTGAAAGTCTTGTTGAAAAGTATTAATATTTGGGCAGATTACAAGACATTGTTTCACCTGAGTGATTGCAATGACATAATACACGTTTATTCTCAGGGTCTTTATAAGCAATAATTGACACTACTCTCAATTCTTTTTTCAAAATAAATATTTATAAATAAAATAGTAGTTCATTCATTCAGTGGAGTGGACAGTTCTGCCATGTGGTCGGCGGCAGACCCAGACGTGGATACGGTGCTACAATCAGCCACCCTGGAAGCCGCGGTCAAACTGGCGAAGGACTTCGAGGACTCCCTGATCTCCTCCCAGGCCAGCCTACTGACCTCTCCCTCACCACCGAGCAGCAGGGGACTGGCTCCACCTCCACCACCACCCCTCATCTTGCTGGGATCCAGACCTCCCAGACCCCCGATCCCAATGGGCAGCCTAACCTCCCTACCATGGAGGCGACGGATGGCCCCCAGCGGAGGTAGATTCAATGCCCCTGACCCGCTGCCTTATCAGCAGTGGGACAGATATGTAACCCCAGCGCCTTCTGCCCCTTCTATCTGTTCCAGGTGCCATCACACAGGACAAATCACTAAGCACTGCATCACCTCTACACCTGCGCACTGCAAACCACTTTTCCACAGTCTGTCATCAACTGATAAAATTAGAGGTAGTTATAAAGAATGCTATATTCAGAACAACTCCAGCAACTTTTGAACACATTGAACCAGTGCTGGCCTACAACCTACAACCTATTGACAGCATCCTGGTAGGTCATTCTTGTCCAAAAGACATTAGGCCATAGTCTGATAGCAGATATATAAAACAAACAAAAAGAAATGTTGCAAATTCATAGTACAAGATTTTACCTTTAGGTGATAATGAGGTTTTTGAGATATTTAAGTGTTTCAGTCCCTTTGGGAGTTTGGCAAACTGGATACTCAGAGAGAACAAACCTGTAACAAAACACAAGAAACAACTCTGTACTGTCACTGCAAAGAATAAATCCTCAAAAGAAACAGCTGCCTGTCACCCCACCCTCCTTCCCATACCTTTCCCATAACATGTTTTGTTTTAATCAAAAGGTGCCAAAAACGAAATTCATTCAAGCTCAAGGGAGGGAAACCAAAAGGCATTGTCTACGGCTGAGCTCTCCAGCTCCTTGCCATATAGTTGAAAGATTCTACATCAGTCCACTTGGCCCTTTCATTTGTACTGCCCATTCATCATAAAACTGCATGTCAGGGCTCCTTGAGAGAAAACTCCATACTCTTCCAACACCAACAGATATAATATATTTCTCAAAATAGTCTGTGACCTTGGTCAGTTATGTGGGTTTTTTTTTTTTTCTAGTACAGTGGCACCAACAAATATTCATACAATAACTAAGTTTCAATATCCATTGTTCAATGTATGATTGTAGGGTTCCATTGTGAAAAATAAAGATGTTGCCAGTGAAGCCAAGTATGACCTAACCTTTATTCCTAAACAGACAATAACCTCAGCTAAAGCTGAAGACCTCCAACCCATGTATATTTAGGTTTCTGTGCAACAAAAGATAATAATAACAAAAGATAATAATAATAATAATAATAATAATAATAATAATAATAATAATAATAATAATAATAATAATAATAATAATAATAATAATAATAATAATAATAACCACCACCACAGGACCAGTACCCAAAAGCCTGTTCTGGTTATAATCTCAGCATGGCATAGCAGAAAACAAATTTATCTTTGGTAATTGTCAACAGATAATGCTGTCATAAAATTATAGGTCCCCAAACAAAAGGGAGTACATAATTACATTATAAAAATAACTGAATGAAGAGCATGATGTCTAGAGGGATTATTCCAAACAGACATTGTCGTGTACACAGCTCTAGCTCTTGGTAGCGAAGTCGAAAATAAAAAAACGAAAGTTACTTTCATAACAAAGAGGAATAAAGCTCCCCAGTCCGTAACTAGGGACAACTGAAGGTAATTCTTCTATGGGCATCTAAATGTTTAAGAAACAAATCACAGGCAAGTGGTCCCAACGTGCATTAACATAAAAAACAGCCTACTGTGCGGGTGTGATAATACTGTCATAAATTCAATCTAAGCACAAGGTAGTTTGAATATTCCTTACCTCGGTCCTCAAGTGCATTATTGGTAAGGTTTATTGTGTGAAGTCCTGAACAAGGATTAAGTGCGAGGGCGTTGGCCAATTTCTGTGCAAAATCTCTAGAAGTTTAAAAACAAAGAGGTTAGAAATATCCCACAGACCCGTTATAACTATAATGTCTGCATTAACACCCAGCAAGTGATTTAACTGCAGAACAAAGCTATTTGAGAATGTCATTTAAAGTTATTTATATAAAAGTGAACTAAGCCTACTTCTTGGTAGCTTAAAGCAAAGTCAAGGATGAAGTGGAAACCAAGGAGCTCTGCAAACTATCTATCTATATTTCATAGAGTTGAGATCAATATGTTAAAATAAAAATGGCAAAACAGCAAATACGTGTCGCGCTAAGCTTAAGCAAGCCCACAGTAGGCATAAAGGGAACAGATATTTGACTAATATATCAATTAATCTATAACTTTAAACACTTAAATCACAAGACCCCTCTCAGTCAGTTCTGTAAATCAAATGTGGATAAGAAATGGGCTGATTAAATACTGAATTAGGTCACTTTCTATAAAACTGTGTATAATAACTAAAAACATATACATGGTTACAGTCAACCAGAGATTCAACAGTGTCATTATTTTTGTGTCATTTAAAACAAAAATGTGTTTAGGATGAGACAACTAGAATCCCAGGTCAGTAAAATCACAATCTTGTGACACTGTGGTCAATCTGTGTGGTGTAGATGCTGACGGTTCAACTCTGCAAGAAAGCTCTTTCATTTATTTATCCATTAGATTTTTAGAGGGGATAAATCTTTCCCACTCAAACAATAAGGTACTTACGTTTTGAGTCCTGCATTTTCAAGCACCAACTCCTCCAACCGACTCGATCGGCTCACAACACGCAAGATCTGTTCACAGACATCTGCAGACTACAAATAAAAAGTCATGTACACAAAGACTGATAAGAAAAGCGAATGTATTCATATTACATATTTATAGTATAGAGTATAATGACTATTAAACATAGTGTTAGATTTTCATACAGAGTCAGACACAATAGTGGAGAATATCTTTGAAAATGAGGTTAGGTTATTTAGGATTCAAACATGAATGTCTGATATTAGGGGTCAATTCAATTGATGTCAGTATCACATACATTTTTTATTTTTGTATTCAGACACATTTACATATTTCTACAGCCATAACTACAGTAAAAAAAAAGAATCATGATTATTGTTAGTTGTTCGCTTTGGTACACAAAAGGTCCGAATCTGAATTATCTAAAGAGGAATATAAAGCTTTTTTTCTACCCACTTAAGAGAATTTGGAAAAGGTGAAATATTTATGTCAACTCAGAGTTAACAATAGAGAGCCCATTACTCACTCATAATCATACTCTGAAACCAGCATTAGAGGGGATTGGTAAACCCAGAAGTGCTGTTAAAATGCAGCCCTGATCTTCATCCACAAAGTGATCAGTAACAAGGATTTTGATAGTTTCAGTCCTAACGTGTCAATTTAATTCTTCATTCTTTCATTTTAGTAATTTTATTATTATTATTTTGTATTTTATTATTACTATTTATTATCAAATATATGGGATGTTTTTGATGGGGCGTCGATTAATATGCACAGCTGAAGCAGAGACCGCTTTGACCAGACTGCAAATCTGCAAGATGTATGTACATTAGACACCACATCTCACAACAAAACAACTACAAACACAGAGATACACGATTTCTTTTTAAACTAAATGCATTTAAAGCACAAAGTAGTAGTACATTAGCTTCTGTTTATTTTTTTAGCCCTTGCCTAGACAAATACAGAGAACGTGTGCACAGAGACATAATGAATAATAGTCCATGGGCCAAGACCAGAAATGTTCAAGTTGGCTGCACCAACTGTCAGATTAAGGTTTTTTGCTATCATGTTGTTTGTATCTGTTTGGCTTGGCAACAGTGTACTATGAATTTACCTCTCATATCTGAAAATATGTTTCTTTTTTTAAATACATATTCTGTGATGGATTCAGTTTCACCAAGCTACTGTACTAAATTATAACTTCTACAATATCAGCTTACTTAGACAAGAGTTATTTATCATTTTTATAAACATAATAAAAGTACTTATCCTGATTTCAGTTTGTTTTATGCTGTATAAATTACATTTATGGTCAAATGCTGTAGTCGGTTGGTAAGTAAAGAAAGAAAAAACAGGATGCTGGAGTCAAGCTCTGGCTTTAAACAAATAATGTGTACTTTTATTAATAAAGTTGTTAATAATGATACATTAATGGAAACAATCTGGCTTTTTAAAACAGGACCAAGGTCAAAATAAATAGAGGAGTCACAATCGATGAAATGACGGTTCCAAATCAACACTGAAGTGAACTGAACTGTGAATCTTCTTTTTATACAAATGTGTGTGTGTGTGTGTGTGTGTGAGAAAGAG
This sequence comes from Acipenser ruthenus, assembly GCF_902713425.1. Taxonomy (NCBI): domain Eukaryota; kingdom Metazoa; phylum Chordata; class Actinopteri; order Acipenseriformes; family Acipenseridae; genus Acipenser; species Acipenser ruthenus. Next base: position 69,448,601 of record NC_081192.1, read on the forward strand.
AGAGAGAGAGAGAGAGAGAGAGAGAGTGTGAGAGAGAGAGAGAGAGAGAGAGAGAGAGAGAGAGAGAGAGAGGGAGGGAGGGAGAGAGAGAGAGAGAGAGAGAGAGGGAGGGAGGGAGGGACAGAGAGAGAGAGAGAGCGTGAATATGTATGTATGTGAGGGAGTGGGTGGGGGTGGAGTAGACTATCCACTCTCCCCGTTTCTCAGCTGGGGATTATTCTGCCCCATAACCGTCATACAAGAATGAAGCACTAATGTCTTCTGATCACATATTTAAAAGTATCATATTCTTTGTCACTTTGGCAATGTGTAGAGTTTTCACAGCTCTGTACACTTGCAGAGTTCACAGATCACGTTTCAGATCAGAGTTCACAGATCACGTTTTTGCACATAGCTTCCTATCTAAAAATCTAAAAATCATCTGCATATTCTTGTTCCTGTGTGTATCAGAATTTGTACTGAAATGTATTTCTGCAAAAAGCAAGCCAGGACTAGCACATCTGTGTCTGGAGTCTTGTGTGGTGTTTCCATCACCAGCTGCATGTTTGGCATGCAGAAACATAAGCCTTATGGCAGTGTTTGTTAAATCCATAACAGATAATACGGCTACCAAACATTTCTGCATATTTGTCTTTGGACCACTCATGAAGGGAACTGGGTAAGAACTGTCTTCCATTGCTACACGTGGAAGCTCCAACCTGCTACTCCCAATCTTTTTACTCTTTCTTTTTTTTCCCAGTATCTGGCTTTGACAGAGAAATATTTGTGAATTCACTCACCCAATATATATTGTCCAAAACAAATCATTTCTTCCTTCAGATCAGCTAATTTATTCTCGTCCAGCTACTGTTTTACTTGTGCTTTCCTTTTTGTTTTTGTCTGGAAGAACTGCCTTTTGATCCCTGAAATCTCACTGTTGCTTTCCTTTTGTTTTACTTTTGTAACACAGCAGGGAGGGGGTTAATACCCTCCCTGCATAAAAAAAAAAAACATGTGCAAATTGGTTTGGTTTAATTGTTCTGTTTTATTGTTTAATTATATTTGTTAATTGTATTATCAATTATCCCCTGCACCTGGTGATCATTGTAAATTAGAGCTAGGTGCAGGGTATTTAAAGTTCAGGGCTGCTGTGTGGAGAGCCCGCTTGACAGTGTGTACAAACGTACAAGTGTTTTGTTTTAATGTTTTGTTTAATTGGCAGGTAAACGGCTTAGCTGTCCTGTTTTATAGTTTAGGTTCCTGTTTTGTGTTTTAGTTATTGCTTGGATAGAGCTAGGTGTTTGTTTTTGTTTATTTTGTTTATTAAAAATAGCGTGTCGGCACTTTAAACTTCATTTCTGTGTCCTGGGTCTATTTTTAAAGGGGCAACGAACCCGAAGGGTGCAAGTTTTGTTACACTTTCTACTACTTGTTGGGTTTTTTTTATCTTAATTATTATTATTTTCTGTAATATAACTAAAAATCACAGTCACTGAACCGCTAAACACCTCATTCAGTTCCCGCCTCTGAGCCTCTCGCCATGACGCACACAAAGAACGTCAATACGAACGAGGCGGACATTTTGTTTATAGAACAGAGTAGTTACAGAACAAGTGTAATATATGCTTACAGGCGGGCTGGTTTTAATACATCATTTAAAAATGATTACGAGCCGGGTTAAAGGAGGCACCGGGCCGAATGTGCATCCCCACTTTAGAGACTAGGTAGCTTTAGCTTACCAGTTTGAGGTCCTTGCTGGAGAGCTTTGTAAACCACTGGTTATATTCCAGAACAGCAATAATAGGTATTAAATCTCTACAACACAAGAAACAAATACATTAAAAATACATAGCATATTTAAACAAAGTGTTACAGAACACCATGCAGTGTTTACAAGAAACATTACTTTACTGTTGTGTGTCCATATGCAGCAATTTCTTTCAACATATTCATGATAACGCTGATATTTTTTTATTCACACAGTGGTAAATAAACTAGACAAAAACTTTTTTCAACTTTCGCCAGGAGAAAGATTCTTCTTCTAAACACTGCAACAATGCTTATTGAAATGAGTTGCACATTGTGGAGATAGAAAACCAGCATTGTTGCAGGAGGAAGCGTGATCACACATTGCGATCCTTACAGGACTTTTTTTTTTTTAATTTCTCTTGGCGAAATGAGAGAGAAATATATTGTGTGTGATTTTTAAAGTCCATTCTGTAGGATAACCTCCAAAACAAGGATGTCATCTCAAACAGTGCAACAAGGAGGGATACACCAATGTAATGGAATCTTTAGAACATTCTAAGAACGCCTTCAACATTCTGAGATTTAAATCCCAAAAGACGGGCCTGGTGTCTAAGTGTAAGGATGCACTCTCAGGTTTTGCAGTTCAGAAAAAGCTATGAAATTGAGCATCTCTCTCTAAGGAGACCATGCATCCTAAAAGTGTTTCACATACAGATTAATGAATTGTACTGTACGCAGAAGCGCATGGCTATAACTTCCTTCAATTTAAATTTTTGTTAGCCACAAACTAATATCCAACAGTGCTTATAAGCAAAAGAATAGCGTGTGAACTGCACAGTGGTTATAGAGTAAACACAGTGTAACAGGCAAGTGCTTTGACTTGAAAGATTACAATCCTATCTAATAGACAGTCATATTATATCTACATATCTGATTATTTAGGAAGTCTAAAGTGTAATGCAGACTTACCTGTGATATAAATGACTAAAATCCTGAACGTTCAATTCTCTGGTGTCTTGTGTTAGATAAATTGTGTCCACATCCTATTTTTTTTTAAGAAATAGTAAAATAAAATTAAACAAAGAAAAATATAGGGTACTATACAGACAGTTTTATGAAGGATATCACTATCCTCAGTAAAGGATGAAGTGATTTTTTGTCTTTAAGCAACATTAGAAAATAAGATTTTTCAGTAAAACCCTAATTTTAAAAACAATAAAGAGGATGAAAGAAAATATATGGCTGTGTTTTATTTCCTAATCCATACATAAATTAAAAAGAAAATGAGAGAATACTTACCCACTGCACCTCTTCCCTATATGGAAATCCCAACCAGTCACAGACACATTTGTACATGTGAGAGAACCCACCTATGAGAAATCAGACAAACAGTGAACTCCATGTCCAGTTGTCCAACTAAAAATAACATTTTTAAGTTTATCTTAATGAGAGATCGTCTCAGATTTCCATTCACTCTGCTTCCCATGGTTACAGTGAGCAGAGGCTGGACATGAGGATATACAGTAATGAATAGGGCCCTACCTAAATCGCGGTAAAAAAATATATATAATTATACACCATTTTTTACGGTAAACAAAGCAAGCTTCATAAATCCAATGCTTACCGGCCGTTTGTTTAAAACAGCTGAAGCGATATTAAATAAAGTACTGTGACAGAGATATTAAGAAAGAAGAACCAGGGAGGCAGGGACTTCTAGAGTTAAGAAAGAAGCCATCAGTTGCAGGTTACTGTACATTTACAGTTTGTTATGTATTTTTTTGTATTTTTTTTTTTAAAAGCTTTGCGTGGAGATGGCTTATAGCAAACCGCATAGCAACACTGTGTATTTATAGCCTAATTAATCTCATTTACGTTTGATTACTTTTAAAGCAAAAAATGTCCCCATGTTTAAAACAGTTTGCGTGTTGTTTTTGTTCACTAACCTATTTATGGATGTGTAAATGCTTTTTCTATAGATGTTCACAAATCCGACTTTTTCACATATATACGCCTATACCCCAGTCCACAGGGGGTTTGAATAGGCGATGTTGTATTGTATTTGCAAAACCAGAAATGTGTTTTTACTGTAACTATGCATTTATACAAAACAAAACAAACAAACAAACAAAAAAAGAAAAACAACATTGAAAGTCAGTGCTGAACACCCACTGGCAGTCTTCTCGTGCATGCCCTGTCGTTTCATTGTGAAGATCTGTCCATACCCAGACGCTGCACGCTCGGCATCTACACAATTAGGCAAGATCGATAGGGATCGCGTTGCTGTCTGTTAACTCTGGAAACATCTGTAGAACTACAAGTGATCTACGCTTCATGGATAAAAGCAGAACTAAAGGTCTCCACACACCAGGCGCGATGCGATTTTTTAATTGTCGACGAGGCACTTTCACAACGACATGACAACACACACCAGAAGCGACACAGAGGCGATGCGACAAGTTTGAGAATAGCCAGATCTATACAACTGTTCAAAATTGCTCTTGACAAAACTATGATCAAGACTGGTACATATTCGTCAACATCATGTAGTAATTAGGAGTGTCTTCTCCGATGGTATTTCAACACATATGACAATAAATCATACATACCAGGCTTATCCAGTTCCTTCGAAATGGACTCCCATATATTGTCTTTCAAATCTGCATCTTTATAATTGTGATGACCTTTGTCATAAAGCTCTGGGTATTTTTTCAACAGTATTATTGTTTCCTCCATCATTTTGGATACTGCTTCACCTTGCTGGACCACGTGCATTGAAGCTGTTCTCTGATTGCTCAATGCACTAGATGACGCAAAAAAATTGGATTCAATCCTATTTATTTCGCGTCGCTCCAGTGCCACGCCCGCGTCGCCGGTGACGTGAAAGACACTTGTCAAAAGTATAGGTTCTATTCATTTTGCCGCATTGTGTCTAGTGTGTAGCAGCCTTAACTCGATCGTTTTCATCACTGGTTTGGCATTCTGAGCAATGAACTCAATGTCAAATGGCAAGTACCTGTTGCATAAACGCGAGATTAAAGTGCCCAGTACTTGTGTATCACTTCACTTTCAATGAACTCGCTGTATACATTAACATGCTCAGCATGGTATAGAACTGCTTGAACTGCTTTTTCATTGCAGCAACGAACGTGTCAACTTTAGAAAAATGTTACGCCACTGATTGCTAGCCAGACTTACAATGTGTGCATTGCCCGTTCTATACACTGAATTAGGAAGTCGACCATGTAGTAGGCCTATTTCATTATATGCGGGAGTACAGTATGTGGCATTATCTGTCACAATCCCAGACACCTTGTTAACTCAACATCAAAATCTGTCAGGCATTTGATAACAGCTTGTGACATGGGTGAGTAATTTACCAGTTCAGCAGTACAGCAGTGTCTAAAAGAAATGTGGTAAGCTTTATAGTTATCCTTGTCATCTGCTGACTCGTCAAACACAATGCAAACTGAATCAGCTTTTTTCACATGTTCTTTCAGCTCGTTCCTATGTACTTCAAGCACTCTGGGTAAGTAATCTTGGGGAAGTCTGTTAGCAGAAGGAAAAGCACATGTGTTTGGGATTTTTTTCTAAATATACTCCCACAACACTGGGTTATCCAGTTTCTCCAACGGTATGTTTGCACTTGAGAATGCCTCGACAAGTTCAAAATATGCCACATTGAGTGTCAGTGCTGCGATTAAAAAAAATACAACAGCTGACTAGCACTTTGCTTTTAATATCAGGTCAGTGCCTGCTTTCCGTTTGGCATTTTTATGTTGATCTATATTTAAATGACCATCAACACTCCACTTACATGTGTGGTCTAACGTGACACTGCAGGTTGTGCAGAACAATTTTATACTGTCAGCACGTAATTCTTTGGGATACTGCTTAGCACGATCTAAAGCACTGACATGTTTAGCAGTTTTTGAGTCTTTAGCGTTCACCATTATGCTTGAAATCATGCTGTACAGTACTGTAATTGCACAAGTGGCTAAGCTAGCATTCCTTAGCAACATGCAAAGGATACCAGCGCTAGATCTGACGTTTACCTTACTACTCTCGTTAAGGAGGGAAGTCGGGGAGAATAATCAGGCTACGTTGCAAATTCCAGCAGCTGATTGTGCGTGCCATGAAGTAAAAACCAAGTCCTGAGATTTTGTAACATTATTATTATTATTATTATTTGTTTATTTAGCAGACGTCTTTATCCAAGGCGACTTACAGAGACTAGGGTGTGTGAACTATGCATCAGCTGCAGAGTCACTTACAACTACGTCTCACCCGAAAGACGGAGCACAAGGAGGTTAAGTGACTTGCTCAGGGTCATACAATGAGTCAGTGGCTGAGGTTCTGTGTTTTGCAGCGCTGCCCCGGTACACTGATAGACATTGCTGTAGAAGCCTAATATTGCGGGATCCACAATTTCCGCAATACTGCGAATTAAGTAGGACCCTAGTAATAAACAAAGAAAGCTCATGGCAAGAAAGTGGCCATGAAGTGTAAATACAGAGCTCATACCCTCCAATCAAAGCCTATCATGTGTCAAAGTATTTCTATCTTTGAGGAAAGGTCAGAATGCAATACTAGCAGCTTGGATCATCAAAATTTAGCTATAGTTTTCCCTTCAGCTTATACATGGGCTGCCAATCATAATGTATGCTAGGATCACATTGTAACATACCGATCAAAAACAATTCAGTACTTGGAAATCCTGTAATGTTGTCTTTGTTACCAACCATTTTGCATGGTGTCGTCTCATATTTCTATATAAGATCTTTACATATGGCAATAATGTTAGGTAAGGTGTTAAATTAACCAAGTCAAACAGACAAATGTTTAGGTAGTGTTTTTATCAGTATATTCATTTCAAAGTTTCCTAATTTAAGAAGGCCTATGGTTTCTTTTTCAGGAGCAAGATCAATTCATGTGATTATGTTGGAAATAGTTTAAAATACATTCCTGCTTACCACAAGGCCCTGGTTCAACCACGTTCTGAGTATTCCACAGTGCCTGAAGGTTCACAAGACGCTCTGGAGGTTCCATTGCAACTTTTTTTAGTATTTTTCTGAAAAACAAAGAAACAGAATTCAGAAAAAGGACATGGGGGGGGGGATACAGAAGAATGGGCAAGTGTGTAAAATGTAGATTGTGACACTCTCAGAGCAGCCAAATATGATCCAGGACAAAAACAAAAACAGTTAAAAATAGATGAACATACAACAACAAAAATGCTTTATAATATCAGCATCCTCTATGGAGTTTGTCAGATACTAATACTTAGGTATAAAATAGATCTAAAGACAACTGAGGCTTGTGGAGGTCATTCCATGACAAATCAACACATAGGTTACACACTACAACCTACAACTTACACCAAATGTGCAACATAGGTTTGTCCTGGACATGTGAGAGTACTACTGTATAATAAATAACGGGAAACACTATACTTCCTGTGGTGGGACAAGGTAATCAGACTCATTGTATATCTTTACTTTGAAGCATTTGGAGCACTCTGATTCCCCGACACATAGTTGTAGATCAAAATGTATTGCGCTTGCAATATTATGCCATAATGATAGTAGGCTCTTTGTAGATTTGTACATCAAACAATCAAATCTAAAAAACATAGATCTGGAAAAGGTTTATTAAAAACCACCTTATTATTTTGTACCTACAGCTATGGCCAAAAGTTTTGCATCACCAAGAATTTTAGGACTGAGACATAATAAAAATTTTAGATATTTTTTTTTAATATATATAAACATAATTTAGATCTTTTATTTAACGTCATGTAATCAAAGAAACTACAAAATGATACGGCAAAAGTCTACAGGAAGCCATAATAGTAGTACACATTTTTTGTCAATTTCATTAAGTGCCATGGAAAACTACAAAGTGGTATGTAATTAAATATGTTAACGTAACACTATTCAGCCGGTTTCATTCGACTTTATTAAGCAAAATGAGTTAATTCTATAGGGTGATACAAAACTTTTGGATGTAGCTCAGTTAGTATTTTGTAATTATATAATTATATCTCTCTCCCAAAACTCGGAGTACCTACAATGGAGACAAACCAGGACAAATCCTTTGAAGACAGTTCCCAATGTGTGCTACCACTTCATTCACATCTTCAGACGAAGCCAATTTCATTGAGGCCAGCCCCCTCTCATATTCCACTGCCAACTGAAACACACATTGAAAATCACAAGTTACAAATCATACGGGGCAAAGAGGCTAGCCCCTCATGTCACGGCAACAAATAAAATAAGTTGGTCCCCTGTTGACATTAAAATCCACAACATAATTTGGCACAGTTGTCAGTCTCTGTACTGAATGAAAGAGGGTGTTCATGTCAAGATTTAGGTGTGCTTGTCAGAACTGTGAAGGGCCGCTCTCATGACACCCGTTTACGCTATTGCTTACCTAGTACCATTGATAAGTTGGTTTGCTGTAACCCAACTGAGGTTTCTTTCTAAAGTTGGGAAGACATGTATGAGATTAAGTTTTATTTATTATTTATTATAGACACTGCTCTCCCGTTGTTTTCTATGGAGGTCAGCCGTTCTGTTAAAACTCAAAAGGAAAATCTGACACTAATTAACACCACCTCCAAAACGTTCCCTGAAAGAAAAGACGACCAATTTATGGGATATGCCTGCCTATTGGTAGGTATGATTCATGTGGAATGCTGTGATCACCTTAGGGAAGAAAGTAGGGTTTGTACCTAGTGACCCCCTGCTGCCATCTTCCCAAATGCGCGTGCAGGAGCTGTGTACCGACAGTGCCTGTAGCTCACTGACCTGCTTTGCGGAGGTGATTGCCAAGAGGAAGGCTGTCTTCATAGACAGATACTTCAATGTGTCGTCTCTGCTGTGGCAAAGAGATCGACTTGGGCTTCCCCTGAAACGTTCACAAATGTGCTGCACCACCTGAGGGTACAGTCGCCATTCTGATGGTTGAGGACCCTCCCTGAAGAGGAGGTCCGCTCCCCAGTTCACTATTCCCAGAAGATGGACAGCCCGGTGGGAAAGTGCGTGCCTCTGTGCCCAGATCAACAGCCGAAAGGCTATGCAGTGTAACCCCGGGGACCAAAGCCCTCCCTGGTGGTTCACGTATGCCACTACTGACATGCTGTCTGTGCGGACAAGGACATGTCTGTTCTGGAGCACAGGAAGGAAATGTTAAAGCGTGAGGTGAATCGCTCTCAGCTCCTGTGCATTTATGTGCAAGGGATGTCCAGCGACCCGACCAGGGAAGTGGCAAGCCGGCTTCCAGCAAATGGAATTGCAGGGGAACGCCATAAAACAAGAGAGAGAGAGCTGTTTTACACAGTCTCAATCACAGCAACTGGACAGAGGTGTCTAGCCTGGACTACGTGCAGTTACACAACTGGGGCAGCGCGTAGCCTACAGCGGTGTGGAGCACCATCTACAGGCAGAGGGCATCAAGGCACCGCGTGCACCAAGCACCTGAGGGTGCTATGTGCAAGAGGTACTAGACACCTGCGTACCAAGCACCACGCACACCGCACTTGCACCAAGCACTACATGCACCAAGCTATTCGCACCGAGGTACTAAACACCGATTGCACAGAGCACCGTGTGCACCTCGTGCACCAAGTACTGCGTGCACTGCCTTCACCACGTGCACCGAGGCACTGAAGTACCATGCGCACCGAGCAACTATGGGCACCAGGCACCATATGCACCGTGTGCACCGAGCGACCGAAGTACCAATGGCTGAGGTAACCGAAGCACTGAGGTGGGTGGACCGAGGCAGCCGCCGAGGTCTACTCTACAGCGGGGCAGGTTGGAACGAAGCCCCGGTGGAGGGAGGCTGCTGAAGAAAGGAGAATAAGAGGCTTTATTTTAGAGCCACTGATTCCACAAAAGCGGCAAGCCAGCTTTCAGCACGAATGCAGGGGAACTGCAGTCGACTCAGAAAAACTCTTAATTTATGCTCAGTTGCTAAACACAGAGGTCTTACCTTACCATCTTGAGAGGCAAAGAAATGGCTTCCGTGGGCTGACTATTTTGATCCCTCGGTAGGCGGGACTGAGCATGTCACCCCAGGAAGGGGCCTATCAGCAGCTCTGATATAAAGAGCTCAGTAAATACCTACCAATAGGCAGGCATATCCCATAAGTATGTTGTTGGTCGTCTTCGAATTGAAAGGGAACCACTGTTTACTGGTTATGTGCTTCACAGGGATGCTTGAGCCTTTTTCTCAAGAATAATCTAAATTTGTGTTTACTGTAAAAAGCTGGGTGTACATTCACTGTATACTGATGGGTAGGTTGGATTACAGCACAATAACTTATTATTTATTCTTTTTTTCAAAACCCAAACACAATTTAATGAAAACAAGAAGCTAATAAATACACTCCTTTTGTGGGGTGCATAACAATTATATTTCCGAAATACGTGACTAGTGCTATTTCTCTGGAAAAAAGAAAACTCTTCACACCAGTAATGACTCCAAAGAATATTTATTTATGATACTTGGCCGTCTGCTGTAGAGCTGTAGTGTCCTTGATAGCCAGTCATTAACTTCATTTGATAAGTTTTTATCTGGCAATTTTCCAATACAGAAATAGCCACAGGGGACAGCTTTTAAGATGCAAACAGCATTCACTTTAGCTGTTTAAACCGTTACATACCATTAATTGGTGAAAGCGATATTGACCGGGCAATGGGAGATTATAGATGGTTCGGGTTAATGTATTTCCGTCAGTGACCTTATGCAGCACAGTAAAAATCACTAGACGGATCTGGCAGACCATTATTTCCATTAAACAAATGCAATTCAATTACATTAAGATACTCAGTTTTTGTTTAGTAGGAGCAAGCAAGAGTACCACTTAGGTTCAATCAATTGTATTTATTTAGCAGAGGTTAACGGTTATTTTTCAAAAGTGGCACCACTCCATTGCATGAATTGGAGGGTGAATTTATTAAACCACATGATGTCATGGTAGAGAAAAACTGTATGTATCAACATGTTACATTTTCTTTCTTACATTGTCAAACATGCTTATTACTACTGGTGTTAGGCACAAAAACAGTGCAGTCAAATCCTGATCACTTACACAATTGTAAATTGTAAGAAAGATGATTTATAATGTGTGGTTTATACAGTTAAGGGTTATGCTTAGTGTATATAAATATACAGTATTTTATTAACAAGGCCTCTCGTCATTGGCATAATGGTAGAATACACATTTGTTTACCAAGATTACGAAAATCAAACTAACAATGCAAGTGATTTTCTTCAGTACGTTTCGGTTTGCAAAAATATGTAAAAATCCAGATAATGATTGAGAGGACGGCAGTATTGAATACACCCCAACATTTCTTGAAAACCAAAGATCTCCATGACATTAGTACAGATTCCCAAAATGTCTCTCTCATTGAAGGATGTAATAATGTACCATAATTACTGCACACATAAAAGCTAGCTTGCTTAATGCATTAACAATACAATTTACTTACATGTCCAGGTTTGCTGCAATTGATTCCTTGTATTTCGAAATAATTGAAAGTTTGTTCCAGCTAAACAGGCAATCAAACACAAAAGATCAGTTAATATTGTATTTCAATGAAAGAGAAATGTTTATCATAAAATATTCTACAGCAGACTGCTACAAAACATCCTGTTATGAAAAGACTCTTAGCCTGATGATTTTAATAAAATAGATAAGAATGAATAATGAGAAAGATGCATAAGAAACAATCAGAGCTACTGTGGAGTCCATTGTTGTCCAATATGTAATGGTTATTGATATTTATTTATTTATTTTACAAGCATGTCAGTGATTTTCATGTTAACAGATACACGTCAAAGCCCCAAATTCACCTTAGTAAATTCAGGCACACTTACATTACTTTTTAAACACTGACTCCTCAAATTTGAACAAAATCCAATTTATGACCCAGAGAATGGATCTGGTTATAAATTGTAGATATTATCAGATGCAACTTTTGGGGATTTTGACTGATAATACACTCCAGCTTTACTATCAGTATAGTTTAGAAGAAATAACAGAACATGCTGGTTTAGAAGACACAATACCGGTCATGTAATAATTAATCACACTCTGCATGAAGTCATGAGTGAATGACTGGATTTAAAATAAAGGAAGAACTAATTCATAAAGCAGACCTGAACAGAACAAGCATTTGGAAATACTTGGGTAGTCAATGGTTTCCTACATTGTCCTTAAATCGTTGTAAACAGAGGCAGAGGGGTTGATTTATATAAAATTATTTATATAAGATTATGAAGGTTCAACACTTCAGTGCTAATATTTTAATATAATGCACCAACTGTGAATTTACATACAAGAACACTACTGTTAATAGTCATTGAACTTTTATATAAATCAGAAGGATTTGTAAATGCAAATGTTATCAAATAAATCTTTTAGCAGGTAGGTTTGAGTAAAGCATTTTTTGGTGATGCTCCAAATAACTGTAAGAATAGATTTGTCACAAACAGTTCTAACTTAAAAGGTGTTCCTTTTTTGACAATATCTAAATCAGTATCACAATTCAGGACAACTTCTTTTATAAAACACTTGGTTTGTATTTCAGTACAAATGTGTAGTAGGTTCTAGTCTCTGCAGTTTCTTGCCTTTAATATTCTGTTTTTACAATGTAATTTTATAAGCATAACACCTAATGCATCTGTATATTACAGTAAGAACATACACTCTGTGGTATTAAATATTTCATTTTTGTTTAGCTGTTCAAAGGTTACAGTCTGACTATAGTTTCAAAATTATCATCCGGTGATTCTACTTATAGAGAGACCTTGTTTTCAACTCGTATAACATCGTACAACTGAATACTAAATCAGTGAAACACAATCTTTGTGCATTTTTTAAAAGTATAAATGCTCCAGTAAACATAAATAATAATCACAACTCTCATACTTTGACAGGTTTTTTTTTATTTATAAAGTGCGGCTGCATTTTAGTAAGTGTTTGCGCATCCAGATTTCTCGCATCAAAAATTGTTACATTTCTTGCAAATGAAGGAAGAAAACACAAAAGAGTCTGCAGAAAGTGCAAAGTCACAGAAAATTACTATATACCAAGTCCCTTTGGATAATTTTTGGTTTTAATAAAAAGTTTATGAAGTTAGTATTAGGTATTGCAGTTTTTTCTTGATGTTAATGTTTTTGATGTTCTAAACATTTTAAATGGCAAACGTAAGTAAGCTGATATGGGATGTACATGGTAACGAAATAAACATTGACAGTGCAGACTATTTTAGATTGTTTCTAATAACTATGAATACGTGCATTTACGAACAGATTTCAAAATACTGTCTTTTGATTCTGTGCATCCAAAGACTTGTAATTAAAAGTTTTAAGAATGACTGTTTGGTATTCTGTCCTAAACCAGCAGTTTGTCAGTCCCAAACTGTTGGCATAAAATATACATATTAAATAATCAGCAATGAATCAGGAATGCATGTAAATGTATTGTTTGAAAAACGTTAGTGTGCAAGACAAGCGAATCATTTCCATCCCTATTGCTGTGTTAATATACTTTGCTGTAAACCTTTATTGTTTAGAACAGGTGACACATAATCAAATGTAATTACACACTGTGCATGTATAAATATCACCCAATAGCCTCACAGGATGTCAAAGACACAAGCCAGTGGGGCAATCTGAAGACAGGAGTTAAAAATATTCACAAACTATATCATTTTAAAAGAAACAGAAAGAAAGCTTATCTTTAAATTCACCAAGTCAAAAGATTATTGTTGTGGCAATGTAGCAACGCTGCAGCGCTATCACAATGTTTTTGCTTTGGGGGACTGGCTTTCAATGCATTGGTGAGAACGCCAGAGAAATTATCCTTCTGTGCTAGGCTTCATTTTAGAAATTCATTTTTTGTCACTGGTACGATTTAAAATGTGAAATCTGCATTACAGTTGCTGTGAATAATAACAGAAAATAGAATTCCTTAGAGAATGCCACTCCATAAACAAAAGAAACAGAACAGATTAATAAATTAAAAAATAATTAAAAAGTGTATCCATGCTTATCCAAGTACAGCTGGCTGCATTTTAATCTTTTTTTAGACCAAATATAGAGGATGCATATGTGCTGTCATTTCTGCAGCTGGTACAGTATTATGACTTAATGGCTCACATTGCAAAAGCTCCCAAAGGTGGCAAGCTCTGTAAGAAACATAGGTTAATTTATAACCTATTCTCATGCCCAGGCAAGGAAATAGTGTCAACCTTCCTTTATTTTTGTACAACCACACAGTACAACATGCAAGCTTGCTCACCATAATAAAAGTCCAATTATGAAAGCTGACTAGACATTGCTCAAATACCACCATATCAATTACACAAACATTTAAGTTGCTAGAACCTGTCCTTGGGGCAAAACAGCACATCAGCCAAATTCCTAAATAGCTCAAACAAGTTATTGCATGTTTTTCTGACAGAAACAAGAAAGCAGAATGAGCTTAGAATGCTTTAATGGTGTTACTATATCAAGTACAGTAGGTGTCTGCAATTCAACTTGTAGCACTACATGAATATCGTTAGTCTCTGCTGCAAGTCTTTCTCTTGCTTTCTTTTGTCTGCAATGTGGAATTAACAAGGCATGTGTTTAAGGAGTGCAATAATAATCAAATATTGAGATATTCGATAATTGCATGTCTTAGCGCTGCAGATAAACTGTGTACTGGGTGTTTTAGGTATTTAAAAAATGTGAATTACGCATGATATTTAAATTTGATGTGTAAAGATAACGTAGCAATTTAGCTGCACAGCCAGGGTTTTCAAAATGGTGCATTCTGATGTATTTGTGCATGGTTTAAGCATGTGCTAGACTAGTAGTGGTCTGGTTGTAGTGTCTGACAAAGTACTCCATTAGTGCAATGAAGGAGCTTTATTTCAGTACTGCTTACAGCAAGGCAAGATCAACAAGACAAATTGACTTTTGGAGCATCAAGGCTGCTGCAATACAAAACTGGCTGAAAAAAGAACCGATATTTGCTAAGAACTTTGTTGAAATAGTCTGAATCAGATCCTGTGTCTGACCCATCATCTGAAACAAGGCCAGAAATTATTATACTATTAATGACAAGTTTTATTGGCTGGGTTTCCATGGAGAAAGAGTGTAGGTAGAACAGTAGTGTAGGTTTCATGTAGTTTTCTTTTAGCTAGAGAAATTCTCCTTCCAAATGGATATTACCTAATTCATATTAAAATACAGGAGGGTTTATTTAAATGTTCCTGTCTGTATTTCAATTGGGCCTTGCATGACTGCAGATATCGTACAGCTTTCTTAAACTGGGTTTCAACTAGGTTTTTAAGCTGTGTTAAAGCACTGCAAGTGCAGCACGCCTCATTTGGCCATCATAAAAATGTAATAAAAAAAAGTACGGGAAAGAAAACAAAAACCCAAACAGAGCGTTTCACAAATACAAAAAAAAAACATATATACAAAAGAGCCATGTACTATCCTTGTATTATTTGCTAAACATTTTTTTTACTTCATATATTTATTACAAACCTATTATGCATGTGCATGTATAATATATACAAGTTTTCCTACAGAACTGTAGCTGCAGCAATTCTGCTCCTTATCTACAAACTGAACCTAGAAGAATTGATGCTGTTTTAAACGGCAAAGGGTGGTCACACCAAATATTGATTTGATGTAGATTTTTCTTCTGTTCACTCACTTTGCATTTTGTTAACTGATAAATATAAACTATTAACATGTCTATTTTTGAAAGCATTCTTACTTTACAGCATTTTTTCACACCTGCCTAAAACTTTTGCACAGTACTGTACATAAATATTTTAGGATAGACATGTGTGTGTATATATATATATATATATATATATATATATATATATATATATATATATATATATATATATAGGTAACACCTGGGTAAATGAGGGACACCAAGTATATTGAAAGCAAGGGCTTCCACACAGGTGTGGCTCATGCGTTAATTAAGCAAATAACATCCCAGCATACTTAGGGTCATGTATAAAAAGCTGGACAGGCCTGGTTGCCTATAATTATGGTTAGCATGGCTGCACGAGGAGACCTCAGTGACTTTGAAAGAGGGGTGATTGTTGGGGTGCGTTTGGCAGGAGCTTCAGTGACCAAGACAGCTCAACTTGTTGATGTTTCACGAGCAACGGTGTCTAGGGTGATGTCGGCATGGAACTCTGAGGGAAAGACATCATCAGCAAAGGGCAACAGTGGGCAGAAGCGCATACTCCAGGATCGTGATATCTGTGCATTAAAGTGCAGTGCAAGGCAAAACAGGCGAGCAACTGCAGATCAATTGACTGCAAATTTCAACCTGGGGCGTGAGCAGCCAGTTTCATCAAAAACGGTCTGCCGAGAACTCCACAGAGCGGGATAACATAGTGGCCCAACACCCTATTAAGTGACTTTACATTGGTGTTTCCATTTTTTTTGACCACTACCTGTATATATGCCAGTAATCATCAATTGCAATAATCTTACATCGATTTCAAGACTGCTGCACTGTCATTCTCATAGGGGATGAACCCGATCAAGTTCTGTTCGCCCACCCTACTCAAAGTTAGTTCAGTAATGTCAAACACAATTAACAGGACATAATATTATCTCTCACTAAATGTGTCCAATTGTGCATGAAAAAATATGATTATGAGCGACCTTTTGCCATATAACCTTGAAACAACATATATAAATTGTATTTAATTAATATCTTTGTCATCATTTTGTCATTTTTTAAATAATTTCCAATTTAAGTTTGTGTTGTGGCCGGAAAGACAAGAAGCGCGCAAAACTAGTTGCACAGTAGCATAGACAGCGGCCATGACACGCTTTCATACAATAATATGTACATGTTTTACTAAAAATATCTTGGAAATAGGTAAAGATAATACCCGAAAGTAATCTAATATTTTTTTATAAAAGTAGACGCTACAAATATCGTTTGACGGTGTATCACGCCGCTCACCGGCTTATTTTGAAAACCCTGCACAGCTTGAGTTTGTATGTTATTAAGCTTGTTTTACTTCATTGTTTACCGGCGTATCGATGGTCAATTGTTTACTGCATACGATAGCTGGAGAACCAATAAATCAGTACTGTTGAATCTGTGAGTTGCAATCCGTGTTTATGACTGGTGAATAAGCATCTGAATCCTTGCTCTTGAGGATTTCTCGGCGCTGTCTTGGCCCCACTCAACCTAACCTACCTGTGACAGGATGGCAAAGGGTTATAGAGACTCAAAGACAGCAGCTGCGGGTTTAAGCGCTGGGGCACGCATTTATAATTTAAACACTGTTCACAGAGCAAAACAAAAATGTTAAACAAAACATGTCACGAACGCTAAAAAGTACTTTCTCTAAATGCAGCTCCAAAAACCTCTTCCAGACTGTGGCAAAAAACTCTCTTTTCCAAAAACTCTACCTTAATGGAGCTTCTAGCTCCCTTTTTATATCATGTGGCTATTCCCAACTGACACCAATTACCTAATTTGGGAACAGCCACATTCTCACATGTATTTGGCAGGGATAGGAATTAACCCCATCCCTGCCAACCACTACCACCACCAATACACAAACCATACACTATTTACAAACAGGGCTCTGCCCTGCCACATATTTACATCCAAGGCATGCCGTGCCACACTACCAAGGGGCAGCAGTGTGGAGTAGTGGTTTGGGTTCTGGACTCTTGACCTGAGGGTTGTGGGTTCAATCCCAGGTGGGGGACATTGCTGCTGTACCCTTGAGTAAGGTACTTTACCTAGATTGCTCCAATAAAAACCCAACTGTTTAAATGGGTAATTATATATAAAAATAATGTGATATCTTGTAATAATTGTAAGTCACCCTGGATAAGGGTGTCTGCTAAGAAATAAATAATAATAATAATAATAATAATAATAATAATAATAATAATAATGAACCTATCTGTCAACCGAATTCTTGGAAGGTAAATCTATATTATAGTCAGGATGCTATATATTGCTATAGCAAGGCAATCAATAAGGAATACAATATTATCATTTGTTTATTGCAGTATTGGTACAATTTTGTAAAAATATTTCTTATATTGTTTTTGTTTTGAAGGTTTTAGGGTAGGAGACTCTGAATGCAGTACTGTAGCTAACTACAACTTCTCAGACTATAATATTATTGGGCAGTATTTAATAAACGATTTATAAAACTACTGCCTGGTTATTTTACCCCCCCCCCCCCCCCAATGTTTTTAGATGTGATTTGCCGTCACGGATTGTTACCGGGAGATTTTATATAACCAATTGTCAGAGGTATGTAAATGAGCTGTGTCCCCTACCTAAGACGGTAATGGCATACACCATTTGTTTACAGTCACATTTTGCCTATGGGACATGTCTGGAGGCAGACAGGATGTCAGAAATATCAATATGTGTCAGGTTTAAAAAATTTGCACACTGGTGCTGGATGTGAGCAAGAGGTTAAGGGGCAGTGTAAGTTTTTTGATTAAAAAAATGATGGAATTTTGATATAGCTTATACCTGTGGTCCAAGGACCGTGAGTAAACTCCAGGTACTCCCAAAATTCAGTTACGCAGTTCTTGCAAAACCCTATTTCTACACAATCACATGTTGTGCTACTAATAAGCAACACAACAAACAGCTTTAACCATGTGATGCCTTTATAAATTAATATATATATTACAGCTCCCTTTGATGCAATACCAAGCATCGCCTTCAAAGCCTCCATTAACTGAAACAGCTTTCTAATTTGAAACAAATACTAATTAAGTAAGTTACACATTATGAAGGCACATTTGTCTTGTCAAAATTACAGACTTCTTTTTTTTTTCAGCCAGCATTACTTAAAATAAATCTACATCTAGCTTTCACATAACTCTAATCTGTGCTCATTATTCTGCTTGTGTTCACTGCTCAGGGGACGTAATCTGGCTCCTCCAGCCTTTTCACTCTGCATAAAAGTAGCGCACTGTACTTTTTATTTTTTCTATTGGTTTAAATACATGTTCCTAAATGCAGAAATTATGCTAGGAAATTATACCATTAAGACACATCTCATTCGATGCCTGTCTGAGGCACGTGTTAATTATGATGCCGGTAAAGGTCAATTGACAGCACAATACAGATACAATACGAATAATATGTTAAATGATAAAATTGGTCTCTAATGGCACATTATTCTAAAGTCGCGAGAGGGCATTGGTATGGCCTTGTTTTAAAAAGCCAACATGCAAAAACCCGACCTACCAATACTGCATCCACATGATTTAAGATAATTCGTTTTAAATGATAAGTGATAACTAAAAATTTCATCATGTGCGTCAGTTAACCTGCCCAGTCTGTTGGTGATTTGACTTAAGAAATCATGACATTTGAATCTATTTTAGGCAACAGGGACAAGATGGGCAAAGCTAACAAATCCATGCTCTACAAGGTTTCATGAAGCTTAAGTGTCCTTATTTTGTAAGACTTAAAGATGATGACAAAATGATGTCCTGACGTTTCCAGCTTTTTGATATAGAGTAAGCATACTGAGTGAATAGCACTACATTTCTTTTCTTATTGCTTAGTTCTTTAAATCTCATGACTGACTGGAAAGCAGAGGAAAGCTAAGCCATTGCTGTACCTTGGTGGGGATTCGGGCTGTCAGCAGATAGGCTCGGTGTGATGCAAGTGCCTGCAGGAAGAAAAAGAAAGGTGAGAAAAGGTCAAATAAACACGTAATCACTCTGACCTAGCTATCAGGACTTTTTACAGGACAGTGGTGATTTGATGTAGCTATAAACCCCCAAATCAGGATCCATTTTTCACATTAAGATTCATTAAGAATATTCATTAGCATTTCGAAAATTTGCTGTAGTGTAGTTTCTGTTATTGCATGATGTGTCAATATTGCATGAGCAATGAACTATCCATCAAGCCTTTCCCAAAAATGAGGTGATCTGTTACCATCATGCGACGTTCCCACTAGCCGCTTGCCACGTCGCCACAAGCGAAATGTTTTCCCTTGTGGCTCATCTATTTTTACCAAGTTTGCCATAGTGGCGAAGGCTTTGAAAAATGTACTTGTGTAAGACTGTCAGCATGATTACTTTCAATGTGTGCTGGTAGAATGAATCAATACAGACGGTTTAGTTTGATTTCATTTCACCGTATGAAAGCCCTTTAGCTTGTTCACGTAAAATGTATGCCACAATGTTGTGTTTGGCTGGAGGACAGAGGTTCTAATTAGAAGCAGTCAGGGGACAGCGTTGCTTGTAAAAAAATAAATAAATAAATAAAAAACATGGCATCCAAAACTGAAAAATTCTTGACATGTTTTTAAAAGAAAAATTGTACAGACAAATTATCAGAATCATGTTCCGAAAGATGTAGCCCAAGGAATACCAACCATGTACACACAACTAAAATATGACCATAATAGTCACAGGGAGGTGAAGCAGTCATGGTTTCAAACATACCCTCTGGTCCCGAAAGAACATTTTCACAGACGGCAAGCCAGAAACACGCAGCTTCAAAAGTTTTTTTGGTTTTTTTTTCTGTTGTTTGCTATCTCTTTAAAATGTGTTGAAATATATTTTGGAAATAGTAACAGTGGATTTGAAAGAGGAACAATTTAATAAAAAATGTACACATTTATTATTTTAAAAAGAAGGATTTGTCTCACTATGATTTATATTATAATGTCAGAATCGGTGCAATATTACTGTCAGTAGTCCCAGGTGAAAGAACACGGTAAAAAAAAAAAAAAAAGTAGTTTTTTAAAACACAGTAGTGGCTGTACAATCCTACTAACTAAGTAAATGAAGATGATGACATATATATTAGAGGTCAGCACGGGTACCCGAAAACCCAGGTACCTGTCAGGTTTTAAATTACCCGACCCTACCTGGGTCTCTTTTTACTACCCAGGTATTGATTTATTAATTTGAGAATTTAACGAAAATGTAGAACATATGACAATGCAGTTGTAAGCGCGGCTCTCTGGTTGGCAAATAAACAACGTTAAAACTAGGGATGCCCCGATAATCGGTAGCCTATCAGCACGGCACCAATACAAGGGAAAAAAAACACAAATTGGTTATCAGCAGTTTTTGTTATTTTAGCCGATAATGTACACCGATACTCATGCTTGAATTTCTTCCAGCACAGAATTTAATGTTTGGTCAGGCGCACTTATGACACAAGAACACGGAAAGTAGAACAGACTTGATGCTACATTAAATCCAACGATGAACTGCGAGTAGAATATTATTCTGATGCTTTAAAAAAAAAAAAAATTGGTTGAATCCTAAACAACATTGATAGTTTAAATTGTTGTTATTATTAGGCTTCCAAACTGGCTTGGGAAGCCTATTGTTATTGTTAATCTTAATCCAACATTCCAAATCAACCAGACATGAAAGGTTTCACATGAAAAGTTCATTAGATCAAGTTTTTTTTTTTCCAATATAGTTTCCAGCTTTGTTGCAACATAAAATGATTGTCGTTTCGGAAGCAGTTACACAGCAGACACTTTGAGTTGACTTCACTGCGGCGATGGCATCCCGTCTGTACAGACTGGGATGTTGACAGT
The DNA here is from genome assembly GCF_902713425.1 of Acipenser ruthenus. NCBI lineage: Eukaryota > Metazoa > Chordata > Actinopteri > Acipenseriformes > Acipenseridae > Acipenser > Acipenser ruthenus. The sequence goes on from NC_081192.1 coordinate 69,469,942, forward strand.
GTGTTTATTACCTTTTTTTAATTTTTTTATTTGGGATCCAGGGGCCAGGTTCGTTATAGCCGAAGGTTCGTTATAATGAAGGGCGTTATTGCGAGGGTGTACTGTATATAAATAAATATAAATGAGCTTATATATAAAAAATTAAAAAAAACACGTTACCCCCTACTTCCTAATTATTCAGCAAACACATTTAAAAAGTCATAATACTGCATATCTTGATTATTACATTATATGTCCTTCCACAATACAGATTTAGAAGTACAAAGCAAAATATTTGTGTACAGTGTGTAATAATGCCATTTCAGAAAAGAGTCCTGAAACAAAAGTAGAAAGTTTTGCGTAATGTGCAAAAAAAAAATAAAAATAGCTAAACTTGATAATTTTTTCAGGTCAATAGTTTAGAAAATGTTCTACGATACTTTCAAGTGGTTTTCTTTTAGGTTTTAAAAGCATTACTTACTGTAACTAACTTGAACATGTTTCAATTGCCATGAGCCCCTTACTTTAATGTCCTTATTTGTACCATAATGAAACCAAAACAGTAGGAAATACTATTCTCGTTGTATTACAGTGTTTATTATCATTATTTGTTCATCTTATAATACAGATACGTTTTCGTTTTTTCAGTTAATCTATAAATGCATCACAGTGACTCAGCATTTTGTATGTTCCACATGGGAACCGGTGGCAGAGGAATAGCCGGTGCAACTGCATAGGGGCCCACGCACTCAGAGGGCCTCGGAGGAGTCTGAATGTTTGGAAAAAAAAAAAAGTCTATTATCAGATTAGGATTTGCAGATGTTACAACCTTCATGTTTCAATCATTGTAGCTGCCGGTGCCAGCAATTCACTTTTTATCCTCCCTCATTCCAACAACGCTATTCTCTTTTTAAAAAAATTTGAAAAGGGATTGGAGATTTCCTTTAACCTGATTGGACAATACAAGGGTTTAAATCTCTGATAAATGACCTAGAATGTCATCTTTCAAACTATGTTTAATCACTGCTCCAAATCAATCTGCCCAAAAATACGTAAATACAGTATTCTTGTATTTTACCTTTTGCCTGCTTATTGAAAGAAAATCTCCATCTTGTAGACTCCTTCTGAGCATTGTCTGTCAATGGGGTCTCCAACCCTGGTCCTGGAGAGCCCCTATCCACCACATTTTCTAGGTGTCTTTACATCATCAATGGCTAAAGATCTGGAACACCTGCTAATCTTGACTAATTAAGCCAATAATTGACGCAATTAAGTAACTGAGAACTCGGTTGAAACCTCCAGGACAGGGGTTGGAGACCCCCGAAGACTATTCTGCTTCCTCGCTGTACTATCTAGCTATTTAAATTTAGCTGACAAAAAATATATATAATTTTCTGAATAAATAAATAGTTATTAATACGTTAAACTGTGTTGTTTCTTTCTGTAGCCTATGATTTGCTTTATATATGAAAACTTAGCAAAATTACACAACATCCTACACTTTGGCCTTGACTTGAGTTTAGTGGACTCTACAGATGTATTCAACTGAAGCCCATTTTGGCCTTGCCCTTTTTGTTGCCAGTTTAGAGCCCTGTATAATTATTTAAAAAACTGCAACCAAACCAAGGACAAAATTTAAATCACTGACTACAAGGCATTTTGAGGGCAGCAAAGGCAACTGAATATGAAAATGCACTGCTTACAGAAAATGGAAGTTAGTTAGATCCCTTCAGCTATAGCCAAGATCAATAGCAGGAATGCATGGACTTCTACAGAAGAAAGCTGATACTTTCAAAAGAGAAAAGACGTTCCTCTTGCAGCAGAAAACAGTTCACTATCTTCAAACAGCATTTATATTTGACAGCAGATCTCTGAAACACTACGCCTTCTTTAGATAGAGGTGTGCTCTGTATTGACAAGCCTGTAAACACTGCACCTTCTTTAGATACAGATGTGCTCTGTATTGACAACAGCGTTCCCTCTAAGCTTTTTAGATACTGAGAAACTTGCTGTTTTGACTGAGAAATGGTAAATACATATTTTGGCCACTTATTATTTTTGTTGTATTATACAATTTTGAAACAATAGAAGTATCTCAACAATGTTACAAATTGCTTCAATATTAAACAAATATATAAAATATATATATAATAGCAATTTTTATGAAGAGTATATTTACCTATTTGAAGCCTGAGATCCTATCATAACTGTAGCCCTGTTCATTTGTATCATAGCTATAGACTGCATGCTTAACTGATGGTCTGCATAGAATTGCTTTATACTATTGTAAAAACAGTGGTGTCTGCACTGCCTTCAGTTGTAACCAGTCTTTTCATTTTCATTTAAAGTAGGAGGCTAGAAATCCTAAGTAGAAGGCAGGGGGGGTATGGGGGACCTCCCCCAGCGCAGGTGCAGGTGGCAACGTCCCCCACTGAAAACAAATTTCATAGTTTTGAAGGGGTCTAAAACTGCACATCCTGGGCCTAAATATGTGCCTTAATAGGGACCCAAAATGCAAAATCCATGTATAAGTTTGTTTATTTTTTATTTATGATTTTAGGTGTCCAGATTTAAAGAGCAAGTAAAAGTTATTTATATGTGTCTATGAAAAGTAATTACAAAATAATATATTTACAAACTTGTCTTGGCACACAGTAAGTTTCAAAGTAAAGTCCACACATTTAAGCAAACTGGTCTTGCAATAATTTATTACACAGAAAAAAGTGATGAAAGACAGTGAAACAGAGAAATTATATTTCAGGCACAAAAATAATCCATATAAATGTCACATTATAGATCCCATAATACCAAATGAGCCAGAAGAGAAAACTGTGAAGACATTTCTAAATTAAAGACATAAGACTCAGACATAAGAGACATAAGACATAAGACAGCAGTATTAATTGGTAGTAAATTTGAATACAGAAAAGGTAAGCCATAAGCTATGTTATGTTTTCTATTTTTTCATGTATTCCTTTTTCTTTTGCATTTTATACAAAAAAACACAAACAAAACAAGAACAAGACCAATTTTTGTGTTTCTAAAAATATTCATGGAACCAACCAGTCCTTAAATTTATTTTGTCTTCCAAGATTCTGAGTATACATACTTTCCCATGGCGCCGTTTCTCATTAACTACTGAGTCAGAGAATGCGCAAGTGCATTCATAAATAAAAAATACATTTTTAAAAATGTGCTTGTGAGAACTGCGATTTTGAACACTGTTGATTTTACCGTTTTCATAACTTTGTTTCTGTTGCATTTTCTGTAAACGTTAATGTGATTTCTACAGTAAGTTGTACTTTTTTTTCTTTAGTTTTTAATATTTGTTTTAAATTCTGTTAACTGTTGCTTGATTAAAATAAATACAAATAACAATAAATAATGTACTGGCATTTACTTAAACAACGTAGCTTGTGAAGAGGAAAATTATTGAATTCTGACGATATATATTTAACTGAATAGGAAATGCTTTTCAGTCTATAGCAGACAGTGATTACATCAGCTAAGGGTAACAGTTAACCCTCAAGCTCCTGAACAACATTACACGCCACACCTAGGCCATCACCTCTGATAACAATGGCTCTGTTTTTATCTTATCTTGGGCTATACCCTATCGGTCCTACTGAACTTTCTGGTAACACAGCTGTAAAATGCACCAGACACACCCTATCTTCAAGCTTGTATAAATATCTACTGTAACTCCATTTGTGTTAACAGTCTTTGCTGACACTTCCCTTGTATACAATGATTAAAATATCTGGAGCTGATAATCAACCTGAATCCTGAGTCTCTTTGGATAGCAGATATTTAAAATTGGTATCTATGTCAGCTCTGTCATACAGCTTATGCTGATCACCTTATACCAAAACTGTTTTACACTTTGTATTATCAATTTCAGATTGGTTTCTCCAAATGTTGTCCATCATTTCATGCAGACCTGGCTTGCATTCTGAAACCCCCACTTTAATGTTGTTCAGAAGCTTGAGGGTTAACTGTTACCCTGATGTAATCACTGTCTGCTATAGACTGAAAAGCATTTCCTATTCAGTTAAATATATAATCATCAGAATTCAGTAATTTTCCTCTTCACCTGAAAGTAAAAGTCCAGTACATAAATATCAAGTAATAGGTATATGAAATGGAAAAACATGGAAATGACTTATCAAATGGAAAAGAGTAATGTTGAAACAGAACATCACTTTGGTCTACAAATTATATTTAAATACACAAATGGTTTTTGATATTTCTTATTCATTTTATTAATACAGATTAGCACAAATAAACAAACCACTGCTTTAGGAGATCTTTAGAAATTTCCCTTTTTGGCTGGTGGTTGCAGTCTGCCACAAAACACTGCAATACACAGCTTACTAGCTTTAATTTGTAATAAATTAGATTGTATACACTCTATTTAAGACTTACAATGTAACACTGTTGTAGTTCAATTTCGCCAGAACGTGTCGCCACGAGAGGCACTGTGATCGATGAGCCAACTATACAGCTGGGGAGTGCGTAGGAGAAAAGTTTCAAAGTGAAAGCAAACGCAGTGTTAACCCATTCATTTGTTATACTGTGCATCTATGTTTGCACCAAGCCTTTTAGCACCCTAAAGGCCTGGACACAACATCACTTCGCTTCCTGTCACCTAGATAGACTTAATATCATTTTTTTTTCAAAATTGTTTACTTATACTGCAGTGTACTGAGTTTCTATAATGCTTAAAGAAAGCGGCCGAGAATCACGTACAAGAGAATAAAGTCTCGCGGCTATGGAAGTCCATTTCCAGTTGTATACTGGCTGTGTGGTCCAGTAGTTAAAGAAAAGGGCTTGTAATCAGGAGGTCCTGGGTTCAAATCCCACTTCAGTCACTGACTCATTGTGTGACCCTGAGCAAGTCACTTAACCTCCTTGTGCTCCGTCTTTCGGGTGAGACGTAGTTGTAAGTGACTCTGCAGCTGATGCATAGTTCACACACCCTAGTCTCTGTAAGTCGCCTTGGATAAAGGCGTCTGCTAAATAAACAAATAATAATAATACTGATAGTTGCATTCTATCTCATTATTTTGACTTAGGATCTTGTTATTTCGACTTACTATCTTGTTATTTTCACTTAGGATCTTGTTATTTTGACTTTGGTAAGTCAAAATAATAAGATAGTTGTAGTCTGATATAGCTGTAATTTAACATTAACAACTTCGAAAGTCCATATTATAATGAAGACCACTGAGTAAAGCACGAGGAGGAGAGTTACTTAGTAATTTGTAATTTGTTGAAAATCCCTACTACTTAAAACACAAGGTCTGAAAGATTGAAGGGAAGGGAAGAAATGCTAAAAAAAAAAGGGGGGGGGGGGGGGGATAGCCCCTATGAAGATATAAAATTAAAAATTGTCACATGTTGCATCTTGGGACCTAATTGACCTAGAGACCTATTTCAGATTCCCTGGTTTCTTATTAATTTCATTTATCATATCATTAATTATTTCAGATTATTTTATTGTTATGCAACATGACAACAACAAGCATCTGGAATATTAAAATGTAATCCTATTATGTGTATCAATGGTGGGGGATGTGTACATTTATACATCTATGAATCATCAGAAAGCATGACCTGTGTGCCTACTGTACATGAGGGCTGTCAAGTCATTACACCACTAACAGTTTAATGGGTAAGGAGGAAAGAAGTTAAAAGCAGTGCTTAATTTGTGCCAGGGTGCACAACAGGATGTAATTAATACAGAATAAAAACAAAGCTAACAACTATCTATCCTAAATTTAAATAATATTTTTTGTAATCTCCACAAACTGCCAAGTGGCTTCTGTTGCAGTCACATCACTGATATATATTAACACAGTGCGGACCATGGGTCAAACCATTGTTCGTGTAGGGTGTGGTTTAGTGTTTTTTTTTTACTATTAATGTCAGCCTTCTGGAGTCCTCTGAATGCCTTTCCATTTTTTATTTCATTTTAAACCGTTTAAATGTAAAACCATAACAAAACATAGAATAAAAATACACAGAGCAAAAAATGTATATAGTTTGCCCCCCTGTAATCAAAGTGGGGGTGGTACATGCCCCCTCTGCCCTGTTGGTTAGGCGCCTATGTATAAAGGCTTTTTTGTTTTGCCCTGCGGTTGCTTTTAATTTATTTTTCTGCACATACTTTGTATATGGTCTAGAATATGTGGTTGTAAACATCTAACACTAGTACGTACAATACTCTTTCAAATACACTTGTCATGATTTTGAATGTGCGCTTCTTAAGAACGGTATTATTGTCATTGCTTGTGCCCCGGCACCTCTCTCTGTACAAATTAAGCACTGGTCAAAAGTATCACCTGCCAGTCAGAGCGCAACACAGTATGGCAATCCAGCAGAAGAGAAAAATAGATGCCTTGAAGCTTCAATTCCTTTGAGAGGAATGTAAAGCCTTGTCTTTCTTTGCAAGAGTGAAAGAGCCACTATTGCAGATGTGCTGCATTGGTACTGAAAGCCTATTCCGCAAGGCTGGGATATTCTATCTAGCTGTATCCCTTGAAGCCAGAGTTGACAGGTAAGATGAAACTCGAGTTTTCTATTAGCAATGCCCCAGCTCTGCACAGAAACACAGCCAGTAAAATCTTTTATCATGAACAGCAACACTCCTTTATAGCCCAGCTGCTAAATGGAAAGCCTTGCCAAGATTTACTTTGAACAGCATTAGCTAAAAATGCTTAACAAAAAAAAAAAAACTTGGCTAGGATAGCCAAGTTTGGGTGCTGTAGGTTTAGGTTTGCATTTAATTTACCCAAGGGCATTTTCTTTTCAAGTAAAACCAGTTTAAGGCACAGATATATTCCAGACAGAATGATGTTCACACTGCCAAATTGTGTAGCCTAAGACATTTGGCAGATTTTGCCATCATGAATAACCGGCACAGATAGCACTTTAACAAATCTCAAATATCTACATGTTTACACCATTTATAGGCCTCTGGAATGCATGTTGTATTGTACAATATACTGTATTGTATGGGGGTTCTAAAGAGATAGAGATAATAACTTTAAGATCATCAACACCTAATCAAAGAGTGAACTGGCAGAAAACAATTTTTTTCTGTATAATTTATACCGAAGATCTCTATTGAAGCCAATCCTACACTCAAAACAAATAGCATAACGGTACGATGCTACATCACAGAGGAGCAAAAAATAAAATGCCTGTTCTACTGAGCAGACTTGAGTGGTTTTTTGCAATAAATACTCTTGGTATTTCAATTAGTTCAAGAGCTGGAGGGGGGGGAAGAGAATTGCCAGACTTATTATTAAAAAACAAAATTACATTCCTTGCTTTATTAGTTTTGTTTTTGAATGCAACCCTAATTGCTTTTAGAGCACTATATAGCACTGAATGCAGAGATAAAAATTACTAACAGGAAATGATAAAAGACATTGAAAAAGACTAGTCAAAATGTTTCTTTATATTATAACAATATATATTGTAATTGAGTCTGTAAACTCATGGATAAGAGATGGTAAACAAACTACATTCAACTTTAATATATTATTTGGTTTCTTCAAATATTGACTGAAATGACACACTATAGGCATGACATGTAACAAAGTCCACTTTTTACATCCTGACTGATTGAAAGCCAAATACTACAACACAGCTGCATGGGTGTAAACGGTGTTCATGTGTGACAATTATAGTGAAAGTGCATGAAGGACAGCAATTGTATTCCATGAAAAATACCTCTAGTTCTCATTACCTTGCCTATGGGCGAGTCATTTTTCAGAACAACTCAATGGTATAAACTAATACTACACCTTGGAGCCAGGCTGTTGCACCACTGTATAGACACATAAAATGTGGAAGCCTGGCTATGGAGATCATAAAAACGGAACAGTCTGTGAGCAATTCTAAATCTGCCGTAATTAACTCTTAAATCATGAATGGAATACTCCAAATGAAAAAGAAAAACAGTGTGGGACATTTAAAAAAAAGGATTAAAATTGTGCTTTCTGGTGCATTTTTACATGATTTAAGCATGTGCTAGACAAGTAGTGGTCTGCTTGTAGTGTCTACAAGATTGGTGACCGCACCTTTAATTGTGTACAGTTGTAATATGGGAAACAGCATGCTGCAGCTCCCATGCTCAGCGTTAGTCAAGTCCTGATCCGACAGCAAACCAGACAGCTCTTATAATTACATGTTACAGTTTATTTTTCAGCAAAAATAAGTTAAAAATGGCAGTGTGTTTGTTCTGCTATTTTCGATATTAAATACACCACAGCAAGCACAGTCACATATTTCATTAGCACAATCTGTGAGCTAATTTAGTGAATGCAGTACATTTCATTTTTTAATTCCCTAAATATCAAAACTTTATTTAGGCACTGTAAGAGGGGGATGTTACCTGCGTGAGTCATCACTGAATCATAATGAGTCAGACACAGCGCAGCGGGTGTTGATGCCGCACAAACTCGCAGATTTAATAACATCACAGGTGCTACCACTAGGGCAATGTTAGCAATGGTAGCCCTAGTGTCAGATTTAAAAAAGAAAACAAAACAAAGCTAATAAATAAAAGTTTGCCCACAGATGGCAAGTGCTAGTCCCACCATAAGGGACGTCCCGCTCCAGCTCTGGCTGGGCAGCGCCTTCACTGGCACGTCGGGGAGTTGAGGGTTTTGAGCAGTAATCCTTTCCTGGAATGGACGCTCTCACCCTTGGTGTAAACAAACACTGGAGCTCAGCACAGCTCACGTCTGTGGGTCCATGACATCGCAATCCAATCAGGACTTCCCGGTCACCTCTGCACTGGGCGAGCCTTCCTGCTCAATTGGTTGCCTAACAACACGTCTCCTGTTTTGCATCCCAGCTGCTTTCACAAAGGCACACAGCCACGCAAGAATCAGCGATAAAATCCTCCCTGTCACAAGCACCATACGATTTGACTGCCAAAAGATAACGCTGGTTTATAGGAGTTCACAAAGAACACTTTTTTCAGCTTGATACGGTAACCATTTCTCACTTCCTTTGTTTAATTACTGAGCTTTTTGCTGCGTTACAGCCTTTTCTTAATTATTGTCTTTATTTTAAGCCTCCAGGGCATTTTGTTAATGGCACGTGTGCAACCTAGTGTATTTTTTTTTTTTTTTTTAATGTTCTTGCACCCAGCTACCTCCAGACCCTCATCTCTCCCTACACACCCACTTGACCTCTCCACTCCTCCTGCACTAGAAGACTGGCTGAACCTCCTCTACGCTCCCTTGCCTCCACAGCCCGCTCCTTCTCCACCATTGCCCCGCAGTGGTGGAATGACCTTCCTACAGATGTCAGGACTGCCCAGTCCCTGACCACCTTCCGGCGCCTCCTCAAGACTCACCTCTTCAGACAGCACCTGTAGAACTCCTCGTTTCCCTCTGGACACTTATCACTCTTCCTTAATGCGCTTTACTTGCACTTATCTGCTCCCTATTTTACTGCATTTAATCCTGTACTTTACAGAGTACTGTACTGTAATCTGCCACAAGTGTTATTCAATCTGTAGTATTTTGCATTTAAACGTATCCTGATGTAACTATCTCTGACACTTATCTGCTCCGATATTGAATCGTATTTTGTCATATATACTTGTACTTACTAGAACTGAAGTGTATTTTATCTTGCTCTTAATTGTATTAATATTTGTACTGTGATTCTTGAAATGTATTTTTTGTTTACGACTGTAAGTCGCCCTGGTTAAGGGCATCTGCTAAGAAATAAATAATAATAAAAATAATACACATTTCTTGAATGCAACTGTTCATTTTAAGCATTTTTTTACACCACAGTTTACACACACATTTGGTCACCATCACAACTGTTGCATGAAACTGGGGTTACCGTATTCTGCTGGTGTTAATAACAGCTCCAGTCTCATCACTTAACCATTTAAGGACCGTGATTGTGTAAACACGATCATACTGAAGTGTCATTCTGGGCCCATATTCGGGTAAACACAATTGAAAACACACTTCATTTCTTTGACTTTCTGGGCCACCATACTTTGCAGTACAGGTTGTAAATGCATATCATTGGATAGGGGAGGTATTAAAGTTCACTCCCTGATTTTTTTCACTTAGTCATTGAGATGATAAGTGGGGGTGACAGAGTGTAGGGAGTCCGCCATCTGCTTTTTTGTTAATCCTATACGCAGTTTAGAGCTATAATATTTGCTGGTGCTGTTCAATTGTTTACCTGATTGCTGAACCTTTGTAAGGAGTTTGCTGTTAAATAAATCCTATCATCCTGCCTGATTTATCCTCCACGCTACCGACACAGAGAACAGAAGTTAACCCGCGGCCTTACACATGTATCTCTAAGCTGAATACATAATAAAACATTTTTTTAAAAAAGGAATATCACGGTGAAAAAAAACCCGTAAAAGTTGTTAGTTTCTGAAGTACTTCATAATGTTCCCCAGAGTGTTCTTAAAAAAGGACTCCAATTCCAAGATGCTACTTTAAAAAATAGATTTTTAGTGATTTTTTTTATGAAAGGTCAAATACAGCCAAAAAAAACTGGTCCTGGGTGAAAAAAACTCTTGGTCCTAAAAGAAACAAGCATTTGTATATCAGCTGACAAGGGCTCAGCGGATATCCCATCATGCCTTTCTTCTTAAAGGCATACAGCCTCTATACATGAACCCCCAATATCTCTGACAAGCATATTTTTATGATATCACAACAAAAGTTTGGTACATATATATCGCCTTTCAGTATGATAATACGACAAAAAAAGGAATGAATGATAATACCCCCAAATAATCTTAATATTTAATAAACATAGTCAGCGCAAATATAGTATTAGACGGTTTTATTAGCGGGTTACCAACTTATTTTGAAAACCCTGTCATACACCCTTACACAGCAATATCAAACATTGGAATATTTGATTTCAATCCAGACAGAGGTAAATATCGGTTTGTGTTCCAGTACCCCAATTGTAAATGAGTATTTTACTTGAGCATAATTCCAATGGCTTTTCACGCAAGCTACCATTCAATCTATAAAGTTAAAGGTTACCTTTATGTACACATAAATATGAATGATAGATACTTCCTCCATCAAAGCAATTTTGAGTGACACCTTCCTGAAAAATGTGATACGTTTGCTGCCAATGGGAACAAACGGCTGACTTCATACTGCTTTCCACTGACAGATGGAAATAATGCTCCAGTTGGCCCACATTGTTACACAATTACCCTCCTGCTACTCCTACATTTTAGGTCGAAGTATTTTAGGTCGAAGTGTTCCCATCAATTCTAATCAACCAGCAGCTAAACAGCTAGACAGGTCCTCTATAAAACTGTATAAAAAAGTTGCCAATCTCACCACTAAATCAAAAATGCTTTCCGAGTGAAACAGCAGTGTGGAGTAGTGGTTAGGGCTCTGGACTCCTAACCAGAGGGTTGTGGGTTCAATCCCAGGTGGTGGGGGGCAGTGCTGCTGTACCCTTGAGCAAGGTACTTTACCTAGATTGCTCCAATAAAAACCCAACTGTAGAAATGGGTAATTGTATGTAAAAATAATGGGGAAAATTTTTTAATTTTATGTAAAAATAATGTGATATCTTGTAACAATTGTAAGTCGCCCTGGATAAGGGCGTCTGCTAAAAAATAAATAATAATAATAATAATAATCATAATAATAATCATAATAATAATAATAATAATAATAATAATAATAATAATAATAATAATAATAATAACAGAAAACACAGACCAACTGCCAGCCATTGCATGACAAGTGTAAGATGAAGGCATTTAAAAATAAACAACATTCACATAACCACAAGTGTCAGGATTCAAGAAAGTGTAATTACTTACCAGAACTTTATTTTCCACCTTGTCGCCTTTGATTTCTAGCTTCACTTTCTTTTTCACTGCAATTTTAATTTTCCTGCCAAGAACATCCTTAATACTTTCTGTAAAGCAAATTAAGAGGTTGGTGAGTAAAACGGTCCTGCAGTCAGGGAAAGCAACTCCCCACAGATTCAATAGAGTACTATGCAAGGGGTAAACCTCAAAATGGGATGACACATTAAAAACAGTTTATTCAATACAGCAGCAAGTCAATTTAGCAGTATAGTAGTTGAACAATATTGTACTGAATGTTCATTTCTTGAAGAAATCACAAAAAATAAGAAATTAAAAACTGCAATGTATCTATGTAGTAGCACTTTATGAAAACAACAAAATATTGATTTTGTGTATTTCTGAATACACACGTTTCTTGTTGTCAACCTTTTCTTGTTTTTGGCTGCTTTGAAAGAATTAAACTATTACATGTTGGGTGTTACTGCAGGATGCACTTCAAAAAAGAGAGTGTTGATTCAATAAATCAGTGGGATTGTATTTGGTAATACATACACTTATAAATAAGTACATTTGGGGATGCAATTTTTGATAATATAAATATAAAACATAGTAATATATCATTGCTTTAGTTTGCAGATTTGTGGCAATCTAATGTTGCACAAGACCCAAGTGATCATCAAAATAGCCTTTCATCTGAGTTGACTTGCTCAGGCTTGTTTGTAATGTTTGTGTCTTGAAGGAATCACTGATTAGTCTCTGCTTACTTATACCACTGAAGGGAAAGGACAGCCACTTTTAAGCCAAATACTCTAGCCTTTGTTAACATGCTGGTTATGTGGATTCACTTGTTCAACAATATTAAAGTCAACTTCTTATGCTGTGCAGATCATCAATAACCCCAGCCACCCCTTCAGCTGGAAACAGGGACGAATGGGCCAAAACAGTGTCTTGAGAAAATGATTATGTTAGAAAGCAATTGGCTTACTTATTATCCTGAAGGTAAGTATTTAAAGTAGAACGACACTCAAATTATACAATGTGCAAAATGAATTTGCCACAATGATCGATTTACCATTCTGATTTATTATTTAACTATCTGTTTTCAATCCGCAGTTTGTAATTTTGATCAATAATGCAAAGATGGGGATGAATAATTTATCCTGACACTGAACCACTATTTGTTCACATATTGCTTCTCCATTTAAAATAAATAAATAAATAAAATCAATTAGGGACATGTAGCGTTGTATGGCCAGAACATGGTACGCGTACCAAATCTTGACCAGTGTAACATCAGAAAATGGTACCCACATTGATTCCTAAGTGCTGTGATTGACTACTGCACAAATCACTACGAACAAGACAAACTGTAGTTCAGCCACAAAATCGTATATATATTACAATTTTAGATAACCCAATTTGTTGCTCATCAGTTAAAGTCACATAAATTTGCTTAACTGTACATTGTGTACCACCTTTTAACGCATACCACAAAATAACAGGACATCAGAATACTTTGTAGAATATACACTTAAATACCTAAACACTATTTTATACCAACATTGCGGGAATACTGTTGCAAGCACCAAGTTTAGAAAAAAAAAAAAGTAACAGACTGTCCCATTTTGGTACAAATATCCTTACATTAAGAGAATTTTACATCCATCAATTCTCTGTTGAATTTACTTTACAACCATCCCTGAAAGCAGCAGTGGAATAAAACACAAACCTTACTCTTTCACATGCTCCACATATTATAAATAACCACATGATTTAATTCAGAGTCATTTCAGCTTTTCTACACACATACCAGTGTGAGAATGTTTCTGATGATCAATGCACTTACCTAGCAGTTCTTTCGGAACATCAGAGATTGCTTCAGTCATGTTGTAATTTGCAGCTGCTGTTTAATAAAAATAATTGAAATGGAAAAAAAGTTTAATAAAAAAAAAATACCGGTTCGTGTACTGCAGGTGCGGTTGTATTTGTTTAGTTACATGTCTCAGTCTCTACGGTCTACCTCAGGGTTGCTATAACAAAACTGTAATTGAATCAGCGCATCACCCTTGATTTCGGTTCTCTTCGGATATACAAGAGATTTGATAGATTGAGCAATACGAACGGAAGGGAAAAGCCATTAAAAAAAACAAGGCTCACCTCGCGAGAATGAGCAGCCGGAAGAATCACACACCCTCAGCCAAACCATATGCTCCACGCTGCTGATAAAACATTGAGCCCCTCCTGGCATAACAAACAGACCAAACCACAAATCGCCGCTGCTGGGTGAGATGGAGCAGGATGATAGAAAAAGGGAAATGGAGCCATCTGCTGGTGTTTTACAAAATTGTTCCCTGCACTACATTTCCATTGAAAAATAAAACATACGCTGTAACGATCACTTCTTTAATGAAAGGGTGGCTGCTCGAATCACTGGTCATAAAACAGAACAGAAATATTTATTTTACTTCTAAATGGAGTTGTATCTCCCTGTATTCTTTATGTACTTAATTAATGTGTTTTCTGACGTATGCTCTGTGGTAATAAAAAGTCTAAATATACAGGACTTGTCAAGCCTTCCTGTCTCCATTCCCTCATCATCTTGCTTCTCTGTGGAATATATTGTGCACAATTACAAAAAGAATGTTCCATGGATTCTGTTGTCTTGCACTGGTCACAATCTCCACTGTCATGCTTGCCTGTGATATTAAGGAATTTATTAATGGCGCAATGTCCTATTCTAATTCTACTCCAGGTTATTTCCTTCCTTCTTTTTTTACACCTGCTGTGTACCTTCTTATCAACCACTGGACAAATGATAAAACAATGCCTCCCTTTTTCATCACTATTCCACTGTTCTTGCAATTTTATCAAAACCTTCCTATTGACAATACTGTGTACCTCTGTTCTACCCAATGAAATATTCATGTCTATTGTATCCTGCTGTGTTGCATTTTTTGCCATTAAACTGCTCTTTAATTTCCCCTTATTCTGATATGTGCAGGAATCCAAATAAAACACACTAATTCCATTTTAAAACAACTCGTTGTACAGATATCTGATTTCCCATACTATATCCTGCCTAGCTTTAGATACCCTTGATTCAATTGCCATAGAGTCTGAGAATAGTATTACTCTGTCAGACCCAACATAATTGATCCATTCCATAGCTAATAGTATACCAATCATTTCTGCAGTAAACACCAATAATTGATCAGACAGCCTTACTGATTTTCCCACATCACGTCCCACGTCACATAGAAAGCTGATGTACTGTATGTGATCACTGTACCCCGGCTGCAGTTACCAGGGTCTGAACATGGGAGGGGAGGGAGTTTATTTCATTTAAATTTTCAGCCACTTTACCGCCTAGCATTTTGCTTTGCATTTCCATTCTACTTATAATTTTAATAAAATGGTGTATTAAATTAATTGTTAAACAGTTCATTAATCTTGTTTTGTTTTTAATCCCCCTTTTCTTGTTACTTTGTCTTTGTCAATGTCAATGGAAACATAACAAAAACAAAGTTAAGTGTGACCAAACAATATTAAATAACGTTTAAAAAAAATTAGTTAAATGTAATTATGGAGCAGTGATCAGCTTGACCTACAGCGGGTCTGCATGTTGTGGTAAATAAATCAATTTATTTTAATTTATTATTATAATTATTATTATTATTATTATTATTATTATTATTATTATTATTATTATTATTATTATTATTATGTTTACGCAGACATTTCCGCATTGTGTGTTTCACAGATAGTGAAGGTTAGGTGGTATTAAGATGCAATGCGTGATGCTGCAGCTGTCACTACATAAGAAAAGGTTTTCATAAAATCGTGTCTAGTTTATGTAGATTACATTCCAAAGTACTAAAGACTGTTTGGAATAAATATTTTATGAACACTCCTGTAGTATGTTAAACTTGTTTAGGTGTGTTGCAAATGTTTTTGTCTACCAAAGGTGGCAGCTGGCTAGTAGACCCCTGCTCTAGACTGACACCAGGCCACTTTGACTTTTCCACTTCGATTATGCAACCCATGGTCTATCGCACCCCCCAATTTCATGTGCCCAGTACTCCACCAAAGAATGAGATACCCTAGCATAAGTATCATATTTTTTTAAATTGCACTAAATAAGGATTTTAGGAACGGGTAACATAACATCTCCCTTCAATGGTTTGTTACTCAACAAGCCTGGCTGATGGACAGAGTGGACAGTACTTCTTGTGTATCAAACACAAGGCTGGAGATCACAGAGGTCTGAAATTCTAGAAATGTGATCTGAGGCTCTGGTGCTGTACTTGTACACTATGTAGGCATTGCACAATGAGATCTGGACCATGCACGTTGCAAGCTTCTTATACCATGCCATGGGCTTCCTTGCATCATTGTACGGCTCCAGCATCTGGTCTGACATATCCACGCCTCCCATGTATTTATGGTAGTCCAGGACACACTTTGGCTTGTTTGTGTGTGTGTGTGTGTCCTGACCTTGCACAGGAACTGCTACAGTAGCCTCATCGTGGATGATGCTGAGGAAGTACACATCTTTTTTGTCAGTGTATTTATAACTGCCAGCATTTCCTCCCAGCTCTGTTTGTTGGCTACCAATCTACTGCTTAAAGAGAATCCTCCCCTTGAACAGCTGGAGGGACTCATCCACAGATATATTTATGCTTCAGATCGTCTAGAAGTGGCTGTAATTTGAAGAGCCTGTCAAACTGAGGATGGTCCCTTGGGAGAGCCTTAGCATTGTCATTGAAATGTAAAAGCCTTAACATTAACTGGCTCTTTGAGGAGGGGAAAAGTGGGGCAGCATGGATTAGGTTGGTGGACCAAAATATATCAATTCTAGGTTTATCTCTTATTCCCATTAGAAGAGATAAGCCCCATAACTTTTTCATTGCAATAACATTTATGGGGACCCGCTTGCACACCCTAGACTGTGGCCCCAGGTTGTTCCCATGCTGGGCCAGATATTATTAAGCATACAAATTGGTTCGTGTTGGTTTGGTTTGGGTCACCAAATATTCACAAATGTCATTATTGATGAACAGCTGGAAGAAGTTAATTGGGGTAAACCCAGTTGTGTCCACACTGGTACCTGGTGTGCCAGAAAAAGGGGGTATTTACAGCTGCATGATGTTGGGGGGGGGGGGGGGGTCCAGTGGTAGAATGGCTGAAATCTACCACCCCTCGGTTCAGGCTCATCTACTGTACTGGGTTCAGGCAGGCCTCAGGTTCAGTTTCCATGTGATTGTGTTTGTGTTTGTGTTACGTGTGGGTGTTTAAATATCAGGTCTATTATTTCGGACCCAACCTGTGGATTAAACGGAGCAATACACAGTGCTGTATTGCCTGTTATCAATATTATTTTCTGGTTTTGTCATCAGACTTTGGATTGTAAACATAAAACACCATTGCACCTGGATTATTGTTGTCTGTCTGTTTATTGATCACCACAGCACTCCTGCACCTGCACACTGTTTTCGGGGCATTTAGGAACAGTAAAGACTCTGGAACGAATACTGCCCGGTTTTATTGGCCCGGGATTCATAGTCATGTGCGGAGATATGTACAAGAATGTCCCAATGGTCAGTTAGTTTTTCCTAGATCTTGTTCTCCCTGCTCCCTTGATTCCACTTCCTATTGTGGATGTCCCGTTTGATAGAATTGGTGTAGACATTGTGGGTCATCTGGAGGGGGCTACTTGTGGATATTGGTACATTCTCCTAATAGTGGATTACGCTACTCGATACCCAGAATCGGTCCCCTTCAAGTCAATGAAAGCCAGTGTTGTAGCTTTCAATGACAGCAGCAATGCTACAACAAAAATGCAAAAATCGGAACCTTTAGACTCAGAGATTAAGTGTCGAAGAAGCCTCAGTAAACAGCCATCCACACCATCGTTCCATGAGAGTCACTTGCCAGAGGTTGCTGTAATCAAGAGGAACTGTTTCCTTTGATACAATAACTGAACTGTGTTCATTCATTTCATTACTACCTTTCACAGCTATATTTTAAATAATTTAGCACAGAAAACTATACATAAACTATATTTATTACATTTAAATTGTAACAGCTCAGTTTAAAATAATGAATTAATGTGTGCCGCTACAGATACAAATGAAGAAATAATAATACTACTGTATAGTGTTTCCCACTGGGTGAGGCTTGTGTGTGCGGTAAGGAAGGAGACGAGACCATGTGTCTTTTTAATGGCACAAATGGGTACCTGTGGCAGTGTGCCCTGCCCATGTGTGTACTTTTGTGTTTTATGTTGTATGTTGCGTGTGTTAACTGTTGGTGTATTGTAGTTGGTACACGGTATATAATGCGGGTAATGAGCACGAGTGTTTAAAATGTATAATTGTATTTAGGCACAGGGATTGCACTTCACTTCACGTGCATTTACAGTATGTAATATGTGAGCACGGGGTTGCACAGAATTAGTTCACGTGCTGGGATTCAAGTCAATAATTCATTAGTAATTGAATCCCGGCACAACAGTATAAATATAGATGCACGTTTTACTCACTCTGGGTTGTGTGTTCGGTGAGTGGAGAACGGGAGAGAGACGAAGAGTAAAAGTAAAAAGTAACTATTTCATACTTTTATTATTATTATTTGTTTATTTAGCAGACGCCTTTATCCAAGGCGACTTACCGAGACTAGGGTGTGTGAACTATGCATCAACTGCAGAGTCACTTACAATTACGTCTCACCCGAAAGACGGAGCACAAGGAGGTTAAATGACTTGCTCAGGGTCACACAATGAGTCAGAGGTGGGATTCGAACCGGGGACCTCCTGGTTACAAGGCAGTTTCTTTAACCACTGGACCACACTGCCTCCTTGCTTGTTTTTGTACTCACCGTGTTTGTTTGTCTGTTTATTTTGGCCGGAAGTGCCGTGTCCTGTATTCTGTTCAGCATTTTATTTTCTGTGTTATTAAAACACTGAGCGCAACAGCATCTCAGATTCACTCACCACTGGGCAGCAGTGTGGAGTAGTGGTTAGGGCTCTGGATTCTTGACCGGAGGGTTGTGGGTTCAATCCCAGGTGGGTGACACTGCTGTTGTACCCTTGAGCAAGGTACTTTACCTAGATTGCTCCAGTAAAAACCCAACTGTATAAATGGGTAATTGTATGTAAAAATAATGTGATATCTTGTAACAATTGTAAGTCGCCCTGGATAAGGGCGTCTGCTAAGAAATAAATAAACAACACTACTGTCTGTCTGTGTACTCCTTTCTGGTCTGATGTCATCACTAGAGCTAACCTGTCACACGTGGTGTTAGAGTGGGATAACAGCAACTCCAGGACTCAGGCCAGAAAGAGTACTGCGGGAAAAATAAATAAATAAATAAATTAAAAAGGCAATGGCAGAAGACGCCATCAGGCTGCGGGACTGGATCCTGAACAATGCTGGGCTGGAGGCCCAGTCTATGCCCATAGCCATCCGGGTCCTGTGCCTGATGGACAGGGAGCGATGGGAGGCATATGAGAGGGAACACACCCCAAACACCTTGGAGGAAGGTGTGGAGTTTGTTCTCAGCTACCTGGAGGAAGCTATAAACAGAACAGCAGCCCAGGTAGCAGGGTCTCCAGCAGAGGAAGAATGCCTGCTGTCCCCATCTCCACCAGCAGAGGAAGAATGCCTGCTGTCCCCATCTCCACCAGCAGAGGAAGAATGCCTGCTGGTTTCCCCTTCCGAGGGAGAACTGCACCCGTCCCCTGCAAGTGAGGGAGAGCCGCACCAGTCCCCTGCAAGTGAGGGAGAGCCGCACCAGTCCCCTGCAACAAGGGGAGACTACACGCTGCTCCCACCTCTGTCACCAGGAGACTACACGCTGCTCCCACCTCCACCGCTTCCGCCACTAGGAGCAGAGCAGCAGGAGCTACACAGGCAGCATAGGTAATGTTTGAAATGCTGGATGGCTGCGACCACTGCCAACAGTTCACGCCGCATTACACAATGCCTTCCCTACTCCTTGTTCAGGGACCAGCTGAAGTACGCAATCACCTTCTCTCCATCAGGTCCTGGCTGGGAGAACACTGCTCCAATCCTTTCGTTGCTGGCATTGGTGTCTAAGAGAAAGGGTAGGCTGGAGTCAGGGGGGTTGAGTACCAGAGGCAGCTGAAGGCCCAGATGAACGGCTCCTTCTTCCGCAGCAGCTGATGCAAGGGAGCACCAATACTGGACACAAGACCCAGGAACCCTCAGAGTTGATGCTGGTCGTGGGAGTGGGCCACTCCCGTACATCGGTTACTTTAATCATCTCAGTGTTGATTCTGTCTCTGCCAATGCGATGGCCCAGGAACGTCACCTCCCTCCACTTGTCGGGCTGCAGCTTGAGCCCAGCTGCGGTCCCTTGCTGTAGCACTCTCTGCAGTGCATCGAGGGCCGTCTGGAATGTCGCCCTGTGTACTAGCAGGTCGTCTAAGTACACCAGGCACTCTTGGGGGAATATACCAACCAGGGTCTTTTCCATGAGCTGCTCAACTGTGGCGGGGACATTGCAGAGCCTGAACGGCATCACTCAAAACTGCCAGAGGCCCCGGCTAGTAGAGAAGGCAATCTTAGGTCTTGCTTTATGTGCCAGAGCTACTTGCCAGTAGCCACTCTTCAAGTCCAGCGGAGAGAACCACTTTGAGCCAGCCACCAAGCCCAGCGACTCATCGATGCAGGGAAGGGGGTATAAGTCCTTCTTGGTGAGGTAATCAACGCAGAACCGCCACACTCAGTCTTTTTTGGGAACCACCACCACGTGCTGTCCAACAGCTCAATCAAGCCCGCTTCTCTTATCTCTCTCAACACAATCTCGGCGGCTTCTTGGCAGGCCTGTGGTTAAAGATATGAGCACTATTGTATGTTCTAATAGGATCTGCGATGAAAATTGCTACTTGCGGCTGCAGTCTGGCTGTCGCAGGTTTCTGATGAAAATCAGCAATGTTGCAGCCCTGCGAAAGTTTTATGAAACCCAATTTTTTTTATTTGCGAGTTGCTTTCGATTGCGAATTGTCACAAATCGGTTTGTGAAATGGACCCCTGGAACCTTATTGAATTCACTTACACAGTAACACATATGCCCGGTAAGAATTGGGGCAGGGCCAGGAGGGATAATTCTTTAAAGCAACAGTACCCTAATGTACATTTTCAAAACTTTGACAGTGGTGCGGTGCGAGCGAGCATCCAAATTCAAGATTAAGGGAAGCAATATACGCGGCCCTATGCAGTCGCATAGGCTGCGTAGACCTAAGACCTGTGTATCATTACTAAGGCCCTCTGAAAACCACTGACACTTTCTTTAAAATTCACAGCAGTGTCATGGGTAAAGTATCATATTTTGCGAAATGTGCACAGAATTATTTTATAAATTAAGTGCACAGATTATTGTTATTTTTTTAAACAGCAAATGTAGAGATGAATGACAGCACTGACATCATCAAAATCAACGTCAAAGTTATTCAAGCACTTTACAATAGCTTGTGAAACAGTGTTGTAATTATCAGCCTGTAGGTAAAGTGTATCTGCAAGGACAGCTTTCATTTCTAGTATGTCAGGTGTATGTTCACCATTTAGGTCTTGCAAAACAAATACAATGTGTAAACCTATGAACAGGCTGTCTCGTGTGGTGACATCAGGCAAAGAAATGCAGGACACAGAATGGTGAGTGAATGCGCTGTTGCAACGGTTTATATAAATAAAACAAAGATTTAAACAAAACAAAAAACACTAGCACAAAACAAAAAATGGGCACGTTGGCCAAATAAATAGACAGACAAGACAGTGGACAAACAAGTATCATGCTGAGCTGTTTCAGCACAACTAGCAATAGTTATTTGTTATTTGTTATTTATTCGTTCATTCATTCATTTATTCTCTCTCTCTCTCTCAAATTCAAATTCAAAAAATGCTTTATTGGCATGACAAAATGGAATTGAGTTTTGCCAAAACAATGCAACAATGAACATTATCACAAAACAAGCCAGACAATACAATACAACAACCACCCTCCAATTTCCCTCCCTCTCTGTATTTACAGTGGACATGGGTGCGCATGAGTGCCTGTTCCCCGTGCTCCAGGGTGTCTACAGCAGGGTCTGTCTCTCTGTCTCTGGCAGGCAGCTACATACTGGGCAGCTAGCTCTGGTGTCTGCTGCTCCTCTCCTAACAGAAGTGGCCTCTCTCTCTCTCTCTCTCTCTCTCTCTCTCTCTCTCTCTCTCTCTCTCTCTCTCTCTCTCTCTCTCTCTCTCTCTCTCTCTCTCTCTCTCTCTCTCTCCACTGCAAATGGAAGTCACCGTTTTTTGTTTCTTTGCAAGTAAGGCAGTCGCAGTACTGCTCTGGATTTCCGCCTTTCAGTTTTAGTGAATACCTGAATCTAAATGCCTGTCAACAGACAATTTTTGGTAGTTATCTACAGTAGCGTTGCAGGATGTACAGAAGAGCTTACCTCTATCACTGAGTAAAACTCCTGCTGGATACTGCTTTACGCGATCAGCTGCAGACACATTTTTTAGCCTTTTTAGAGAAATCCATTTTCTTGTTTACAATGTGTACTATTTTAATTTCCCACCTAGATTGCATATAGTCACATAACATAATCACTGCACGCACTACGCAGGCACACAGCAGAGCTGTACAGTTTTTGTTAATGTGATTTTTTTTTGTATGAAATACAAATAATAATTATGAAATCATTTATTTTTATTTCTTAAGAATATTGTAAAAATTACGGTATTGGGCTAATTTCACAATTTCTGCGCAGCCATTTAAATCGTGATTTACACAGAGCCTAAATCATTACATATTGTATTGTGTTTGAGTTTGATTTTCAAGAGATGTGCTGTGTCAGTATTCCATTTATCTGTCATGCACTTCCATGTCGATCTCACAATCCAAGTTTCAAAGAAATACATGCTATAGCAACGTTTTTTTTAAAAACCTGGTCTAGACAATCCTCGTTATACTGCCCCTGTTCTAATGCCACCCTTGCATTCCGCCATGCATGACACACTGTTGCCAACTTCCAGTTTTTGTAGTTTCTTGTATTTTTTATGACCCTCGCTATTCAGCCATCCTTGCTATATCACCAAGCACCAGTTTGGTACCAGAATAGGTTTAATGGCAATACATGTTGGATTTAAAATTAAAATTGCACATGTGAGACCAGGCTCTGATTTGTGGAATTAGAATTCACAGCATAACAGGTACATGTTGCAAATATGTGCATGTACTAGTTACATTTCAAAACATAGGCCGGAATTAAATTGAAGTTCATGTTGTCACCATCAATATACTTTATAATGACAGCACCTTCAAGAGTCATTTATTGACCTGCTTAAACATTACTATATACAGCACCACTGTTTTGACCATTAAAATAATGGAAATACATGAGATTAAGTCATTTACTGGAGGATATTTCTCTATGATTTTAGTCATAGAATGCAGTCTTCTGGAAGACATTGAAAAACACTGTCTATATTCCTTAACCTCACCATGTAACATCTGTTGCTAAATTCTTAATCCTTTCCCCAGACAATGCAGTACATTTTTTAAGTTTAGCCATAAGTCTGCATTTCTAGTAATGAGATGTTTTATAAATAACTCATAGCAGGAGGCATTCTAACCAGGGAACTTTTAATTGCTTCTTTGCTCATAAGAAACTCTAATCCAAGTTCATGGAATAAGGACTGTAACCTTTAACTGAATCACAAATTACCCTGACCATAAACGTTCTTCCTCTTAGGAAATTGACAATCATCACTGTGTAAGCAAACTCACACGTTTTTGCAACTATGGTACTTCCAAATTATAAAATATATCTTAAAACTGTAGAATTAATCTATATAAGAGAAGTATAAAAAAAAAGTTGCCTTTTGCTAGGATCTGCTGAATCGTATTTTATACACAGTATATATTTAGCTGATCCTTTTTGTTGTACATGTACTTGTCTTAAGCTACACTATACTTTTTACATGCCATTTTCATTATAATGGTAACATTTTATGAAAAACTGAAATGGGACAAGTCAGCTGATGATCAAACTGGTAAACATAGGGAACAGTGGAAACACTGTAACCAAGAAGTAGATTTCAAAATACGTTTACTTATAACAAAGAAATGATAAAGCAAAATACGAAAATCAAAGGTTGTTAACACAGGGAGCAATACCATGTAGCTCAGGCACCAAGCAACGCTCGTCATGTGTGTCACTTCTTCCCCTCCTCCGGCTGACTGCAACCTTTTATAAAAACCTGCCTTACAGGTAAATCAATGAGTTAATTTGATTAATAAAAACAAGTGTTTATTGGCCAACCAATCAAGGGGCTGGTTTCCTCCATTTCGGTCACATTATCTCAAGGCTGGAATGGAGGGAACCAAAAAGAATTTCAATCCTATCCCTGCCAAACCACCAACCAAATTGCAACATTAATTCCAATAATGTGACAGGGGCCACCTCACCCTGCCACAAAGCTATTCAAAAAACATTTCATTTTGATGGTAGAAATGCAGTTTGCATTCATGAACATGTTGTAGACTGTTGTTCGTTTCTTTAAAATAGTCTGTTTGTAAATGGGGCACGTGTGTCAAATGAAACGATTTCACAGAAGAGTAACATCTGTTTCAATGAAAGTTGATGTACTGAGTTGGTACATGGATAAAACAAAGCACAGAGAATTAGGGTTCTCAAGTATCGCTACTTTCAAAGATGAAAGGTTAAAGTTTCAGTCTCTGGCTGTTATCAAACAGATTTTCTTTAAAGGGGAACCCAAGTGCATTTTTTTGTTCTATAAAAAACACTAAAAAATGTTCTTCCTATTCTGATTTGACATAAAAATATAAATATTGGATTTTGTATTGGATCTTTCTGGGTTACAAATAGCATTACATTACATTACAGTAGGTTTCTTTTAAATTTAACATTGCCTCTGTAACAGGGGAGATCTGTGCTGACTATCTTGTGCTTGCGTGGTACTGCAGGAAGGGGGCAGCAGCCTCGTAGATCCACCTGTCAGTCATGGCAGTGACACTGAGAGGTGGGGAAGAGGGTGTGTGGGCTTTCCCTCTCTCTGAGTGGCTGACCCTATAAGATAACGCTCTATTGTTCCCTCAGCCTGCCCCTCTAAAACGAAACTAGCCAGATGGCGGAAGGTCTGCTGACTAAGCATGGCCAGAGAAGAATAAGCACAACAAAAAATTAATTAAAAAGAAAAAGAAAAATAATTTTTAGGCGCGGGGAAAAACTTGGGCAGAACCCTGAACAGTACGAGCAAGTTGAGGGAACCGATAAGCATAGGACGGAGACCCGGGCCGTGCCGATGGCGACAGTTGGGGTAAAGCTGCCGAGTGCAACACCTTTATTTTGTAGTGTTATTACTGTGTTTTATTTTCCTTTTTTCTTTCGCCTTTTGTTTTCATTGTTATTTTTGAGCACTTGTATGTGCACTGGACTGTGTTCCAGCATTGGTAACCCTGTGGTCCTGTTTACTGTTGCCAGTATTCAGGCCATGGACAACAGCGCCCTCTGCGGGTAAAAATAAATCAGTTTGCCTGAGCAGTATTACAAATAAAGTTCTGTCTCTGTGTCAGTGAATTGCCCACCACCCTGAATGAATAATGATAGTTTATTCAATTATCTAAAAACACTGAAAAAGTACACAAAATATACAGGAGTCATTAACGCTTTAATCCTCCTTGCCTATGCCTTCAAGGTTGTCAGTCAGTGAAGGCAGTGAAGTCAAGGTTGTTAGTCAGTGAAGGCAGTGAAGTGTCCTGGATGTTAAATATGTCTTGCAATGGAGGTGACAAGATTGCACAAGCTTTCAACCAACCACACATATACTCCAGAAATCCACAAGCCACATTTACAGCATTTCTAGCAGCGAGGACTAGAAAACTCTTAGTGATGCCTTATATATTTTTTTACTGTAAAAGGTTATGTATTTAATTGCACGCAGATCAATGTAATGTAAAGCAGGGGTTCCCAAACTTTCCACACCCACGACCCACCTATTAAGCCAGACAATTGTCTGCGACCCACCATCAATGAAACCGTGTGTGATATACCCAAAAAGCAAAGCACTATAAACTAATCATGACGTTTTAAATTACTTTGCCAAAAAACCTGCATAGTATTACATTTAAAAGTATCTCTAGAAAAGTGACCATTTTAAATGTAAAACATAAAGTAACAAAATATTAAAAACCTGCCCCTCAAGAAACATGCATAGTAACACCAACCTTTAACCATACACAACCAATTTTTGGCTTTTTAGTTTGCTTTTTTGAAAACATAAATATTTAATAAAATAGTACATTTCAAGCACTTTCACTTTAGTTTTGAGACACACACGCTTTTTCACAATTATGCTTTTCGATTGTTATCGAACTATTTGCATTACAATTACGTTGCAGTTATGTACTTAAGAACAAACATCAGAAAAGCATACCCGTTTTAACCTTGCTGCTCAGAGTGAAGGGTGCTGCTCAGTGTGAAGGGTGTTGCTGCTCAGTGTGAAGGGTGTTGCTGCTCAGTGTGAAGGGTGTTGCTGCTCAGTGTGAAGGGTGCTGCTCAATGTGAAGGGTGCTGCTCAGTGTGAAGGGTGCTGCTGCTCAATGTGAAGGGTGCTGCTCAATGTGAAGGGTGCTGCCTAATGTGAAGGGTGCTGCTCATTGTGAAGGGTGCTGCTGATCAATATGAAGGGTGCTGCTCAATGTGAAGGGGGCTGCTCAGTGTGAAGGGTGCTGCTGCTCAATGTGAAGGGTGCTGCTCAATGTGAAGGGTGCTGCTCAGTGTGAAGGGTGCTGCTGCTCAATGTGAAGGGTTGATGTAACTTTAAAAAGAGGATGGTGAGTAAGTAGATTCAAGAAACTGCACAGAGTCCTTTTCTTCAGTCAGTTGTTATGTTTATTGAAATATGCAGGGAGTCTGGTCCCAGGTACAGGACACAGAATACTCGTTCTTACAATTGTTGCATGACATTAAATACCCTTCTGCATAGGTGTCTCTCTCCTCCTCTTTCTCTGACACTTAACCAATAGAAAAGGTACAACTCATTATCCTGTTAACATATATTTCATTTTGTGTGAGTGTGTGTATGTGTGTGTGTGTGTGATCTAGTGTGACGACCTCTGAACTCAGTGCTTTCTTCAGACCCTGGTGTCACAAAGGTCCATACATCTGGTTTTTGTCATCTTCTTGAGACCTTTTCTCTTTGGATCTCTCTGAAGTCTTAGAGCCTGGCTCTTTGGTCTCCTTGAAAATTAGCTTTATGACCCCGTCATAAACCAGCTGTATTTTCTAAGCAAAAACCTGTTAACTAGTTTTATAACCCAGTGGACTCCCGAAGGGCAAGCTTCTTTCATGTCAGGGCTGGAGATCAAAGGACTTGTTTGTACAGCCGTGTGCTGCTGGCCAGCCATTTGCTTTGACACAAATGAATCTTAACTTCTCTACCATATTGCAGCTTTCATCTATCACAGCAGTGCTTGCATTTTTGGAACTAACAGTTTTTTCTATCCAATGTTAAATCACTTTTCAGAAAAATAACATGAATACAGCCGTCATTCCTCATGCGTAGCAAACTGCTATTCAATACTTGTTCCATGTTTTCCAACAAGGGTGCTGCTCAGTGTGAAGGGTGCTGCTCATTGTGAAGGGTGCTGCTCAATGTGAAGGGTGCTGCTCAGTGTGAAGGCTACTGCTCAGTGTGAAGGGTGTTGCTGCTCAGTGTGAATGGTTCGTCTCATTGTGAAGGGTGCTGCTCAGTGTGAAGGGTGCTGCTCAGTGTGAAGGGTGCTGCTCAGAGTGAATGGTGCTGCTGCTCAGAGTGAAGAGTGCTGCTGCTCAGTGTGAAGGGTGCTGCTCAGTGTGAAGGGTGCTGCTGCTCATTGTGAAGGGTGCTGCTCAGTGTGAAGGGTGATGCTCATTGTGAAGGGTGCTGCTCAGTGTGAAGGGTGCTGCTGCTCAATGTGAAGGGTGCTGCTCAGTGTGAAGGGTGATGCTCATTGTGAAGGGTGCTGCTCAGTGTGAAGGGTGCTGCTGCTCAATGTGAAGGGTGCTGCTGCTCATTGTGAAGGGTGCTGCTCATTGTGAAGGGTGCTGCTCAGTGTGAAGGGTGCTGCTGCTCATTGTGAAGGGTGCTGCTCAGTGTGAAGGGTGCTGCTGCTCAGTGTGAAGGGTGCTGTTGCTCATTGTGAAGGGTGCTGCTCACTGTGAAGTGTGCTGCTCAGTGTGAAGGGTGCTGCTCACTGTGAAAGGTGCTGCTGCTCATTGTAAAGGGTGCTGCAAAGATCAACAACACCTGAACAAATGTACTTATGTCTTCCATTTTTACAGTCAATCCATGGATGGGCCTCCTGTTTCCTCTGTCCACACATCAGGCCACGGGCATGACAGAGTTGAATCAGGCCCTGTGGATATCGAAGCCGCTGGATTCGAAGGTGTCTCATTTCCAGCGGAATCCTCGGATGTCTTGCGCAGTGTGGTAGTGATGGAGTGAGGGTCATTGCCGCCTTCTGTACATTTCTTGAAAAAAGTTGATATACTTTTTTGTTTAGCACCCATGTCTTATAACTATTTTGTTTCTTCTTCACTCATGATTCAAAGTTGCAGTAGCAAAACATTGTGACACTTAACCGATGTGACACATGCATCATTTTAGTTTTTGAAGTGGCGGTGTAATGGCAAATTCCCCCTCCCCCATAAAAGTATATTAACAAACATTATTAATACACGTCAAGACAACCATTGGTGTGTATGTATGAGACTAAATGAGTTAATAAAATGTATTCAAATTAGGTTCAGGGTTTCAATATAATAATTACAAATAATAACAATGTTACGCATAAATACGTAAACATACACACACGTGCATGTAGGGTTTAATTATGATTATATATATATTAGATAGATAGATAGATAGATAGATAGATAGATAGATAGATAGATAGATAGATAGATAGATAGATATAGGAGCACAGTGCAGCTCTGACCTGGATTTCAGGTGGCGGAGCATCGCTCCGGTGCACTCGATCAGCACTACACCCCTGATTGGGGGCTTTTTGGGGGTGAAGGTGGGGGCCCCACTATAGAATCTGATGCGATTAAACTGTCTTTCATTTTTTCTATATATATAATATTATTAAAATAGGTAAAATGAAGATGGAACAGAATATTGTACAGATGACGTTTAGATTTAACAAAAACAATGTTATTTTGATTCTTACACCCTTGCATGTATAGACGTTGTGTGAAGGGTGCTGCTCATTGTGAAGGGTGTCATGACCCCTTGGTTAACTAGTGCAACCGCTCCTCCAATCCATGGCTGTCACGTCATTTCCCTTCCGGGTCGATGATTTAGTGTGTAGTAGCTCCGCCCCCTTTCTAGATGACCGACGTCCTTCTAACCCTGGGAATAAATGGTCTGGCCATCCAGTCCAGGGCACTCTGTACCCTTTACACAGCGCCCTCACAGGTCGGGAGAGAGATTTATCACCAAGAATCATTCTTTCTCTGTCACACTTGTGTATTTCAAACTATTTATTTGATTGTTTATTAGTAGTAGTATTTAGTTGTTTCATAAATAAGTATACATTTGAAACATTTTACGTGTGTGTTTACTTAAGCACAACAACTAATTACATTCAGAAAAATAATCCATGTGATCTTCCTTGGTATGTTCTGATAACATTGCGAGTAGGTGTGTGTTTTGGAGTGATTGTGCTTGGTATTTTCTGATAATATTGTGAGTAGATGTTGTGTGTTTTGGAGTGATTGTGCTTGGTATTTTCTGATAATACTGTGAGTAGGTGTCGTGTGTTTTGGAGTGATTCTATGTAACTGGTGTCAGGGATGACAATATATTATATTACACTTTTTCCAGGTGCAATGTGATCACTTCAACAGATGGGCACACACGGGTACTCTGCTGGAGAGTTAACAAATAGTGATTTTTCATTTATGTACAAAAAATGTGTCCTCAATGGGTAGAAGAATGTCTTTGCTTTGTTATTTTTTGTGTTTGTAATTAAGGTGTAAAGGTATGCTACTATTTTTTTATTTACTGCACCTTATATACTCGTTGCATACTGTAATTTGTTCAATTGTTGTTGTACCTAAGATGCATTTGTAACTGTACTTATTCTGTATCTAATATGTTGTTACCACTGTAAGTTTATAAATAATAACTTCCTCGATATGCTGGTTGTGATCTATCTACCCTGCAATCTAAAACTACACACAAAGCCTTGTTTTCTGTGTTAGAAGCATCTACATTCCACTTCCAAATACACATCGCCGTTATCAAGTTAATTTTCCTGCCCCTGCAAATGAGCTATCCAGGCTTCAGTCGAAACACATTTCTTATTATCATTATCATCTCCAAGAAAGAGCATCGACAGTGACTTAACTCCACATCGCTGTAGTTACAGCACGGCAATTATTGAATTTAGCTGCGTTTAAAAGTTGAACACCCAATGCACGTCTGTGTAGGACTCGGAGGGGCGTTCCTAACAGAGTCTATTTCATCAGCCAGTCTGTATTACAATGTGTTGACCTAATAGGGGGAAGGGTTCTCACGATGTCATTCCTTTTTTTTAATTTTTTTTTCCATTTCCTGAGCCACGCTGCAATACAGATTTGTTTTCTTCAAAAATATTACAAATTGCGCTGCATTTGAGATTCCTGTACAACGGAACAAAGCTTATATAAAATCTTGGTGGGAGAAAAAGTCCAACACAACTAGACCCCTGTCAACACGACATCAACATCTTGAACAGGATCACACATTTCAGGAAGTGGAGGTAAGGGGACATGTAGCCTTAGTATATTTTCTATTAAACACATATTTGCGGCAAAACGGAGCCCCACGTAACTGAAAGCAGGGACTTATCATTTGTTAAATACTTAAGATGTTTCAATTTAAAATAATGGAAGTGAAGTCAGAGTATGGTATGACACTTGAAATCATTGTTTCCGTGATGCTCGATAAAGCTAAATTACCGGCACTTTGCTTTAAATTTAGTGCAGTTTGGGAGTAAACACACCTATACATTTATTTTTCAATATTCAAGTCAAAGATTGAAATCTAAGTTATTCATATATTTCCTACTGTAAGATTAGAAGCTTTCGACTAGATTTTTTTTTTTTTGGTTCCAAGCACCGGGACACGTGTTTGTAATTTTTGTATTGAGCATTTATTTATTTTTATTTTATTACAGTATGTCCGCAACCCGCTTTTGTCAAATTATTTTATTCAGTTACAGTATTAATTACTTCAACCAAGTTTTAATTTACTGAATTAAAACTTGGTGAACATTAAGGAATGTTGCAGATATTTCACTCTGTATTTGGAACTTCAAAATTGCTAAATATGTGAGGTTCACCATGTTGTTGTTTTAACAGAATAATTATTTTCTAACTTGATGTTGTTGTTTTAACAGAATAATTATTTTCTAACTTGATGTACAATAATCTTAATGAGAAGTCGCATCCACGTGGGATTGTGATGTTTTTTTTAAAAAAAACCCTAGTGGTAGGCCTATTTTTTGCACATTTTTCAAGTTTCATATCGCAATGGATAATTAACCCTAACATATAGACAGTTTTAAACGATCTTGTTGCACCTTTTTTTCCTTGTTAAAAAAGCGAAAACATTTTTTCTGGAAGACAGGTCTAACTGTTCATTTGCAATCTTATAAGCAGCATCAACTAGCCTATGGCACTGCCTTGAAATTAGCTAGATCATCATTTTTCTCTAACCTTATTGAAGGAGGTAGTGGTAATTCTAAGCTGCTTTTCTCTACTATTCATCATATGTTAGAGCCAGCATGTACACTTTCATTACCACCCTTTATTGACCAGTGTAAAAGTTTACTGGAGTTTTTGACAGAATAAAATTGACAATATTAAACTTCAAATTCTTTTAAAACTGATGCTGCTCTAACTGCTGATCTTGCTGTCTTTACTCAGACTCTTTTAATTGATTTTGTAGAGGTTACTCCCTTATGTTTATATGAGCTAGTTGTTAAAATGAATTCTACCACCAATTCTCTTGATCCTGTTCAGCCCCTTTTAAGACTTGTTTCTCAGTTTTGTGTTCTTTTGTTACTAGCTTAATTAATGAATCACTGAGATCTGGTCTTGTGCACTCACTTCTCAAATTGGCTGCTGTTACTCCTGTACTGAAAAAAACAAATCTAGGTACTGAGGCTTTATGTAATTACAGGCCAATTTCAAATGTACCTTTCTTGGAAAACATTTTAGAATGGGTGGTAGTGTCCCGCTTCAGTCTCATCTAGTGCTTAATCAGCTTCATGAACCTTTCCAATCTTTCTGGTACTGTCCTTCAGTGGTTCACTTCCTACTTGTCTAATAGAAAGCAGTTTGTTACCTTAGGTGGGTTTAAGTCTGATGTCAGTTCTCTTCCATCTGGTGTTCCACAGGGTTCCGTTCTGGGACCGGTATTATTCAATATTTACATGCTTCCACTTAGTCAAATAATCAGAAGCCATGGCAGTCATTATCACTGCTATGCTCATGACACACAAATTTATCTGCAGACTAAACCTGATGTTTCTTTGGCTGTTTCTGCACTCAATAACTGTTTAGCTGATATAAAACTTGGATGCAGCAAAATTTGTTGCAATTAAACTGTAATAAAACAGAGGTCTTGTTATTGGGTTCTCCCCTTCAGGTTAGCACAGCTGGTCATTTTAAATTGGTTATTGATGGGTGTGAGATCAGTCCAACCTCTGAAGTTACTAACCTAGGCGTGAGGCTGGATTCTACCCTTTCTTTTGAGGCTGAACATCTGCAAAGTGTCCTCCTTTCATTTACAAATCATTGCTCACCTTAGATCATCTTTATCTTTGCCTGATGTTGAGAAACTAATACATGCCTTTATTTCATCAAGGTTGGACTATTGTAATGCTCTGCTTTCTGGTGTCTCTTCAGAACTCATTCATAGGCTGCAGTATGTGCAAAATAGTGCTGCACGGGTTTTGACGAGAACAAGAAAGCGTGATCACATATCTTCAATCGGCATCTCTTCATTGGTTGCCAGTAAAATTTAGAGTCGATTTAGAAGATCTTGCTGCTGACTTTTAAAACCTTACATGGCCTTGCCCCAATCTATTATAAGGACATGCTCTCTCATTATGTACCGCAGCAGAGTCTGCGGTCTGCCAGTAGTGCTCAACTGTTTATGCCTAGGGCAAGACTGTGCACTTTGGCCCCTCGCCTCTGGAATAACCTGCCTGGACAGTTGAAGGACTGTGAAACTATTTAGGCTTTTAAATCTGGACTAAGGACTTCTTTATATCAACTGGTGTTTTTGTAATGTTTTTATTGTTTTTAGGTTTGTTTTAATCTTTCTATAAAGTGCTTTGACATTTCTGTAATGAAAGGTGCTATATAAAATACATCTATAATCTTTTGCTTATTTTACATGGCTTGCATGCAGCTATTTAGGGAAGTGCTGTTTTGAAGCGTGCTCTCCCTCCCTGGAAGTGGTAGGACTCTGGGGTTTTAAGCTTGTATAAAAAGGGGTTAAAGTTGTGTAAAAATCACAATTGTTGTCTTGTTTTGTACAAGGATTGCTGATAGTGAGCTACAGACGTATCCGTTTTGGAACTGGAATGTTTATCTACAATGATTTAAATGGTTGCCAAACATGTGTCTGCAAAGTTACTCGTGTGCATTATAATCAGGTGTGGTAAAATCCAGCGTGGCGCATAGATCCTGTCCAACATAATAAACTGTTGATTTAGTTATAAACCTCAGTGTTTTTTGTTTCCGTGTTTGTGCATTGCTAATAATTTTGGTGTCTGGGGGTTACCCCAGAGTGGTTAAACAGTACGTGTAACTGTGCTGCTCTGGCCTTTGGGGCGTGTGTGACTGAATATCAGGCCTGTAAATCTGTTTTATTAGGGTAATAGGACAGAAAGGTAACATTTGTTACATTTACTACAATAAAAATTATAATAAAAATGGTTTTAAAAAGACCAAATTACCTTTTTTTGATTACGTATTATTTTGCAGGACAGCGCTATAAGATCATTATCTTTATATAAAAAAATGTGCACTGATTAATCTACCGGTCAATCAACTAATGCCCACAAATTAACTGATCAAAATGTATCGCGTGACAGAGGTCACATTAACACAAAATTTTGCAGGACGCACAGAATGCGAAAGAGACGCAGACATGTATATTTGTAGTCATCTATTACACTGCAGCAACATGACCGTAAAATACTTGTTTTAAATGGTTTATTCAGTCTTTTCAAAAGCGAGAGTGTCTTGAGGCACGCTGATTGGTTTATTAAATCTTTCCAGAACTGCCGTCCTATCATTGACTCGTTTTGTATTTTGATTTCCACCAGTGCACCTCATTGCTAAAATGGCATGTAAACAAAACTGTGAAATATGCCGCTCTTTCTCTTGCTACAAAAGTTGTAAATATTTCTTGCTCTTGAAAAAAACCTGAATCTGACACAAGTTGCCAAGGAATTTGATGTCTCCCGTTCTGGTGAGTTGCTTCACCATTCTGTTTAAATAATGTGCATGTCTTGTATATCGCTGCTGCATTTTAACATGTGTAGGGGTGGTGTGTCAATTTAGTTTGACAGTTAGTTTGTCTGTTACTTAATTATTATAGTTTATTACCATACACATACTTATTCACTTAAGTTCATATGTTGATGCACGTGCATCATGACAAGTAATAAATAGTAATAAGCAGTGTGGAGTAGTGGTTAAGGCTCTGGACTCTTGACCGGAGGGTCGTGGGTTCAATCCCAGTTGGGGGACACTGCTGCTGTACCCTTGAGCAAGGTACTTTACCTAGATTGCTCTAGTATAAGCCCAACTGTATAAATGGGTATGTGGCAGGAAATGACCGAGGTTGGGACTCAGAGACAGTTTGAAGTTCAAAATAAAGCTTTTTAATAAACAAAAATAATCAAATAAATAAACCGACACGAGGGCCAAACAAAAAGGTTTTCAACAGAAATAGACAATAAACACAAAACAAAACTTATAACCAAATAAGACTTCCAGGCTGGGCGTTGCCTTCACTGGTTACCAAGCAAAAAAACAGCACACACAGAAAAAACTTTCTAGAACTCTCCTTCCCCAAAGGGGAGGCTGAGGCCTCCTTTTATGCCAGGTGGCTGGGTCCTTAATTGAATGATTAATGGGTTGATTGCTCCCACCTGACGCAATCAATCTTTGCAGGGAGGAGAATTTAACTCCTTCCCTGCCAGTATTTCTAAGGGCAGAGCCCTGCTCTGCCACAGGGTAATTGTATGTAAAAAATAATGTGATATCATGTAACAATTGTAAGTCGCCCTGGATAAGGGCGTCTGCTAAGAAATAATGTAATGTAATTTATTGATTCGTCTTGTGTCTGGTGGTGAACTCCGTCTTGCTTCCCGAGAGGGGTTCTCTTAGCCGGAGACTACTGTACTACAGTGACCAAAGCAGTAGTAATACAGAAAAATGCAAATTAAAAATACATTCTTATAATTCTGAATGGGAGATGAAGTATCCGTGGCTTGTTTATCGAGATGGCAAGATGTACTGTAGTGTGTGAAAGAGCTGCTGGGCATACACACACAGATGTACAGATTTTCAAGAATCTTCACTTAAGACACAGACACGGCGATGCTGTTATTGCAGAAAAAGATGAAAACACACGTAGATGAAGGCAACAGACACTGCTTAGAATCCCGTCTCGTTGTCATGGGAACTGTTGGTATACTAGCATAAAGTGTGTCTGTATTCATATGTGTGTTTATACAAAGTAGGCTTGTAACGATAATCAAGTTTTATCTTTTGATTGGGACCCCACGATAACAAATCGATAATATTTTAATGAAATTGAATATTCCATGAAATTAAAAACGTGTCTTGTATATATTAACTTACTGTCAAGAACGTAATCTATGTTGTTGCTTCTAAAAGTTACTGAGAATGTGTCTGTGAACAAATACAGGATGATGATGCAGAGATCAAGAGTAACCTATTATTTTGTTTTAAGTGACCAAACTGTAGCGTCTGTCTTAAGCGAAACTAATAATATTTATCATTACTACGTTGTCAAGTGCCGCTGTTTCAGAAAACCTTTTTTTTTTACCTTTTCGTTTTGAAGCAATGCACTATCCGCAACCTTTTTCGTTTTTGATTGCTGTCTGAGTCTAAATGCTGCTGGATCGTAGCTTGATGTATGTGATCCGATGAAACATTGCAGGTTGTACAAAATAGTTTGCCACCAGTAGAATGCAAAACAAAAATCATTATAAAGCAAACATAGAATTACGATTTTAAATTGGGAGGTTTATCTTTTATAAAAATCCCCAAATCCAAGCAGGTCATGCTTTGTGGGCAGCAGTGTGGAGTAGTGGTTAGGGCTCTGGACTCCTGACTAGAGGGTTGTGGGTTCAATCCCAGGTGGGGGACATTGCTGCTGTACCCTTGAGCAAGGTTTTATTGTTTATTTAGCAGATGCCTTTATCCAAGGCGACTTACAGAGACTAGGGTGTGTGAACTATGCATCAGCTGCAGAGTCACTTACAATTACATCTCACCCGAAAGACGGAGCACAAGGAGGTTAAGTGACTTGCTCAGGGTCACACAATGAGTCAGTGGCTGAGGTGGGATTTGAACCGGGGACCTCCTGGTTACAAGCCCTTTTCTTTAACCACTGGACCACACAGCCTCCTAAGTACTTTACTTAGATTGCTCCAGTAAAAACCCAACTGTATAAATGGGTAATTGTATGTAAAATTAATGTATAAAAAATAATGTAATTGTATGTAAAAATAATGTGATATCTTGTAACAATTGTAAGTCACCCTGGATAAGGGTGTCTGCTAAGAAATAAATAATAATAATAATATATAAATACTTGCAATCATAATTGTCAAGGCTCTGCTGTTACCATAGACACGGTCTGAAGGGAAAGGGAATCTCTGACTAGCACTTGCGCAGATGTATAATTTGGAGCGAGTCTGTAGTGACCGAGCAAGTAAGAATTAGACAGTCAGGAGTACGAAAAAGCAGACTGACGTTTTATTCTCCCGCCATCTTGGCACTATATCTTTTCACAACACTCGTTACATTTTCGTATCCCATTTTCTACTAGCGCCCTCAAACGGACGAAGCTGAATATTATTATTTAAGTTTGTAGACACAACATTTCCCCTGTTTGTAGAATCAACCATATATTTAAACAGTAACCTTCCCTGTATAAACACTAAATAATAACATCATGTAACGTAAATTAATAATCACCAGTAAGCCCTGTATTACTAGACTGTAAGGAAAATTATTCAACTTACAAATGGTTTATATTTATTTCGTTTCTGTCCAGTTCACATTTGCTATTGAACATAGTCCTTGAGCCAAGCTGGGTTACGTCTTATCCGTTGTGTTCTTGCTGGTGCATCTGAAGGTGTTCCAAGGCGTTTCGGTACTTGAACTGTGGTTGAAGTTGGTGTAAGTGACAGTTGGCATAACAGTCTTAAGTGATTTTGGCCATCCGTGTGCAATCTGGTTACGTAAAGCACTGTTTAGGGCAAGCTGCACAAGCCGAAGCAAAATCAGAGACTGAGAGCGAACTATGCACAGTGGAAAGTAAAGCAATGAATTCAGGTTCCATGTCCAGTTCCGAATCAGGAGCAGCAGGTAAAGGTGGTCTGGAGAGGCAGTCAGCAGTTGCATTCTGAGAACCTGGAGAGCAAAGCAACCGTGTCGACCATCTGGCAATGCGCATTCCTGCGCGTCCTATGCCTTTAGTGGCAAGCAATGTAGTCAGTGCTTGATGATCCGTGCGAAGAGTAAAGCGGCTGCCCCACAAGTACGTTCTCCATTTTTCCACTGCCCAAACACAAGCAAGTGCCTCTTTCTCAGCTGTTGAGTATTTGCGTTCAGCAGCAGAAAGCGTGCGTGAAGCAAACGCTGCTGTACGTTCAGTTCCATCCGTGTGTATCTGAGTTAAGACTGCGCCCAAGCCGTAGTCGGAAGCATCGGTAGAAACTAACGTTTGCAAAGCAGGGTCGAAAATAGCAAGTGCGGAACTGTACACAATCAGGTGTTTAATTTGCTCAAAGCTGCGCTGTGTATCATCAGTCCATACGAATTCCATCTCCTTCCTGAGACAAGCACGCATAGCTTCAACCACAGTGGCATAATTCGGCAAGAATTTTGAGTACCACGAGGTAAGTCCCAGAAAAGAACGTAGTGTAGATGCATCAGTTGGGGCAGGTGCATTAAGGATAGCAGCGACATGTTCAGTGTTGGGCAGTAGTCCGTTTGCAGTGATCACATGACCGAGAAAGCGGAGACTGTCCTGGTGAAAAGTACATTTCTCAGCATTGAGTTGTAATCCTGACTCTTCCAGTCGTTGTAAAACAGCCTGCAGGTTACGGTCGTGATCAAGTGAAGATTCCCCATATATTATGATATCATCTAAGTAGTTTTGCACTCCAGGAAGTCCTTGCAGGATTAATGACATCATTTTCTGAAAGGCAGCTGGAGCCGATGCTAACCCGTAGGGCACACGGCAGTACCTGAACAGTCCTTCATGCGTAATAAACGCAGTTAAGTCACGGCTCTCTTCATGCAAAAGAACCAGATGGTAAGCACTCTGTAAATCAATAGTAGAAAAGATAGTGGCACCTCGGAGTTCAGAAAACAGTTCTTCAATGTGTGGAAGCGGGTAGCTATCAATGATAATGGCCTTGTTAGGTTCACGTAAGTCCACACACAACCGATTGTCCCCAGATTTCTTTTGAGTAACCACAATAGGTGAAACCCAGGCAGACGCATCAATACGCTCTATGATGTCAGCATCCAGCAATCGTTGTATTTCAGCCGAGACTGCGCTTCTGACAGATAGCGGCAGCCGGCGTAACTTTTGTTGCACAGGAGTCACGGTAGTATGGATCTTAACACTGTGCACAAAGCCCTTCGCGCATCCCACCATCTTAGGGTTGCTGGAACTGGAAGCAGACAACTGTAACACAGGTGCAGGCAAAGTAGATTTGGAAGACTGAACTGTATTCCCTGAAATTTGTAAGTGTAAAGCAGTTACTAAGTCCATGCCTAGTAAGGGAGTGCCTAGCTTGACGATATAGAAAGTTGCTGGAGCAGTTACATCATCGTGCAGTACTTGTGCGGAAAGACAACCGAGCACCGGTAAGTTAGTTTTTGTGTAGGTGACAAGTTTCACTGTAGGTGGTGTCAGAGGAGAGTCACTGAAGTAACGCAGGTAAAGGCTTTCAGGCAGGACTGATACAGAAGCGCCAGTGTCAACAACAAGGTCAATAGGGTATGCGATTGCATCCGACATTTGAATAGTAATAGTGCACACTATTTTATTTTTTCTTTGCACGGTGTCATGTAAGCACAGAACTGTAAGCTCTGGAACTTTCACTTTAGGGTTATTCACTTTAGGGTTAAAGTAGGTTTTTAATGTGGCAACAGCGTCATCATACGTCGTCCCTGTATCTGGCAACGTGTAAAAGATCCGCTGTCCTTCTGTCCCCAAGCAGTGAAGCAGGACTGCATGTTTTCTTGTCTCAGGCCAGTCATCCCCCGTAGCATTGATAACAAGTAGGTAGTTATCAAACATCTTCATCCATGTCGGGAACGATATTGCAGGCTCCCCAACACACGGAAGAAATAAAGCAGGTAGCGGAACAGCAGCCGTAGCCATCCTCGTCGCCAATTTGTAGTGACCGAGCAAGTAAGAATTAGACAGAGTCAGGAGTACAAAAAAGCAGATGGACGTTTTATTCTCCAGCCATCTTAGCACTATATCTTTTCACAACACTCGTTACATTTTCGTATCCCATTTTCTACTGGCGCCCTCAAGCGGACGAAGCTGAATATTATTATTTAAGTTTGTAGACACAACAGAGTCGTTTGGGAAGATACCTTCGTTAAGAATTGGCTGTTTATTCCTTTTCCTTTTGTGGAAAATATGGCTTGTTTGCTTCTATTTTGTATTATAAACCTGTTGGATGAATACAACTGGAATGCTGTCTTCTGATTAGTTGCTGTAGAGGGAATTAATGGCCAGGAACTGCCCTCAGAATGTCCACACAACCATCACTGATAAAATACAGTAAAGTGTCAATCCAGCAAAAAGAACATCAAGTATAACTGTCAACTGTCAGAACCACAACAAATACATGAAATAATGGCTATAACCTGTCACAAAAATGAGTCCTCTATAAATAAATTACTGGCTCCATCGCTATCCCAACAAACGAGAATGGTCTTCACATCTTTCCAATGTCTTAACTCCAGCAATTATTGATGTCTACCAGCTGTCAATAGCTGAAAATCAGCAGCAAACCTTCCAACAAACTGCAAACGCACATTCAAAAACCAAAGCCCAGTGCTTTGCTCCACACTTGGAAATTTCAGCCCAGAACATACCCACTGTTTTAAAACTGCACTTTCACAAGAAACGTGCAATTCAACTTGAAATAAACTTAAATGAACTTTACAAAATAAATAACTCAAATATTTTAAATTACTAATTAATTTGTTTCTTTAAGAGTAAATAAATGTGTTTAATAATACTGTTAGCTATAGAATCGTTTTGTTATATTTACCTATTTTAAAACTGTAACTTTTTGTAAAAGCAGACGAAACCCAACAGTCTTAAATAAATTAAAGACTAAACTGTATTTTGATTTTTTTAAATGTTTGGTTTATTTGTTAAGAAAAAATAGTTCCCTTCTCTGTTGATAGGCAGAACTATACCGCCGAAGAACTGCTGGCAGCAGCATGGGACCAGTGCTGCAGGACATAAAAAAATAACAATAAAAGCTTAGAAATCTGAATGTCATTGCTGTTAAAACCATAACGACGGTTTACAATAGCAATAATAAAAAATAAAAAGAAAGCGTAGGTACACAGCACTATGTACTCATACTGGTGTAGGAGTAAATACAGCATATATTATATAATATTATTTAGGAACTGGCAAGAAATGTAATACATTTTAGTTGTAATGGAAATCGTGAAATCCATGCTCACCATGAAAAAATACAGCTTTAGTGATACAACAGCACAGATAAGCAATGTCAGTGAAAGGAAAGCTTAAGAAAAAAAAAAAAAAGATTTTCTGGCAAACTGACAGAAGATTTCATGGTTGGAGTTTAATAACAATAGTGGTCAAATGAGTTGTTCGGTCAGCAGTGTCTGTGCTACTGTAGTTTGCTAAACGCCGTTACAAAACCTGTACAAACAACGCAGCTTTGAAGAGGGGGGCAAAATAAATAAATAAATTTAAACTTGCAATAGAAACTTTGTCAAGGAAATAGAGATTGCTCACAATGACAAACAGCTGGATGTACATAATGTTAGATGTTTACATTTGAGAGACTTTATATAGTTTCACAGTTCTTGAAATGTACAGTTGCAAAGGATTTGCAGGTTTGTTATGGTGCATTGCTGGACACACAATTCAGGAAAAAAAAAAGAAAAGAAACACATGCTGTTTTTAAGCATACACATTCTAACCCCTTTTGTGAAAGCACAAAAACAAAATAAACAAAACAAACACCTAGCTCGTTCCTTGAGCACTAACTAAACACAAAACAGAAACCTAAACTATCTTACAGGACAGCTAAGCCATTTACCTGCCAATTAAACAAAATGTTCAAACAAAACCACACAGGTTTACCAAAATACCCAGGCGTACACCCAATACCTGGCTTGTGACTGTTCAGCAGCAGGGCACCCTCCTTCCTGCTTCCTTCTACTCAGCAGCCCAGGACAGACTGGCTGCTTTCCTTTTATACCCTGCACCTGGCTCTAATTTATAATAATCACCAGGTGCAGGGGATAATCACTAATAAAACAAGTAACAAAAATAAATTAAACAATTAAACAAATAAAGGCTTTTTAGCCTGTGACCTTCTGGGAGATGTAGTCCTTATTTTCCCCCAGGACTACACTCTCAGACACACGTTTTACAAGTTAAAAAGCAGAACTATGTACGGTAGTGAGAATATATAATTGATCCACTTCTCAAGATTGTGTTTCGTTCAACATTATGTTATCTCTCCTACTCGTTGTATAACGCAGGGAGCTGCTACTTGAACCACGTATAGCTAGTCTGTGTGTGTGTGTGTGTGTGTGTGTGTGTGTGTGTGTGTGGTTTTTTTTTTGGTTTAAGAATTTGAACAAAACTAATAATTATCTAGCTACTGTGTTCATTTTTAGCATTGGTGTTTTGGGGGATATAACAGTGAGTTACAAATGCAGCAACGGTCATTGAAATGTCTATAAATTAGAAATTGATATACACTGAAGACATGAAATGACTTAATGTATTGTACTGTTGCATTTTAAAGTATTGCAATTTTAAGCACATAATCTCTTATACCATATATGGTCATAGAATATGTGATTGTGTAATGTGGTATGTTATATGTGAGCCAAACACAGTGGAATGTAAACTGTGCAATTGGCTCTTAACATATGAAGGTACAGCCAATTTCTGCAGTACTTGACAACTGTAAGTTCACATTAATATTATTATTATTATCGGGGACGAATTGTTGTGCACCAATTTCTTACGTGAACATTGGGTAAATCCGATGTTCAGTGTGGCAGCTCTTCTTCCTCCTTTTCTTTTAAAATGTTTTTGAAGTTGGCATGGGCCTCACAGATGGAAAAATCACACAGTGACCCTGCCAGTGAACATGTGATTGAAAATCCCTGGAAGTGCAGTCGTATTGAGCTCAGTCTAAAGGTCTCCACACACCAGATGCGATGCCATTTTTTAAATTGGCGAGACACTTTTGCAGCGACATGACCATACACACCAGAAGCGACACAGAGGTGATGCAACAGGTTTGAAAACTGCCAGATCTATACAACTGTTAAAAATTGCTATTGACAAAAATGTGATCAAGACTGGTACATATTCGTCCACATGATGTAGTAATTATGAGTGTCTTCTCTGACAAACATGGCAATAAATCATACACACAAGGCTTGTCCAGTTCCTTTTGAAATGGACTCCCATATATTGTCTTTCAAATCTCGCTCTGTAGTCACACATAGTATTCTATTGAGCGTATGTCCTGTTCCTATATTATGTAGCCATTGTTTTGTTATAGCCGCCCGTTGTTGGTTTAAAGGCTTACACACAAAAGTACTTTTTTTGTTACTGTTTTTCCTTTTGTTATTTTTGCACCCGAACTCTTTGCATTCCGACATAATTCACCCTGCCGGCGTTCACTGGTGTGGGTGTCTGTCAACGATATGATGTAACAGCGGTGCCAGAAAGGATCCAATATGGCGACGGTCTGCATTTCCAGCTGACAAAAAAAAATTAAATACTGGCTAAATGCTTTACTTTTTAACAAAAGTGTCGCAGCGAGACGCATTTGTTATGTATATGGAGCATT
Organism: Acipenser ruthenus; assembly: GCF_902713425.1. Taxonomy (NCBI): domain Eukaryota; kingdom Metazoa; phylum Chordata; class Actinopteri; order Acipenseriformes; family Acipenseridae; genus Acipenser; species Acipenser ruthenus. The sequence goes on from NC_081192.1 coordinate 69,513,224, forward strand.
TAGAGAGCCTTGTTATTTTGGGTAAGAACATAAGAAAGTTTACAAACGAGAGGAGGTCATTTGGTCCATCTTGCTTGTTTGGTTATTAGTAGCTTATTGATCCCAGAATCTCATCAAGCAGCTTCTTGAAGGATCTCAGGGTGTCAGCTTCAACAACATTACTGGGGAGTTGGTTCCAGACCCTCAATGCTCTGTGTACAAAAGTACCTCCTGTTTTCTGTTCTGAATGCCCCTTTATCTAATCTCCATTTGTGACCCCCGGTCCTTGTTTCTTTTTTCAGGTCAAAAAAGTCCCCTGGGTCGACATTGTCTATACCGTTTAGGATTTTGAATACTTGAATCAGATCATTGCGTAGTCTTCTTTGTTCAAGACTGAATAGATTCAATTATTTTAGCCTGTCTGCATACGACATGCCTTTAAAACCCGGGATAATTCTGGTCGCTCTTCTTTGCACTCTTTCTAGAGAAGCAATATCCTTTTTGTAACGAGGTGACCAGAACTGAACACAATATTCTAGATGAGGTCTTACTAATGTATTGTAAAGTTTTAACATTACTTCCCTTGATTTAAATTCAACACTTTTCACAATATATCCGAGCATCTTGTTGGCCTTTTTTATAGCTTCCCCACATTGTCTAGATGAAGACATTTCTGAGTCAATTTCAGTATCTCCCATATGATATTTTATAATGCACATTTTTATTGCCTGCGTGCAGTACCTTACACTTTTCTCTAAATGTCATTTGCCATGTGTCTGCCCAGTTCTGAATGCTGTCTAGATCATTTTTAATGTGTTTGCCACTCCTCCTATTTTTGTGTCGTCTGCAAATTTAACAAGTTTTGCTTAATATACCAGAATCAAAATCATTAATGTAGATTAGGAATAGCAGAGGACCTAATACTAATCCCTGTGGTACACCACTGGTTACCTCGCTCCATTTTTAGGTTTCTCCTCTAATCAGTATTTTCTGTTTTCTACATGTTAACCACTCCCTAATCCATGTGCATGCATTTCCTTGAATCCCTACTGTGTTCATTTTGAGCATTAATCTCTTATGCAGGACTTTGTCAAAAGCTTTCTGGAAATCTAAATAAACCATGTCATATGCTTTGCAATTATCCATTGAAGATGTTGCATCCTCAAAAAAAATCAAGCAGGTTACTTAGACACAATCTCCCTTTCCTAAAACCCTGTTGACTGTCTCCCAGGATACTGTTACCATATAGGTAATTTTACATTTTATATAATAGAAGTCAGGCTTATTGGTCTGTAGTTACCTGGTTCGGTTTTGTCTCCCGTTTTGTGGAACGGTATTACGTTTGCAATTTTCCAGTCTGTCAGTACAACCCCTGTGTCAAGAAGCTGTTGCATGATCTTGGTTAGTGGTTTGTAAGTAACTTCTTTCATTTCTTTGAGTAGTATTAGGAGGATCTCATCCGGCCCAGGGGATTTGTTTATTTTAAAAGCTACTAGTCCCTTTAACACTTCAGCCTCTATTATGCTAAAGTTATTTAAAACTGGATAGGAACAGGTCGGCATGTGGGACATGTTGTCCGTATCCTCCTTTGTAAAAACTTCTGAAAAGTAATCATTTAATATATTTGCTATTTTTTTTTCTTCATCTATGATTTTGCCATTTGTATCTCTGACATTTAACCTCCTCTTTTGAATGTTCTCTTGCTGTTATAATATTGGAAAAAACATTTTGGAATTGGTTTTAGCCCCCTTAGCTATGTTCATTTCTATCTCTCTCTTGACCTTTCTAACTTCCTTTTTGACTTGCGTTTGCAATTCCAAGTACCCTTTCTGTGTAGTTTGTTTTTGGTCCCTTTTAAACGCTCTGTAAAGTGCCTTTTTTCGCTGTATATTTTTCAAAATGTATCTATTAAACCATTTTGGCCATTTTGTTTTAGATTTAGATTTGTCTACTTTTGGGATGTAATTGTTTTGCGCCTCTAGTACTACATTTTTTAAAAACAGCCATCCTTTTTCTGTGGATGTTTTATCTATTTTACTCAAAGCTACTTCTGTTAGTCTCTGTTTTGTACCTTCATAGTTTGCTTTTCTAAAATTGTAAACCTTAGCTTTAGTCATTACTTTTTGGGTTTTAAAAATCACTTCAAATGAATGTTATTTGAAAAGACTAAATCAAGGCATGCCTCCCCTCTAGTCGGTGCCTTGACAAATTGCGCTAGGAAGCAGTTATTTCCATTTGTCAGTTCCCCTTTTAAGAATTTAGAGTCAACTGATTTACAGTAGCAGTATGTACAGCTCTGTTAATTTAAAGTGGTAGGTTCTTGGCAGATAATACATTTAATAAGTACAGAATGTGCCCTTCATGCTATCTCCAGCTGTAGCACCCCTCGGTCCTTTTCACATTTTTCATTTCAGAGTAAGCTTAAAATAGTAAGGTGTATCCCTTCTTTCCTGCCAGTGTACCTGCCAAGATTTAAAGGAACCTAAGACATTTGGTTAGGGGCGGGGTGGCGGGGGGTGGGGACGACATCTGGCATTTTAATGCTTACTTTTATTGATTTTCATAAAATATTCATGCTTCCAGCATATTTCAATCCACACAATCACACACAAAAATACAGTACTATTTTATTAATCTGTACATTGTTATAATCACAGTCCATGCAATATCCAAACAGTCCAAGCAATAAGAGCTTTCATATAAAATGCCTAAAATATTATTATTATTTAGCAGACGCCTTTATCCAAGGCGACATACAGAGACTAGGGTGTGTGAACTATGCATCAGCTGCAGAGTCACTTACAATTACGTCTCACCCGAAAGACGGAGCACAAGGAGGTTAAGTGACTTGCTCAGGGTCACACAAAGAGTCAGTAGCTGAGGGGGGATTTGAACCGGGGACCTCCTGGTTACAAGCCTGTTTCTTTAACCACTGGACCACACAGCCTCCATACAGGACCATTGGGTTCACTGGCTGTACCGATCAATAAAACAACAATCCTTGAAAAAGCACTAATTTCACAATTAGTCAGTTAGAGTACTAACCATTGCTTTTTTAAAATCAAACACTCAACCTCTTATTTGCTGTTACTGGTTACCCTTTTATTAATTATGCTGAGATTATTTTGGTTTGGGTATCAGATAATACAAACACAATACACTTAAGTCACTAGGTATCAGGAACCAGAAGCAACGTTTCAACTGCATATTCCAAATTGTTGCTTTAGAAGTATAAAATACAAACAAACCAAAAGGGGGTTTAATCAGAATCCTTTGTAAAGGAATACGATAGTTCTAATACAAGGTAAGAAATGGATTTTAAAACCTTGGTTAGCACTCCTTTAATGGATGTCCTTTAAAGTTGTTAGAGGGTTATTAGTGTGACAAAAAGGACACAGAAACTACTGCTTGGAGACTTTTTAACTGAGGCCGGGCATTTAAAAATCTGTTAATGTATTTGAACACTGCTACACTGTAAATGTCAGCAGCTATATTTCATTCAAAGTTATCCAATTTAAGGTTAAACATTGTATAACACGCTACTTGTTAGTCATACAGTGTGTTCAAGCAGAAAATCTATTGAGGTTTAGCTGAGCACTGTTCACACAGAGTAAACTGCACACTATAGAAATGATTGTGCACACAACTTACAACTTGTATTTAATCATTTACCTTTAAGTACATTTTACATTAACCAAAGCATGCCCAATTGATTTTAAATGTTTCTCAGAAGTGCCAAAGGAACCTATTTTTATATATTGTACTTGCTGACCAATGTTAGAGTAAATAGCAGGGTTCTGAAAAATATAGCGTTTTATGTCCACAACTGTTTAAATAACGTACCTGTAATTTGTCTTTTTCATTGTTAACATCCTGACATCTTTTTACACTTACAACTTTAAAGTCTTTTTCAAACCTCTTTTCAAAATGTCTGCTATAGTGCACTGGGGTTTGAGAGCTGTCCTCTAAATCACTGCAGGAAGAGTGATTTAAATAAATAAATAAATAAATAAGGCGTGCTCTGGCTTTTCTGTTCCGTACCACATCATGGATCGTTATTGCTGTATTACCTGTTTGACAATGTGCGCAATAATCCTTACACTATCAGTGCACTAGGGCTGCCATTTTGAAGAGCTTTGAAACAGACTTTAAAGTTATGTAAGTGTAAAAATGTGCAACAAGTAAAACTGCAGCGATGCTACAAAATTAATAGAATATACACTTTTTTGATAAGTATCTTTCACACAACAGGCGACACAGGAATGACGCAAAATAATTAGGATTGAATCAGAGAACAGTGTCAATGCACGGTGTCCACCAGGGAGAAGCGGTATCCAAAATAAGGAAAAAATAATACTTCCTTCGGAAAAATACCAAGATCATTGCAATTATAAAGATCCAGAGATGAAAGATAATGTATGGGAGTCCATTTCAAAGGAACTGGGTTTTATAGATCTGGCAGTTTTTCAATCTGTCGCATTGCATCTATGTCTCTTCAGGTGTGTGTGATCATATCGCTGGTACAAGTATCTTGTTTCCCGATGAAAAGTCGCATCGCATCTGGTGTGTAGCAGTCTTTACTTTGGTCGAGTTATCTTTACAGTCCTGTGTGCAGTAGTTTATTTGTTTTGGGTACAGCCTTTTATTGATATAGCAAGCTTAGTATTTGAAAATGAACTATAGATCACCTGGTGCAAAACTGTAAAGTGTGTAGCTGTAAATAAATAACTCATTAAAAAAAATAACTATTCCAATAGTTTATTAAACACTGACCAATTTTTCGTTCATTTTTTATTTCTCGCCGAGTGAATATCCTGTTACTGTATGTGTGTTCTCTGTTGTTCTTTTATGCATATATTCAGCACTCCCATGTCCGACCCTATAAAATTGACATCGGTGACGGTTAAGAGTGTGACGCATATCTGATTATTTAATTTTGACCCGTGCCAACCCTTGTCCATTTTTCAGGGAACACAGAGTTGCAATGTCAAAAATACATGGCTGAAAGGATTGTGTTTTAAAAGAAGTAGACTTACATTTAGATGTACTGTAATTGGTTTTGTTGGTACAGTACTATAAATTCAACAGAAGTATTTTAATTCAGAACAATATGATTTTAAAAATGTCACTTGCCAAAAGAGATGACTGGACATGTGGACTGTAATACAGTACATACTTTTAAATCTGGTACGTATTGTAGCAGCATGTAAAATTCCCCATTAACGACCCAACAGCAAAATTAAACCAAAATGTTACCCATGCACAGAACTGCATAAAACATAAAAGGCAATTTAGCAAAAGATTGAAAAAAAGGAGTGTTTCCAGAATTGTCAGTATTCAAAATTGCAGAATATAGTGCTCGATAAGGCCCTAATGTCACAGTTCACTTTCAAATGAAAATGCACAAAAGCAACTAAAGATCACAGATTAAAATAAAAATATATCACAGTATCTAAAACTGTTTAATGATTAACTGTTGTACATTTACAGTAGCTGGTTTGATTCGCATTGCTGTTGCTGCTCTGTGTAACTAGGATTTACCTAATGTTCAGGTAAGAAAACAACAATTGGGTGCACAACAATTCGTCCCTGACAATAATAATATTAATGTGAACTTACAGTACTGCAGAAATTGGTTGTGCCTTCATATATTAAGAGCCACTTGTACAGTTTGCACTTCAATGTGTTTGGATCACTTAGGCATTTCACAAAAAAATATCAAACATCAGAGGGTTTTCAGGCCATTTTTTTAGCAGCTGCAATTTAATTTCTTTTTGATGCTTTGCTGTCTGCTATTTCACATACACGTGAATATCCTTCAAAGAATATTTAAATGTCCCTCTAATTTACAGCTTAGTAAAAAAACACATAACGTATACCACATTACATATAAACACATATTCTATGATCATATGATATAAGGAGATCTGATTCTATGCTTAAAATTGCAGTACTTTAAAATGCAATGGTACTATACACATTCTAACTCATTTCATGTCTTCAGTGTATATAAATTGCTAATTTTATATAGACATTTCAGTGACCGTTGCTATTTTGTAATTGTTATCCATCCCCCCCCCCACACAAAACACCAACGCTAAAAATAAACCCACAATAGATAGATAATTATTAGTTTTGCTTAAATTCTTACACCAAAAAAATGAGCAGTTGAAGTAGCTATGACATGGTTCAAGTAGCAGCTCCCTCTGTTCTGAAACATGGAGAGAGAACAGAATAGTGAACGAAACAGTCTTAAAGTGCATAGATTTCTGTTTTTTGTTTTTTTTTTCTAGTAAAATGTGTGCTTTCACGGGTTAGAATGTGTATGCTTAAAAACAGCATACCTTTTTTTTCCCTGAATAGTGTCCAGCAATGCACCATAACAAAACTGTAAATCCTTTGCAACTGCAAATGTCAAGAACTGTGAAACTATATAACGTCTCTTAAATGTAAACCACCTAACATGATGTGCATCCAGCTATTCATCGTTGTGATGCAGAGCACTCTGAATTGCCTGACGGAAGTTTCTGTTTTGAGGTTTTTTCTTTTCAAAGTTGCGTTTTTCCACTCTTGAACAGTTTCCTTTCTGTCATTAACCACAGTAACTGCTTCTTTCAATGATTGACCAATCATTTCATTAGCTATAACCCCTTTATCCACAGTGTATCCTTGGGTGAACTCATTTTTAGTACAGTTTTCGAGTACTGTACAAGTGTTAAATGAATGTACAGTATAACCCAATACTTTAACTGAAGAAGCAAAAATACTGGAGGTATGGCAGTTATGTAGCATTAGTGCCAAATCCAATTAAATTACATACATTTTTTAATATTTTTTTTTTATTTTAACCACCAGGAATCCAGATTTAGGGTCGGACCAAATCAAACCCTGATCACTCTTGCGAAAGAGTGTTTGTGTGATAATATCACTAGTTTCCATATCGCATTTTCTTTATCCCAAAACCAACATTTTTTAGGAGGCTGTGTGGTCCAGCCTGTAACCAGGAGTTCCCCGGTTCAAATCCCACCTCAGCCACTGACTCATTGTGTGACCCTTAGCAAGTCACTTAACCTCCTTGTGCTCCGTCTTTCGGGTGAGACGTATTTGTAAGTGACTCTGCAGCTGATGCATAGTTCACACACCCTAGTCTGTGTAAGTCGCCTTGGATAAAGACGTCTGCTAAATAAACAAATAATAATAATAATTTCGTAAAAACAAGTTGGTGGCCAGACCTGATTTTCATTCTTAAATTTAAAACCACTTCAGTTGAAAAATGGTTTATTTGATTAACTCCAATGTTGACAAGCATCATCCCTGTGTCAATACAAGTGACTTTTTCAAAAATGGTGTGCGTAAACCAATATGGCCACGTGTCGCTTTTCTTTTAAAAACCTTTCAAAATCTTCGGTCAAATGTAAAACTAGCTTATAACTCCTTACAGTGCGCATAGGGTTATGGTTACTATACAACACATTTAGGAACCCATATTTGCTGTATTCAAAAATTACCTTGATCGTGACCTTTGACCTCTCCTTAAGGTTAAATGTAAAATGTGCTTTAAAGTTGAAAAGCATCACGAAATAATGAACTAATGCAGTATTTTGAATTGAAACTGCTCCATAAAACTCATATTGCTGACACTTGCTACAGCTTGCCAAAATGTTCATCTGGTGCTGAGCTTGGAAGCCGTAAAACTGCCTGGCAGTTCTAGTTGTTGTTATTATTATTATTATTTCTTCTGTCAAACCCAAAGCAAATTAAAAAAACTTAGTCTTATTATGATGACAGTTAGGCTACCATTATAGGTATTATGTAATTTTGTTATCTACACGGATTTATATGTTTCGAGGGGACTGCTTGGCATGCTGACACGGTATAACCAAAGTAAAAATGTGCTCCCTTGTACTGGAATGGTGGGCTTGTTCTTATATGCCGAGAATTTGGGCTTCATAATGTTTCTGTGTAGGCCTACATGTTGAAGTACTTTACGAGAGTAACTAAATGTTAAAAACTAAAAGTTAATATCTTAAAGTGGTTAGTATTCTAGTTGGTTTACATTTGCTAGCATTGAGTTTGATCTAAGTTTAATGTAATGGAGCACTGTGCCTTTAAGAAATGAATAATTTGAACAGAAGTAGGTGACGTCACAGATGACGTGTGAGTATGTCCATGGACTTAAAAATAAAAATGTACCATAGTCGTAGCTTACTACAAAGATAAGAAATAAAAGAAAATATATCTAAAAAGCTTTACCATCACAGCTCTCTGTGAGTAGAGAAGAGTTTATTGTTTGTACGTATTAAAGAAATAATACGTATTGCTTTATTAAACATTTAACTCAAACTGGCAAAAAAACAGTCTTGTGCGTGTTTTGTTTAAGGGTGCAACAAACACAACATATATTATGATAATGGAAAGAATACATATAATAATATTTGATACTGTAAATTATTTAATTTTAAATTATTTAGTGTTGTGTGCAAGTGTTTGTTATGAGGTCAGTGGAGTGTCTTGAGGGTTGTTGGGGTTTTTTTTGGTTTTTTTGCAAATATCAGGATGTTTAGTGTTATTTTTTTTACTATTTGCTTAATACACGATAGCTTTCGACAACTTCGAAGGTGACTACAAAATCTGGTCCTGCGACAGTCTTGCGATGTGATTTATAGCTGGAATTGATTAGATTTGGTTGGGCGATAGCAAACCACTCCCCGTTCTCAACCCACTTGTAGTCAACAAGCGATGGCTGCTTTTTGAAGGGCGAAAAGGGCTTGTTTTTGGTTCCGCGAGATTTCGCTTGGAATTTTTCTTGTGTTTTATTACCGCGAATGCTTTCGCGTCCTCATTCGTTAAGTTTCCCTTACTTTCTCTGAAACTAAATAAATATAAATCTTTTAGGTGTGCTCCTTACAGGCAGCAGGGGATCATGGTGTTATAGTCTGCTTATTAAAGTGACTCTGGGACTAGAAGTCTAGTCAGAGGATTAAAATCTCTTGCAGTCATGCTGTGAAGCTTGTGGAATTTAAGTAATCCTTTTACTTACTGTGCTAATGAGGAGCTCGGGGCTCTTGCTGTGCCTGTCTCGTCATCAGAGACATGCACTACAGTATGTCAGGGTGTATTAGAACTGTCCTGCTGAGAAGCACTGGAGACCAGTGAAAGTTCTCTGTTCCTATTCAGTGCTTTTTGACTGTAGGGATCACACATGTAGGATGCCTAAAAATACTGCTAGTGTTGAGACAAATGTATGTTCGAATTATCTTTCCAATTTAAACAATAGAACAGTTGTAGAATGTAGTAATGCAGTATATATTATATAATATATCTACACACACACACACACACACACACACACACAGCATTTTCATGTTCTGGTATTTGCTTCTAATTTAAATATTCATTCGTTTTCAAAAAAAAATAATAAAAGCCATTATATTAAGAACATAAGAACATAAGAACATAAGAAAGTTTACAAACGAGAGGAGGCCATTCAGCCCATCTTGCTCGTTTGGTTGTTAGTAGCTTATTGATCCCAGAATCTCATCAAGCAGCTTCTTGAAGGATCCCAGGGTGTCAGCTTCAACAACATTACTGGGGAGTTGGTTCCAGACCCTCACAATTCTCTGTGTAAAAAAGTGCCTCCTATTTTCTGTTCTGAATGCCCCTTTATCTAATCTCCATTTATGACCCCTGGTCCTTTTTTCTTTTTTCAAGTCAAAGAAGTCCCCCGGGTTGACATTGTCTATACCTTTTAGGATTTTGAATGTTTGAATCAGATCGCCGCGTAGTCTTCTTTGTTCAAGACTGAATAGATTCAATTCTTTTAGCATACGACATGCCTTTTAAACCCGGGATAATTCTGGTCGCTCTTCTTTGCACTCTTTCTAGAGCAGCAATATCCTTTTTGTAACGAGGTGACCAGAACTGAACACAATATTCTAGGTGAGGTCTTACTAATGCATTGTAGAGTTTTAACATTACTTCCCTTGATTTAAATTCAACACTTCTCACAATATATCCAAGCATCTTGTTAGCCTTTTTTATAGCTTCCCCACATTGTCTAGATGAAGACATTTCTGAGTCAACATAAACTCCTAGGTCTTTTTCATAGTTCCCTTCTTCAATTTCACTATCTCCCATATGATATTTATAATGCATATTTTTATTGCCCGCATGCAATGCTTTACACTTTTCTTTATTAAATTTCATTTGCCATGTGTCTGCCCAATTTTGAATGCTGTCTAGATCATTTTGAATGACCTTTGCTGCTTCAACAGTGTTTGCCACTCCTCCTATTTTTGTGTCGTCTGCAAATTTAACGAGTTTGCTTACTATATCAGAGTCTAAATCATTAATGTAGATTAGGAATAGCAGAGGACCTAATACTGATCCCTGTGGTACACCACTGGTTACCTCGCTCCATTTCGAGGTTTCTCCTCTAATCAGTACTTTCTGTTTTCTACCTGTTAACCACTCCCTAATCCATGTGCATGCATTTCCTTGAATCCCTACTGCGTTCAGTTTCAGAATTAATCTTTTATGCGGGACTTTGTCAAAAGCTTTCTGGAAATCTAAATAAACCATGTCGTATGCTTTGCAGTTATCCATTTTCAATGTTGCATCCTCAAAAAAGTCAAGTAGGTTAGTTAGACATGATCTCCCTTTCCTAAAACCATGCTGGCTGTCTCCCAGGATATTGTTACCATATAGGTAATTTTCCATTTTGGATCTTATTATAGTTTCCATAAGTTTACATATAATAGAAGTCAGGCTTATTGGTCTGTAGTTACCTGGTTCGGTTTTGTCTCCCTTTTTGTGGATCGGTATTACGTTTGCTATTTTCCAGTCTGTCGGTACAACCCCTGTGTCAAGAGACTGTTGCATGATCTTGGTTAGTGGTTTGTAAATAACTTCTTTCATTTCTTTGAGTACTATTGGGAGGATCTCATCTGGCCCAGCACAGTACAAGCACATGGACTCCTCCGGATGGAAGAGATAAATGGTTAGATATGTATATTGAAGTAGTTAAACAAGAAATAATAGTAGGACTAAAGAAAAGATGTAAACTTAATTTAACCAATATTGAAGAACAAGCTATGACTAAGTTGTTAAATGATGATGATATAATGATAAGACCAGCAGATAAAGGCTCAGGAATAGTGATAATGAACACAGATGACTATATGAAATCTGTAGAATGTGAATTAAATAATACATATACATATGAAGAAGTTAAAAGCAATAAGATCAATAAATCGGTAAAAGAGGTTAAGGAAATTGCGGAGAGACTATACAATAAAGGCATTATATCAAAAGAATTAAAAAAATACATGCAGCCACATAATGCAAGAACAGGCCTAGCAAGAGGAAATCCTAAAATGCACAAAGAAAATCACCCTATGCGAATGATAGTCAGTACAATTGATAATCCAACACACATAATAGCTGAAATAGCAGAAAAACAACTTAGGTCGCACGTTGAGAAATTACCAAGCTATGTTAAGGATACAACACAATTTTTAAAAAGACTTGAATCAATAAAACACAACCTTCCAGAGAATACAATTTTATTTTGCATGGATGTAAAATCCTTGTACCCAAGTGTCCCTCGTAAAGAAACTTTAGAAGCTTGTCAAAAAGCACTAGATAATAGACTAGATAAATCAATAGCTACAGCAGAGGTACTGAACATGATCAACATAGTTTTAGAAAACAGTTATTTTACATTTGTTGATAAGAATTACAAACAAAACGATGGTACCGCAATAGGATCTAAATTAGGAATGCATTTTGCCAGTACACACATGGGGAAATGGGAAGAACAATTACTTAGAAAATCAAAAAGAGAACCTTTAGAATACATTCGGTTTGTAGATGATATTTTTGGGGTTTGGACACATGGAGAAGAATCTCTTTTCCAGTTTCATAAAATGGCAAATGAAATACACAGTAATATTAAGGTGGACCTTCGATGGACAAGGAAAGAAATAGAATTTTTAGATACCATAGTAAAACTTGAAGAAGGTTCAATTGAGACTGACCTCTTCTGTAAACCTACTGACATGCACCAGTATTTACACATGTCCTCTGCACATCCGATACACACTAAAAGGGCAATCCCAAAGGGTCTAGGAATAAGAATACGAAGAATATGCTCAAAAGAATGTGACTATGTAAAACAAAGAAATGTATTAAAAACAAATCTTAAAAAAAAGAGGATACAAAGAAAGAATTATAGAGACGGAGTTAAGAAAAGTGGATAAACTAAAAAGAGATGATCTACTAGATTATAAAAATAGAGATAAAAAGGTCAAAAGAGTCCCATTAATAATGACTTACTCTAAACTTTTGCCCAATATTTCTAAGATAGTTTGGAAACACTTGCGGATTCTACATAATTCAGAAAAATTAAAAGTATTTCTTAAGGCCCCAGTTGTAGCATTCAAAAGAGAAGCTAATTTAGGTGATATTTTAGTTCACAGTAAACATAAAAGAATAATTGACAAAACAGGTTCTACGAACATATGCACTAGTAGATGTAAAGTGTGTAAATACATAGACAAACGTAAAAATATAATTAAACATAAGAACACCACATATCCACTAAAAACTAATACCTACTGTAAAAATAGCAATGTTGTTTATGGAATAGCCTGTGAAAAATGTGATGAAATATGTTGGAGAGACTGGAACTACTTTATATAAAAGAATTCAGAACCACCTTTCATTAATTAGAAATAAAAAAATGAATGAACCAATAGTACAGCACTTCACCAGTCAGGGACATGACATAAATGATGTAAAGTTTGTAGTATTAGAACAGCTCAAATTAGACAATGCGACATATAGAAGAATAAAAGAAAGTAAATGGATAAATAGACTGAACACGATTATGCCAGCGGGACTCAACAGAAAAGAATGAACTAATTAACTTCAATAAATATATAACATTTAAATAAATAAACAAAATTCATTCAAAAGTTGTGCATGCTGATGCGCTGGGGAGGCCAAATCTAGACTGATCCTCAAAGCCAGCATTGCATGATATAATAAAAATATAAGTTTATATAAAGTAGTGTTAATTAGAATTAATACAGATTCAAAGATAGAAGTAAAAATGATGTCACAATATATAGAACACCATTACATCATGTAAGAATAAATCATGAATTTGAATGTAAACAATAACAAGTAGTTGTCATGCCGTCAAAAACCTATAAATACCTCCAATGTTTGGATTCAAACACAGGCTCCCTTGAGAAAGATATGTACAACATATTGAAACGTTGGGCAGCTGGCTCTTTGAGCTAAAATATATATATATATATATATATATATATATATATATACAGATACAGTGCTGTGAAAAAGTATTTGCCCCGTCTGATTTTCTGCATTTTTGCATATTTTTGACACTATGTTATCAGATCTTCAGCCAAAACCTAATATTAGATAAAAAGGACCCTGAGTGAACAAATAACACACAAATGTATTTATTAAAGAAAGTTATGCAACACCCAATGCCCCCGTGTGAAAAAGTAATTGCCCCCTTAGACTCAATAACTGGTTACGCCACCTTTAACAGCAATAACTGCAACCAAACGCTTCCTGTAGTTATTGATCAGTCTCTCACAGCGCCGTGGAGGAATTTTGGCCCACTCCTCCGTGCAGAACTGCTTCAACTCGGTGATATTTGTGGGTTTTCGAGCATGAACTGCTCGTTTCAGGTCCTGCCACAACATCTCAATGGGGTTTAGGTCTGGACTAGGCCATTCCAAAACTTTAAATTTCTTGTTCTTCAACCATTCTGATGTAGACTTGCTTTTGTGTTTCTGATCATTGTCTTGCTGCATGACCCAGCTGCGCTTCAGCTTCAGCTCACAGACGGATGGCCTGACATTCTCCTGTAGAATTCTCAGAGCAGAATTCATGGTTCCTTCAATGATGGCAAGGCTTCCAGGTCCTGATGCAGCAAAGCATTCCCAAACCCTGACACTACCACCACCATGCTTGACCGTTGGTATGAGGTTCTTACAGTGGAATGCAGTGTTTGGTTTTCGCCACACATAACAGGGCCCATGTCGGCCAAAAAGTTCCACTTTTGACTTATCTGTCCATAGGACATTGTTCCAGAACTCTTGAGGATCATCCAGGTGCTTTTTGGCAAACTTGAGATGAGCATTCATGTTCTTCTTAGTGAGCAATGGTTTCCGCCTTGCTATTCTGCCATGAATCCCATTTTTGCCGAGTGTCTTTCTGATGGTGGAGTCATGAACACTGACCTTAGCCAAGGCGAGAGAGGCCTGCAGATCCCTGGATGTTGTTCTAGGGTTCTTTGTGACTTCCTGGACGATTTTACGCCTTGCTCTTGGAGAGATTTTGGCAGGACGGCCACTCCTGGGAAGATTCACTACTGTCCAAAACTTTCTCCATTTGGACAATATGGCTCGGACTGTGGTTCGGTGGAGCCCCAGAGCCTTAGAAATGGCGTTGTAACCCTTTTCAACAACTTTTTTTCCGGAGGTCTTCAGGAATTTCTTTTGTTTGTGGCATGATGTGCCTCTAGAACCTGTGTGCTGACAACTTCACTCTGATGGTAAGGGCCAAAGTTAGTCAGATTTATATAGGGCAGGGCTGGCCGAAATCAGGCCTGGTTGTTAACCAAAGTACTCAAACAGCTGACCCTAATTATTCCTTTTAGGGGGGTGTCACAAAGACGGCCGGAGTGGGTGGCGTCAGACCAGAAACAGGAACACAATAAACAGAGAGATGTGGTTTGGTATAAGCTGGGCGCGTGATCGCGCTCAGCATTTAATAAACAGAAAATAAAAGGTTTGAAACACAAAAACACGGGACACGGCACTATACGCCAAAATAAAGAGACAAACAAAACAGACTAAACAGTGAACAGACAAACGGACAAACACGGTGAGTGAAAACACTAATTACTTTACTTTACTTTTGACTTTCTTTTCTCCTTCTCTCTCTCCCGTTCTCCACTCACCGAACACCAACCCCGACTGAGTGAAACTGTGCATCTATATATACTGTTGTGCTGGGATTCAATTACTAATTAATTACTCACTTGAATCCCAGCACGTGAATTCATTACGTGCAACCCCGTGCCACACATTATACACATTTTATCTGCACGTGAAGTGATGTGCCATCCTCGTGCCTAAATATAATTATACACTTTAAACACACGTGAAACACAGACCCGTTTATATCCCGTGTACCAATCTATACACCAACATTAACATACGCACGCAACATACATACACAGAACACACAAATGCACACAGGGGCGGGGCACTTTGCCACATATACCCCCCCTTGTGCGCAGCACACATGGCCTCAACGGCCACCTCCCCCCTTAAAAATCCAGCAGTCCAGGACAAAGTCTCGGGCTGGGAAGGGAGGCTCCAGTGGGCCCATGGCTGGCCATGCTGTCAGCACCCCTGCCGGTAGTGGCACGGCTGACAGCCTGTTGGTCCTGTCCTGCAGCGAAAAAGCTGCGGGGGCAGGTGGTCCCCCGACCTCCCCCTTCTTCGTAGCCGGCAGCTCCTTCCTGTGGGGCTCCGGCCACAAGAACTCCTACAGCGAAACTGCTGCTGGGGAAAGTGGTCTCCAGACCTCGTCCCCCTTCGTGGCCGGCAGCTCCCCTTTCTGGGGCTCCGGCCACCGTACTCCCTGCGGAGGTACGGGCAGCAGAGGCAGCTCCAGCTCCTCTGCTCCTGGCGGTGGTGGTGGCGGAGGCAGAGGCAGCTCCTGCTCCTCTGCTCCTTGCGGTGGTGGTGGCAGAGGCAGCTCCTGCTCCTCTGCTCCTGGAGGTGGTGGAGGCAGAGGCAGCTCCTGCTCCTCTGCTCCTGGAGGTGGTGGAGGTAGAGGCAGCTCCAGCTCCTCTGCTCCTGGCGGTGCTGGCTCCCTCTGCTGTGGCGGCTGGGCATGTGCACGCCGTGCTGCCTTCAGCAGCATAGCGAGAGGCTGCTGGGGGACACCAGCATCCTGCCCTTCTCCCCCCCAAAAATTTTCAGGGGGTTGAGCCTGTAACTCCTCCCCTTCTGGCTCCTGGGGCTGAACCAGCAGGCATTTTCCCTCTGCTGGTGGCTTGGGTCCCAGGGCTGTGGAAGCCCCGACTTGCCTCCCTTTGGGCTGTGGAAGCCCCGACTTGCCTCCCTTTGGGCTGTGGACGCCCCGACTCCTCCCTGTTGGGCTGTGGACGCCCCGACTCCTCCCTGTTGGGCTGTGGACGCCCCGACTCCTCCCTGTTGGGCTGTGGACGTTCGGGCTCCCCCCACTCAGGCGTAGGACGTTCGGGCTCCTCCCACTCAGGCGTAGGACGTTCGGGCTCCTCCCACTCAGGCGTAGGACGGTCGGGCTCCTCCCACTCAGGCGTAGGACGGTCGGGCTCCTCCCACTCAGGCGTAGGACGTTCGGGCTCCTCCCACTCAGGCGTAGGACATTCGGGCTCCTTCCGCTTGGGCTCCTCCCATTTGGGCTGTGGATGCTCAGGCTCCTCCCATTTGGGCTGTGGAGGCAAAACCAGCAGGCATTCACCCTCTGCTGGTGGAGATGGGGACAGCAGGTACTCACCCTCTGCTGGTGGAGATGGGGACAGCAGGTACTCACCCTCTGCTGGTGGAGATGGGGACAGCAGGTACTCCTCTGCTGGTGGTCCTGCTACCTGGGCTGCTGTTCCATTTATGGTTGCCTCCAGGTAGCTGAGGACAAACTCCACACCTTCCTCCAAGGTGTTTGGGGTGTGTTCCTCCTGATAGGCCTCCCATCTCTCACAGTCCATCATCCACAGGGCCTGGACGACTATGGGCAGAGACTGGGCCTCCAGCCCAGCATTCTCCAGCATCCAGTCCCGCACTTTGATGGCGTCTTCTGCCATTTTTTTTTTTTTTTTTTTTTTTTCTTTTTTTTTAAATCCAAACTGCGGTTCCTGCTCTGGCCTGAGTCCTGGAGGCGCTGTCGATCCCACGCAGGACACCACGTGTCACAAAGACGGCCGGAGTGGGTGGCGTCAGACCAGAAACAGGAACACAATAAACAGAGAGATGTGGTTTGGTATAAGCTGGGCGCGTGATCGCGCTCAGCATTTAATAAACAGAAAATAAAAGGTTTGAAACACAAAAACACGGGACACGGCACTATACGCCAAAATAAAGAGACAAACAAAACAGACTAAACAGTGAACAGACAAACGGACAAACACGGTGAGTGAAAACACTAATTACTTTACTTTACTTTTGACTTTCTTTTCTCCTTCTCTCTCTCCCGTTCTCCACTCACCGAACACCAACCCCGACTGAGTGAAACTGTGCATCTATATATACTGTTGTGCTGGGATTCAATTACTAATTAATTACTCACTTGAATCCCAGCACGTGAATTCAGTACGTGCAACCCCGTGCCACACATTATACACATTTTATCTGCACGTGAAGTGATGTGCCATCCTCGTGCCTAAATATAATTATACACTTTAAACACACGTGAAACACAGACCCGTTTATATCCCGTGTACCAATCTATACACCAACATTAACATACGCACGCAACATACATACACAGAACACACAAATGCACACAGGGGCGGGGCACTTTGCCACAGGGGGCGAATAACTTTTTCACACCTGAAGATTGCATGTTTGATTACCTTGCACACCAAGCAAATGAAAGAAGCACCAAACTTTGGTGTCATTTTTTTCTCTGACTCCCTCTGTATACTACTACAACCCACAAAAAAATCTGACCAAATACAATGTGAAAAATGTGCAATAATGCAGAAAATCAGACGGGGCAAATACTTTTTCATGGCACTGCACATGTACCGTCCTGTTTAAATCTGTCCTTTATTGTCGACAGTGTTTTATCCACCAAAGACAGTCTTAGGAACCCAGAACTGTGTTCAAATGTATACTGTAAATAAAGAAGCTTTGTCACTAATTGGTAATTATGAACAAAAAATGTACATAATGTTAATGTATAATTGTATTGCATTACTAGCAAATGATATGAAATGCTAAGGTGCAATCACAAGCCCTGTTCTAAGTGTTACGTTTTAAATGTGTAATAGTATAATTAGGGCTTCTGATTTTCGGTGGTTTACCCCGACTTTTCTACTCTCCTTTAAGAATTCATTTGATACCTGTTAAACCATTTGTGTATCTCAATCACAACTGAGAAACGTACAATAGTAAAATTGATTTAATTTACAGTTTTTTTTCTGTGAAACCATATTGGCCAAGCCTTCGCTTTTGATTTTAACAAGCAGGACGTACAAACGAGATCGCAACATGTTAATAAGCGACTAATCTTTATTACAATCATTCTGCATGACTATATTTACATAAATAAAGAGGAGTCACTTTTGCTTTGAAATGAAAAAGTAAGACTTACGATTTAAAAGTCCATTTTAGTTGTTTGATAAAAAACACCCTGTAGATTAAATTAAATTAATTTTACTATTAACACGTTTATCAGTTGTGGTTTGAGATACACAAAATGCTTAACAGGTATCAATTGAATTAAAGGAAAGTAGAAAATCAGAAGCCCTAACTATAACTTGCGTAATAAAATGGTATTCGCTTTTCTGTTGAATTGTTCTGACTTGTTTTGATGAATCCACAGTTTTTTCTGTAGCTTCATATCACAAACTGGATATATCTGCCCTGCACTACCCTTCTCCTCTTCAAAGCCACAAATGTTTTAACTGTAAAAAAGTTACAGGAAATAGTTTGTTCTAATTTACAGTGCTGATCCGTTTATTGTTGGATAACACTGCCTGATTGATTATTACTATTTTACTAATTGCAAGAAACATTTTTCTTCTTTTGTCTCTTTTTCAGAATCCTGAGTACAAAGTCTTGGCTTGATGATTTGTATTTGCTTACTACTGTAACAGCTTGACTAGATGAAACAAGACATGGCGGGTGATTCTGACAAAATCTCCAGTAATTCCTTCCGACTCAAGAAGGAGATCTCCTTGCTGCATGGCGTCTGCCTCATCGTAGGAAACATGATTGGCTCTGGGATTTTTGTTTCACCAAAAGGAGTTTTATTATACACTGGGTCCTATGGACTTTCTCTGGTCATATGGGCAGCAGGAGGGGTATTTTCAGTCTTCGGTGCTCTCTGCTATGCAGAACTTGGTACCACAATTAGGAAATCTGGAGCCAGCTATGCCTACATCCTGGAGTCCTTTGGTGGCTTTTTGGCGTTTCTTAGACTGTGGACCTCCTTGCTGATTGTAGAGCCTGCATGCCAGGCTGTTATTGCATTGACATTCTCAAACTACCTGGTCCAGCCTTTTTACCCTACTTGCCATCCACCTTATATTGCTGTCCGCCTCATAGCTGCCCTTATCATATGTAAGTGCTAATCATTCTTTTGTTGAGAATCTTTTCATTTTGCATTAAAGTCATTATAGGTATCTAAATAATTAGATCGGTGTGGCAAAGTGGTTAACAGTGTGCAGATGCAAGTGATCAATGAAAAGGCAATTGTAATCCAGGTGCAGAGTTGTTTAATGGGTTTGTATGTCCAGTGCCTGACGGCAAAACAAGAAGTAAACAATAATGATGGTAAGCAATACAGTGGCGTGTATTACTTACTTTGTAATCCCTGGGTTTGTCCCGAAATAATAGTCCCATTTATTGTACACCCACACGAAACACAAAACACATACACAAGTCTGTTAGTGCGTGAATTAGTGCTCGTGGTGAAAGTACAGTTATTTGTGATACAAGTGCAGTGCTGTTCTGGGTTTGTGCTGGCCTCTGGCAACAGCTCCGTAACACGTTAGCTGTCTAATAATAACAAGTAACAATTAGACAAAACAAACAAACACTCACGATACGGATACACAAAACACAGGTCCTTCCGGGTTTTTTTTCATAAACCAAAACGAAGGAACAGATTACGTTGCTTCGACCCCTACTTATACCGTCACTCATGAACCTTTGGTAAACGATTGCAGCCGCTCCTCCAATCTGCTGCTGCCACATGATTTCCCTTCCGGGTCGATGAGTTAATGTACCGAAGCTCAACCCCTTTTCAAAACGACTGACTTCCTTTTAACCATAGGAACGAAGTGTCAGGCAAAGCAGTCCAGGGCACTCTGTTCTCGTTACTTAGCGCCCTCACAGGTCTGGAGGGAGATTTACCGCCAAGAATCATTCTTTCCGTCACAATCGGCTAAATCTGTTAAGCATGTTGCTATAAACGTGTTTCTTTCAAAACTGTACGTTTTGAGAGCTATGTAGCTAACGGAAGGGCAAAACATAATATTTAAAGGAATTATTTTGCTAGCTACAATTATATTGCCATACAAGCTAAACGGTGCTATTGTAAACAGAACAAAACTGCACTGTAGAAGAATGTAACCTCTGTGTTGCAGGTGTTGAAAATTGTACTTAACATAGTCATTGAATTCCAAAGCATAGCTACAACCTACAAAAGATGTTTATTACAGCAACCAATCACAAGGACTCTTACTTCATGTTATGGTTCGTGTTTAGTAGCTGTGCTCTCTTCTTTAATTCCTATGTGGAGTGTAAAATAAGTTATATAACACCAGTAGAGGGCATGCGGTTATTTCACTGCCAAGCACTCAATACATTTGTCTTGTACATTTCTTTTGTCCTGAGAAAACGTGAAGCCTATCATTACAGTATTCAGAGGACATTTATAAACAATCACAATACATTCTCACTACACAAACATATCGGTTTGACCCAAGGTTGGCACCGACCCTAATGTTGGGTAACAAAAAAACAATTGTGATAACGGGCAGGTGGTCGGTCAGGAGAGAGGACTGCACGAAATATTAATACTTAAATACAGTATATGTAGGCATATGTTTTGTATTTATTACTTGTAAAAGAGAGTAAGACCATTATTAAAAGAAAAAAGGTAAGGAAGAGAGTATCAGACCGTTATTAAAAAAATGAACAAATGTTGGGTTTTAGAATGGGAAAAATTAGGTTCATGAACAAGAACAAGTTAAAGTTCAAATCTTTTTTTTTTTTTTTTTTTACTTGTATTAAGCAGTAGTAAATATGTCAAAGTGACATTTCAAAATCACATAAGCCTGATTTTTACTTTTATTTTGTAACATAGTTGTTCTTTTGCTGATATTAATGTTCAGCTTTCATATCAAAACGTGTACTTACTAATCATTTAAACTCGCATTCTTCTAATAATAAACATGTAGGTATATTATATCCCTGAATGACTAAAACATGTAGAAATGTATGCTGTTTGATAAAAAAAGGCGACTCAATATTTAACCATGTAGCTCATGAAATACTAAAATCTCTTGGATTTCAGTGTATCATTGGTCTGGAGTAGGTAAATTTTACATATTCGCGCATCAGTTTTTATTAATTTATTTATTTTGGTGCCTGTGATAGGATGGCTGAGGTTGGTGACGTCAGTCCAGAAGCAGGAACTGCAAACACAGGCAGTACTCGGGTGCAAAGCGCACTGCTGCACTGTTTTTATTATATATTATTTGGCTGGCATTCAGGTTAGACAGTATGAAACTGTTTGGTGAGACTACATGGCAAATGCAAAATAAAATACAGTAGTTAGCAAATAGACTTTCAAAACAGATTTCCTTATTATTTCACACTTCAGTGTAGTTTATTTGTGGGATATTTGTTACAACTGAAAAAGTAGCGCTTATGACCATTTCCCTTGCCTTATTTTTGTTTTAATGCTTTTGTTTTGTCACTAAACTTATTTTGTTTTTGTGAGTTCTGTTTGGTTACCACAGTAAATTCAGTTGCTGTACTGGTATTTGATGAATTTTCCTGTTTTCACCGTTTTCTTCCTGGTATGCTTTTAGTAAATTTATATCACTCAACTAATGTCTTTTTTTCTTGAGGCATTTTCCTGATTTTCAGTGAACATGTCTCTGTATTCATCAGTAATCTGGTTGTCATTAATTTTGTTAAACTGCCAGTTTGCGTGATGTGATGGTCAGTTAAGGTGCCCATGCGACTTATTGGTGAGATCCTAGATATATTACGTTTGTTTCCTATGCTCCATTGTGTTTAAATGTCGAGCTTCTTGTTGAGTGTAATTGGCAGGAAAATGGGAAAAGGAATAGGGGGTGAGAGGTGAGCTTCCCACATCCTTGTTATTGTTAGGGTCTCTTTTCTGCATTGCTGTTTCCAGGCTTCTCATAACAACAGTTTAAAAGGATCAGTGATGCCTGAGCTGAATACAGCTAAACCCTGGCTGAAATATCACGAGGGAATTCGACAAGTTGATAATCTTATTGTATGACTGTTAACAATTAACCATATACAGTACTGTGCAAAAGTTTTAGGCAGGTGTGAAAAAATGCTGTAAAGTAAGAATGCTTTCAAAAATAGACATGTTAATAGATTATATTTATCAATTAACTAAATGCAAAGTGAGTGAACAGAAGAAAAATCGAAATCAAATCCATATTTGGTATGACCACCCTTTGCCTTCAAAACAGCACCAATTCTTCTAGGTACACTTGCACAAAGTCAGGGATTTTGTAGGCATATAGTCAAGTATATGATTAAACAATTATACCAAACAGGTGCTAATGATCATCAATTCAATATGTAGGTTGAAACACAATCATTAACTGAAACAGAAACAGCTGTGTAGGAGGAATAAAACTGGGTGAGGAACAGCCAAACTCAGCTAACAAGGTGAGGTTGCTGAAGACAGTTTACTATCAAAAGTCATACACCATGGCAAGACTGAGCACAGCAACAAGACACAAGGTAGTTATACTGCATCAGCAAGGTCTCTCCCAGGCAGAAATTTCAAGGCAGACAGGGGTTTCCAGGTGTGCTGTCCAAGCTCTTTTGAAGAAGCACAAAGAACCGGGCAACTTTGAGGACCGTAGACGCAGTGGTCGGCCAAGGAAACTTACTGCAGCAGATGAAAGACACATCATGCTTAGTTCCCTTTGCAATCGGAAGATGTCCAGCAGTGCCATCAGCTCAGAATTGGCAGAAAACAGTGGGACCCTGGTACACCCATCTACTGTCCGGAGAAGTCTGGTCAGAAGTGGCCTTCATGGAAGACTTGCGGCCAAAAAGCCATACCTCCGACGTGGAAACAAGGCCAAGCGACTCAACTATGCACGAAAACACAGGAACTGGGGTGCAGAAAAATGGCAGCAGGTGCTCTGGAGTGATGAGTCAAAATTTGAAATATTTGGCTGTAGCAGAAGGCAGTTTGTTCGCCGAAGGGCTGCAGAGCGGTACACGAATGAGTGTCTGCAGGCAACAATGAAGCATGGTGGAGGTTCCTTGCAAGTTTGGGGCTGCATTTCTGCAAATGGAGTTGGGGATTTGGTCAGAATTAATGGTCTCCTCAATGCTGAGAAGTACAGGCAAATACTTATCCATCATGCAATACCATCAGGGAGGCATCTCATTGGCCCCAAATTTATTCTGCAGCATGACAACGACCCCAAACATACAGCGAAAGTCATTAAGAACTATCTTCAGCGTAAAGAAGAACAAGGAGTCCTGGAAGTGATGGTATGGCCCCCACAGAGCCCTGATCTCAACATCATCGAGTCTGTCTGGGATTACATGAAGAGAGAGAAGCAACTGAGGCTGCCTGAATCCACAGAAGAACTGTGGTTAGTTCTCCAAGATGTTTGGGCCAACCTACCTGCCGAGTTCCTTCAAAAACTGTGTGCAAGTGTACCTAGAAGAATTGATGCTGTTTTGAAGGCAAAGGGTGGTCACACCAAATATTGATTTGATGTAGATTTTTCTTCTGTTCACTCACTTTGCATTTTGTTAACTGATAAATATAAACTATTTTTGAAAGCATTCTTACTTTATAGCATTTTTTCACACCTGCCTAAAACTTTTGCACAGTACTGTACATACTTTGTAAAGAAGAGATTATGGTCTCTAAAACACTGGGTATTGATGTGGGGGTGGGGGGTCTATCCTATATATTTGACCCCCTCAAACAGTATAGGAATAAGGTAATACTAACATGAGCCTAATTATATTCCTGAGTTAAAAATCCATGTAATTCAAGCATTGTTTTTGTAAACTTTCCACAGGTCTCTTGACATTTGTGAACTGTATGAAAGTGAAATGGGGTGCAGTGCTGCAGGTGGCTTCAACATTTGCCAAAGTAGTTGCCCTGATCATCATCATCATTGCTGGTTTAGTGAAGCTGGGTCAAGGTAAATTTCAACCGCATTTTGTAATCACAGAGGTTAGTGTAATAACTGTATAACAGTGAAATATTATGTAACAGTTCATTTATGTATGAAAAGTTAACAGTGCAATGTAAACACAATTGTTTGGGTGCAATCTTCTGAATGAGACTGCCACAGTAATAATGTGTCTTAAGTGTTTGTCAAGCTCTATTTATTTATTGTTTCCCCACCCCTTTTTTCTCCGACTCTGCATTAGCATCTGCTATTTAGTCCTGCAGCCACCAGAGTTAAATTACTGTAAACTGATACAACCACCACCCCCCACCCCACCCAAAAAGGCGAATAGCTATATTAGGATAACTTGCATTGCCAACTGTAATTCGTCAAACTTTTATATATGACATTTACCAGGGATGGAAATAAGACTCCTATTGCACAGCAGTTTCACCTATTCCAGGTTTTACTAGGGCTTGATTAACCCCAGTGTGTAGGTATCAAGCTCAGGTGTGTCTTATTAAACTCCTAGTAAAACCAGGAATGGATCAAACCGCTATGCAATGGGAGTCATATTTCCATCCCTGCATATACATATTAACAAAATACTTTAAACCCTCTGAAATTGCATCAGTTTATTAACCCATCCTGATCTTATTATTTGGCATCATATATAGTCACCAGAATGTTTTCAGTCAGTCTTTGACGAAGAGGTGAAAATAACCACTTGGGTTTGCACCCTTAACTTGATAAAGATTTGCAGTGGATAATTATGATAGGGGGTGTGGGTTATCTACTGACAGACAGGGAGAGACACAGGAAGTGGCAGTTGTGATGCTGCTTGGGGCTCAGAATTTATTTTAAATAAACACAAGGGAAACCGTGTGACACTACCAGCAATGGTACATCATAGGTGACTGTACAACTAGTGTACAGAAAATCTAAACAAAACACTACAAAAGCAGCTAAAAATAAAAGGTTTCTGTGAGCACGGCGGTGTGCTGCTATAAAGGAGGTCCTGCTGACACACCCTTCCTAGCTATACTTTTAAAGTGGTATTTAAAAATATAAAAAAATCCCTAAACTAATCCCTTTTCTTTTCATTTCAGGTGAATTTAAATCATAAAAACCCTGGTCCCGTTTTCTGGCTCTGTGATCAGCGGTTTTAATGTTCTGTTTTTCCTCTGTTTGCACACCACACAATCCAACTGTCATGAATCTATTTTATTTATTTATTTATTTTTAATCCTATAGTAAACATAAAATGTACAAAGTATTTTCAATGTTTTAAGCTGGGACTGTGAGTGAGTAAAATTAGAACCTTTTTGATGGGAGCCAGTTACTGTATGTTGGTGTATGGCTGTTTGCAGTTACTGTAGGTTGGTGTATGGCTATTTGCAGTTACTGTAGGTTGGTGTATGGCTATTTGCAGTTACTGTATGTTGGTGTATGGCTATTTGCAGTTACTGTATGTTGGTGTATGGCTGTTTGCAGGTAACACTGGGAATTTTGACAACTCTTTTGACGGCTCCATGCTGGATGCAGGCAATATGGCCTTGGCTCTTTACTCGGCTCTGTACTCGTACTCTGGCTGGGACACACTCAACTTTGTTACTGAAGAAATCAAAAACCCAGAAAGGTACAGACTACAGTAATCTACACTTCAGTAAACCTTACTACAGTGAAATTCTACTGTCAGAATATCAGATCTGAAACATGTCTCTGTGCAGGATATGAAGACCCTCATGTTAGCTCTCCAGGCAGAATGTTTCCATTTATTGAAGTGTTTGCAGCTAACAATTATTCCATTGATCTTACCTGTCATGCACTTCCATGTGCTGTACAGTACAGTATCAGATGTGCAGTTTGGAAAGAAATGCATGATATAGCATGATCTCTGGTATAACACTTGCTTTCAAGTAGTCCTTGCATTTCCTTGGTCATTTCAACTGGAGAGTGAAATTGCCCCTATCCCTTCAACGCTCTTAACCTGTCATTAAGCAATCGGCTACTTAGCATGACTGAAAACACTGCTAATGTGAAAAGAACTGAAATAGACACTTCTTGAAAATGGCAAGCACATGGAGTACTTCTTTTTTTTTTTTTTTTTTTTTTTAAACCTAGTGTAGCACAACAACATTTTAAATTTGAAAAAAAAATGTCAGCTATATAACAAATGTGCATTATTATATAATTATAATAATAATAATAATAATAATACATTGTAAGGTTAAATTGCTCCATGATAAATATTTATTTCAGAAGTGATGTTCTGCTTTGCCATTTACCTGTGGGTTGTCTGGCTCTGTTTAAAAAGTCCCTGAGGTTTAGTCCACTAACCTTGTGGCTTTTGTTCTAATGCTTTGCATGAGTGTGTAATCTCATTAACAGCAAATTACACATTTTCACATTTTGTTCCAGATCTGCTCTACATCGTAATCTACAGTAGACTTACAGCACCTAATCAAAAGCATGTTTCTGTTTAAATGAAAGCAAAAACAATATTTTACTGTGTATTATCAAAATATGAATCACAAAGCATGTACTGTATTAGTAATATTGTATTTATTCTGGATTGCCAAAGTGTCATTATTGAGGTTTAACACATTTTCCTGTGATTTACAGTTGGGAAATAGGGACAGGATCAAATTTTTTAACCTGTGATTTTAACTGTTCTTACTTTTGAATTTTCTACAATACATTTAAATTGGTAACAGGTAGACTATTCTATAGAGATTGACATTAAGATACAATTCATTTAATTTAACAGTTGATGTTTCTGTGAGGTCTCTTATCTGCCAGTTATTCAGTTAAACACAGACATTTACAACTTTGTGTTTGTGCTTTATGTTTTAATCAGATGTCTTTGATAAGACACTAGTAAACTGACTCTTTTTTTTTTTATTAAACTGAACTAAATCTTTCGCTTCTTTTAACTTTTCCCGACAGGAACCTGCCATTATCAATTGCCATTTCCATGCCTATAGTTACAGTTATCTATATCCTGACAAATGTTGCTTATTACACAGTCTTGGACCTGGATACAGTCTTAAGCAGTCACGCTGTAGCAGTGGTAAGTTCACCATGTTTATCTTCAAGATCTTAATGTAATCAGTTTAGAGCTACTATAGGTCTACAGTATGTAGGATTTAGCATCTTGAGAGCAGTCAGTGAGACACCTGCTGGATACTCTGGGAACCACCTCCAGGGAAACTGAGAGCTTTGGAAAGCATAGAAAAGCATATTTACATTAAAAACTAATATCAAGGACCTGGTTGCCTGCATAGAAAAATACTCCCAGTGGATATTTGTTTCAGCTGCATCACGTTTTACTGTGAGCTTAGGCCTGGGAAGTATCTATTGAAATGTGGTAGAGAATCTGCGTAGGAAGGAGGAAATAAATATAAGCTTAGCACACAAGTTCTGGTGCTTCTGAGTGATACTGAATTTATTGCGTGCCAATTCATACAAGTAGCACCAAAATGTTGGGCTCAGGATAATGGCTAACAACAAGCATAAAAACAAGCTAGGAAACCAACTTCATGGCTAATTTAACTGTTCAGCCTTTTTCAAATCTGCAATACATTGTAAGACTAGTAAAGTCCTCCCTCATTTCTGCACATCACGAAATGTGTATGGTGTACAGTTTATGGTCAATGTGGCCTAACCGTGGATTAACTACATTTTGTGAATGATCAAATTGTGAAATCTAGAGGGAGCACTGTGTATAAATACACTTGTTTGTCAACAGTAGAATGAAAACAGTAGTTCAACTAGCATAAATTAGGGGAATGGGTTAACTGTACTCTTCAAATCATCTAAAATCTGAAGTCCGTGCCCCCAACTTCCCAGCCTTTGCCAGGGTGAAGGACTTGAGCTTGGCTTGGAAAGGAGCTTGCAGTAACGTGTGGCTCACACAGCTAGACACAATAGAAGTTTGATTCCCATCCCTGTGTTTGGAACCAAGATCTATACTACAAGGTCCTGTAGGTTTGGTATCTCTGCTCCGGTTAGTGTGGGAGTAAGATAGTGTAGTTTTTAAACATTAGCTACATTTACAACTTTTGGCACCCAGAATGGATTTTTTTTCTTCTAGATTCATGTCATCATACCGTCATCTTACTATAGTTTAATAGATTTTTGAAATGCGTGGAACACATGGAGGACTCAGGCCACTGCCAATTTGGGAAGATTTAACATCATTTCATGTGTCAAAATGCGTCAAATTCAAGGGACAAATTGGAGTATCGAGACAGAAATACACTTCCTACTGTAATCCCGTGGCAAATCTTGTGTTAAGAAATGCATGTTACACTACATCAAAACAAACAATGCAAGGGCCGATGACACTCAGTATAAAAAAAAAAAAAAATGCTAACCAGGGACAGGGCACACAATTGCCAAAAGTACATTCTCAGGAATTTGAAAACATACATATCTGAATAATGTCAAAACAGGTTAATCTGTTTGTAAATGTTTTGTACATACTGTATAAATTAGGAATGCAATATACAAGTTGATATACATGCCTCCAGACTGTGGCTGATAAATCACTGAAATCACAGCAACGAGCTGAGCTCTCCATTTAAATCAATTAATAAACCCTTAGCTTACCGTCCTTAAGATCATAGCATCGAATCACGCTTTTGAAAAATATTTTAATACAAAAAGAGACATATTACCTTACGTAGTTTTAAAAAACAAATTGAATTAGTAGTAGTGGTAGCATGTTGCCACAACTTTAGAACAGCACGTTATGAATCCCTTTTGTACTATAAGGGAATAGTAAAAGAAACATTTAACAAATAATTACATTTAACCATCCTTGGAGATATACAGAAAGACAGATGATGACCAGTTGAATCTGCTGTAAATCCGTATGGCCACAATTAGTAAATACAAATGTGTAATGTCCTTCTAAAATCTTGCAAAGTAGTTGTAAACACCCTTTTTAATGCAATGCACACTTAATTATTGGAACGTTTTTATGATGTGTGCTGTATGACATATTAGCACAGCTCCTCAATTACCATGAAATCACACCTAATAGTGCGGCACTTACACGTTTGTTGTAAAGCCTTGTCAAATATAAAAGTCCAGGGTTGAGGTATTGTTTTTATGAATAATAGCGCAACAATCCTAGTGTGCTACCTTTTTTTGTTGTCACTTGGATGGAGAGATCCTGGATGCCAAGCTAATGAGACTATAACCTGATCCTATTTAAGGAGGCTGTGTGGTCCAGTGGTTAAAGAAAAGGGCTTGTAACCAGGAGGTCCCCGGTTCAAATCCCACCTCAGCCACTGACTCATTGTGTGACCTTGAGCAAGTCACTTAACCTCCTTGTGCTCCGTCTTTCGGGTGAGATGTAATTGTAAGTGACTCTGCAGCTGATGCATAGTTCACACACCCTAGTCTCTAAGTCGCCTTGGATAAAGGCGTCTGCTAAATAAACAAATAATAATAAAAGGGACGGCTGATTTGTTTTGAGCTACTGAGAGTTGTAAAGTGGTCTTTAAATTACAGTAACTGTTTTGTAAGTATTTTGTACAAGTCTTTACTGGCTTGGTTGCTATAACAAGCTTGATCTAGATGTGCGAGATGTTTGTGTTGGATTATTGAGCAAGGTAAATAACTGAATCCAATTATACCCCCTGTCATTAATCCTAATAATATGATTTTAAGAATGATGTGTTCTCAACTGCATAAGAACCTGTTTATATTGTAAAATCTTTCTTGCAGACATTTGCAGATGAAGTTCTTGGCTTTGTTAAATGGCTGATCCCATTATCGGTGGCAATATCATGCTATGGTGGGCTGAATTCATCAATTATAGCTGCCTCCAGGTAAGCAAGTCCATAAATGCATGCTTGTTGGTACCTGTAATTTTATTTGTATAGGAATAGAAAGAAGACAAGCATTGACAACAGAACTGGCAGAAGGCACAGATGTTGTTGTCCATCAGATCAACTGTACGAAGGTCACTCTTAAAATCAGGACTAAAGGCTGTGTTGCAGTAAGAATACCTCTGTTAAGAAAGGGGAACAAGACTAAAAGGCTAAAATATGCACAAGAACACAGAAATTGGACTATGGAACAATTGTCAAAGGTGCTTTGGACTGTTGATGGATGGACAACGGCACCTGTGCCTTCTGCAAGTTTTGTTGTCAGTTCAACACTTGTCTTCTTTCTATTCCTTAAGGATATTATCTTCAAGTATTGCTCATCCTTGTTAGACAGCTTATTGGGTCTTCAAGTCCTGGGTTTGTCAATTACAGATAAGAACATAAGAACATAAGAAAGTTTACAACCGAGAGGAGGCCATTCAGCCCATCTTGCTCGTTTGGTTGTTAGTAGCTTATTGATCCCAGAATCTCATTAAGCAGCTTTTTGAAGGATCCCAGGGTGTCAGCTTCAACAACATTACTAGGAAGTTGGTTCCAGACCCTCACAATTCACTGTGTAAAAATGTGCCTCCTATTTTCTGTTCTGAATGCCCCTTTATCTAATCTCCATTTGTGACCCCTGGTCCTTGTTTCTTTTTTCAGGTCAAAAAAGTCCCCTGGGTCGATATTGTCTATACCTTTTAGGATTTTGAATGCTTGAATCAGATCACCGCATAGTCTTCTTTGTTCAAGACTGAATAGATTCAATTCTTTTAGCCTGTCTGCATACAACATGCCTTTTAAACCCGGGATAATTCTGGTTGCTCTTCTTTGCACTCTTTCTAGAGCAGCAATATCCTTTTTGTAACGAGGTGACCAGAACTGAACAGAATATTCTAGGTGAGGTCTTACTAATGCATTGTAAAGTTTTAACATTACTTCCCTTGATTTATATTCAACACTTCTCACAATATATCCAAGCATCTTGTTGGCCTTTTTTATAGCTTCCCCACATTGTCTAGATGAAGACATTTCTGAGTCAACATAAACTCCTAGGTCTTTTTCATAGATTCCTTCTTCAATTTCAGTATCTTCCATATGATATTTATAATGCACATTTTTATTGCCTGTGTGCAGTACTTTACACTTTTCTCTATTAAATGTCATTTGCCATGTGTCCTCCCAGTTATGAATGCTGTCTAGAGCTGCAACAGTGTTTGCCACTCCTCCTATTTTTGTGTCATCTGCAAATTTAACAAGTTTGCTTACTATACCAGAATCTAAATCATTAATGTAGATTAGGAATAGCAGAGGACCTAATACTGATCCCTGTGGTACTCCACTGGTTACCTCGCTCCATTTTGAGGTTTCTCCTCTAATTATTACTTTGTTTGCTACATGTTAACCACTCCCTAATCCATGTGCATGCATTTCCTTAAATCACTACTGCGTCCAGTTTGAGAATTCATCTTTTATGCGGGACTTTGTCAAAAGCTTTCTGGAAATCTAAATAAACCATGTCATATGCTTTGCAATTATCCATTATCGATGTTGCATCCTCAAAAAAATCAAGCAGGTTAGTTAGCCATGATCTCCCTTTCCTAAAACCATGCTCACTGTCTCCCAGGATATTGTTACCATATAGGTAATTTTACATTTTGGATCTTATTATAGTTTCCATAAGTTTTACATATAATAGAAGTCAGGCTTATTGGTCTGTAGTTACCTGGTTCGGTTTTGTCTCCCTTTTTGTGGATCAGTATTACGTTTGCAATTTTCCAGTCTGTAGGTACAACCCCTGTGTCAAGAGACTGTTGCATGATCTTGGTTAGCGGTTTGTAAATAACTTCTTTCATTTCTTTGAGTACTATTGGGAGGATCTCATCCGGCCCAGGAGATTTGTTTATTTTAAGAGCTCCTAGTCACTTTAACACTTCTGTCTTTGCTAAAGTTATTTAACCCTTTGCGGTCCATTTATTAAATGCGCGTCAGGCACGCCAGGTCTAATTTATTTTTACACGCGCAGTTAATTTTAGACGCGCTGTTTAAAAGTATTTTTTCACAGTCAAGCGGGTTTAAATGGCCCTGCATATCAACAAAGCACTCACTAGGCATCTCCAGCCCCGCCCCACCCTTTCGTTCGCTATAGCTTTCACCTATGTAAGAAATAAATAATAATAATAATAGTCGTACATACCGATCAATCATCTCCTGATCACTCATTTTATCACCAAACTCCTCAATAATGCGATCCAAGTCATTATTTTATTACTATAACATCTCAAAAAAGCTCTGCAAATGTCCGTGTTCTCTGTGCGCTGATTCACAGGCAGCCAACTTGTTTACTTACGACCGCCCCGTTATCTGATACCAGGGCCATGTATGACTAATCATGAGATATGCCTTTTTATTTTTATTTTTTTTCGACTTGTCTCGGCTCCTGTCGTTCCCACTCGGCCATTGAATGGTTTTCTCAACTTCTTTTTCCGGAGAAAAAACGACTAAAACACGTTTTTTGCGTTTCTATAATGATGTCGGACAGGGTCCGACAATGGACCTGATAGGAATAATTGCAATGTCGGACCAGGTCCGACAGTGGACCGCAAAGGGTTAAAACTGGATAGGAACAGGTCGACATGTGGGACATGTTGTCCGTATCCTCCTTTGTAAAAACTTGTGAAAAGTAATCATTTAATATAGTTGCTATTTTTTTTTCTTTGTCTATGATTTTGCCATTTGTATCTCTTTGACATTTAACCTCCTCTTTTGAATGTTCTCTTGCTGTTTATAATATTGGAAAAACATTTTGGAATTGGTTTTAGCCCCCTTAGCAATATTGATTTCTATCTCTCTCTTGGCCTTTCTAACTTCCTTTTTGACTTGTGTTTGCAGTTCCAAGTACTCTTTCTGTGTACTTTTGTTTTTGGTCCCTTTTAAATGCTCTGTAAAGTGCCTTTTTTCACTGAATATTTTTTTTAATTGATCTATTAAACCAGTTTGGCCATTTTGTTTTAGATTTAGATTTGTCTACCTTTGGGATATAATTGTTATGTACCTTTAGTACTACATTTTTAAAAAACAGCCATCCTTTTTCTGTGGATGTTTTCTCTATTTTACTCCAAGCTACTTCTGTTAGCCTGTTTCATACCTTCATAGTTTGCTTTTCTAAAATTGTAAACCGTAGCTTTCGTCATTACGTTTGGGGTTTTAAAAATCACTTCAAATGAGACCATGTTGTGGTCTGAGTTTGCCAATGGCTCTCTGACCTCTGTTTTAGTTATGTCTTCGTTATTTGAAAAGACTAGATCAAGACAGAATGTTTCTCTGTACTTGTTGATTATGCTTCGGATACCACACCTTGAAAATCAAGTGATGCGAGCTATTTCACTCAATGTTTTCCCTTCTTTATGCAAGTCAAGGTTGTTATAATAGTAGAAAACACTAGTGGAGGCTTTGAGTAAATTGTTGATGCCCTTAATGCATCAGAGTAGAAACATGCAACATGTCTAAGACTTTTGCACAGCAGTGTATATATTTTTCAATTGTCTAAATCCTAAAATTATAGGTGATGCAAAATATTTGGCCGTCGCTGTAGAGTATTTGATTGACATATGATATGTGTCATTAAGTGCCCCATCAGGTAGAAATGTGCTGCCTTGACCACATAAATACACCATATGACTGAAAAAAAGTATGCGCTAGCTCATAAAATTAGTTCGAAAAGTATTTCTATTGCATTTGTGTGCATCATTTATCATACAGGATACATTTTTATCCACCCCTTTTGAAAGCATTTTTTTTTCTGTTTGCTCACAAAAATGTGCCGGTTTCTATCACAATTGGCATGCTTTTTTTTCAAAAGCACAAAAAAAAGTTTGATCGGAAATCTGCAGCTGGATTAGCTCTGTCTGCCAAAAATAAACAAACAAAAAAACCAAACTGTTCCCTATCAAGTATGAAATGTAACCATTACCTTATGGGTATTAATCCTCTTAAGAGGGCATAAAAGGACTGCTGACACTGACGCCTTTATCATTTTTCCTTTCACTGCCTGAGAGAGATCTGTAAACAGATGAGTGTTGAATAAAATACTTGTATCTGCTTTTTTGCTTGTGTATTACACTGTTAATGCGATTTTAAATTACATATTGTAGTAATTACTTCACGTATTGTGCACTCAACCGTGGTTTTTCGTTAAGTCCCTAAGCGGCCTTGTGCTAAGCGCAAAGCCGGCAGCTCTGCTGCCCCCTTCCCTGGGATCGAACACCTTAAGTTGGCTACTTGTGCTCTCTCTTAAGCTGCTAGCTTAATTATTGTTTGCCATAGAAACGGGTTTTCAATGAGAGCACCAAATACCTTCGGAACTCACTACAGATACACCATTATATAGCAATCGCAATTTTTTTAAAGCAACTTTTAAAATGTTAAATAAGTTGTGATGAGTCAAGAAAGATGTATTGCTATGAAATAATAAATAACATCCACTTTTTTTTAAATTTACAGTAATGTTTGAACCATAATTACTTTATATTGAGAATTCACGTACGTTAGAGAAACTGAAATAACGCAAGTTGTTCTGTTTAAATAAATGCTTTAAATGCCCCGACAGAGTAAGTTGTACACAAATATATCAACGTGCATCATACATGTTTAAGCAAAAAAAATATCTTTGGGCTTCAGGTATCATGGTCATATCCTAGCTCTTAAAAGCTACCCTAGGTGCCACATTTAAAACAATGTAAACACCAGATAAAAACCTTCCCTTTTTTAATTAATAAAATAAATCATAGTAACAGTGAACATAATCAGTTTCATTGCCGCTCTGGTTTCTGCTTGCAGCACCACTGCAAAGGCTTCCTTCAGAGAACCCAGCTTGAGTCTCAACTCGCGTGTTTTTTTATCTTTTTATGGGTTTTTGATACAAGTTCTGTATACTGATATGTTTGAAAGGTCACAAAATTAGTGAAATGGTTTCAGCCTGTGTGTACTCAGAGTGGTTTAACTTGTAGATCATTTGTAGATTGAGAAGAGGAGGGGTCCCAGGACACATCAGGAAACCTTGGAGTTGGAATTGCTCAGAGCTTGAGCCCCTTCATTTGAAGCATCTAGACATTATAATAGCATAATACATTAGATACATTTACTATCCAGTATAATAAACAATCATTTAGTCAAGTGTTCCTTTATGTACTTTATATTGCAGAACATGTTAAACCAATATTTATATAATCTACTTTTTTTTCTTATCTCTTAAGGACAAACACATAAGGTTGTTCTTATGAGTGTCTACTGTAGCTATGGGCAGCACTGTACAGTTAATATACACTACGCTGTTTCTTCATCTATAAACACAATTTCTGATGCTTGCCAGTCACATGAATCATTTATCTGCTCACGTTTTGTTGTAGAGGGGTGCATGTCATTACACTTTTTTGCTCTTGACGATGAATAACATTACTTTATGCTTGCAGGTTATTCTTTGTGGGTTCCCGGGAGGGCCACCTTCCAAGCATTCTCTGCATGATCCATGTCTTGAGATACACTCCTATTCCTGCTTTGCTGTTCAATGTAAGTATTCCTGAACTTGGAAACTACCAACTAATGTACACATTAATAGTTAGGTTTATATTTCTTCAGTTATTAGCTTCAGTACATTTTGCAAGCACCAATCAGTCTAAGTTTCATGTCTCACTGACTATTTTAAAAATAATTTCTGAAGGTCAATCAGTAAAGGACAGCCCTCTTTTTTTTTCCAGCTGATTAGCTCTAGGATTACCTTAGCTAAGAAACCTTTGGTAGTGCTAATCAGGGGCTGTGAAACAGCAAAAATGTATTGTATGTATTGAGAATGACACTTTGCTGTACAGATTGTGTGTGTGTGTGTGTGTATAGGGTGGGGGTGTATGTGTATGGGGTGGGGGCTTCAACAGGTGAGAACCAACAGAGTGAGCTAGCCTGTAGTGTTCAACCTTTACGGTTAGGATACCCTATAATAATGAGTTAATAATGAGTGAAACCTCAGAACTACAGTAAAAGAGAAGCTTTTAAGAGTAGCTTTAAAGAGTAGCTTTTACAAAAGTGAAATGAAAGTAAATGGTCAACTACCACACAGTAAAATCCTAATCAGGGTTGCTTAAATAAGAAGGACAGTAAAAGAGCCAAAGCTAACTTACAGGTAAGGATGTTGGAGTTTTAGTTAGGCTGTGCTTGTATGTTCTAAACAGCTAGTGTTCCACATGATTTTACATTCAATAAAGGGACTTCTTCATTTTTCATAACCTTAACACAAAAGAGATTATGTATGCAGTATTAAATATGCAATTCAAAAAGGAGCATTTTACATATAAATATACATTACTTTATTGTTTTGTTTCTTTTCATTAGTTCCATGTTTATACATCAGTGTTTTATAAGCTTACTTATTTGATTTGTATATGTTTGTACTCTTCAGTTTTCATAAGAACTCTCAGCATCCTGAATAATACTGACATAAGCTTAGTGCTACTGATATAAACCTTAATCAAAACAGACTTTAAGTGTAGAGTAGTGGTTAGGGCTTTAGACTCTTGACCGGAGGGTCGTGGGTTCAATCCCAGTTGGGAGATACTGCTGCTGTACCCTTGAGCAAGGTACTTTACCTAGATTGCTCCAGCAAAAACCCAACTGTATAAATGGGTAATTGTATGTAAAAATAATGTGATATCTTGTAAACAATTGTAAGTCGCCCTGGATAAGGGCGTCTGCTAAGAAATAAATAATAATAATAATAATAATAATATATCAGGAGTGACTGATTTATTTTTGTAATTGATCTCCTTTCAATCTTTGTATTCCTACTTTTGTTTTCTCCTAGGGAGGGATGTCCTTGATTTACCTTTGTGTGGAAGATGTATTTCAGCTCATTAATTATTTCAGTTTTAACTACTGGCTTTTCATTGGTCTCTCCATTGCCAGTCAAATATACCTCAGAGTAAAATACCCAGACATGCCCAGGCCGGTGAAGGTAAGTGCAGCTCTTGAGTAATGTGGCTTGAGTTTGTCAGGCCTCATGCTTGTGGTTAAAGTTGTTATCTAAGGGCTCATTTCATTAACCCTGATTATCACTAATCTTGGACTAACTAATGTTATTTTGAGTAAAGTTACTAATGCTAATTGTGTTCTGTGAAACCACTCGTAAGAGTTATTTTCTTAGTCCTCAGTTCACAGTATAACAATAAATCATGTCACAAAACTACAACACATCCCAGCATAATGTGCCAGTCTTTGCTTGGAGAAGCAGGATAGTGAATACAGTAATCCGTCGCGTATCCAACTGTGGTGGGACCAGAGTAAGGGTGGTTATGTAAAAAGTCTGATGAATGAATCCTGTTTTAAATACCATTATACACAGCTGTAACAATTACCATGTTCACACAATTACTGTTTTGAGATTCAGCTTTTATTAGGGAGTTCCCCTAAATCCTTTGTTTAGAAAGCTACAGGGTATTAATGCTTATGACGGGGTATCCGTCTGCCGTGTGGATGCGTGCATTTGCTGCTGAGTGACAGGCAGGAGATCGAGACGGAGGTTGAATTTGATACACCCCGCAGTCGAACAGGATTTATTTACATATCAACACACTGAACAGCTCACATGACACTACCAGCAATGGTAGCGCACAGAGTACATACAACACAGTGTACGAAAACTTTGGTGGGATCTACAATCTCTGAACTAATCTTCTGTCTTCAGTAATAAACTCCGGCTACTCACCCGGCTGTCGGCAGTTTCGACTTGCTTACTCACTCTTCGGTTCTCACTCACTCACACACTCACTCACTCACTCTGCTGAAGAGCTTGATCATGGCGGATAAACGGTTAGGGCAGATATGTGACGGGCGGGTACACGATGGATTACTGTATTCAGGTGTGTTCATGTTGTTTCTGTCCTCAAGGTATGATTAATAGCAAGTGCCAAAAATGTACATTTTTAACTAAAGAAAATAACTAAATAGGAAACCCTTGGTTATTTCCTATAAAGTAACCTAAAATATAATCTT
The DNA here is from genome assembly GCF_902713425.1 of Acipenser ruthenus. Classification (NCBI taxonomy): domain Eukaryota; kingdom Metazoa; phylum Chordata; class Actinopteri; order Acipenseriformes; family Acipenseridae; genus Acipenser; species Acipenser ruthenus. The sequence continues at coordinate 69,551,309 of NC_081192.1, forward strand.
TTTTTCCTCACAGCTGAGCCTATTTTTCCCTATAGTGTACTGCATCTGCAGCATATTCCTAGTGGTGGTACCCCTCTACAGCGACACTGTAAACTCGCTGGTTGGTATAGGCGTTGCCCTCTCTGGGGCCCCTGTGTATTACTTCTGTATCTACCTCACCCCAGAGATGAGGCCTGCATTCCTGGGAAAATTACTGGGTATGTTTTTAACAGGCTAACATTTCAGTTATCAATGCGAAATTAATGCAAATCATGACATTTGAAAAGGAAAGGTTCATTTACTGAATTTCCATGTCACAGTGTTGTGAGAGAGTCCTTATGCAAAACAGCTCAAAAGCAATACTTTCACAATTTGTAATTTTATCATTGAAATACCTTTTGTTAGATGTTCTACACAGTTTCAGAGCAATTTCAGTCAACATTTTGTTGAGAAATACTGTAATATCTAGGCACTCTTATAAAAGGTGCTGTCACTTGCCCTTTTGTAGGTTTTCTCTCGCTGAACACCCAGAAGATATGCATGTGTTGTCTGGTTGATGCTGAGTTGGATCTGGACGATGCTAAGGAACACGAACCAAAGCGAGAATAAGGATCTGCTGGAGAAATTTCAACTCTTCAAATGTACTGCAAGATTTTATGCAGGTTATACAGTTAAATTAACTTGTTGGTGAATGGTAGCTCAAGTCCTGTTTATTTGCTTTAGTATTATCATTTTTAGTCCTGCTTATTCTGGTCCCGTTTTATTTAAGTTAACGCTACTGAACGATTTCAATTTGTGGTATATGCAGTGGTAGTACTAAGCAATCTAGCAATTTGGCTTCACAACAAATGTAACTTGATAATAGACCACTGTGATAGTCTACTGCCCAGCCTGCAGTACTTAGAGTAAGTAGCAAGGTTCTGAAAAATAGCATTACATGTCCCCATGTGGTGCTACAAGTGTTTTAAATAACTTACCTTGTTACTTGAAAAAAAAATAATAATTACCACTCTTCCTGCAGTGATTTAGGACAGATCTCAAAACCCAATGCACTAGAGCGGCCATTTAGAAACAGACTTTAAAGTTAGAAGTGTAAGAAGTTGTCAGGATGTTAACAATGAAAAAAACAATTACAGATATGTTATTTAAATGGTTGTGGCAACAGCTGGGGACATGTAATGCTATATTACTTATGCTAACTTACTCTTTAAGCCTCTATACAGTAGCCGATGTGAAACCTCTTGAATGCTCTGCTGTTAGAAGACTCATTGAGCTATATTCTGTAGTATTTATGCCTCTCTCTCTCTCTCTCTCTCTCTCTCTCTCTCTCTCTCTCTCTCTCTCTCTCTCTCTCTCTCTCTCTCTCTCTCTCTCTCTCTCTCTCTCTCTCTCTCTCTATATATATATATATATATATATATATATATATATATATATATATATATATAATATATATATATATATACACATATAATATATACACATATAATATATATACACACACAGAGCTAATCAAAGAAACTACAAAATAATATTGCAAAAGTCTACCTGAAGCCATAATAGTAGTACAGTATTTCTTGTTAGATTTCAAAATGTCAGTATGTTAACGTAACATTCAGCAGGTTCCATTCGACTATGAAGGACAATGTGTTAATTCCATAGGGTAATGCAAAATGTTTGGGCATAGCTGTGTGTGTGTGTATAATTTATATATATATATATATATAAACTCCCATATGGAATGTTTTGGCTAAAGTTTTTATAGTTATGGGTGACCTAGTTCCAGCATGTAATCTTTTGTTGATTTCAAATCACCTTTATTGAAATGTGTTTTTAGGTTACTATCAAACTGTGGATATCCACTAGATAATCAGTCTTTTATTTTTCATTTTTATTATGTTCTATTGTGCTTAGAAAAGTTATGCTGTTAAAATAAACACAAAATTGACATTTTGTTGCTTTTATAATTGTATTTACTGAGGTTTACTTTACATTGTTATTGAAAATAAAAATGTTCAACATACTGCAGTGACCAACCATTGACCTTTGAGCATCCAAGACACTCAACTAAAAAATTGAAGGTCCCAGAGAATTTTGGGAGTCCAATTGAAAATGTTGGGGGTCCCAATAAAATCCAAAGACTTAATGTTACTGTGGGAAGGTGTGGGGAATTCACTGACATGGGAGACAGAGAGTTTATTTGAGACCATCTCACCAGCATCCAATTTTTATTTTCACTGCACACACAAGAGGGCACTGTTGCACCATGGAGGAACAATACCAGCAATGGTAAGGTTCCTCTGGTTAGTCCCGCTATGATGCACTCGCAGGTGCTGAAATAATAATCAACACCAAAGGCGAAAGAAAAAGGTAAAATAAAACTAGAAACAAAAGGTGCTGCTCCATGCAACGTCCTACAACCGCTGATACCTGTACGGCTCAGGTCTTCAGCCTAGGCTTTGCTATTCCCTCACTATATTGTCAGGGTGCCCAGGTTTGTCCCCCTTACCTACACGTCCTGTTAGTGTATGTAATAATAAATATTTTCTTGTGATAGGATCGGCTGCTTTCCTCAGCCTGGTTTGGTTGAAGAAGCAAGTGCTTATAACGTATTCATTTTTGCGATTCTGCAGCTGAAACAGCATATGGGTATTTTTTTTAATTTATTTAGTTGTTGCCAATTATTTTTTATTATTTTCTCCCAATTTAGAATGGCCAATTTATTTTTTAGGCTCAGCTCACCGCTACCACCCCTGCGCTGACTCAGGAGTGCAAAGACGAACACATGCTGTCCTCCGAAGCGTGTGCCGTTAGACACTTTACACACTGCGGACTCACCATGCAGCCACCCAAGAGTTACAGCGTCGGAGGACAACACAGCTCTCGGGCAGCTTACAGGCAAGCCCGCAGGCATCCGGCCAGACTACAGGGGTCGCTGGTGCGCGGTGAGCCGAGGACACCCTGGCCGACCTAACCCTCCCTCCCCCCGGGCGACGCTCGGCCAATTGTGCGCCGCCCCCTGGGAGCTCCCGTCCACGGACGGCTGTGGAATAGCCTGGACTTGAACCGGCGCCGTCCAGGCTATAGAGCGCATTCTGCACTCCACGCAGAGTGCCTTTACCGGATGCGCCACTCGGGAGCCCCCACCGTATGGGTATTTAATTCAAATATCTAGGGCCGACCTCCGCAGTACGAGGTTCTTGTGGTATAAATTCCGGACCCCATCCTTTGCCCTGGGCTGCAGGCCACTAAGAGTTCAAAACAAGCACTGCTGGCCCACAGGCCAACATCATTCCCTCAAGTCTCTAAATACTAACCCATATTCTTCACGCAGCCCTAGCTCCCGCCTGTGAAAAAGAAGTAGTGTTTTAATTCAGAACAATATGATTCTGAAAATATCACTTGCCAAAAGAGACGACACGTAGACTGTAATGCAGTACATACTTTTAAATCCGGTACGTATTGTAGCAGCATGTAAAATTCCCCATTAACGACACAACAGCAAAATGAAATCAAAATGTTTCCCATGCACAGAACTGTTTTAAAATGTAAAAGGCAATGCAATTTAGAAATAGATTTAAAAATAACACCAGTTTCCAGAATTAAAACAGTATCCAAAGTCTTCAAAATTGCAGAATATCATACTCGATAAGGCCGTAATGTCACAGTTCACTTGCAAATGAAAATGCACAAAAGCAACTAAAGACCATAGATTTAAAAAAAAAAAAGCATCACAGTATCTAAAACTGTTTGATTAACTTTTTATATTACCGTGCTTTCTCTCGTTCGCGTTGATTTTGGAGGAAGTGCTGTGTAACTGCAGTGCACAATAAAGACAGACTGATTTGCCTTGCCAGAAAAACAACCAAAAAAAAGTCAGTTGTAACATTGAAGAGATGGGCTTTGTATCAGAAAACTAATGATGGAGTCAGACATCGTGTGTGACGGGTAAGTGCAATAATTTGTTACATACTGTATATATAATGGGGATTTATTTTATTCTTAATACAAGGATGGTAAGACACAACTGACGTGTATCTGAGTGTCGTATATATCCAAGTGCTGACTGTAATACATATACAAAATAATACAAAACATGATATGCACAGGGGCAGGGTGTACCCCGTCACACTGCCTCATCGATTATTTAATTCAGTCACACTACTCTGAACAGGTCCAAAGTGCTAGAATCTAAATACATTAATAAAGTTTCAAGGTAAAAGGTGTAAATAAATACCTTAAACTAAAAGTGCATCAAAATAGCACACAGGTTGTAATAACAGACCTACACTATTCATAGTGTAGCATTCCGTGGAAACAAAAGGGAGCCAGATGACCACAGCAAGATCACATTCTTTATTCATGAGGTCAGGACAACACAACACAACAAACAGCCCCGAGCTGCATGCAGGCAGCTCCTAAATAGGGCTCCCCTATTTAGAGAGAGGGTATTTCATACCTGCATTACCCTCTTTGATTTAAATGAAGACTAAATTAAGCACAGGTACAGCTATCCCTGCAGTGGTCAAACTTTTGTTCACTCTGCAATATCTTGCCTCTGGGTCCTTTCAGGGGACTGAGGCAGCTGTTGCTGGCATTTCTGAGTCTGCTTTTTCTTGTGTGTTACCAGTTGTGCTCAATGCATTTTTGAGGCTAACACCCAAATACCTACTTTTCCCTAAAAGCAGCGTGTACTTGCCTTACCTTGAAAACAAATGTCTATGACATTTCTGGTTTCCCCAATGTGTTGGGAGCAATAGACTGCACACATGTGCCGCTAACCCCTCCAGCTCATTCTAAGCATCTGTATAGGAGTAGGAAACACACTTATTTTATTAATATCCAGGTGGTTTGTAATTGTGCACAATTTAGCACTGCACCACGGACTAACTTAAATAAAAACTGACAGTAAACATTTGGCTTATGAGCTACTCATGCTAATACAAATTAGTGGTATAATGCAACATTTGTTGCTGGTTCCTTGAAATTCATATTAACAAGAATTGACTGTCTTCCTGTAAGTATTGTAGTGAGCACAGGAGTAATGGACACACACTAACATCAGCTAGCACCATCCACACACTCAGACACACTCACAAACAGGCCATCCATACACCTCAGAGCACTACACCAACTCCCAGGGTGACACACTCAACAAAGACATAACAGAGGAAGGGTTCAACAATTTCAGGACTGTACAACAATAAATGCACTTTCGACAATAACGAAAACAGTGAAATACAACTATAATAAACAGTTTACCCACAATAATTCCCACTCCCAGCGTCCTCTGTTGCTAATTTGCATGCCAGCCTGTCCATGAGAGTCTGACTCCGGGCGCGGCACCCGATCTGAAAACAGGCAGCAACGGCAAGTCAGTCTGACAGTGCTCGCTACAGTATCATAACTTGTCAATGCGGCACCATGATCTATTTTGTGCTCATCCACATCCAAAAAAGAGCACTAAAATTCTGGATGCATCTCCGCACAAGCCCTCCAGCCTCACTACAGTACAAGGCCCTGCAAACCCAAGAGCTCAGCCCAGAAAAGAGTCCCCTCAGTCAACTGGCTCTAAAGCTCACTGCACTGACCCCCACTAACACTAACCAGCTTCCAATCAGAGTCAACCAAGTTATAAAACAAAACAAAGCATCTTATCTGAAATTAACTCCGTACCACTCTGTTACCAAATGCAAGGTTTTATCAGGATCAACTTGAGATGTCCGCTGTATCAATCGGAGTGTGGTCAGCTGATATGAAAGTACTCGTGAACCCCTGTCTATTATTAATAAGTATTGTTTTTATTATTTATTATTATTACTACTAGTAGCAGTTTTACTTTATACAAGGCTGTTACAAGAAATTATATATAATATAAATACAATAATATAGGATGTTGTAAACATTAAATACTTTCATACTGTACACAATATAACTACGTTATATACATACACGGGACGTTAGACACCACTGGTAAATAAATGTTAGGGGCTGTCATGTTATTGTAAACGCAATTTTCAATCCTTTAACATCCAACCAGTTAGTTCAGATCAGTCACCCAGTTTTCAATTTATATTAAATCCTCATTTTGTTGGACGTAGTCAATGCCTCCGCTGTAAAAGCCGATTCGAAACTTAAATAAATAAAATATTCTAATAATATAATCAAATGAACAATTAAAAATGGCAGTAAATACCAATCCTGTAGACAGAGCTACGGAACGCCCATTCAAAATGTTTCTTTCCGCAGCAGACTCAGTACTCTGGGCTGAGTGGGCTCCCACTAAGCCCCGCCCACTCTGTCCAATCCTTATTCTTATTAGCCTTGGTCTGACGTCACCGTTCAGTACAGCTTGCTACACACACTTGTTTTTGTTTTGTTTTGTTTCCCGCAGTTTTTTTTTAAATTTTTTTTTTTAATTTTTTGGGCTGCACTTGCAGTGCTTTACCATAATAACTTTGTGGAAACCAAGTTTAAGAAAGCAAATTGCAACTCAGATAGAAATATTTAAATATACCCTCCTGTATTTTAATATTAATTAGGTTATTAGCATTTGGAATGAGAATTTCTCTGGCTAAGAGAAATCTACATGGAAACACACATAAGCTGAAAGTACTACCAAAATAGAGTGAGAAAAAGATTAGACTTGTTTTTCTTTTTCCATGGAAGCTGCCCCAATGTCTTTATTATCTATGTACATGAAGGGTTTTGGTAGAACTACAATTCATATTTTATTATTATTATTATTTATTTCTTAGCAGACGCCCTTATCCAGGGCGACTTACAATTGTTACAAGCTATCATGTTTTTTTTACATACAATTACCCATTTATACAGTTGGGTTTTTACTGGAGCAATCTAGGTAAAGTACCTTGCTCAAGGGTACAGCAGCAGTGTCCCGACCTGGGATTGAACCCACAACCCTCCGGTCAAGAGTCCAGAGCCCTAACCGCTACTCCACACAATTATTTTATGTAATTATATCAATCATCAGTATATAATTTGCATAACTGAGTTGAGATGAACACTACATTAACTGTGATGGTGACTAAAACATTATATTGGAGTAGTGTTGTGATTCTAAAGGATGTACAGCACACAGAAATATCTTGATTCTGTTTTATTCCCTAGCCACTAGATGGCACTCTGGTTAAAGCGTTTTTTTTTGGTTGTTTTTTTTCTGGTACACCATGCAGCAGACTCGAATATTACTTTTGTGTGAAAGGTCAAGTTTATTAACTTATTATAATGCATTTTTGCGGAGGCAAAATAAGCTGATCCCTGGAGCCAGCATTACACTTCAGCCATCAACACCAGGCAGAAGGATATCTACATCATCAGATGGAAGGAAACGCAAATGGATGGAGACGCAGATGGATCACGTTAGTTTGCTGTAAAGCTACGTCTTAGTTGGTGCTTATCTTGGCGAGAGCCGAGTTCAAATCAGCATGAAGTTTTAACATCTACTCTCATGTAATGGAAATCATTATTTTTAAACTCTTCTATACAACTTTATGTTGCTGTGTCCCATTCCCATGTTTTATGTTGCATGACTTTCTTGGTATTCATTCTTCTGTTGTCTGTTGCATAGACCATTCAGTTGCATTCAGTTTATCCTTGTTTTTATTCCCAAGGCAGTTTCAGCTTGCCACTCCATCAATCTGTGTGATTTATTGGGCCAGTGCACTTTTTACATAAAGGGCCTTTTTATTTTTATCTGTAAGAAAATACTCCCATTCCCATTGTTCTTTTAAATTGAATAAGTGGTAATTCTTGGATTTGAGACATCAAACAGTCCATCAATTAAGGAATCGATAACTTCTACATAAATAAATGGGTTGGCATTGTTCTGCTGAAAAATTGTACCTATGAGAATATGAGAGACTGCAGAAACAAACACATACATGTAAAAGGGGGAGCTATCAAATAATAACACTGCAACTTTCCAAATGGCCTACTTTTTTTTCATATAAACAACATGCATATATTTAACATACCATAACCTTTTACGATAATGAGTGATTTAGGGTTAAAGGGTTGAAACGAAGTTAGTAGGGAAGACACCTGTGCAAATGGTGGTGGCGTTGGGTATCAAGAATGATTATTTCCTGCTATCTATTGTACCCTGAGGGACTGCAGAGGCTGATAAATCCACCGTAACAGCAGTAATAGAAAACAAACCATCCATTTGGAAGCCAGAACTGAGTTGCTAGCTGTCTGTCTCTCTTTTTTCCTCACTTGTTACACTGCACCTAAAACCACTGATGGCAGTAATGGACAGATAATAGCAGCTCTGTACCAACAGGCTTTTGTAAACACTATCCAGTTAGGGATCGCATTTCCACATGATGCTTCACTGCAGCTGGTTCTCTCTCCAAATGACTGCTTAGACCTGGAGGAAGCAGACTAATTATGAGCATTGGGTGGAAGAAATTACGTCCTAGATCATGCATAAAACATTGAGCTGAAGAAAGAATGAGACGAGTGAGTATATAGTGTTGCAGCAGAGGGATCAAAGTAGATCGTTTTTTTTTTTTTTTTTAATCCGTAAATAAAAGTATTCTTCACAGGTTAATCCTGAAGAATTTGCTAACTGGTATTTTCCTCAAGGGGTGATGCTCTTGGTAAAGTTTGATATTTCCCCTGCAAAGCGGTACATTTTCAAGAGGCCATGGATTTATCAGGACGACTATACTGGATTCGAAATCGACCTTGGAGGAACAGGGCCAACAGACGTCAATTTAGCAGTAAGTGTTATAATATCCTTCATGAGATCAAAGCACTGGCCCATTCTTTCATGTTATGAATCTCTATATCACCTTTTTATTTTATTTTTCCTATTAATATAATACCCTTCAAGCAATAACAAAACAAAGGGTATAAGCACTCTTGGTATAAACATGCTATGTTGAAGCATTGTTGCTTGATTATTTGTTTAAATTTGTATCCTTGTGGATGACAGATAAATGATTTCAAGTATACCTTTTGTACAAAAATAAGATACCATAGTAGTGTTTATTCAGTATGTATTCAGTATGGCCACAACAACTTTGTAACTTGCCAGTGTAGGAGATAGATTGGAGGGGGGGGGGGGGGGGGGCTGTTCATTACCCACCTTTAATTGTGTTACACAAAGAACATCACATATATATATATATATATATATATATATATATATATATATATATATATAATCCATATACACACACATGTATTTACATTGACTAAAACAAAAATATATCCTGTCATTTGTGAGAAACTGTTCTTTACCTGCTGTTTACAGTTTTCGGGTTTAACCGATAAACAAAAAACACCCCCGATACAAAAGAAATGAGATAGGTTATATCCAATAAACACCGGGAAAACACTGGAAATGGTTATTCAATTCACGTTGACTTGACCGCTTTCCCTCTGAAAAAACTTTGTGCAGTGCAGTTGGACAATGTCCCTCCTTCTTGATTTGTATCTCACATTTATTTGTTCTGAATACTTTAACCCACCCCACATACTGAGTGGATGCAAATCCCAACATTTCTATTGGAGGATTGTAACACGCTTGTGAGATTTATAATGAGATTACAAGAAACGGAGGATTGTTCTTGCTCATGAGATTTAAAGGTATAGTCCAGTTCGATACAGAGTATTTACACGCTGGTGGAATTTAAAACAGAATTGCAAATTGTGGTGAATTGTAAAAAAATGCCTAAACACACAAAACCCCCAGAAGAATATGTCAGTGACCATAAGGATTTAGTTGTGGAAGACAGCAAAGGAAATAAGGTACAAGTACTGTCGAGTTACTATACATATTATGACAAAAAAAAAAAAGCAAAAGCCCTGCATGTAAATAAATGTGGTGTTTGTTTAAGCATGGATGAATGCATGGTATTATTTAAAAGAGAAATGTATTTATGTTTATTTTAGAACGTAGGGTTAAATGTATTTTGTGTTTTAAGGAAACAATGTTTTATGATTTAAAAAGGAAATGTATTTTGTGTTTCGTTACAAACACTCTGTTTTGTTGTTATTGTTTGAATGTGGTCTGGCAGAGGCGGTGTTAGCAGCTCTTCTCTGCCAGACAGCTCGTGTGAATGCACGGTCAGCAGTCAGTGATTATTGACTGTCGGCCATGCAAACAAAAACCCTGTGCAGAAGGTGACCGTCTCTAGATTAATTAATTGATTAATTTATTGCTAGTCTGGAGATGGTCACTGGTATATAAGTCTACAGCTTTCCTTGTTCAGGGTGGGTGAAGGAGGAACTGTGCAAGAGTGAGCGAGAAACGAAACAAAACAGAAAGTAAAGAATAACAATTGCTACGCGTGCTGGAAGCACCAGCACGGTACTTCTTCATTTGTTTGGTGTCTGTGATTTGTTTTTGTTCACCTTTTTATTTTGCTCTGTGAGCAGAGATTTTCATTCAAATATGTATTTTAATTTTGTTTAAAAAATAAACATATTTATAACTAACAATGATAAACTTTTTATTCCAGAGACTCTGTATAACTTTCCGTGGCTTGGCACTTTCTGTAGACTTGTGGCAGGGCGGAAGCCCTACACATGGGGAAATATGTTGTTTTATTGTATAGTTTTGCATTATTTGTTGTAAATTGATTTAATTAACTGTTTAATTGATGTTGCGCTCCGCCGTGGATGATTACCTGTCTGCGTGGAGCAGCAGCTGAAAGCAATGAGCTGTTCCAGCAGGCAGGTGGGCGTGTCTTGGCAGAGCGTTAGTATAAAAACATAGAGATCACTGTGATCGGGGCTGCTGTAAGGCCTGCCGTTTTCACGGCACCTTTGATTTATAGTTTGTTGTATTGTGTTTTATTTTGAGTGTTTGTACAGTCATGTATCGTCCTCTGTGCGCTACCATCGCTGGTAGCGTCACATGACATTATTGTTTACTTTTTGTTTATGTTTATTGATTAAATCCTGTGCGCCTGTGTCGGCGTATTAACGTCAATCTCTATCTCAGTCTCGTCTGTGTTCTCCTCGGCTACCTGAGGCAAGTATACCAGGACTCTATCACAATTTGGTGTCAGAAAGGGATTGCTGTATCCTGCGCAATGGAAAATCGACCAGCGACAGAGAGACATTGAGGAGCAAACCCCTGAATTTTTTTGGGGGGGAGCAGGAGCAAGCCAACGACCACCAGCTTCAACCCGAGCGTGAGAGACGGTGGAGCTTCATGTCTGAAGGACTGGGAGGGAGGAGTGTCCAGCCCGAATGCCCGAGCGACAGGAGCCCAGTCCAATGAGGGCGGTGCGTCCTACCGAGCGTCGGAAGAGAGAGGAGGAGCTCCGGCCCCCAGAGCCTGAGGAGGTGGGCCAACCACTTGAGGAGTTTCTGCCTTCAGTCCAGCCGTTGCAGCTGAAGCCGTCACTCACGTTCTCTGACGTCATGGGACTAACACGCACGCAGGAGTGTTGCTGCCTTTGGTCCAGCCGTAGCTGCCAGAGCCATCACTCCCGTGCTGCGATTTCACGAACAAGCAGTTTGAAAGACTTGACTGCCGCAGGGGCTGCCCTCTGCAGAGGAGCCCCGCGAAGGGACACAGGGTTTAGGGGGTCACCATGGGGTTAGACGGGCACCCCGGAATTAAAAGCCCAGAGAGAAAATAATGGTGGTGGTGAGGGTAAATGTAATAATTTTGATAATTAATAGTTGTGATTAATGATAATGTTTAGAAATATAATTATAGTGACGCTGATGGATTTGATGCTTGATTGGAAGCTAACATTGAAGCCTGGCGTGTGTTGATTGTTGTTGCTGGCTCCAATGTTCCCTCCCACCCACCCTTGTAATTTGTTTGTGTGTTTAAAAAAATATATATATAAAAATTGTCGAATGGACCCCTAGGGGTTCCATTCTGAGCGGGAGGATATGTGGCAGGGCGAAAGCCCTACACATGGGGAAATATGTAGTTATTGTATAGTTTTGCATTATTTGTTGTAAATAGATTTAATTAATTGTTTAACTGATGTTGCGCTCCGCCGTGGACAATTACCTGTCTGTGTGGAGCAGCAGCTGAAAGCAATGAGCTGTTCCAGCAGGCAGGTGGGCGTGTCTCGGCAGAGCGTTAGTATAAAGACATAGAGATCGCTGTGATCGGGGCTGCTGCAAGGCCTGCCGTTTTCACGGCACCTTTGATTTATAGTTTGTTGTATTGTGCGCTACCATCGCTGGTAGCGTCACATGACATTACTGTTTACTTTTTGTTTATGTTTATTGATTAAATCCCGTGCGCCTGTGTCGGCGTATCAACGTCAATCTCTATCTCAGTCTCGTCTGTGTTCTCCTCGGCTACCTGAGGCAAGTATACCAGGACTCTATCACAATTCTCTTTTGTGTTTTCTTCCTTCGTATACATTTCTGACTCTAGAATGGACTCTACCAAATACTTAAAACAAATCCAACCAGTCGCTATTGCTGTTACTGAAATGCAGCTGCGCCTAATAAATAAAACACAAAAAGTCAAAGTATGAGTATTGTGATTATTATTTATGTTTACCAGAGCATTTATACTTCTAAAAAATGCCGAAAGATTGTGCTTCACTGATTAGTATTCAATTACACGACGCATTGAAAACGGCAAAGTTTATGAACAACACAGAGCGCTCTCCATAGGTAGAATCACCAGACAGACGCCTGCTTCACCCACCCTAATGTCAGAGTGGAAATCCATTCAATCAAAGTCATGCATGTGTACAGGTGAATGACATTTTGGAACTGTACAGTTAGATTGTAACCTTTGAGCTGCTAAACAAAAATGAAATATTTATGCACAGTGGTTTATTGATTATATATAATACCGTTAAATCAATTCAAGATCATCATTTAGTTTTACTTTCATTTTTGCATTTCGAGTCATCTTGCGTAACCCCTTGACCCCCAGAGGCACCCCCAAGGGTACATGTACCCCCGGTTGAAAACCTCTGCTCTGCAGACAGCACCATTCACAAACTTACTGCTTACAACAATGGAAGATCAACCTAAAGGGTATGCAGCCATGGATGTTCTTGGTGCATTTTTGATTATGAACCAACAACAACCACATGATATACTAGAAATCAGTTGTTTTAAATTATAGGACTTTGTCATTTATGATATTTCTCTTGTAAGCAATGCTACGATTCTTACACCCTTTACCTTGGTTGTTGCTGTGTTGTCCGAAAGCAACCTTCTTTTGATCATTTTGTTACTGTAGTCTTTCAGCATTTTAATTAGCTGTTAAAAGTAAGCCTTACCATTTCATTACAGTAATTTACTGGAGCTGGAGCTCTTTCTCTCAATAGCTTGATTGCAGGTCTGAGTAGATCATTGTATTCACCGTACTGAAATGAGTTTTGATTACCTTATCATTATTCACAGCATAATGTGTGGATTTTAATATTCATACTCAAAGTCCCTTGCTATCCATGTATTATTTAATGTGGAAAATATTGTCCAGATTTATTAGTCAGTGGGATTAGGTACAGCCATATGCAGAAAGACTTACTTCAATTTATGTAAAAAAAATAATATCATATCTAAATACATTTTTGGAAAGTTTTTTTTTTTAATACACTTACTGAGGTTTTGTATGCACACAGTTACAAAAGCAAGGATTTGTAGGAAGAAGCTCTTTGATGGTTGTTGTTGTTGTTAATGAAGCTTAGTCCCAGAGGGTGCCTCACAAGTATGCAGCTTTGTGTTTAGTGGAATGCAAATAGCTGTTATCAGAATATCATATAGGTCATAACTAGGACAACAGGCATTTGCTGTATATTAATGTTTCCCACAGAGCATGGCAACCATTATCAACTTTTCTTATGTAAACTAACCAACAATGGCGGCATTTACATGCACAAGTCATGACAGTTTTCCTCACAATGTGTTTGCCGTACTTTTCAGGAAATATGTTGCTATGCAGTTCTGATTTAGGAAAAAAAATGGTCTGTACCAATGCAGATTACTTAATTCATAGTCATTTAGGAGAGGGGATATTTAAATTCCCGTGTCTGCCCAGTAAACATCATAACGTTGGCCCAATGTCAGGCATTACCAGTGTTAGGCCTGCGTATTTTTGCTCATCAGCAGAACGTTGGCACAGCATTGTTTGGCGATGTAAATATCACGTTGGGCCAACGGTGGTCCAACACTGTTTTTACGTTAGCAATTCATCGAATATCACGTTTGCCCAATGTACTGTAGGTGTGTTAATAACCATGATTAATTTAGGTGGTTTATAACAACTAATTTATACAATAGTAGAACAAAAGCACATTTATCGAGTCATATCTTCTTTTTTTTTTTTAAATGGGGAGCACACATTTGTATTGTGCAATTTTGCTTTATTATTGCATGTATGGTCTATTTGTTTATATAGCTCTTTGGGATGTTAGCTTTTGTATTCATATTTTTGAATATATCACCCTGTGTACCGGCATATATTATCTGGGGCTATATTAGCATTAAATTGCACATACATTGCACATGAGTGGTGGGTTATCATGTCATAAAATATATCCATGCTTAAACAACTCTAAAATTACTGTTTATATAAGAAACATGCCATTTATTGGTTAAAATATGTATTTGTTTTCAGACACATTTTTACAGACATTTTATCTTTAAGAAGCAATAAAATCAAAAAGAAAACTAAACAAGAACTTTGTTGCTGGGTTAAAACAATTAACTATAAACTGCTCAAGTATAAAAATAAATAAAAAAAACACCACCTAAAAATCCCCTTCCGCATTTTGTCTGGCATCAGAGCGCTGCTATCTCCCACCATTCCCGTCCTTGGAGTACCGAAGCCAGTTCATCGCATAGATTTGTATTTCTTCTTAGAACATAAGAAAGTTTACAAACGAGAGGAGGCCATTCAGCCCATCTTGCTTGTTTGGTTATTAGTACCTTATTGATCCCAGAATCTCATCAAGCAGCTTCTTGAAGGATCCCAGGGTGTCAGCTTCAACAACATTACTGGGGAGTTGGTTCCAGACCATCACAATTCTCTGTGTAAAAAAGTGCCTCCTATTTTTCTGTTTTGAATGCCCCTTTATCTAATATCCATTTGTGACCCTTGATCCTTGTTTCTTTTTTCAGGTCGAAAAAGTCCCCTGGGTCGACATTGTCAATACCTTTTAGAATTTTGAATGCTTGAATCAGATCACTGTGTAGTCTTAATAGGTTAAATTATTTTAGCCTGTCTGCATATTACATGCCTTTTAAACCCGGGACAATTCTGGTCACTCTTCTTTTCACTCTTTCTAGAGCAGCAATATCCTTTTTGTAATGAGGTGACCAGAACTGAACACAATATTCTAGGTGAGGTCTTACTAATGCATTGTAAAGTTTTAACATTACTTCCCTTGATGTAAATTCAACACTTTTCACAATATATCCGAACATCTTGTTGGCCTTTTTTATAGCTTCCCCACATTGTCTAGATGAAGACATTTCTGAGTCAACATAAACTCCTAGGTCTTTTTCATAGATTCCTTCTTCATGATATTTATTATGCACATTTTTATTGTCTGCGTGCAGTACCTTACGCGTTTCTCTATTAACATGTAGAAAACAGAAAGTACCGATTAGAGGAGAAACCTCAAAATAGAACAAGGTAACCAGTGGTGTACCACAGGGATCAGTATTAGGGCCTCTGCTATTCCTAATCTACATTAATGATTTAGATTCTGGTATAGTAAGCAAACTTGTTAAATTTGCAGACGACACAAAAATAGAAGGAGTGGCAAACACTGTTGCAGCAGCAAAGGTCATTCAAAATGATCTAGACAGCATTCAGAACTGGGCATACACATGGCAAATGACATTTAATAGAGAAAAGTGTAAGGTACTGCTACATCAGTCATATTGACTCAAAACATTATTGGCTTAATTTTTCACTGTGGACAAATTGTTCATGTAATACATTTCCTGTGGCATGGTCACTTTGCCTTTTAATTTGCCACAGTGGAAAACACAGACCTATACATTGGGCCCAATTTACAAAACGTCCAAACTTTATGGTATGCGATAATTGCAGTTACTGTGCCCGTTAATAATTTCCGTATTTACTATTGCAATTTTATTAATTATTGCGTGTAATACTTGGCACATTATGGCATGCACTACATTTAGTGCTTCACACTATGGTAATCAGAATGAATATGTGATTTTTTATGGTAATGCATGCTGATGTATTTAAATGAGCATCCAGCTCAGAATAATGAGATGAGCTGTATTCACATGGTATTTACTAAAGGGCATTCATTTTAGTGCACGCACTAAAGTGATCATTTATTAGTGCGTATAGAGACCAGGCTTTAACCACTGATAGGCGAGCTATATAAACCATTTTTCTGGGCTGAAAACTAGTGATGTGCAGTTCGATTCTTTTTACTGACTTGATTTGTTTGATTCACTGATTCACTAAAGCGAAATACATACAGTTGGCTGAATTACTTGGTTATGAAAATGTGTTTGAATGAAAAAAGTCCACAAATGATAATTGATTGTCTAGGTCAGGGGTGTCAAACTCCTCTGGCAGCAAGGGCTATTTAAGTTAAGACTGTTCATTTGGTGGGCCACAACGTTAAAAAAAAAAAGGTTATACATCATAAAGTACCTGAACATGTTTATAGAAATTGTATGTAGGCCAATATACTTAAATATACTACTTTACACAAAACACACATTACCCCCACTGCACGATTCCTAGTCATCAATAAGTATGCAGGCACAGTTTTAATTAATTTCTGACCAGATGGAGAATTTGGTGATTTGTAGTAAGTGTACCGCCCCTTTAAGGAATGAATCTATGCAAACCGTAATTGAAAAAAAAAAAACACACACACACACACACACATCTAGAGCAGACGTCCTGTTTATATACATTATCTGAATCCTAAGCCATCCGAGAGGCCACCTACCGCTTTCCTTTCTGTACTTTAGTATGTTTTGAATAACTACAAACTCATTCTGCCAAAATAATAAATTCCAGACAAAACGACCCCAAGAAGCTTTATGTCCGAGTCTTTATTGATCGAACTGAAAGACCATCGGGCTACAAATTAATCAACATATTACTTAATGTATTTTATTTATAGTACAAAAATTGGCAGATAAAACTAGAAGCAGCTTTCCTAGAAATTACAAAAAAAGTGTCAGAGTATATAATAAGTCTAAAGATTTAACTTGTATGCCAAAATAGAAAGTTTTTAACACCACTGGAAAAAAAAAAGATATGGAAAGCTGTGAAAATGCGAAAAGTAAAACTGTACCTCCTATGAAATGTACAGTGCCGGAAAAAGCATTTGCCCCCTCTGATTTTCTGCATTTTTGCACGTTTTTCACATTGTATTTGGTCATATTTTTTTGTGGGTTGTAGTAGTATATAGAGGGAGTCTGAGAGAAAAAATGACACCAAAGTTTGGTGCTTCTTTCATTTGTTTGGTGTGCAAGATAATCAAACACGCAATCTTCAGGTGTGAAAAAGTTATTGCCCCCCCTAATCAACTCAATCCAATTAAAGGGATAATTAGGGTCAGCTGTTTAAATACTTTGGTTAACAAACAGGCCTGATTTGGGCCAGCCCTGCCCAATATAATCTGACTAACTTTGGCCCTTACCTTCAGAGTGAAGTTGTCAGCACACAGGTTCTAGAGGCACATCATGCCATGAACAAAAGAAATTCCTGAAGACCTCAGGAAAAAGTTGTTGGTGCTTATCAGTCTGGAAAGGGTTACAAAGCCATTTCTAAGGCTCTGGAGCTCCACTGAACCACAGTTAGAGCCATATTGTCCAAATGGAGAAAGTTTTGGACAGTAGTGAATCTTCCCAGGAGTGGCCGTCCTGCCAAAATCTCTCCAAGAACAAGACGTAAAATCGTCCAGGAAGTCACAAAGAACCCTAGAACAACATCCAGAGATCTGCAGGCCTCTCTCACCTCAGTTAAGGTCAGTGTTCATGACTCCACCATCAGAAAGATGCAGGGCAAAAATGGGATTCATGGCAGAGTAGCAAAGCGGAAACCATTGCTCACTAAGAACATGAATGCTCATCTCAAGTTTGTCAAAAAGCACCTGGATGATCCTCAAGAGTTCTTGAACAATGTTCTATGGACAGATGAGTCAAAAGTGGAACTTTTTGGCCGACATGGGCCCCGTTATGTCTGGCGAAAACCAAACACTGCATTCCACAGGAAGAACCTCATACCAACGGTCAAGCATGGTGGTGGTAGTGTCATGGTTTGGGGATGCTTTGCTGCATCAGGACCGGGACGCCTTGCTATCATTGAAGGAACCATGAATTCTGCTCTGTATCAGAGAATTCTACAGGAGAATGTCAGGCCATCCGTCTGTGAGCTGAAGCGCAGCTGGGTCATGCAGCAAGACAATGATCCGAAACACACAAGCAAGTCTACATCAGAATGGTCGAAGAACAAGAAATTTAAAGTTTTGTTATGGCCTAGTCAAAGTCCAGACCTAAACCCCATTGAGTTGTTGTGGCAGGACCTGAAAGGAGCAGTTCATGCTCGAAAACACACAAATGTCACTGAGTTGAAGCAGTTCTGTACGGAGGAGTGGGCCAAAATTCCTCCACAGTGCTGCGAGACTAATCAATAACTACAGGAAGCGTTTCGTTGCAGTTATTGCTGCTAAAGGTGGTGCAACCAGTTATTGAGTCTAAGGGTGCGATTTTACTTTTTCACACGGGGGCATTGGGTTTTGCATAACTTTCTTTAATAAATAAATGAAATATGTATCACATTTTTGTGTTATTTGTTCACTCAGGGTCCCTTTTATCTAATATTAGGGTTTGGTTGAAGATCTGATAACATTCAGTGTCAAAAATATGCAAAAATGCAGAAAATCAGACAGGGGGCAAATACTTTTTCACGGCACTGTACCTTTTTGTGACTTCTGTCCGGACACTGCACACATGATAACAATGCTCATTACATGTTCTGATTCTGCAACTTTTCCACATAATGCCTGTTGATGCAGAATCCAGTGTAAGAAAATTGGCACTTCAGCATTTCTTTTTCTTACATTTTTTTCAAGCTTTCTGCTAGCCAGTCCACCCTTTTTTCCAGTCATATATGGTGCACCACTTGTTGTAATCCCAGTTAGTTTTTTCCATGGTAATTCTGCATTTTTCGTGGTTTCTTGAAGTTAAAGTCATTTCCTATGATTGTGTTGTTCAGGCTTAAACTTAAAAGCTCTTAAAAAGTTGATATTACCTGCCATTTCGGTAATACACTCAGCAATAGTGTTATGAGACAGACTGATTTTAGAAAAAATGTTTATTTTTTCAGGGCATACTACATCAGCTGCATGCACCTTCTAAAAAAAATCACCATCTGAAAAACTTTTCCAGCACATGCAATCTCTTTGTTAACAGTAAATCCACAGCACTTTTTCATTTTTTCTTCTCATTTTCAGAAGTTGTATGTTATAATCTTCTGTGTTCCACCTCCACCTTTCGCTTCCTTGACTGCTTTTTAAATTTTACACAAAGTAAAATAAATAGTTTAAACAAGCCTTTGCTTCGCTATCCTAAAATTGTGTGCTGTGCTGTTACACGTGTACGTGAGGAAACTGATCTTGTGTGCCATTTGATTGGCTATTTTACTACTTCTCTGAGCTGTGATTGGCTTAATGGCAATGTCACTCATACAATGCAGCCTGCACATGTTGAATACACGTGGGGCCCTATTTAGCAACGTTCGCAAACCCCTAAGGCAATCGCAAAACACTTTTGCAGACAGTTAGCACACTGGAATCAGGCGCACATGTGGGCAGACAGACTTTGCCCACCTACAGTACTGTGCAAAAGTTTTAGGCAGGTGTGAAAAAATGCTGTGAAGTAAGAATGCTTTCAAAAATAGACATGTTAATAGATTATATTTATCAATTAACTAAATGCAAAGTGAGTGAACAGAAGAAAAATCGAAATCAAATCCATATTTGGTGTGACCACCCTTTGCCTTCAAAACAGCATCAATTCTTCTAGGTACACTTGCACAAAGTCAGGGATTGTGTAGGCATATAGTCAGGTGTATGATTAAACAATTATACTAAAAAGGTGCTAATGATCATCAATTCAATATGTAGGTTGAAACACAATCATTAACTGAAACAGAAACAGCTGTGTAGGAGGAATAAAACTGGGTGAGGAACAGCCAAACTCAGCTAACAAGGTGAGGTTGCTGAAGACAGTTTACTGTCAAAAGTCATACACCATGGCAAGACTGAGCATAGCAACAAGACACAAGGTAGTTATACTGCATCAGCAAGGTCTCTCCCATGCAGACATTTCAAGGCAGACAGGGGTTTCCAGATGTGCTGTCCAAGCTCTTTTGAAGAAGCACAAAGAAACGGCCAACGTTGAGGACCGTAGACGCAGTGGTCGGCCAAGGAAACAAGGCCAAGCGACTCAACTATGCACGAAAACACAGGAACTGGGGTGCAGAAAAATGGCAGCAGGTGCTCTGGACTGATGAGTCAAAATTTGAAATATTTGGCTGTAGCAGAAGGCAGTTTGTTCACCGAAGGTTGGAGAGCGGTACACGAATGAGTGTCTGCAGGCAACAGTGAAGCATGGTGGAGGTTCCTTGCAAGTTTGGGGCTGCATTTCTGCAAATGGAGTTGGGGTTTTGGTCAGAATTAATGGTCTCCTCAATGCTGAGAAGTACAGGCAGATACTTATCCATCATGCAATACCATCAGGGAGGCATCTGATTGGCCCCAAATTTATTCTGCAGCATGACAACGACCCCAAACATACAGCGAAAGTCATTAAGAACTATCTTCAGTGTAAAGAAGAACAAGGAGTCCTGGAAGTGATGGTATGGCCCCCACAGAGCCCTGATCTCAACATCATCGAATCTGTCTGGGATTACATGAAGAGAGAGAAGCAACTGAGGCTGCCTAAATCCACAGAAGAACTGTGGTTAGTTCTCCAAGATGTTTGGGCCAACCTACCTGCCGAGTTCCTTCAAAAACTGTGTAAGTGTACCTAGAAGAATTGATGCTGTTTTGAAGGCAAAGGGTGGTCACACCAAATATTGATTTGATGTAGATTTTTCTTCTGTTCACTCACTTTGATAAATTGATAAATATAATCTATTAACATGTCTATTTTTGAAAGCATTCTTACTTTACAGCATTTTTTCACACCTGCCTAAAACTTTTGCACAGTACTGTATGTGATTTAGCAACACATGTTTTTGTGCCCACTCAGCAAATTAGCGTCAGCGCTTGACATGGGCTGAACTTGGGGAGTGTCCTCATTTAAATACAAATGTAGCGATTTAGCAAACCATCAACAGCATTAGCGTTTGCGTTTCAGTAGACATGTGAAAACCAGGTCTAAACTGTACGCAAATTACATGGTTGATTATAAATACCAGTGAAACTACCAGGGAAGCAGGCAAAGAAAAGAGAGAGAAAAAAAGAGAAATAAAATAAATATGGTGTGCGCATTGGATTAATGTGGTGTTTTATAATGTGATACTTTGTACAGTTGATAAGGGCGTCTGCTAAGAAATAAATAATAATAATAATAATAATAATAATTTCGCCTGTGCTCGTACTGTAATTGAGCGAACATTTGGAATCCACAAAATGTGATTCCGATGTTTGGATGTCTGTGGCAGAACCCTACAGTACACTCCTCAGAAGGTTAGCAATATCATCCTGGCTTGTTGTGTTTTATACAACATAGCTCTCCATAATGGACGTTGAACTTACAGGAAAGATTAGGTTTGAAGGAAGCAGATATTGAACTTGAAGCACCAGTGTTGGAGGTTGCCAGGCAGGTCAGGCAAAGCCTTTTTAGACAGGGGTTCACAGGTATGCATGCAGACCAATAAAAAAAAAGAAGCAGACTTTGTTATTGTTGTATAAGACCCCCCGAAATTGAATTATTCAACTACTTGGGACAATAAATATCAGCCATGTGGAAAAATCTCAATCCCTGCCCCCTGAAACTTACCCCAGGTGATTCTCCAACAACTTACATTATTCAGAATCTTACCCTTAAAAAAAGAAGGGTCAAGATAACATTGTTAACATCCTGACAACTTTTTACACTTATAACTAAAGTCTGTTTCAACACTCTTTTCAAAATGTCTGCTCTAGTGCACTGGGGTTTGAGATCTGTGCTATAAATTACTGCAGGTTATTGCTGTATTACCTGCTTGACAATGTGGGCAATAATCTTTCTACTATCAGTGCATGTGGCAGGGTGACTGAGTGGTCTGACGTCAGGCAGAAGCAGGGACGAGAAAACACTGACACCAAGCCAGTACTGCAGTTCAAAGTAAGACGCGGCTGGCCGCCGTTTTTATTAATAAACAAAAATAAATAAAATATTTAAACAAAACACTTGCACTCACAGAGCAAAATAAAAGGGTTAACAAAACAAGTCTCAAACACAAAAGTAAATAATACAGGTCAGGCTGGGCTGTAGCCTTCACTGTTCCTGTAATTGTTTTAAAATCTCTCTTTCCTCTCCTCGCTCTCTACTCTCGCTCCTCTGGACTCCCACACCGAAGCTGGAGAGCTGCAGTCTTTTTATATCGTGGCCGAGGGGTTTAATTATCTTGCAATTAATTATTCTCTTACCCCTCGGCCACAATCTGCATGAGTTTATTAATTACCGTGTGGATGGGGCTTCCCATCCACGCTACTAAATAATAAACAAACGGCTACGCTGTCATTTAAAATACAAAACAACCGGCGCTTCGCCGTCATAAATATAATACAATAAAAATAAATAAACAATACAAAATAAACACAGGGGCGGAGGGGGACCCCGCTCTAAAATAAAATAAACAAAACAATGTACAGTGCACAAGAGCAGACATTTTGAAAAGTGCTTTAAACAGACTTTAGAGTTATAAGTGTAACAAGTTGTTAGGATGTTAACAATGTTGTCTTGACCCTGCTTTTTTAAGGGTAAGGTTCTGAATAATGTAAGTTGTTAAAATGAAGTCTTACATGAGTACATTAGAAAATTGAAAATAATACTGTGACACAGTAAGTGAAGCAGATGTTTAATCTTTTGAAGGTCTAGTCATTGGTTCTCTTGCACAAAACACCTTTTGATGGTCCTCAGTGCTGGTGCATCTATGACAGTATGCAAATATTAATTTGACAAACATATCATTCCAGAAATACTGATGTAGTGCAGTTAACTGGAATGTTTAGAACAGCAACATATATAGGCAAATTGAAAGTCACATAATATGTTTGATACAAAAACTGTTAGGCACACAGGAATTAAACTTGCATGCAGATGAAGCTCATATTATCTGGAACATGCCAATGAAAACACAATTATTGAACAAAAGGCTTGTGTCTGTTCATCCGTTTTAGATCATTTGTTTGTATTATTAATGATGCGTGAACTGCTTTCAATGACAATGTTTACAAATTAGTGGGGTTTTTTCCCCCAAGGATACAATATTTGTAAAGGGATACTATATTTAGGGCCTCATTTATGAAGGGGCACTAAATGTAGCTGTAACTTAAGCAGTGAGCCTAAAGTGTACCATAAATCTAAATTTACTGCCCCATTTACTAACAAAGAACGCATTACTTTACGTGCACACTATTTAGATAATTTGCATACCACAGCTTGCACACTACATGTATTTTATAAAGTGTATTTCATAATTATGCAACATACAATACAATCAATTGGTTTTTATATAGCGCCTTTCACAACAGAGTTATCACAAAGCACTGTACAGTCAAGAATAACCCTAATTGAAATGAACGTTTGTAACCTACTTTTAAAGAGCAAAAGACATCTTAAGGTAAAACTGTAAGTTGATTTAAAAATTAAAAGTGTTTGTAACAGGGCGAGCAGCCCTGTATATTGTTTGTTTGTTTGTTTGTTTATTTTTAGAACGAGGGTTCCCCCTCCGCCCCTGTGTTATTTTGTGTTTGTCTATTTTGATTATTGTATACATGACGGCGAGCTCCGTATGTTTGTTGTTTTGTTTATTTTTAAAACGTGTCCTGGCAGAGGCGAGATCGGTGCTCGTCCTCTGCCAGGAGTAATAATTAAAACTCATGCAGAAGGTGGCCATCTCCCGAATTAATTAGGTGATTTAATTTGTTGCTAATCGGGAGATGGTCACCTGTTATAAAAAGTCTGCAGCTCTCTAGCTCGAGGTGGGGTGTCAGAAGGAGAGAGTGTGCGAGAGGAGTGACGGAGGAGAGAGAGAGAGAGAGAGAGAGAGAGAGAGAGAGAGAGAGAGAGAGAGAGAGAGAGAGAGAGAGAGAGAGAGAGAGAGAGAGAGAGAGAGAGAGAGAGAGAGAGAGAGAGAGAGAGAGAGAGAACATAGGAACAGTGAAGGCAATCTGCCCAGCCTGACCTGTGTTGCAGTTATTTTGAGTTCGTGATTTGTTTTTGTTTACCATTTTATTTTGCTCTGTGAGCGAGTGTTTTTGTTTAAATATTTATTTTATTTTTGGTTTGCTTAAATAAAACGGCGCCCGTGCCCCTGCACCGTACCTTTTGTTTTTGTGGTCCCTTCTTCTGCCGTGACGTCACCCCTCGTCCATTCCTGCCACAGTGTTTTATTTAACCACTTTATTATTTGTACCAATATAATGAAGTATAAAATTAAATCTAAGAAATTATAACATTCATTCAGGTTTATTCATGCTTAATAGAACTTGTTATTTACAGGTAATTTTCACTGCTCTATGTGAAAACTTTAATGCAAGTAAATACTGATTTTCGTGAGGCAAACAGATTTGTTCCGCATGTTCGATGAGGAACAGGAACAGGTTTTAGCCATTTTGCAAAATAATTGTTAGTTTTTCTAACACAATTTCAAGTTGTAATGACGAAATCTTCCGTTTTCAAATTCATAACTCATTCACTTTCTGTAGCTCTTCGGATGCTACCCATACAGCATCTATATGCAAGTAATGCCTCCATGATGCCTGATAGATTTCAGCCCAGAAAAATAGGTTTAAATAGTGAGCCTATCAGTGGTTAAAACCTGGTTTCCAAACAAACTAATTATAGCTCACTTTAAGGTGCACAATACGATTATCATCAAATACTGTGTGAATAAAGCTCATCTCATTATTCAGAGCAGGGTGCCTCATTTAAATACATTATCATGCATTACTATACAAATCACATATTCATTTTGATTACCATAGTGTGGAACAATAAAATTAGTGTGTGCCATAATATGCCCACTATTTCACACGTTAAGGAATACAATTGCAATAATAAATACAAAAATCATGACCATGCACACTAATTGCAATTATGGTGCACCATAATGTTTAGTGCCCTTTCATAAATGTGGCACTTCATTTCTTACCTGTTTAATTACCTGCTTGAGCTTGTTTGCAATATTTGTCATTATTGTTTGTGCTTATAACAGATTCATTTTTTTTCGTGTTTATTATTAATTAACTATTTTACACTATACTTTAAACACACAAAAAAGTGTTTAATATTGTAGCGCCGGGTGCAGGCAGACCGGTTTTGTCTGTGGCTGTATTGCATTCCGGAACTGTTAACTTGCAGTACTTGATTGCTTGCATCGTGCGGCAGGGTGCTGGGACTTGGTCTACACGGGAGTCACCAGGTACTGTTCATGTGAACCCCATGCAGCTGTACAGAACTCTGATTGGGTGAGGAACATGATAATCTATTATTCAGTGGGCGCTGACTGGTCGAGCCTAACATACCTGTAACATTGTGTTTGCTGTGTCTGGGTCTGAGGGTGGATAAAAGAGGGTGCATCAGGTGTGTGAGTGTGTGTAGATTCAGAGAGTGGAGCATCATGTGCTGTGAGATGTGTTGCTTGCTGTGAACCTGCTGCTGCAAATAAAGAGCCTGCCGACTATTGAACAAGACTGCCTTCTTTTTCCGATTTTAGCAATTTCATCCAGTGCTACAATATATACCAGAAGTGTGTACTGTATACTAAAATGCGTTTATAAACTGTTGCATTAGATTCTTAAACACTTCACAGTGTTTCCTTTTTCAAGCACATGGTCTGCCGCTGTTGTGCAATTAAAAGGAAAATATCTATTCAAAATCAGTCATTGCTGGTGGTCATTTTTTCGAAACACGTCACTTGATGAATTCAGTTTTTTGAAGTAGAAGCAGCTCCAGTGAGCAATTAGACAGTAAGCCAGGTAAATAATGATATATACAGAAGCAACAAGAGAATAAAGTAGGGTTTCACGGTTTCTTCTGGGTTAAGTTTCTTTTTTTCTTCTGGTGGTGGTTTCTTGAGCAGGTGGCACAAGGATATCTTTCCACATAAAAAAGCACTTATGCTGGTACTTTTTATGTCCCGGTCGTGTATCGAATGTTCATGTACCCCCATTCCAAGGTTACTAGCCAATGAGATGCCAAGAAATACAAAGCCTGTTTTCTAATGACATATCATTAGATGGCATTATTGAGTCTGTCTTGCTAGAGGTAATTTATACACATTCCCTTTTGTCAGACTGAATAATCACCAATACAGATCAGAAATGCAGTCTCAGGAAAGCAATTTGCACTCATCTTTTCAAGCAGGTCACAGTTAGAAAAGCTCATTTCAAGGTGTTGTGGGAAGTTGTGAAAGTACTTCAATGTCTCAAACTCACTCAACTGGACTTTTTAATAAATGTCTTTGAGTCTGAGTTGCCTGTTTTGATGTAAGTGTTCAGAAGAGTGGAATGAATGGAAGACATAATTTGATGTACATGAAACCAAAACTGAATAACAAAAAAAGCTGGTAATTAGATGAGAATTATTTATCTATCTATCGCTGAAAGATGTTGATAAAGACTTGCTAAAGCATTTGTATAAATGTATTACTGTTAGAACCGGTAAGAACAGATAGATAGATAGATAGATAGATAGATAGATAGATAGATAGATATCATGATTTAGTATTTAAAATTATGTATGCACCTGTGTCTTCAAAATGGCTTGTCCATTTTTTTTTTTATCAAATGAGTGAAGCATGTTTACATTTTAATCTCTAAATCTTCACCACTGAAATCAACTGCTTCTTCCAGCTGGTTTCACTGACCCAGATTTGCATTAATCTTATACTACCTAAGCTAAAATAATATTATGTAGTCCAAGATTAGTACAAATCAGGGTCTATGAAACCAGCCTCATATGTTACTGTCTAAATGGATGAATCCATTCATATAAAACTCTCACTTAAAAGATATTTAGAAATACAAAATATTTATTTTAGTATTACTACATATCTAACTG
The DNA here is from genome assembly GCF_902713425.1 of Acipenser ruthenus. Taxonomy (NCBI): domain Eukaryota; kingdom Metazoa; phylum Chordata; class Actinopteri; order Acipenseriformes; family Acipenseridae; genus Acipenser; species Acipenser ruthenus. Next base: position 69,578,546 of record NC_081192.1, read on the forward strand.
GATTACTTTCAATATAACATTTTAAGCAATTTATCAACACTTTCAAAACAGAACCCAACATGACCAGAAAAGGCAGTCTTTTTGTAATGTATCTCAAACATTATTATTTTTCATTAAACACTGCTACAAGGTTTCTTGTCCTGATTTGTACTTTGGAATTGTTAAGAGCATTGAAAAGAATGGCAACTACTGATTGGTCAGAGGTTTGTGAAAAACATATATCAATATTTATAATAATCCAAACACAATGCAGGCAAAGAATAAGCTACAGTATATTGACCAGAATAATTGGGGGAGCCAACACATGACAAATTACAAGTACTATTGATGTAGTCATGGAATTAGAGACCTGTTCCCAGTATTTGCCCTGGAGCAGAATTTGGTTCACCCTTTACCCTGTTGTATAAATTGGTATGATTGAGGTTCAAGAAAGTAATGTGACTAGACTCCAAATGTTGGATTTCTCAATAAGAGTAATGGTTTCCATTACACAAGAGTAGATGTTAAAACTTCATGCTGATTTGAACTTGGCTCTCTGAAAAGCCCCAGAAAGACCACAGCAAGAATTGGGAAATGCTCTAAGAAAGAGGCCAAAAGTTAACTTGTTGTTACATTTACAAGAGAGATGTAGGAGACAAGGACTCTGTGGGTAGTGAATCACTTTACAAGGACAATGGATGAAGAGAACCTGTTGAATAAAAGTTTGTGCTGTCAGTTCTCTGAATTATTTTGTGAGGGTACATCCTATTGTAACAGATAGGGAGAGCACTAAACTATACTGCATATCACTGTGTAAAATGCATCCTGATATAAATACACAAACTGATATTTTTCTCTGCTGTGGGTCACAAACTACTTCCTTCAGTGAGCAATCACACACAATTAGAAAACCAGGATAATAATTCACAGAAGTCACTAAGAAATCTGATTACATTTCTGAAAGTTATTTAAACAATCAATTGGTAAAAAACAAACATGCATACATTGCTATATAATTTTGATCAGAACTCTTATAAAGGTTTAGAGATTTGCATAGATCTGGTTTTTCTTCATTTGATTTATATAGCAGAAGTTGAACTTGGTTTTCTCTGGGATTGTAGTATCATCAGTTGTGCTCACTGAGATATCTTCAAAGTAATCAATTAGTAGACCAACCAGCCAGTGGCAAACATTCTGCCTTTAGGTACAGTTTCTGTGACTGATGGTGGAAATTAATGACATGTTATAAATCTGCGGCCTCAGTTACCTGCTTCATCCGTCAGCTCCACCAGCCGCGCCCCTCATGATATGTTTAATCAGCTGAAAACTCTGCTCCAGCATATTATCGATTCTCAGTTAGCTCTCAGCACCTGTCTTGAGAAACTGGAGAACCCTACTTCATCAACTCTACCTGCCTTCAGTTCCAGCATTTCTGCCTATACTTTCAGTACGTCCTCCTCAGTGTTCAACCTCCACTGCATCAGCTTCCTCTTCTCCCTGTGCTATTCCTAGCCATTCTATTTCTCCAAAAATTGGGATGCAAATAATTGAAGGCAAAGATGTCAATCTGGTTTCCATTCTCATCACCACTTCCAAGTTCTTGGACCACAGAGTGGTTGACCGCGGAGACGTTTCAGTCACTCAAGTCCCGCGACCCACGAATCGAAAAAAGCCTTTCCTTGGGAGAATTCGTCCTCGCCTTCTCCATATATCATGACATTCTCTGTTCTGCTTATCCTCACAGATTACAGGAGCTCAATCAGTATCTCTTCCTGGTCGTGGAATTGTCTGTGCACTACGGGGGCACCTTGTTCTATCAATACCACCGCGCATTCTCAGCCAAAGCTGCTGCAACCCTTTCTGCTGACAACCGTATCGTGGATTGGTCCCACTCCGACCCAGATCTCTTCACTCGTATATTCAGCGGTAATTATGCCAATGCCTGCAGTGTGTGCACCTCTACCGCACACTCCACCTACTTATGCCCTAAAGAAGCAGCTGGTTATATTCAACCCAATCTTCACTCCTTGCCATCTCTTCTCAGTTCAAGACGACCTGCCCATGCTTCCCTCCATGCTTCAGCTCCGCCCGCCAGATCTCAAGCTCAAGACATTTATGGTTGCTCCATCAAGTTGTCAGTCGGCCAGCAAATATGCAATAATTTTAATTCTTGTGCCTGCTTCAACTGGTCCTGTAAGAATCTCCATGTCTGCAGCTTCTGGAACAACGCCCATTCTCCACTGGCATTTCTCAACACAGCTTACTTTCAGTTGCCGCAGTAGGCCAAAAATATTCGATCCTCACGACCTTGCCCTCTTTACTGACGCCTCATCCATTGGATTAGGTGGGTTCCTGGCATCAGAATGGGTCTTCAGCACCTGCCCCCCACCCCCCGCCCCCCAAAAAATTCTGCTCCTTCCCCCTCAAGAGAAATCCACTGCTCTCCTGGAAATCTATCCTATTGTGGCGACCGTTCTCCAGTGGTCAAGGAAATCAATCCTGTTCTTCAGTGATAACAAAACCACAGTGCATATCATTAACAAAGGACATTCTCTCCCCCCCCCCCCCCTCATTATGCGTTTGCTCCGTTGTTTCATATGGTCTTCTGTATCTCTAAATACAAGCCCATCATCTTCCTGGTACCCACGATACTGCTGCTGATGCTCTCTCTCGCCTGCAGGTATCCAAGTTCCATCAGCTGGTCCCATCTGCTTCCCCAACCCCCATCCAGACTCCTCAGTTTCAAGAGCTTTTTATTCTACAGCCTGGTGAGCGTTTTCAACTTTCTGCACTCATAACCGTATTCATCCTATTCCCTTCAATCAAGATTGGTCCTGGCTTTCATTGTTCACGCTAAGGAATCTCTCCATCTCTCCCCAGCATCTATTAAATCCTATATTTAAGCTGCCCGAGAGCTGCGTTGTCCTCCAACGCTGTAGCTCTTGGGTGGCTGCATGGTGAGTCCGCAGTGTGAAAAAAAATGGCGGGCTGACGGCACACGCTTTGGATGACAGTGTGTGTTCATCTTCGCCCTCCCGAGTCAGCGCAGCGGTGGTAGCGGTGAGCTGAGCCTAAAAATAATTGGCCATTTCCAAATTGGGGTGAAAATAATAAAAATAATTGGCAACGACTAAATTTATAAAAAAAAAAAAAAAAAAAAAGCTCCCCCCCTGCCTCACCTTCCTGTCTGCCTATATCAACAGACATTCTCCATTTACTCATCTCTACTCTTCAGAAAGGCTGCTTCTCCCTACGAGGACCTACTCATGGAGACCATCTGCCTCACAGCTGCCTTCGGTTTCCTCAGAAGCTCAGAATTCAAAGCCTCTTTGGCCTCTAGCCTACCCATGATGGACATTCCTTTTATGCAACCTTTCTTCTATTTCAGACACCTACTTCATAATACGGCTGCGTACCTCAGACAGATCAATTTCAGCGTGATCAGTTCATTCAGCTTTCAGGGATCTGTAAATAAATTATTTCATAATTATTTGTATTGCATACAAAAAAAATCAATTAACAAAACTGTACAGCTCTGCTGTCTGCCTGCGTGTACTATTAGCCACGCACATAGTGCTGTGCAGTGATTATGTCATGTGACTATGCAATGTAGGTGGGAAATTAAAATACTACACACTATAAACAAGAAAATGGATGTCTCTAAAAAGGCTAAAAATGTGTCTGTTTTACACAGCGATGGAGGTAAGTTCTTCTGTACGTCCTGCAACATTATGGTAGATCACTACCGAGAATCAAACGTTGAGAGGCATTTAGATTCAAGTATTCACCGAAAGAGAAAGGCGGAAATCCAGAGCAGTACTGCGACTGCTTTACTTGCAAAGAAACAAAAAACGGTGGCTTCCACGTTCCAAAAGTCCATTGAAAACCGTGAAGCACGAAACACATTACATTTTTTGGGCATTTCAAATTTGAGAGAAAAATCTGAAAATCTGTCTTGGCATCCATTTTGATATGATCTGTCAATCATATCAATCATTACTCCAATAATATAAAGTTAATCGCACATTGCAGCAAAGTTGAAAATAAGTTTGACATGTGCATCACGAAAAACAAACAATATCATCAACAATTCATTTGGAAGAAAATAATGGTCATCCAGGCTGACTGAAAGCAAACTTGCCAGTTGAAAATGTAATTTTAAAAAAGCATAATCTAGAAAAATAATAAATTAGGCATACTTGTATTGTAACACTTGAAATGTATTTGCTTATGATTGTAAGTCGCCCTGGATAAGGGCATCTGCTAAGAAATAAATATAATAATAATAATAATAATAATGCCTGAAGTTTGGTGTTAGCTACCTATGGAGAAACTACATACTTATGATTCTTTGGTGCCAGATCATCCACTAAGTGGCAGTGCAGAGGTGGTAAACATTTCAATAACCCAGCAACCCTGGCATGACACCCAAACATAACTGTATACTGTTAAAACTGATCCTTTTTAAAGGTAGCTGTGTAAACTGTTGAGAATGTGAAAATACCAGGGATGATGTTTTTGATACCGATTGGCTGAGCTATTAAAAACCAAACCAAAAAAACTAACACAGCAGATGTGGCGGAGGCAAAGAAACCAGACAGGACACAGAGTGTGAGTTGGAAGAAGTTAGAACTGCTGTTTATTACACTCTTTTACAAGGCTCTTTTAGAAATGCAAAGTTGCTCTTAAAATTCCAACACGTATTTGAGCAGGCATTATTAAGAAATAAGATGTAGGAATAAAATGTAGAGGGATGATCATCAAACTTATTCTACGTCATTAAAAAAGGTTATTTTTAAACAAAAAAGATAATTGAATGCCTTTCTTCTCTGTATTTATTTATGCATGGTATAAGTTGCACTGGAAAAAGCCAACCTCCTTGATTAGTTTCTATAACAGCACAGCTCTTACTTCCTGTGAGACTACAAGAAACTAGGACAGTAAGTAGCAGAGTAAGGTCAGGTCATGGTTTGTTTTCGCTCTATCTAATTTTGCCCATATTTCTATTAACTGCGGTATCAAATACAGTACAATGATATATTAATATACTGTGGTAATGAGGTTTGTCAAAACGTAATTACGTAGGCTATGTAGAAAATGGAAGCGTGTACCATGGAATACTGATACATTGTAATCCCTAACGCTACAACACATACATTCTGAACAACACATTTTATTCCAATGAGAGTAAAGGGTTAAAAAAAAAGCAAATATGAACATATTTGTCAGTGATTTTTTTTTAATGTCACAAACTATTTACTCACCTCTTTTTTTACTTGGGACCACACACTCAACTCTGATGTTGCTGATGGTGTGTGTAAACCTTCTCATTGCTCAGCCGCAACATGTACTGCAGCAACATGACTGCAAACCTCACAAGCTTAAAATGTGATAGACTCATCGGTATGATGTTTTCTTGTTGTTGTTACACCTAGATTACCATACCATACCCTGCTATGCAGGTGCAATGTTGTGCACCTCAACGCCAATTTTAGCCACAATCTAGGCACAGTATGACTTGAGGACAACCGGACTTGCCCCTACTTCTCCAAACACTACACACGCACCATTTTCCTCTTGTCAATATGTACTAATTTTGTGTACTTTCCCACTAAAAAAAGTAATTGTAAGCATTGAGGCTTCTATACGCCTTTACGGCTTCTCAGGTGTAACACAACAGCACTCCGGATCTACCAAGAAATGATACACACCTGGGTATGTTATCTCTGGAAACCTTTCAAAATCACTTGAAAACAACCTTGCCCTAATATCAACATCAAAGGGATCAGGTAGTGTGGTTGTATTAATCGTTAATTTTTCCCTGTAACGATTTCTTTCTAAGTTTGGTAAATTTTGAAAATATTTGCTGGTCATTTTAGCGCTGATTTACATTAAACCACTGTTTTATTTACAGTCAACCGGAAGTCTCCGTGGGCACACAACATTGGCGCATGCACAGTACTCTTTGTTTATGTTGTCATACAGAATAGGGTCTATATAGCCCCACCCAATACAATGCATCTCTTTTAGTCCCAAAACACCTTCTACCCCATTGGCTCCTGTCCACCCCCGCCCCGCCTCCTTAGTGACGCCAACACACACAAGAGGCTGAAAGAGTAAATCGATTAAACCTACCAGGCAGATAGGCTGCGTTCACAAGACTTTTGCGCGGTCTAGACTGCAGGGTGCGTTCTTGTAGCACAGATATCCGCAGTTCTGCACAGATCTGCACAGTTCTGCACAGAATCTTGTTCTGTGAGGGATGCTACGTGATATCACAAAGCTCCACCCTCAAACAATCTGCAGATCCAGCACAGCCCAGCGCAGCTTTGAAAAGTAGCTGCGGGAAGCTGGCTGCGACTGTGAACCAAAGAGACGATGCAGAGATCACAAGTGACCTGCCAATCGTAATTCAGATAGCTACTAAAACTACTGCTGCCCCCTTGTTAGTGGAGGGGAACAACACGTTATCTCTATGCAAAGAAGGGTGAACAGCTTTGTCAACGCTATATTAAATAAATGGTAACACTTTAAAATAAGTGTCTGTTCATATGTAATTCATGATGAATTGCAGACACAAAATTAAATTATTAAAATTAGAAGTGTATTCATCATGAATTCCTATTTTATTACGCTGATAAATTTGTTCATACATAATTCATCATGAATTACAGACACATTTAAAAGTGTTGCTCACATAAATAAATGATTTAATCGATATAAAATAGTAATTAATAGTAAATCAAACAATATCCTAATCCATTATAAGTAATATATACTGTGTGTGTATATATATATATATATATATATATATATAGGATATGCAGGTATTTTTTAAACAATTAGATTTTTGCCTCGGTAAAAATGTATTCCTAGCTATACCCCTGGCAAGCCTAGTCATACAGTAATCTTTGCAGGAAAAGTCCCATCTCAAGATTTAGCGTATATTTTATATAGTGGAAGATACAGATCAGGTATGAAGTCACGCAAACTATTTAAGCTCTTGATGAATACACATTTGAAAGTGATATACCTACCCCCAGCAACACAAAATAATTCTACGGAAGACCTAACTTCCTCTCTGTACAAAAGAATTCACAGGACAGGGCTATTGACATTCTAAATACCATTTTCATGAACTCAAAATCACTCTAAATTGAGATGCTTTTCAAGTGTTTGAACCCCCTCCCCCCTCCTCCCTCCTAAAGGGGTTGTATCACAGTAAATATTCATCATTGAGTTTAATATGAATCATGGTTTCATACCTGTCTCCAAAAAAGTGTCCAACTATGAAGTGTGGTATGTTCTGTCAAGTGAATTTGTACACTTATAATTTGGCTTAGAAAGCAGTTTATGTTTAGTTGTTTTCCCAGTCCAGTTAGTGTCTCTTCTACAGTTTCCTTTCTGTGGCTTTGTTCTCTAAAAATGTATGGTACCATCATTAAATAAAAATTGTTTTCCATCACTGCAATTAATTTTTTTGAGTTCTCCTTCTTGCCTTAAGTTTCCCCAAGATCTACCTTTGCTGTGTCCCTTTTACACACCTAAAGAAACATTACTCACATTTCAGTCAAAATGAAATTATCTCTTACTATATTCATGCTTAATTAAGAGCACAAAAGACAAGGAGTGTAATGCAGTAACATTATGTGATGCAGTTTTGCGGAGCTGTCCTGCAGTGTGGAAGAGATCTGTTTTAAACAGGCCAACGTTTCAGTATCTCTTTGCTCCCTTCTCCCTAGCAGTGACTCAATAACAGCTGTACGTCTTTCAGCATGATTCTCATACTGATGTAGGAATGAATGTGACGCATCAGTGACTTGAGTCCTTTTATGTTTTGGTGCCTGTGCTTGTGAATGAGAGGTGGATGGGGTGACAGTGGGTGAAGGGCTGGTGAGCCATGGTGTGTCAAGTGTTTGAGTGTGGGAAGGAAGGGGAGTGTGCAGGGTGCTGGAGGTGGTGATATGTGAGGTGTTACTGTAGTTGGGCATGAGTGTGCAGTTTTGGGTGTGGGAAATAGGGTTGTGGAAGAAACTGAGCCAGATGGTGGTGATGCTCCCACAGTCTTGGAACATAGCCTGAAAAAAACAAAACACAAATTACATTCAAGCATCATGCATGGACTTCTTAAATCCAAATCACATACTTGAAGTATTCAAAATGTGGAAAGTACTGCATTACTCAATAGCCATGAAAATGATCATCTTTAATGCCAAACATTCAGCACTTACAGTGCCTATAGTAAGTATTCACCCCCCTTGGACATTTTGACAGTTTGTTGTGTTTCAACCTGAAATCTTGATGCATTTAAATGGGATTTTTTTCCCTTTGATTTACACAACCTACTCAACACTTTGTAGAGGCAAGAACATTTTTATTGTGAAACAACAGTTAATGAAAAATAAAAAAAAACCTGAAATGTCTTGGTTAGATAAGTATTCCCCCCTCTTGCTGGCTTCTCTGACCAATGCCCTTCTTACACGGCTGCTCAGTTTGGGAGGAAGGCCTGCTCTAAGCAGATTCTGGGTGGTGCCATATACCTTCCACTTCTTAATGATCGACTTGACTGTGCACCAAGGGATATTCAATGCCTTTGAAATCTTTTTATACCCCTCCCCTGATCTGTGCCTTTATCCCAGAGTTTTTTTGAAAGCTCCTTGGTCTTCATGGTAGTATCTTTGCTTTGAATGCACTTCCCAACTATGGGACCTTACAGAGACAGGTGTATTTAATCTGAAATCATGTGAACCACTTTTATTGCACACAGATGGACTCCATTTAACTTATTGTGTGAATTCTGAAGGCAATTGGTTGCCCCTGAGCTTATTTAGGAGTGTCATAGCAAAGGGGGTGAATACTTATCTAATGAAGACTTTTCAGGTTTTTATTTTTAATGGATTTGTTTTATCACCCTGTGGGAGGGTGCGGGTATTCACTGACACAGGAGACAGAAATTGTATTTGACAACACCACACAGGTGCTCGGTTTTATTATTTTCTTTTGTATTCTGGTGAGGTGCACTGATTTCTTTGAGCCCGTAGAGGGCGCTTGTGGTCCGTGGTCTGGCTACCAGCTATGGTATCCAGAACCAACGGGGAATACCACGGCAGGGTACTCAGGTACAGTCCGGCACTCGCAGGTGCTCACAAATTATAAAAAACGAAAAAGGCAAAAAGAAACAGGGAAAATAAAACACAGTAAGGAAAAACTACAAAATAAATGTGCTGCACTTCGCAGCGTGAATCTCCCCAGTCGCCGCTACCCGTACGACCCGGGACTCCGTCCTACACTCTGCTGTCTCCAACTCACTGCACAACAATACTGGGGCTGCCCAACGATCCCCCACTTTTCCCTCTCTTTCTTTAAAATTATTTTCTTTGATTTTTCTTTCCGGACGTTTGTTATCCTCCCGTCCCTCAGTAGTCAAAAGGAGACCGCTTTGCTCGCTGTTCCAGTCTAAAGGGGCAGATCTGAGGAAACAACAGAGTGTTACTTTATAGGTTAACAATCCCATTAAAGTCCGCCTCCCAGCCACTCAGAGAGGGGAAAAGCACACACACCCTCTTCCCCACCTCTCTGTGTCACCGCCATGACTGGCAGGCAGACCCCACGGGACTGCCGCCCCCTTCCTGCAGCATCGTGCATGCGTCAGACGGCCAGTCCAGGTCTCTCCCTGTTACACCCCCCCCCCCCCCCCCATTTTTCCACACATTGAAAGTGTTGAGTAGGTTGTGTAAATCAAAGGAAAATAAATCCCATTTAAATGCATCAAGATTTCATGTTGGGTGGGGGGTGAATACTTACTATAGGCACTGTAGGTGATACTGGTAAAACAGAGGTCATTCAATGATACTTAACAACTTCAAAGTACTCCCTGTTAATTCTGCCTTGGCCAGTCCCTCTGCTCCTGTCCTTGGCTCTCTTGCATGTGACAAGAAGGTTGTACCACTTTATGGATCCTCTCGGGGGAAATTATAGCCGTAACGAAGGAACTTCTTGTGGAGCATGTTAAAGAATTGTCCTTTGTTTGTGTTGAATATCTCCCAGTGGAGTCTTGTCATTTCAGTCAATAAGAGTGTACTCTTAGTGTTGAAATCTTAAAAAATAGAAAAACACATGCTTACACAATGGCATGGTAAGCTCTTGAGCTTTTTTGGAATAACATGGTCATGGTTTAAATCTATCCCTATTACAAGATTTAGAACAATACAAATGCTGACATTTGCCATTACCTTGCAATAAGAACATAAGAAAGTTTACAAACCAGAGGAGGCCATTCAGCCCATCTTGCTCATTTGTTTATTAGTAGCTTATTGATCCTAGAATCTCATCAAGCAGCTTCTTGAAGGATCCCAGGGTGTCAGCTTCAACAACATTACTGGGGAGTTGGTTCCAGACCCTCACAATTCTCTGTGTAAAAAAAGTGCCTCTTATTTTCTGTTCTGAATGCCCCTTTATCTAATCTCCATTTGTGACCCCTGGTCCTTGTCCCCTGGGTCGACATTGTCTATACCTTTTAGGATTTTGAATGTTTGAATCAGATCGCTGCGTAGTCTTATTTGTTCAAGACTGAATAGATTCAATTCTTTTAGCCTGTCTGCATACGACATGCCTTTAAAACCCGGGATAATTCTGGTTGCTCTTCTTTGCAATCTTTCTACAGCAGCAATATCCTTTTTGTAACGAGGTGACCAGAACTGAAAACAATATTCTAGATGAGGTCTTACTAATGCATTGTAAAGTTTTAACATTGCTTCCCTTGATTTAAATTCAACACTCCTCACAATATATCCGAGCATCTTGTTGGCCTTTTTTATAGCTTCTCCACATTGTCTAGAGGAAGACATTTCTGAGTCAACATAAACTCCTAGGTCTTTTTCATAGATTCCTTCTTCAATTTCAGTATCTCCCATATGATATTTATAATGCACATTTTTATTGCCTGTGTGCAGTACACTTTTCTCTATTAAATGTCATTTGCCATGTGTCTGCCCAGTTCTGAATGCTGTCTAGATCATTTTGAATGACCTTTGCTGCTGCAACAGTGTTTGCCACTCCTCCTATTTTTGTGTTGTCTGCAAATTTAACAAGTTTGCTTACTATACCAGAATCTAAATCATTAATGTAGATTAGGAATAGCAGAGGACCTAATACTGATCCCTGTGGTACTCCACTGGTTACCTCGCTCCATTTTGAGGTTTCTCCTCTAACTTTCTCCTACTGCGTTCAGTTTGAGAATTAATCTTTTATGCGGGACTTTGTCAAAAGCTTTCTGGAAATCTAAATAAACCATGTCGTATGCTTTGCAATTATCCATTGTCGATGTTGCATCCTCAAAAAAATCAAGCAGGTTAGTTAGCCATGATCTCCCTTTCCTAAAACCATGCTGACTGTCTCCCAGGATATTGTTACCATATAGGTAATTTTACATTTTGGATCTTATTATAGTTTCCATAAGTTTACATATAATAGAAGTCAGGCTTATTGGTCTGTAGTTACCTGGTTTGGTTTTGTCTCCCTTTTTGTGGATCGGTATTACGTTTGCTATTTTCCAGTCTGTCGGTACAACCCCTATGTCAAGAGACTGTTACATGATCTTGGTTAGTGGTTTGTAAATAACTTCTTTCATTTCTTTGAGTACTATTGGGAGGATCTCATCCGGCCCAGAGGATTTGTTTATTTTAAGAGCTCCTAGTCCCTTTAACACTTCTGCCTCTGTTATGCTAAAGTTATTTAAAATTGGATAGGAACAGGTCGACATGTCGGGCATGTTGTCCGTGTCCTCCTTTGTAAAAACCTGTGAAAAGTAATCATTTAATATATTTGCTATTTTTTTTTTCTTCATCTATGATTTTGCCATTTGTGTCTCTTAGACATTTAACCTCCTCTTTGAATGTTCTCTTGCTGTTATAATATTGGAAAAACATTTTGGAATTGGTTTTAGCCCCCTTAGCAATATTGATTTCCATCTGTCTCTTGGCCTTTCTAACTTCCTTTTTGACTTGTGTTTGCAGTTCCAAGTACTCTTTCTGTGTACTTTGTTTTTGGTCCCTTTTAAACGCTCTGTAAAGTGCCTTTTTTTGCTGAATATTTTTTTTTAATTAATCTATTAAACCATTTTGGCCATGTTGTTTTAGATTTAGATTTGTCTACTTTTGGGATGTAATTGTTTTGCGCCTCTAGTACTACATTTTTAAAAAACAGCCATCCTTTTTCTGTGGATGTTTTCTCTATTTTACTCCAATCTACTTCTGTTAGTCTCTGTTTCATACCTTCATAGTTTGCTTTTCTAAAATTATAAACCTTAGCTTTAGTCATTACTTTTGGGGTTTTAAAAAATACTTCAAATGAGATAATGTTGTGGTCTGAGTTTGCCAATGGCTCTCTGACCTCTGTTTTAGTTATTCTGTCTTCATTATTTGAAAAGACTAAATCAAGGCATGCCTCCCCTCTAGTTGGTGCCTTGACAAATTGCGTTAGGAAGCAGTCATTTGTCATTTCCACCATTTCAATTTCGTCCGTCGTGCCCCCTATCGGGTTTTCCCATTTTATATGGGGGAAGTTGAAATCCCCCATTAGTATGGCTTCTCCTTTTCTACACGCATTTCGAATGCATTGTATAACAGATTATTTTGCTCAGCGTCTGAATTTGATTATGCGTCTGTCTATAGCATAATCCTATTATTATGCCCTTTGAATTTGTGTCCATTATTCTGACCCATATTGATTCTGCATTGTTTTCTTTGTCCTGATTTAACACCTTGGCTTCAAGACTATTTCTTATGTATAGCGCTACTCCTCCGCCTCTTCTGTCCTGCCTGTCTTTCCTATATGGTGTGTACCCACTAATATTATATTCGTCTCCATCACTCTCAGACAGCCAAGTTTCTGTAACACCTATGACATTGTAGTTACTTGTTAGTGCAGTAGCTTCAAGTTCTATCATTTTGTTTCTGAGACTTCTAGCATTAAGATAAATACATTTAATAGTTGTCTTACCTGAGTTGTTGGCCTTGTTTTGATGTGGTCTCCCTTCTGTTTTTTTTGTTTTCTCCCCCCTTCCTTTCTAGTTTAAATGCTTCTGGGCCTCCACAAGGAACCTTTCTCCGAGCAGATTGGTTCCCTTTCTGTTTAAGTGCAGTCCGTCCCACCTATATAGATAGTCCTTGTTGTAGAATGTGCTCCAATGTTCAAGAAAGGTGAAGCCTTCCTGTGTGCACCACAATTTCAGCCATACATTTTGATTTTGTATTTCCAGCTGTCCATATGGTCCTTTGCAAGGTGCCGGCAGTATCCCAGAAAATATCACAGTTTTGGTCTTGTCTTTTAATTTCCTTCCTGGAGAATGATCCATACTATCCATATATATATATATATATATATATATATATATATATATATATGGTAACGCTTTATATTTTGCTGGCATAAATTAATATTAAATATATATGCAATTGAATATTAAATTGATGTTAAATTAATATTTACAAGATATGCAATTGATATTACATTTACTTTCAATTATTCCTTGTTACTTTCCATTAACATTTAAGTCAGATTAACTGTATTTTCAATTAAAAACATATGCAATTACATTTTCAATTGACATTTGGTTAACATTTAGCAAGAAACCAGCTATTGCATATTTATTAAATATTAATTTAACATTAATTTAATATGCAATTGAAGATCTATTTCATATTTATTTATGCCATACAATATAAAGCACTGCCATACATACTGTATATTAGGGTTGTAAGGGTTTAAATGGTAAATGTGGATTACAAATATTTTCGTTTAAAATTTGTATTATACGTTTAAACGCAACTTAACAGTAAAATATATTATCAAATTATTTTTGCATGTTTTCCGCATAGATATGTTCCCTTTCTATATGTCTGGTTTTCCCCTTTAAGGAAACCTGACCTGTTCTCCCACGTGATCACTCTAAAGACGATTTGACTAAATTAAGGACGGACCAACTTCCTGCGTGGTTGTGTATCTCCAAAGATACTATATTCTCTTTTGTATCTCTTCACTCAGACCAAACAAACAGTCACCATAGCGGTTTCAAATACAATAGTTTCCAGCCTACAAAACTTCCCACTCTGGCCTCTGGCTTCTGGTTCAGTTTCATTGCCTTTTTTCAGGTCTTATACGGCCCTATGTTAATGAGAACACAGGCAGAATCACGGTATCAAAAGAATAACGCAGAATTAAGTGCTGTACGAAAATAAATGCATTTGGCAGTAGAGCATTAAGGTTACATATTTGAAGGGAAAATGTGAAACTTTAATGGTCAGTACAGGCAGTGGCATAACTTTGGTTTCAAAAGTACTTCTTGATAATGGAAATAATAGTTGAAATTGAGATACTCAGATGCTTGGAAATCTTATTGTATCATTCTCCTGCTTTATGACAATAAATAATTTTCTGCCTAAGGTCTTCAGATAGCTCTTTACTTTTTCCCATATTGACTTATTGGTAATGACAGCAATCATCCTATGCCTAACCATTTTATACTCTCTAACAATGTTCACCTACAATTCAGCATTTTCTAGACATTTCTAGAATTAGGTTCTGCATTATCATATTGAAATTTCTAGCACCTTGTAGACAATACTATCATAGCATCAAAGAGTAAAAATACTTTTTTTTATTTTTTGAAATAGGTTATTATTGCTAACGGTGCCTCAACTAGCTATTAACTTCATTTGCCTTGAATACTTTTGAATTAGCATTTTTGGAGTTTTGCAAAAAAATTGCGGAAATAAATAATTGTAGACATCTGTTTCTTGTAACTTTTTTTCCTCATCCACAAAAGCAAAACTTTTGCTACAAAAGATTTTTACTAAAATTCTTTGTTTTCGAGAAATTTCTAGAAATTATAAATTTCCATTGGGGTATATAAACTTTTGACTACAACTGTGTGTGTGTGTGTGTGTGTGTGTGTGTGTGTATGTGTGTATATATATATATATATATATATATATATATATATATATATATATATATATCATCATCATCATCGTCAGCCTTTTTCAATCCACTGCTGGCCTCCCCAAGTTTCTTCCACGAAAGCCTGTGTGCTGTATCCCTCATACACGTTGCTCTGGCGTGTTTCCTAATTTCATCTTGCCATCTTCCTGGAGGTCTTTTTCTTGGTCGCTTTATATCTTTTGGGATCCAGTCTAGTATCTCCTTGGTCCAGCGATGGTCTGTTCTTCTTGTTAGATGTCCGGCCCACTGCCATTTCAGTTTTTTCGGTCTTATAATAACATTGCATACTTTTATTTGCGAAGTTATCCATTACTTTCTTTTCCTGTCTCTTCTTGTTATTCCCAGCATTCATCTTTCCATACACCGTTGAGTCATTTGTAATTTTTGAGTCATTTTGCATTGAGGGTCCAGGTTTCACATCTGTAAGTTAGCACTGGCAGCACACATTGGTCGAAGACTTTCCTCTTGAGGCATAAGGGTAGTTTTCCTTTCAGAACCATGCTTAATCTTCCAAAGGCACTCCAGCCCATTTTTGCTCTTCTGTTGATTTCGCACATTTGTTTCTCTGTTGCCCAAACTAACTGTCCTAAGTATACGTAGTTATTGACTTCTTCAAGCTTGATCCAAATGACTTCAATTGCCTGCGGAGTAGTATATTTATTGAACATGACTTGAGTGTTCTTCAGGTTCATTTTCAAACCCACTTTGATGCTAGACTTGTGTAGTTCTTGTATTTTTGATGGTAATTCATATGGGCACGTTGTAAATATGAGGATGTCATCAAATAGTAGGTGATTCAAGTAGGCTCCATTCATCTTTAGCCCCTTATTTTCCCAATCCAGTGTTTTCTTCGGTGGCCGTGAAGAGCATTGGGGAAATTGTATCTCCTTGACGAACTCCTTTTTTAATCTTGATTCTGTCGCTGTTTTTATGGAGTCTTACTGTGGATGTTGCATTTTTGTATGATATATAATCAAAGACTGTTATGTGATTAAATACATTATTTATTTTATGCTACCTACCTCCTTTTCTCCACACGTTAATACAGACGTGCTCAAATTTGTTGGTACCCTTACAGCTCATTGAAATAATGCTTCATTCCTCCTGAAAAGTGATGAAATTAAAAGCTATTTTATCATGTATACTTGCATGCCTTTGGTATGTCATAGAATAAAGCAAAGAAGCTGTGAAAAGAGATGAATTATTGCTTATTCTACAAAGATATTCTAAAATGGCCTGGACACATTTGTTGGTACCCCTTAGAAAAGATAATGAATAATTGGATTATAGCGATATTTCAAACTAATTTGTTTCTTTAATTAGTATCACACATGTCTCCAATCTTGTAATCAGTCATTCAGCCTATTTAAATGGAGAAAAGTAGTCACTGTGCTGTTTGGTACCATTGTGTGCACCACACTGAACATGGACCAGAGAAAGCAAAGGAGAGAGTTGTCTGAGGAGATCAGAAAGAAAATAATAGACGAGCATGGTAAAGGTAAAGGCTACAAGACCATCTCCAAGCAGCTTGATGTTCCTGTGACAACAGTTGCAAATATTATTAAGAAGTTTAAGGTCCATGGAACTGTAGCCAACCTCCCTGGGCACGGCCGCAAGAGGAAAATCGACCCCAGAGTGAACAGAAGGATAGTGCGAATGGTAGAAAAAGAACCAAGGATAACTGCCAAAGAGATACAAGCTGAACTCCAAGATGAAGGTACGTCAGTTTCTGATCGCACCATCCATCGCTTTTTGAGCGAAAGTGGGCTCCATGGAAGAAGACCCAGGAGGACTCCACTTTTGAAAGAAAAACATAAAAAAGCCAGACTGGAATTTGCTAAAATGCATATTGACAAGCCACAATCCTTCTGGGAGAATGTCCTTTGGACAGATGAGTCAAAACTGGAGCTTTTTGGCAAGTCACATCAGCTCTATGTTCACAGATGAAAAAATGAAGCTTTCAAAGAAAAGAACACCATACATACAGTGAAACATGGAGGAGGCTTGGTTATGTTTTGGGTCTGCTTTGCTGCGCCTGGCACAGGGTGCCTTGAATCTGTGCAGGGCACAATGAAATCTCAAGACTATCAAGGCATTCTGGAGCGAAACGTACTGCCCAGTGTCAGAAAGCTCTGTCTCAGTCACAGGTCATGGGTCCTCCAACAGGATAATGACCCAAAACACACAGCTAAAAGCACCCAAGAATGGATAAGAACAAAACATTGGACTATTCTGAAGTGGCCTTCTATGAGTCCTGATCTGAATCCTATCGAACATCTATGGAAAGAGCTGAAACTTGCAGTCTGGAGAAGGCACCCATCAAACCTGAGACAGCTAGTGGACGGATTTGCGCGTGACATCACAGAAAGATGTGTTCTCGGTTAACTATCTGCCTGGGAAGTTTAGTTGATTTACTCTTTCAGCCTCTTGCCACACACTTACAGAGCTGACAGGCAAGCAGGAGAGAGAGAGAAGCCAACAGACAGGGAGGGGGCAGGTGGGGGGGTGGGGCACACAGAAGGAAACAGCAACACACAAGCACATCAAAACAGTGACACTCTTGGCACCCACAAAACAGCATATAACAACTACGTACATTTAATTAAACATTCTCCCCCAAGTCCTTTAGCAAAAGTCCATTATCCGTTGTCTCCGTCGGTGCAGTGAATTAAATAATTAGATTTTACCTTTCATGCACCTATGTAGGTCTCCTCAGCACGTTTGAAAGAGGCATGTTATTTTCATTAAAAAATTATATCTTGAACAATAATACAGTAGATTAGACAATATTGGTTTTCATGGCCTAATTTGAGGTTGTCTGTTATAGTGGTTCACTTACTGCCATTTCTCCTCAGGGTGAAAGTCATTGGCTGCAAAGCATGTCATTAAATAGAGGAAGCAGCTGGTTTTGGTTAATGTAATAAAGTAATATTGTAATGTGTGATTTGCTTTTGTACACAGAAACACAGCTATCTAGTTCAATAAGAGTAGTCAAATGGTGTTTCTTTACTTGATATTTTTTTGTAATGGTCTTAAATGGCTGAAGGGTAATTCCCAGGGTTATAACATAACAGGCATTGCTCCAGTCTAGTGAAATATATTTTTATAATACATATATTTAACATTTTAATCTACCCCAACATTCATATTGTATTATATTCTTTAAAAATGCTATGCATATAATTTCAAATGAAGTGTTTATTTTTTTTTTATAGACTGTGTGGGGGGGAAAAAAAGCACATTTTTAATACTATTGTATTAAAATTATGTCTATTTTAAAATATGAAATATGAAAGTTGAGTTAATGTTAACAGCTTAGAATAGTTTCAGTTTATTTCTTTAGTATTAATAACAGGTGTGTATTCTTTGTAATTGATTTATTTAACACAAAATGTAACTGTTTGTCACACTCCCTTAAATATACAGTATATCTAAAATGCAATTCTCAAAAACAAACTCTAAGCTAGAACTGTCACCGGTGTAGTCATTTTCAGGCCATCCTTAAAAAACAGTTAGTTTGCTGTAACCTGACATAGGTAAGATGAGTAAGGTAGGAGATGTTTAAGATTTTTTTATTTCTATGTATACCGGTACATTTAACAGTTTGCTGTCAAAGATTTATGTATTGAAAACCGTACTGAAAATAAAAATATATATACTGTATATTTGGTTAGGGGTGAAAATGATGGGCAGGGTAGAATACAGCAAATCATCATACTTGAAAACACAGCAATTGTGTAACATCGTGTAAGTTAGCGCATACATGTGTACCCGATGCAATAAAATACGTCAAGGACCAGCATTTAATTCACCCTGCAGCTAGACAAGCAGCTGTCTTCTGATTTAACTGTTCTGGTGCCTGTGTGTAATAAGCACCTGTCATACTGCTGTGAAACCAGTCGAACCAAATTCTGCTCTAGTTTAAACTGAAATATTTCAACATGCCATATTATTGTATGGCAGAAGTGTATGTCCCTTCATCTGTACACTAAAATGTTTCATTTATATAGAGAACTGCATTTACACCTTATCCCTGTGTAATGAAATCTAGGACATTCTCTCTAAGTTATGCATGCTGTGCCAAATAAAGTATAAAAAAGCCAATTTTAGTATTGGCAAAGCATCATTATTTAGTTGTTCTGTTTTGGTTGTTTCTAGCATTTAGTGGAACCAAAATACAGTTTATATATTGTGAGGCAGGTTTTAGAATACTGATGTTATTAAATATACTCTGACTTACTGACCTGGTTTGTTTGTTGGTTTATAATATGCTCAGTAGAGGGAGCAGTATGGGAATTTCTGTCAAGGGAAAGTGTGTTAGAAAACAAACACTGTACTTCCAATTTTCTGACTGTTTTTGATATCTTAAATTTGTAATATTCTATTTGTGAGAGTGTTCCAAAACAAACATATTTCCTATTTCAAGACACAAACCGAATAAAAACATTCCAGGGTGTCAGCTAGTATCGTCAGCATAACCATTGTAGTTTACATAGTAAATGCTCAGTGTTACAAAATATATACACAGGCCCTATGTATATATTTTCAAATGAGATAGCTTAAAATGTGATGATTAATTTGAACAACTTGGTATGGGTGTGAAATGTCAGTTACTTGTGTCGGGTTGACCACTGTTTCAGAACCTATAATAAGGCACATTTTTGTAATGAGGCACAGTGCTTGACCAGCTAGATATAAAGACCAATTCACTAAGGCTAGCCTCCTTCATTTGGATGATCTCTCTATGAATTAATTATTAGCTTCAATACAATGTTTCACTCAACCCCAAGATGAGATTTATGGAAATATTTTCAACTCCTGCTACATCCTGGTATCTTTGTAGTAGACCATTGATGTAAGATTTGAACTATAGTAAAACACATGACTTGATTGACACAGCAGCAACAAAAGCTAGTCTTTGTAGACACATATATAGAAAGAGAGATCACTCCTGTTGGTTCTAAATATGTGTCAGATCCACCCTAAAGCAGCCACCCTATTTTCAGTATGATATTTTGCTTAAACAGTTTCAAGAAAAGCAAGTTATTTAAATAGGACCTTCTTTACCTTGCTTTAAAATGATACGTCAGTCTTAGTGCATGTTGTGGGAGACTGTATGGTCTGGCAGTTAAGCACTTGTAACCAGGAGGTCCCTGGTTCAAATGCCAGCTCACCCACTGACTCACAGTGTGGACCTTGAGCAAGTCACTAAACCTCCTTGTGCTCTGTCTTTTGGGTGAGATGTTGTAAGTGACTCTGAAGCTGATGCATAGTTTACACACCCTAGTCTCTATAAGTTGCCTTGGATAAAGCCGTTTGCTAAATAAACAAATAATAAAATAATAATATTGTTTAATACCAGGGCACTCTTTTGTAGGACGCAATGTTTGATGATATTACAAAGTTAACCAAGTTGTTTGTGGGATAAACTTGAATATGCTGTAGCTACACTGTACTAACATGTTGGTTACCATATTTATTACAACAGAACATACAAGTGCATGTAATAAATAACAGTAAATGGTAACTAAAGTGTAATTACACACAGTAATGTACCTGTATTTTTAAGTCTATCCCATTTCTCTTGCAGCAGAATTTTAGTTCCCTCTAATAAATATTTATTTTTTACCATTGCCACATCAATTCTCATATTGATATTGTATTGCAATTTTTACCTTCAATTACAGAAGACTGTTGGGACACATCCGTTCCAATAACAGATAGTTCCAGTAAATGGATAGCTACAATACACACACGTGGTAGGTACAGAAGAATAAATAACACGGTTAGATAATAGCTTATCTATATATATAGTGGTAAACACTGACAAATGCATATCTAAACAATGTACAAATATATAGATAAATGCATGGTATGGAGATTTTTCTAAAGATGCACAAATCTTAATGGAAAGCAACAAGGGTGGAGGTGATGTGTGGTTTGTAGCACTTAACCCACAAGTTCCGTTCCCATGAACCATGTGACCACATTGGTGTCCGAAAAGGGAACTGAGACCTATTGCTGTAACAGGAAAGCCTCTTTGGCACAAATTGAAAGCTGGCTTTTAATATTTATGTGGTCATGAGTCTCTGGATTTATCAATAACATTTTTCCTTCTGACAAATCATTAATGTATTTAATCTTATTATGCATTGTAGAAACTGGTGCATCAGGACCATTAAATGTATTGTGATCACTGCATATCGTGATACATATCGTATCGTGACTTGCTTATTGTGATATGGATTGTATTGTCACCACAGTGCAGGCATGGGTAACTCCGATCCTTCAGGGTAATTTTATAGCAGCTTTAACAGCTATGTAAGCAATAACACATGCCAGGATGTACAGTAATTATATAATTGCTTTCAACCACCCAGAAAGTGTGGTAATTTTATAACTACTGCACACCCTGGAGTATCTTATTGTGTGCATAAAATTACATTATGTTAATTTTATTAAAAGAAAACAAAAAAACACAACATTTTAAACTTTAAATTATTTTTTATTGAATGTATTTTATTGACGTCTGCAATTGCTATACTGTTGTTTACTTGAATGCTTCTGGCGGTGAAATTCATTTTTAAAAGCTGCTGATCCGGAATGCGCGTTGATCTTTATGCAGCTAATTTAAGTTTTAAGAATGTGATGAAGCAAAAAAAGTTCCTGCATGGTCATGTGATCACTAACAACCAATTTGACCATGGAGGTTTAATTGGTTCAATGGTTGTAACATAAACCTGGTCTGGAGTTGGCTATTGCTGCTATAGTGTATAATTGCATCCCTACTAAGACTATCTGATTATTACAATTATTGGAGATTTTGGTGAAACCATAGCATTTTGAGCCATAATGTTGTCTATGCATTTTCCAAGGAGTGTGTGGAAGGGAATTTCCCGAGATTGTAAATATGTATATACAGTAGTGCTTGTCACACTGAATGCATAACAAATAGAGATTGGGCAGCATTACTGTAGGGAGGTAGTTTGAAATTTTACTCTACTTGTCTGCTTGTCCATGATTTCAATATGCTTTACTGGACCTTTTTATACTTGTACCATAGAATACTATGCACTATGTATTTGAACTTCTGCATAACTGTATAACTGTGCATACATGTAGCTGAAAGTGTGCTACAGATAAAAACAATTGCAGCATGAATAACCACTTATGACGGTCAAAGCTACTTTGTGTACATGCTTTAACGTCTCTTTTTTAGCACATGCAATTTTATAGGACAAATCATCAACTGCTGGGTTTAGTCATGTTGCATTATCTGTTCCATGTGCTCCTTAAAACAATGTGTTCTGTTGTTTTCTTTTAAAAGGAAATAGTACAAAGGGATGATAGCTTTTATTTATTTATTATAAATTTTACATTTTTTTGTGCCCATTTATTTTATTCCCTGAATTCCTCCCAAAGTTAGAATATCCCATTATTCCCTCACCAGGCCCCTGGTTGGTAGAGAAACAGTTCCTGACGGTTTCGCCTCCCTAACCCACAGGAGCGCTAGAGCCAATAAAACACTCCCTCTGGAATCCCCATCGAGGATCTGCAACTTCGCACAGCCAGGACGTGAACCTGCACTGTCCTGACTGTATGACTCCCCCTATACACAGCGTGGTTGTGCTTTTACCAAGTGAGCCACATGGTGACCCCCACAACATCATTGATTTTACTTTTTTGTATTTTAACCTTGATGTGGTTCAGGACACAGATACCCGTTTCCCACTGGCACATCCGAGCCTCGCGGTACGGGTGGTTTTCTCCAATCTACAGAATTATTATTAAGCCATGATGATTTATTGCCTCTCAACAAAGTCAATTTAATCATTATAGATGACTTGATGGAGGCTGCTAGTGATAATGCTAGTGATAATGCGGAACTACAGAAAGCCTTTACAAATACACCCATTATAGAAATGTATGTATATTGCATTTGGTTCAAATATTAGTCATACCATAAACTTAAATGGCAATTACTGTATTCTTTTTAAAAACCCCAGGGACAAACTTCGGATCAATACTTTAGTCCAGCAAATGTACACTCGGCACCGTTCTTTTTGGAAGCCTTTGAAAGTGCAATTAAAAAGCCTGACGGCTATCTCTTCATAGATTTGAAAGCCGAAACCCCTGAAGATTACGGCTGAGAACAGGTTTATTTCCTCCTGATTGGCCTGCTGCTTATATCATTAGAAACAGGTAGTATATTTTTAAAAGTAACTATTTAGCTGAGGGGGCATCAGAGGTAAACCATGTCGGTCATAATGAAAAGGAACCTTCATCTCTTAAAGATTCTAGTTCACAGTTCTTCTCATCAGAGAAGAGCTGTTTTACAAGAAGCCTCTGACGATCTTATCAAACCTATTGCAGAAATTGCATTGAACACCTTGCTCTTATTAGGACTGAAGTCATTGTATTTTGTATCTTGCTCTTAATTGTACTGTAATTCTTGATATGTATTTTTTGTATACAACTGTAAGTTGCCGTGGGTAAGGGCGTCTGCTAAGAAATAAATAATAATAATAATAATAATAATAATAATAATAATAATAATAATAATAATAATAAAGGGTAATATCCCTTTGACAACAACCCAATTTAAAAACATCAAAAAGCAACGTATCATTATAAAGACACTATGTAATAACAGACTGTGGCAAAGTGGTTAAATGGGTACAGGTGCAGGAGTGATGCAGTGTGTGATAAAACAGACAAAGAGAGTTATAATCCATTTGGAAAGGAATTTTATTGTATCCAGGTCTGGTGACCATATAATAATACCCGGCAACACACAACAATGTGTATTGCGCGGCGTAAATAACAATGGGTTGCAGTCCCAAACAATAAACACAAATATCCGCCCCACAATAACCACCAGTCCTGGGTGCGTGCAGCAGTGCTCCCTCCATTGCCAGCCCTCATTTTTAGCGGCCTGGTTTCCCGTTTAGTTTTGCGGGATCTAAATTTATGGCAATACCACTCCGGGTCGCGAAAGGGGAAGATCTCTCCAATGACTTCCTCTTTCTTAGCCAACCAATCTTTGAACTACTCACAGTCACGTCCCATAACTACAGACACTGGCAACCGAGGACACAAACCCAATTGCACTCGTATCACTTGCTGGCCAATTTTTTAATTCACATACATTTTTGGATACGTGCGCACATCCCCATGAATACATTTAATATGCACCCGTCCTGTTATTTGTTTATGCCCTGGTGAGATTAAGCTCTCTTGTATTAGGGACTGACTACACCCTGAATCTCATAGAGCCTGGGTTTGTGTATCATCCACTGGCACAGGAATCACAAAACCCATCTGCTAGAGTGACTGATGTAATGGAACAGTCTTACCTGGTTGGATGAGGTCATATCCCATAATGGGGCAATCCCGGTCGATGTGGCTCACCTCCCAGCTTGTTCCACACATCGGTGAACTGGTTTCTCGCCATGAAACTTCAGCAGAGGATGGAAACACAGGAGCCATCAAGGGGACTTGACGGTAAGGTGGCCGCGCGAGACCCCGGTCCAACACCGCAGCAGCCCACTACCAACCGATGTTCACGCCCCCGTTGCAGTACTAAACCAGTCTTGTCTGGGTCTTGACTAGCCCAGTCGATATCTATAAGCAGATTGAGGCAGCATCTGTATACTGTACACTGAATTGCTTGCTTCTTGCATCATGCTTGGGTTTTATCCCTGCGAGACATGCAAGGCCAGTCTGCCTGTTGAGGACAAGCATGGCAGTGGCTCTTCCTGCCTGGGGCCAGAGCACGCCAAAGAGGCACTGGTGAACTGCACATTTCTCTAAGAGCACGCTGGAGTCCCACAACTGTGTCTCACCCCATGGCTCTGTGCCAAGGGAGAGCGGACGACGAACCTGGTAAAGTAGCACATGCAGGGAACTGTCTTCACAGTCTTCTTCATCTTCCTCTGCGTCTTCTTCTCCTCCCCCGAGGAAGAAAAAGAAAAGTCGCCGTTCCAAATGATTGGTGGACTCACAGCAGATGGAAAAGCTCTGGGCAGCTGTTTCCCACCAAGGAACGGTTCTAGCAGAATTACTGCGTGAATATTCTGCGCCATCTGCCCCGTCTGTCCCCTTGGGGCCCCAGGGAGCTATGGACACAGATTGGCCACAGGAGGACATAGTGTCCATCACCACTTTACTGTTTCCATCTCAGGACGTGGAGTCCGACGACACGTCCCCTGTGATTAAGCTTTCCCTGTCGGCAGAGCTTCAATTCTGCAAGGCCCTGGCCTACAGAAGGGGAAACAAGACAGTCCAACTTTGATGATGAGCTTACCATCTCTCCCATGTCGTCCCCCCCAGTGCACCCAGATTTTCTTCTTGAAATCCAGTCGTCCTGGGATCAACCGGCTACAGCTGGGCCTGGCCCATTTTCCACTAGCGGAGGCTTCAATTGCCACTTTGGTACAGACACCTACTTTAGCACTCCTGTCCAAGGACGCTACCTGCCCCAAAAGCAGTGCCGGGTCTCAAGGGTGATTCTTAAGCGTGCCTATTCAGCCAGTACGTTCACCACACGGCTAGGCAATTCTAATAGTATTCTGGCAGCCTACCAGTCCTATTTGCTTAGGTCCCTTTCTGACAGTCACAGGCCCTGACCACAACAGCTGGATGAGCTGCGCCTGGTTAATAAGAACCTGCTCTGTGTGTCAAAGCTCAATGGGCAGGCTGTAGGCAGGAACCTGGCTATGCTGATAGCTGCATGTAGGCAGCTCTGGCTTTCCCAGGCACGCGTGCCTGATGGGGACAAAGCACAGCTGTTGGATATCCCTATTACACCAGGGAATACGTTTGGTCCCGCGGTGGACAAGATGCTGCAGTGCTCTCACTGCTCGCAGGAATCCATGAAGGAGCTGGTTTGCTTGCTTCCCAAGAAACCACCCGGTGACAGAGAAAAAATGAATCTTGGTTATAAATCTCCCTCCCGACCTGTGAGGTTGCTGTGTAAAGGGAACAGTGTGCCCCAGACTGTATGGTCTGTCAATTCATTCCAGGGCAAGGTGGAAGTTGGCCATCTAGAAAGAGGACGGAGCCACAGTACACCAAGTCATCGCTCCAGACGGGAAGCGATGTGGCAATCGCGGATTGGAGGAAAAGCGATTGCACTCGCTAACCAAGGGGCGTGGCTGAAGGTACAAAAGAGGATGTGGCCGAGCGAACTGCTCCTTTGTTATGGTTGCGAGAGAACTGCTGAAGGACCGTAAAGTTACCGTGAGTGTTTAGTGTTTGTTTATTTTGTAGTTTCTAATTGTACTTGTTTGTCATTATTAGACGGCTAACACGTTCCGGGAGCTGTCTCTAAAGTCCAGCACTAACCTGGACAGCACTGCACTGTTGTTCACGAATAAATTGTATTTCATCACTTGCACCAAAGCACTCACTCCAGACTTGTGATCGTGTTTGTGTTCTGTGTGTGTTTATACCGTGTTTATTATTTTGGGACTGTACCCCGTGGTTTAAACTGTGCAATACACATTGCTGTGTATTGCCAGGGTGTGACAGGGAGAGAATGAATCAATGCTGTAAGTCTCCCTCCCGTCTTGTGATGGCGCTGCGTAAGGATGGTCGTG
Source organism: Acipenser ruthenus (assembly GCF_902713425.1). Lineage (NCBI taxonomy): Eukaryota > Metazoa > Chordata > Actinopteri > Acipenseriformes > Acipenseridae > Acipenser > Acipenser ruthenus. Next base: position 69,605,125 of record NC_081192.1, read on the forward strand.
CTCGCACAAAATGGTTGACTAGACTGGCCCTTCATGCGAAACCGGAAGTACGGCAATTTGCTCGTTCATAGGGCTGCACTGATTGCAGGGCGGGGCTCAGATGTTTATAAGGGATGCAGCTCATTCACTCAGCCCCTTGCACTTTAGAAACAAAGACTGAAATGCCGTCAGGATGTATTGCTGTGGAGACCTTGTACTGTTTACTTTTTCCAGACTGACGAACTCGTGCCTGAAGCTATTCCAGCCAGGATCTTGGACTCACCACTTACCACGGATCCAGTCTGGTCTGAAGGAGAACTGCACTACACCTCCCTGAACACATAAAGAGATGGCCATTATGCACGTAGAGGGGCACGTGCACACTGCTGGGGCAGTGTTTGTATTTTTTTGTTTGAACTGTTTATTTTGCCCTTTGTTGTAACCATCACAGGTTTCAACCAGGCGTTTTACTTTGTGCTGTTTTATTTTGTGCTGTTTTATTTTGTGCAACCTTAATTTACAACATGGTCTTAGCCATTGCTGGTTAGACCGGGGGTTCTTTGAGCCCCCGCAGAATAATAAAGTACCCGTGTAAGGGTTTGGACTATCCCTTGTCTCCTGTGACGTAATTTTTGCACACTACCACTTGCCTTCCCGTAACACAGGGATTATTATTTATGGTCGCCAAAACGACCTGGATTAAAAACAAATAAAGAATTGTTTGCATCACCTCTACACCTGCGCACTGCAAACCACTTTGTCACACACACCCAGAACGCAAACCAGCGACAAACTGGTAAACTGTTGCATGGAAGCTATTCTGGCTCCTTTGACACTCAAAGGCATCAGAGTGCTGAATTATGTGGACAACTGGCTAATTTGCACCCAGTCTCCAGCACAGACAGAACTTGTCACCGTCAGCAGTTTGGCCTAACGGTAAATCATGCGAAGAGCCAGCTCATGCCTTCTCAGACAGCCTCCTAACAAGGAGTGTGCTTAGACACCAGGTCTATGCTGAGCTCTTTCAGATCAACAGAGCGCTCACGGTAGTGACGTTCCAGACATCTGGGCTTGATGGCAGCAGCTTCCCAGACCTTTCCATTGGGTCTTCTGCGCATGCGCCCTCTGCAGGCCTGGTTCAACAGCAGACTTTTTCAGCCTGCATTGAACCTCGACCGCCCATTGGCGGTGTCTTGTCACTGTCTAAAGTCGCTCTCTTGGTGGAAACAGCCTACCCATCTACGCCTCAGCGTAGAGCTGGGCAGTGTCAACAAACGCGAGGTCATCAGCACGGATGTGTTAAGGCAGTTTAGCTGGCCTTGCAAAATTTTTTGCAAGAGGTTTGAGGGGGACCTGTGCTTGTCCATACAGACAACACAACAGTGGTGGCTTACATCAACCACCAGGGCGGCCTCAGGTCGCCCAGTCTTCATCGCGTGGACCACAAACTTTTGCTCTGGGCACATGGGAACCTCCACTCACTATGAGTAGTACATCTGCCCGGGGTGACAAACTGGGCGGTGGACCTCCTTTCAAGGAGAGTTCCCAGTGCCTCAGAGTGGAGTCTTCATCCCGAGGTGGTGAGCCTAATTTGAGAGAGGTTCGGGAGAGCAAAGTCAGAGCACTTGCCTCCCAGGAATAAACCTATTGTCCACTCTGGTTATCCATAATAGGATATGGGGACCTGCTGGCAGTAGATGCCTTGGCACACCAGTGGCCGAGGCAACTGTTATATGTATTCCCACCGCATTCCCGCTGTGTCTGGAGAAAATCAGGCAGTACAGGGCCATGGTGCTCCTAGTAGCCCCTTATTGGCCCAGGAGACTCTGGTTTTCAACCCTGGACCCCTAACAGCTGCATTTGAGCCATCTGGGTCTGTCCAGTAGGGTTATTGACACCCTACAAAATGCCAGAGCAGCGTCCACGCATTCCCCGCACGGGTACAAGTGCCCCGTGCCTTGTGGGTTTGACCCCTCTGTAGTTTTTGTAGTTTTGACGAGGGGAAATCCCCTGCATGTCTATCTGGCAGCTATTTCAGCTTGCCATGTCAAAATTAACTGTCAAAATCACTTCCTGGCGGGGCAATTTTTGAAAGGGGTTTGGTGGCTTTGGCCGCCTATGAAGGACATTGTTCCCCATTGGAGGTTAAATGTGGTGCTTAATGCACTCATGAAGCCTCTATTTGAGCCCATGCATTCAACTGAGCTGAAATATTTATTGCTCGAAGCGGCTTTCTTCCTTGCTATCACCTCCGCAAAGCGGGTGAGCGAGATGCAGGTATTCTCCATTGCAAAAGCCTGCTTCATTTTTAAACCAGTCTGTGGAATTGGAGGCTTTCCATCCCCCTCCTTTCCAGTCTGACAGGGAGAGACAGCTCCATACGCATTGCCCAGTGCGGGCCCTGGAGTCTCATGGTCAAGCCCTGTTTAAGCAGAGGTTGTCAAAATGGATAGCAGACAAGGTCAGGACTGTCTATGAGCGACCCAACTTGCCCCCTCCAGAAATGCCACAAACTGCCCACTCCACCAGGGGCATGGCAACTTTGTGGGCTTTATTCCAGGGTGCATCTGTGAAAGACATTTGCAATGCAGCGATGTGGGCTATTCCAAATATCTTTACTAGGTTCTACAGACTTAATGTTGTGGATCTTCAAAACCCTGGTTTTGGAACTAGTGTTAAGGGCGGCTTCCCAGTTGACCCTTACAACACAGACATAGAGGTGAGTTTCTCCCTCAGTTTTTTCACCCTAGCTACTTGTTACTGGGGTTCCATATAGTAATGTACAAAGCAGCCTCTTGGCTTAGCCTTGCAGCATTCCAGCTGTTCTGCAATCTTGCCCTTGCGACAGATTTGTACTCTCACCCATACGGTAATGGTTGCATTTTGTACTTAAAAGGGAACATTATGTTATTATTATAACCCTGGTTCCCTGAAATAGAAATGTAACCATTAACCTTCAAGGTCGCTGCGTTCATGATTGCAGCAGATTTGAAGGATTTGATGTAGAGGTCTGTAAGCACAGCAGTTTTATGCCCTCGGGGGCGGGCCATAACCGTGTCACAGGATCTGCGAGCAGCTGATATATCTTATTCAGGTTTCAGGGTCTTTTGGTTACATTTCTATTTCAGGGAACCATGGTTGTGATAATAACCTAACATTTCTTTATACTGTATATGTCATATATAGTCATATTGGAGATGCATACTGTTTCCTCTCTGTTGCTGCAATATGATTTGATGTGTATGATTTTGAGTAAAATATGGGAGTAGATGGAACATGAAGGACTGGAGTTAGCGACATGTACACTTCATTTTCGTACAGTATTTATATTAAATATTAAAACGAAAAAGGCCAAATACAAAAAAGGAAAACATTTTCTTAACAAAATAGTAATAGAAACAGGAAAATGTTTAAAAACTTGAGTGAAACTGAAACAAAAAAATAAACATAAAAAATATATATTCTGAGTTGTATTAATGTCGTTTCAAGAAAATGCTGTATAAATAATGTAATTTAAATACTGGAAATGATATCTATCAAAGCAAAAAGTTATCAATCAAATTTTGACATAAGGCATAACTATATACTACTTACATGTTTCACTTATTACCATAACATGTTTTCAATAAGCCCTTAAATATATCAGTAATTTGTATGTTAAAACAGCTTTTCAGTCCCTGTCATGAAAATAAAGACATATTTTTACTGACCATTTTGAATTTGGTTTGTTGTGCATTGTTGTTATAACAACTGCAGCACTATAGCACTCCTGTTATGTAGTTGGTCTTCACTATGGGTCTTTGTTATGCTGCTGTATTTGAAGGTGAACCTTTATTGCTTAAGAGAAGTGGATGAAATCTAGATATTGATGGTGAAATGTAACCATTATGGGTTGCACAGAACTTTCCTTTAATGAAGCAATGCATTGCACAGCTCTCACTACCAGAAGCAGAAGTTAAGAAATTGTTTAGAGGAAGTGGGCTACCCAGAAAACATTTAACAGTAAATGTACTTGCTTAGAAACTGCAAGGTGACACTAGAGGTTATGATGAAGAGCACTGCAGACAACCTAGATGCCGTTATGCATGAGGAATCTGAAGATGTCTTTTATGAAGGTACAGTGACCTGTGTATACTGCAATGTAGAATACACTGATACAAAATAGCAGTGGGTTAAGGTTTATTTTAATATTTGAATACTGAGCATTGCTTACACTTTATTATTTAAACACAAGCATTTTTTAAACTGTGTCCTTGACAGCATAAGAACAGCCTTACAGTACATACCGGTACATTAATGTGAAGTAGAAAAAGGTTTGGCTTCATTGAATACAAAACAAATTGTTGTCAAAATGCTGTCTATTTGACTAGGGTTCTTATAGTTTTAACTTTAAAGATGATGTTATGCATTAAGCAAGAAGAATTGCCTTAGAGAGTGACTAGACTCGTGTTACATGAGAATGTGTGTGTAGGTTACACATGGACATGCATGAAAAAGTGGGGGTCCCACTACACTGTCTTATTGGCATAGGTATAATTGCTTTGTTAAAGGGTTGTAGATTATTTGGACCTTTATGGGGTTTGTAGCTGTTTGCTTTGTCTAGAGACCTACATTTTAAGACACAGTGTACTATGTAATATTTTTGAGTGTGCAGAATCTACAGATCTTGCAGAAAAGCAATAATCTACAGTATGCAATGCAACTGATCTGGGCTAACTGTACCTTTGAATAAAGGATTTCTAAATTGATTGCATATAGTTTGCATAGTAATTCTCAGTTTGTAGAAGGTTATCATTTAGCTCTTTATCATGCTTTCCATATGTTTATACTTTGAATACTTTGCTTCACTATGTATTTTCCCATGCTTTACTATTATCTCTGATTTACTAAGCTTGCTTTTGCTTTACTTCACTTTCCATGATGTATCTGTGTAATTTATTAAGGTAATGCAGCTAAGCCTGTATGAATAAGCATATTTTACATGTAATGTATTATGTTGTTGTAAATGATTTCATTCATTTACATTTGAAATTTTAAACAGTTCAGAGAATTTTATAAGTGTGGCATTTAAACTTCAAAGCTGATGCTTTGGCAGTATCTATAAAGGTTTACTGTGGTCATATGCTGATCATACGTGTTATATCATGCATTCACCATAGTTTACCATCATTTATCATGTTTTTTTTTTTTTAATTAGCTTTGTAATAGTTACTTTTTCTTTACCAGTCTTGACATGAAGCATAATTGGACTATCATATGTTTTATGCACATGATGAGGTCTGTACACAGGATAAGATTATTTTAACAGATTCTTGCCTTTTCTTAGAATCTGTTGGTTGTGACCACCTGTGAATCATTTTTTTAGTTTGTTTGTTAAAGATGTTACAGCCGATAGGAAGTACCAAGATGTTTTTGATAGCACTAATTGGGTGTGGTGCATCAATACCACAGAGAAGAGGAAACAACTTTGGGCTCAGCTGTTGTTTTCCTGTGCAGGAAGCAAAACCATCACCAGTTGGTGGTCAAAATGAAATCGCTTATGAGAGAAACATATTTTGTACTATTGCTGTTTTTGTCTTCTTCTCTACATACTACCCTTTTGTACATGGGTGGGGTGTTGGGTGTTTTTTTTATGTAAAGAACCCATTCTTGGAGATATCAATTTTGGGTGTACCTATATAGCAAATTTCAGTAAATAGGTGGCACTGGGCATGTATCTTGACATTTTCTAAGTGCTTTACTCAGATTTTATGATTGACTGTTTAAGTTATATATGAACAACTCTTATACTGTTGGTAAGGCCAGTAGGTCAGCCACTTGCAGTGTCTAGTGAATGATCTTTAATTACATTATTACTATACCCCTTCTTTGTTTTACAATTAAGAAGCAACAATTTGTCACATAATCATTCCAGGCAACAGTAATTATATTTGCCATGTGTGCCAAGGTGGACCAAGTGTTGACTGCTAATGACTATTTTATAGTCAGTGGAAAGGGACTGACCATTGGTGGCTGCTTGAGACAGATGGCAACTGTTACTATCTGTTAAGAGTACATGAAAGAAAAAAATGAATGATGACTGTAATTCATAACAAAAGAATGTGTTAAAAAAAGTTATGGTTTAAGCTTGAAGCCACAAAAATTAGGAAATTCCTTACACAAAATTACAATTAAATTAACTTCAATGGTGCGGCTTGATCGATAAAATTCAGGAAATGCCACACTACCCATATCTCCACTGCAGGTTATCCAGGTTGGACTTTTCACATAGATACCGAGATGTGATGGGCAGGGTAGCATTCAATGATGGAAAACAGTTTAATTACTGTTTAATTAAATGTTAATTCATGTTTACTTATTTGTTTAGTTTTTATACTGCACCTGGAGAGTATTGTTTTTACTGTAAAGTAAAACTATAAACATGTAGAATAAGACTGCTTACCCACATGTTTTTATACACATAGGTATACATTTGATGTTTACAATAATGACGTATAGAATATCTTTGATTACTCTCATTTGGTTGAAGGGGCTACATCCTATCTGCTTCGAAAGTCTTATGCACAAAAAACACACTAAAAATGCACACTACTTTTTAAAAAACACTACTTTTAGAAGACACTATTTGTTTTTTTCGTCTTTGGTCATCTTCAAAGATGTAGGAGGAGAGAGAGAGAGAGAGAGAGAGAGAGAGAGAGAGAGAGAGAGAGAGAGAGAGAGAGAGAGAGAGAGAGAGAGAGAGAGAGAGAGAGAGGAGAGAGAGAGAGAGAGAGAGAGAGAGAGAGAGAGAGAGAGAGAGAGAGAGAGAGAGAGAGAGACTGACATTGAAGCACATTGAGGTATGGTAAAGCGTATTCATTAACATGGTAAACCAGGGTAAATGATTGTTAATGCATGATATTACCAAGGAAAAAACATGGTAAAAGTGAAAAAAAACATGGTAAACTTGCATAAGGATGACTGCACGCAATGTCTATCTTCATTAATTGCAAGTCTTACAAATAAAAACATCTACATAGTCTACACATCTACATCTACATATAATTTCATTTAGAATAGTATTTGTAATTCAACCCAAAAATAAATACAGTAACAAGATGAATGTTTATAGGCTGTTTGTATTTTGTCGTTATTAGCTTATAGTAGCTTTGATAAAAAATAAAAAGGGGGGGGGGGGGGGGGGGGGGTAAGCAGTCAAGCAATATCTTTACAAGAGGCAGGATTCAGTTTCTAAAATCCATTTATCTCACATTTCTTGCTCAGGCACATCTTGCAGTTTCCTCTGGAAACAAGATATGTTGTGAGGTTGCGAACGGGAGGTTTAATGTACTGGTACTATTTTTTTTAAAGCTGTACTGTGCCCATCTTATGTAATTTAAGTAATAATAATAATAATAATAATAATAATAATAATAATAATAATAATAATAAAGAAGACAGAAAGGCAGTCCAGTATCAGACACTGAAACCTAAAAAAAGATATTTCAATCCTGCTTGAGGAAATGAATATTTTGTTTTTGAACATCCAGAGATGGTAACATGGAATGAATGAGGTATGGTCAGATAATGAAGCAATTCAATTCAAAGCAGAGATCATGCCGAGATATGGTGTAAAAAGATGACAAAAATATTAAACATGTCTGCAGCAGAAAAGGAGATGTTTGTAAGAGAAGCAAAATAAAACAGGTTCGGTGTATGTTGGTGTTTGTAAACTTCGACCAAAAAGACGCACAGAATGATCTTCGTGTTGCCAGCACTACCTACAGTTTGGCAAAAGCTATTACGATTTACAACAGGTATCGTCTTTAAAGAAATTTCCCAATTCCAGTGCCTTCCAAAGATTGCACTGTAGTGAATAAACTGTTACCATAAGCAATTAGAAATTTGGCGACTGCCTTTTCAGCAAAACCCTGAAATCACTGTTTGTGCACAGAATGTGTGATGAAAGCACGGACAAAAGTGACACAAGTCAACTTATTGTTTTACCATCGTTTCATAAATGTTGAAGCAGGTTCGCTCTGAGATTTTGAACCTAACAGAAATATGTGGACGCTGTAATGCAGAAAATCTGCAGACATATTCAGTTGTTTGGAAAATGAAAAACATAATGATCTAGTACAGAAAATGGTGTGGTTTAAATCGGACAGTGCACCAGTAATGCTAGCACAGCATTATGAGGTATATTTATTTTATATTATAATTAAATGTGCATATATATGATCATGTCCATTAGTGAGGTCAGTATTTTGTAAGGTGTCCGTCATATAACATGCCGGGAATTGCCTGTGTCCAAAAAACAGGAGATTCATGGCAAATAAGGGAGAGTTGACAGGTTTGGTAGATTTATCCTTTTTTTCAGTTAATTGATTATTACAAGCATCTTATTAAACAGGCAGTTAAGAATGTATTGGCAAGAAATGGAAATGCACTACTTCCTGATGTGGTATTAAATGACACATTCATTTAAGATTACCTTTTACTTTTTATAATTTTACATATAAATATGACATACTGACATGCTTTGGCAAAATATATTGGTTGTATAATTGAGTACTCCATCAGAATCTGAACTTGTACGTACCTATGAAACAGTCGTACATATGTTTGTTACACTTACATTTTTACATTGTGTAGATATATTGTGTATATACATCCCTGTTTTATTCCTGCTGAAACATGGAAATGCCCTTCAACAACATCTTGCATACCACAGATACCAAGAGGGAAATTCTATGGCAGCCCTGAAAACTAAATGATACAATAAAAAGTATTTTTTGAGGTGCAAGACATTTAGAGACACTGAGAGAGATCCTTTTTCTTGTTGATGTGCCAATGGGTGATATTCAGAAAGGAAGAGATATTTTGTTATTATGAAGCCAATGCAGCATAAAAAAAGCACCTGGTTTCCTATGGGCCTGGGATAAATCGAGTCTTGTTCAGTTCACCTCCAGGAAATGAATCATAATGCATACTTTTGAACACATTTGTGCAGCAAGAAATGTTCAGATGTTGACAAGTAAAAGTGCATCTTAAAATCAGAAAGAGGTACATTTTTGTGATGTCTGGATTACTGAACCTGATCTACGTTTTATGGAAAAAAACTAGACACAAACAACTCGGAATATAAAAGTATGGGCTTGTACGTGTCTGGTTTGTAACATAACCAGTCCAGAGCTTTATTTTAGACACATTTTAAAACTTTTGATTCAAAATTATATATTTTGTCAACATGCAAATGTGCCATCAGTGTTGTCTGCTGCTTTGTATTATGGTATAGAAGAGGACCTCAGTTTTTGCTACACCACACCTTTAAAATGCTGATTCTAGTTCTCATCTGGTTATAGTAGTTTACTAAATTCTTGATATATTATGTTACTGTCTTGCAACCAGTTTCACAAATAGGACACAGTTTTGCATGGGAGGACAAGCTCCACACCTAATGAAACCCCCTTTTGAGATTTATGATTATGTTTCTAAAACTGGAACTAAATGGGACCTTCCTTTAATTTTTAAATAAATTATGTGTGGAACTGTGGTGTTAAATGTGAATAATTCTTGGTTCAATTATGTTCAAAGCTAAAGGTTTCTTCATTGCCTGGCTGCTTTTCACTTTCCCTCCCTAAGTTCTGGCAACTGCCCATGACATTTGTAGAAAAGTTATAAAAAGTACAAAAAATCTTTTGACTTACTGCAGGAAGCAATGTATATGTTGGTTAAGAGATGGTCAGTCATTTCTGGGGTTTTATTTGAAGGAGCAGGAATGCCTAAGAAAACAGCTGCTGGAAGCCAAGACTCTGAGCCAGCAGTAGCTGAACAGCAGCTGCCTCTAACTCTTCTCCGACAGCAGTTGAAGCAGAGTGAAGCTGCCTTCAGTGTAACTCTTGTCTTCCTTGCCACTGTGGATCTTTAACAGTAAGACCCGCCCACATGGTGTGGGGTGACAGCTGATTGGCTTATTTCTCAAAGGAAACTAATCCTAATGTGGGTTGCACATGATTTCTGTTAGTTGCTCTCAGTCTGGTCTTGGCATTATCTATCATGGAGCAATATTGAATAGCTACTTGTGAAAAAGCAGCAGCAAGGGTTTTTTTCTGGCTTTTACTGTCAACACTACATGATAAATGAAGATTCTTGTGAGAGGAAAAGGCTTGCTCACACAGTAGATGGAAGGGTGCAGCTAGCTAGCAGACCAGCTGTACTGGCACACTGAATGTGCTCTTACTTTTGAGGTGAGTAATGCAGGGTATTTAAATTACAATTAACAAAGACTATGTATAAAGTATTAGTCTTTGGTGATTAATGTAAAGTTATAAAGAATGTAAACTGAACTATTGCTGAATGGGATGAAGACCTAAAAATATTGAATTCATTTTTGCTGTGTTTTTTTTTTTTTAATGTGGTAAGGTGCTGACCCACTTGTGATGTTATGATCTGGTGTTTATGATTTTAAAGTAGATTGTGTAAAAGTATATTTCATAGTGCATGAATTGTCGTATTAACGAAGCTATACATTTCAGTCTTCTGTTACTATAAAGCAACACTGAAAGAAAGCTTTATTATATAGCTTCTGTGTTGCTGTACATTTGCCCTTCTATAGCAGGCTTGTTCAGTCTTGTGGGATCAACGCAGAACCCTAGGTTGACGTCTGGGGGTTAAAATTCATATTAAAACAACTGGTTTATTGGTATGTGGCAGGAGAGTGGACCTCAAACAAGCGCTTGCACAAATAGTTTTTCATTGAATACTGTCCATTTGATATATAACATTTTTGAGGCATATCTATTTTATTTTAAATTAAGTTTACTATTTTTGGGTTTCCTTTTTGTTTTAATCATTTTGCTTCTCGGCTTCTGAAGGGAAGTGATTCAGTTGACTTCTGACAGCAATAGAGAAAGTACCAATGATGTGACATTTCTGTTGACATCTTCTGTCACTTTTGGTGACAGAATCTTTTGCCCACCCTAGTGTTCATGAGAAAACAATCATACACCACAAGAGACAGAGTCACCTGTACAAATTAACTTCCTATAAAGACGCTTTACTTGATGAGAAGACAATACAGAAACCTATTTTCCAATATTCGTACGTTTTTTTCTATCAGAATGTCTCTGTCACACTGGAAAATGGCATGTGCCTATTGTAGTTTTCTATGCACAGGGCGACACTAGTGGTAAAATATCTGTAATGTTTAGGAATCAGGTTATTTTATTGCTGAGAGGGACTTAATGATTAATATGTAATACATTTATAATTTGAATGAGCAATTCATATTTTTGTTTGCATTAAATACATTGTATTTATTTATTTATTTATTACATTTATATAGTGCTTTTCATACAAAGTATCACAAAGCACTGTACAGTACATTTAAAAAAAACATTTACACTTACACAACATAATACATTTGTATAAAGGTCCCCAGGCATGTCACACACACAACTGCTACATATTAAATAGCATATTAACAGTATATAAAAAAGATATAATAATAATAATGTTAAAAATGCAGAAATGTTTAAGTTACATTAAACAGCTTCAGCTGCTTCAGTTACAGCTTCCCTGACAAAAGTAGGGAGGGCATTCCATAATTTAGGGGCTCTAGGGCTCTAGGAATAACCAGTAGCCCCATATTCTGTGATCTAAGAGTGCGATTTGGATGATACAGGGTCAGTAACTACTGCAAATAACTAGGTGCTAATCCGTTTAGGGCTTTATAGGTTATCAGCAAAATCTTAAAATCTATTCTATACTGCACAGGGAGCCAGTGTAAGGAGGCTAAAATAGGGGTAATATGTTCACTTTTCATGCTTTAGTCAAAATTCTAGCGGCAGTGTCCTGAATGAGCTGTAAGCGAGACACCACACCTTTTGGGATAACAGAGAGAAATGCATTACAGTAATCAATTCTAGATGAAACAAAGGCATGCATTAGTCTCTCGGCATCAGATACAGAAATAATTGGTCTAAATTTGTCTACATTTCTCAAATAGTAAAAGATACTTTTGTAACTTCCCTAATATGAGCCTCAAATGAGTGATCAGGATCAGAGATGACCCCCACATTTCTCATTTCTAGTTTAAGATTTAATGAGCGATTACTAGGGTCGAGTTCATGTAATTCCACATTTTTCAGCTGGTTATGAGAGCCCACTAGCATTAAATAATTCTGAGACCTCCAACACTTGATGTCTACAAGACAAGCAGTAAGTAACCCCAGTAGAAGTATGTCTGAAGTGATATCCTCTATGTTATGGCAGTACATTATTGCACCCCTTGCGAAATTGCACTGATAGATTATAAGGTCATGTGATATAGACCTACAGAGGCTTTGTTTCACTAAATTAAATTATTTTGGTCATTTTCAGTTCACAGACTGCTGGAAGCGGACAGACTTGCCATAATAGGACTGTTTGCTCAGTATAAAATTAGCTGACCTATTATCATAAAGTTCAGCGGTTTCAGAACAATTATAACTGAATACAGTTTAAAATGTGGGTAGTTATAGCACTATGACACTTGATCCCCTATCCTCATTGATATGTCTGCACAGTACATTTCCAAACAGTAATGGACAGTTTTCATTGTGATGAATTATACTGCATTCTATGTTCAGTGTTTCAGTAGCTGATAATGCATTGCACATGCATTACAGCAGTAATATAATGAATTCCTTACTTTATGTATTCAACTTTGTAGTTTTATTGTTTGTCGAAACAAAATAACAAAACAAGATGCAGTCTTCAAGCTAAAGGGAATATGGGAACATCTCACTACAGTTAGTCAGCAATAATAACTCGGCTCTTTGTTTTACTTGGGAAGACCCCCATAGAGTCTGGTTGTGTGGGGCAGCTATTATGTTCCTTACAAAACTAAGAAGTTTAAAATACTAGTTATTCCAAAAACAAGAGATGAAAAAACAAACAGGTTCCTATCATGACTCTAGCTGTTCTATAATTTAGTTTCTTTAAAAAAGCATCCATTTGAAGGGTGTCACATAACCCTTTGAACCTATTCATTTTAGAAATAGTAGCCTATCCTATTATTAAAGGCACTAGCTATAGAGATCAATACTGCTTTAAAAGGGGGGTTAATTCTAGGCAGCTCCTCCAGATAAACAACCTGACTACCAGGCAGTAAAACACAGCAGTCCAGTTAATTTTTAAATGAATTTGGAAACCCTACTTTAGCCATTTATTTTCAACACCTCTTTAATATAAGAAAGTATCGGCAGGTAAAAAAAAATAGCTTATAAAACTAATACAAGCAAGTCCACAGATGAAAACAATATTTCAGCTATCCTATTTTTTCTTCTTTTTTGTTTTAAAATGTACGCTACCATTTAATGTAGCTTGGAGCCAAAGAGAAGCTTAAAATGCGTGAAGGAGGAGGGAGGCTTACAATTACTGTGTGCATAATGAGAAGGCTCTTGAAACTGCCCAAGCTGTGAAAAGCCTGTGTTTGCATGACAGAATGAGGCAAGCTTTCTGAATTGTTTAGAAAGTGCAGTTTTAGAACCCCCTACATTACTTGGTTTAGAAAGATGAGATAACCATCACTGTGATATATCATGGAAAACATTTCCAAAGAATTACTTTGAACCGTGTTAGTTTAGCATTAGATTTGCTTGTATCGTGTCTAGTATACAAGCAAATGTCCACTATGTCCAGTATATGAACAATGTTGGTCAGGTATTACCAACAGTCAGTGGCGTAACTTTGGTTTCAAAAGTATGTGCGTGTATTATTATTATTTTTATTATTATTATTAGTTCCTTCATATTTTTGTTTGCATTAAATACATATGGCTGTGTATCTGAAAAGAAATTGTGTATAGCATCTGGAATCTCAACTGTCTGTCCTAATTTTGGGGTTGGTATTTGTTTGGTGGATTGGATTACACACATGCATTAATGTCATGAAGCAAAGAAACCTTAATGCAATGCGCAGTTGATAGCCCCGGGGTCAGATGAGAGAAATGGACTAAACTGGTGAATGCCACGTGCTAGGCCAGTGTCAGCATTCTTGCCTTAACAAAAACTATGTCAGCGGCCGAATAGCTATTTACCGTACCGTCATTCCTATTAAACAGCTTCAGTTGAGGGAGTGTTTTGCTAATCCACAGACCAGCTGCATCAGCCTGCCTGGAATAACAGTAATGCCAGCCTTCAGAGTAATGTTTAAAATACAAGTAACCCTTACCCAATGATCTTCAGTTGAAATGCATTGGTTCCGTACCAAGGGGTAGTGGTAGTACAAGGGCACCTACAATAATGACTGCCATTAATAGAATGGTACCAAAGTGGTACCATTTTTATACATAATTTTGACATGCCAGTGTTAGCATGAATTAGGTGAAACAATTCAAATTGGTAATCCATTGCAGGACTGTAGAATACAAGTACCAGTGGGCTACTGTATCAGGACTTGTGTGCAACATTTGTTCCAAATAAATTGTGTTGCTGTTGTTGCTATTGAGTTTGCTAGGCTTTCTTCACAGTAATACACTAATGTTATATAGCTGAGGATTATTATAAGCAAATCCACAGATGAAAACAATATTTCAGCTATCCTATTTTTTTCTTCTTTTTTTGTTTTAAAATGTACATTACCATTTAATGTAGCTTGGAGCCAAAGAGAAGCTTAAAATGCGTGAAGGAAGAGGGAGGCTTACAATTACTGTGTGCATAATGAGAAGGCTCTTGAAACTGCCCAAGCTGTGAAAAGCCTGTGTTTGCATCAAGTCTTCAGTCAATGCAGTTGATTTTTAAGGCATGACAGAATGAGGCAAGCTTTCTGAATTGTTTAGAAAGTGCAGTTTTCGAACCCCCTACATTACTTGGTTTAGAAAGATGAGATAACCATCACTGTGATATATCATGGAAAACATTTCCAAAGAATTACTTTGAACCGTGTTAGTTTAGCATTAGATTTGCTTGTATCGTGTCCAGTATACAAGCAAATGTCCACTATGTCCAGTATATGAACAATGTTGGTCAGGTATTACCAACAGTCAGTGGCGTAACTTTGGTTTCAAAAGTATGTGCGTGTGTTCGGGTGGGGGAAATCTAATTCTGTAAACCATAAACACACAATTGCAGTTCCAAGGGATAGCTAACTGCTCAGACTTGATACCACTGTATTACCTTTACTGTTTACAATTTGCTTAGCTTTTTTGAAGCAGTTATTATTATTATTATTATCAGGGTCATAGCCAGCCATGAAAAATCACAGAGGCACCCATGCACCCCCCCCCCCCCCCCCCCCCTATATAAAATATTTTGAAGAGCACAGAGGCTATAGATATCAGCACAGCTTGGAAGCCAGAATGAGAAGGTGTCGTGAATACCGTGAATACATACTGCCATAATGAATGTAGACAGAACCAACGCAGTCGTGATGATAATGTAAACACAGAACAGTGCGGGGCGTACACAGACACTGTGAAGCCAAGAGAAGTATGGCAGAGCCCACCAAACAAGCACATATAAATGAAAACAAACTAAGGGAACCGCTCCTATCAAATTTTCTCACATCCAAAGCACAGAAAAATGTAACAATGTAAGCAAAAGCCTGGCGATTCATAGGGAAGCACAGACTACAGAAATGAAAACGACAAGTGGGGTCTGCAGCACTGCGAGACAATATGCAAACGCAAAAAACAGACAGAGAATGAGTGTTCGACCCAGGGCTTAACTAGGGGGTTCATTGATAGATTGGCTTGATTAACTAAGGAGGAGCCCCTGCACCATTTATTTCATTAACCATTTCTATATGACACAGAGTTGCTCTGTGCATGTGGATTACTTGGCCCATTTCTTAGTCCAACCTTATAATAGAAATGTTGTTCTATATAACAGATCCTAGATTGTCTACGGTTACCATGGGAGTATAATTTATATAGATATGAAAATTATTCTGTTGTGGAAACTGATGTAGGCAGAATCTAATTTCGATCACATGCTTGCAGGCCTTAAACAGTTGCTAAGCTGCTCTTGAAGCTGGCTTCTATTATTTTAGCTAGATTTTTTTATACAATTCATCCTATTTATGTCTATTCCCCTGATAACCCAGTTCTTGGCAGCCAAGCACATTTAGCCAAATGCTAGAAAAGATTCAAACCTGCGCCTTACAATAAGAACGGATGTAACTGGCACATCTTATTTTCTAAGGGCATTCGCAGACCCAGGGGGCTAACACATCCACGAACCCCATGCTGGGAGTTTAAATGCAGGGATTTCAGCATTCTCATGTTTACTGAGGGGCAGACAGGGATTGTGCTGGAAATCAGAAATTGGGCCTGATTACAACCGTGATGACCCAGTTTGTTCTGAGATTAGCAAGAGCATCCGCAGATGCACTCTCATCAGGATGCTACAAGTAGAAAAGTAAATATTAACCTTAGAATATTACTGTTATTATCATCAGATAAACCGGGGAACCTGTTTTGTAGTAAAAGGTGTTATGAATGAAGTGCTCTTAAATAATTTACAGCACTGCAAAGGGAGCTCTGCTCAGCTCTGTCCCCCATATTGAATCACAGGTATGTGTTGACAAATTGTTTGCTTGGTTATTTACTAGATTGACATCTTCATTTTCCATGTACAAAGTAATATTTATTTTTGTAGTTTATATTTGTGTTTGTGAAATAAATTTTAAAGACATTTCCTGTTGATAGCACAGCCCCAGTTTATACATTAACGACAAGGGGCTGAATAACTTTTGTGGTAGTTATTAAATTATTGGTAGTTATTAAATTATTGGAGGAATTGCAGGGTTCGAAATCAGCACCTGCCAAATGCGGGTATATTTGGTCTGGGGCGTAATCTGAGCTGATTTATATCTGTTGACTTAGGTCCGAAATGACTTACGTCTGATTTGACTTGGGTCCGACAGTGATTGGACCGACCTGGTTTTGGGTCGAGTTGGCTGGAATCCCCGTTAGTCAACTGGATCCAGCTGGCTCACCATGTCTAGGCCAATGAACAAGAGCTGCATTCTCTGAGGGGAGAAGCCTCACATTGGCTGGGTTTCCATGGAAAATAAGTCTTACCTTTTTCTCACGCTATTTTGGTAGTACATTTTGGGTAGTGTGGATTTCCATGTAGTTTTCTTTTAGCCATAGAAATTCTCCTTAAACGTGACTTTTCTTTTCCTTGGTAGGTACCCATGATAGATGCTACTTTAAGTTAGTGTACAAGAAATTGCATCTTATTGCTGAGGGACAGAAAAGTCTAGGCTTAAAGCAATCAGCTAGCCGATGACCAATCATAAAGATAACAAAAGTGTAAATGATGGAAAAAAAGGCTTCATTATTTATTTATTTATTGCAAAGGCTATTTTTTTATTTGTAGTAGCTTCAGTATTTTTTATAACCTTGCTTTTAAAACAACTTAACTATAAAGAACTTTAAGAGTCAAATGGCAATAATTTGAAACGTTGAATAAATGGTCACATTAAAAAAAGAAATAAAATGAATGAAGAGGTCTCTAAACCCTTCATACTGTATGCCATATTTTCAACCTTTGCCCTTGAGCTTTCCCCATATAGCAAAGGCTGATATTTTTCAGAAATCACAATGTTAACATTTTCTGGGCTGATGCTCCTCATACATTATATTCCCAAAACAATTCAAATTTAAAAATGATTATTGGGTCACACCATTGGTATATTAAAAATAATACTCCCTAAACGGTCTAGAATACAAAAATAGTAGTTGTTACTAAAAGAAATGAAAGGGTGGGTGAATGCTAGAGAAAGCACTGCTTGGAGGAAAGGTATCTACAAAACAAAATAATCATGCGACACGAGCTGTGGTTAACGTGTAGGAGTCTTGGTTTTTATAGCAAAGATTGGTTTCTGAGGTGATATGCTTTCATTGTCTTAAAAAACCTGTCTTTAGATTAGTTAATCAAGCAGCCTTCATAAGTTTGTATGTGAGCATGACTCTTATCTATATGTGTGGTCCAGTGGTTAAAGAAAAGGGCCTGTAACCAGGAGGTCCCCGGCTCACTCACTGACTCACTCACTGGCAGCACATAGTCTTCTCTATTTATTCATTGAACAGGCAGAGCAATGGGCTTGAGCTTTCCCACATTTTGGATCCTTCTATTACTGCCTGTCACGGATAACTTGGTGGTGACGTCAGACAAGGAAGAAATACACAGGCTCAGTACTGCGAGTTGAAGAGCTGATGAGCGTTTATTTATAAATAAAAGGTTTAAACACAAAACAAACACTTTACAAACAAAAATGGCACGTTGGCCAAAACAAACAGACAATACCAAACACAGTGAACAAACAAGTATCCAGCACGAGTAGCAATTGTTTATATTTCTTTTCACTCACGTCTCTCTCGTTCTTACTCCCTGAACACCCAACCCAGACTGAGAGGTTCCTGCCTCTTTTATGCAGCTGTACCTGAGCTTGATTGCTTGTCAATCATTCAGTCGGGCTCAGGCACATTCTACACAACCTAAAACAATGGTGCACAAATACATACATTTAAATAATAATATATACAAATAATACAACAAATACAAAATACGCACAGGGGCGGGGTGTACCAATGGAAGCAGTGCAAAGCACAAAGCATGGTAAATCCCAGGCATGTATAGTAAAACCATGGTTAGTGTTAAAACACAGGGAATTCACTATATGAATGGAAAAAACATAGTAAACTACTAACGTATAGTACTAAGAAATATTATTGTTGTAAACTTTTAATTGGCGTAAACAGTATAGTTTGTAATTGTCTGGTCAAGATCGAGGCTCAGAGAAAGATTCCAGTACACCTACTGTACCCATCCCTAACTAAGAATGTTTTCCCCAAGAAGCTTGAACTATGAAACAAGCATTATTATCAAACTGCTAATTGGGTGTTGTATCACTTAGCTGTAGCTTTGTATGAAAGGCAAAAATAAATCCATAAGCCATGGCAGAAGTGTGTGCAGCATTACTGCTTTCTAACACTTTTCCGTGTTTTATCATTGCAGGAGTGTCCTCCAGATTCCCAGACATCATGTCAGTAGGAATGCACTCCCCAGGAGGGCCCAATGGGATAATAAGGAGCCAGTCTTTTGCTGGTTTCAGCACCTTGCAGGAGAGAAGGTCCAGGTAAAAACAAACAACTGAAGCCCACTAATAGTATAAGTATAAGTTTTTGCTCAAAAGAGCCAATGTTTAACATACCAATTGTCAAGGGAAAGTGTGTTTAAAAACAAACAGTGGAGGTACTTCTAGACATTTGTTGCCATGGTAACTACACTCATTTATTTATTTCTATATACCTGTGATGTAATTTACTATATAGTTAATGATGTAACAATCTACTATTCCTTTATATTTAAACCTTCAGCATCATGATATTGAGTCTATGTATCCATTTATTTTCCTTGAATCTTTTATATTGTACATTATCTAATTTTATTTCTTCTAAAACTACACGTTTTAGATCTTTCATGTTATGTTTATTTTTGTAAAGTGTTGACTTATTGGTTGATTTACTTTTTTTATTTTGTATGTTTGATTCTGTGTTCTTATTTATAATGTTTCACCTGCCTCTGCTACATATTTCATTTTGTTAAATTTTTTGGCAAAATAGACCATAAACAATGCGTGTGAGAATACATTTTCATAAATAAAACATGTTATTTGTACTTAGCAAAAAATAACTTCTGTTATGGGTTTGTCAAAATAGAAGTATATTTTGCTCCTTAGCCAGATCTAACCCCAGCACGCGTTACATATTCCTCAGTGAAACATTTAATATTTATCTTTCGTTACAAACATTTTCAGGTCAATTTGTTTAAGAAAAAAAACCATGCCCGGAAAGTGAAACTTTCACAAAGATTTGGACGAGGAACAGGAATCAGCAAATAGTACAGGTCCAAAAGCAATAACATAGATGTAATTGGTAGATCTACAGGAGATATTCTGTTTTATACTGTTGGCTCTACTTGTAGTAGTACAATTGACTGTAACAGTCTCTTTAAGATGATCACAGTGCATCTGTTTGAGGTACAGTGGTGAGATGCAGGATTTATGACAATGTCTGCTGTGCATGAAGCTGTAAAACACTTAACACCATGAATAAAAAGTTGAGCTAGTTTGGAGATAATCTAATAATAATGATGGCTTTCCTAGTAAAATCCTAATATATTTATATAATACAATAGTAATGGCAACTAACAAATTACTGAGACACTCATGACTCAATGAACTCCTTATCATGAAGACTTTCATGGGGTAAAATAGCTTTCTCTTGCAAGTTAGTCTTCAGGAGCTATGAACTGTTGTATGACGTAGCCTACTGTATAATGTAAAGGGCATATATATACATATTTATCTTCATGATAAATTGAGATAATTAAGTCGCAAATCCTGAATCATGACTCAAATTACTCCTTCCGCATTTGCTTTTGTAACCAGGTGAAATGTTCCAGACAGTAAGATAATACAATTGGCTGCAATAAATAATGCATTTACGTTAAAATAGCATGAGTCTAAAAGCACACCAGTTTTACATAGTTTTTATGCCATGAGGAAAATACGATGATTGTCTCCTAACGTATCCACAAGAACACCAGGTGTCTGCTGCAGTCAGCAAGATAATAACTTGTGAACACAAGACATGAACTTGTGAACACAAGACATGAACTCGTGTGCACGAGATATTAACTCGTGTGCACGAGATATTAACTCGTGAACACAAGACATGAACTCGTGTGCACGGGACAGTATCTAGTGCTCATGAGATAGTATCTGGTGCTCATGAGACAGTGTCTGGTGAGCATGAGATAGTATCTGGTCAGCATGAGATAGTATCTGGTCAGCATGAGATGTTTTTTTTTTTTTTTTCACAATGTCCCTTTAGGGGTTCCATACATTCCTTAAGTTGCTTTGTATTTTTTTATGTTAACAGGTGTAACTCCTTTATTGGCAATTCAGTTGCTTCTAAGAAGCCACAATCCAAGCCAAAGAAAATGCACACGTCGGGACACAAAACCAGCAGCACGTCGAAGGAGTCCCAGCCTAAACGTGTAGAGGAAGTGTACGAGGCATTAAAACGTGGACTGAAGTAAGGCTGACCATGAGCTCTGATATTCCTGTTGCTTTCTTTGCATTGTAATCATTGTGTTGTTGTGGAAACATAAACTAAGCTAAGTAATCCCTTTCTTGATGAAATCACATAACCACATTTGTGATCTGGTTCATTACACACTGAATAACAACCAATGGCATCATTAGGATGTTTTGCTGTGAGGGTGACATTTTTGACTAATTTAGTACAGGTACATGCATACGTGGTAATGTATGATACTCCCCAGACATTTTGGATTAGTGGGGTTGACATCTTAAAATATGATGTGGTCCTTGTTACAAGTAAAAGTTCATGTTGGAGTGTTAATATATATTAAGACCATCAGCCATGACGGCATAGTTTGATAACTCACATACAAAAAATTTAATCAACCTATTTATTATGTGTCAATCTGTGTGTTTTTTCTCCAGGTCTGTCAACTGAAAATGGAATATAAAAGATAGATAACTAAAACATTATATTTGTATTTTTAAAACAGCAAATGCTTCCAAACTTAATTAGATAGCATAAGTAGTATGGATCTATATTCTAACTTAATTTGTATAGTAAACATGAATATTACCCATCTAGCCAAATGTGGTACCTTTCATTGTGACTGCCATATCCAGATTTAGGCCCAGTGAAAAGTTGATTTGAACACATATGTTTCTCCTGTAGTAACGGAGGGGGGGGGGGGGGACAGCAATGTTCTTGGAAGAAACAAGAACAAAAAAATATTGTTTGTTTCAGTTTAGTTTTTCATTTTTTTGTATGTCAGTTGTGTCACTGTGATTAACACTTAAATGCATGCCAAGACAAGAACACATATTGTTCACAACTTAGTGACACTGTATATTGTGCAAATAAAGACATTAGAACTAGATGCTAATACAAATCTTGAAGAAACGGAGGTCCTGTCTATCTTGTGGACATTTCAGATTCACCTTTTTATATTCTATTGTATACATTCTATGTGTATTTGCCAGATGTGTTAAATGTATGCCATTCTTTCTCAGTGAATATCTGGAAGTCCATCAAGTGGAACTAGACAAGCTGACCCCTCAGATGAAAGATATGAAGAGAAATTCCAGACTGGTAACTAACACCCTGTTACAGTATTTGCACTTCAATAACAATCCTTTGTGAACAGTTTGCCTTGATGACACTCAATTTCAAGTAAGTCTAGAAGCATTGAAAATGCATGTTGGCAACCAGCAGGGGTGTAGGGTGACTCCTTAAGTTGTGAGTGCACCAGAAAATTAGCTGCTGTAATGAGGCTCAAAAACAACAGTTGTGAGATGCTCCAAAATTAAATACGAGCCTCTCTCTGACTTAAAATGGGTCAATGTGCAGCTAATTAATTCAGGATAATACTCCAGGCATTGTTCACTTTTGAAAGTTGTACAATCTTATATGAATTATTTGATGTGCAAATTCACAAAGGGAAAAAATAGCATATATGTAAAGTATTGGGAACCTTGTAGCTTGTGGTTGAGTGGTAGCGCATTGCATGTTAGTGACAAGCTTGGTCCACATACTGGTTCAAATCCATCAAGTCACATATGTATTTTATATATTCATTTTACATTTTGTAATTACTACCAATTTATTATGAAGCACTCCAAAGGGTTCAAGATGCCTTGCCATTTAGTGAACCAACATTTTAGAAGATACAAATGCTTGCGATTCAACTGGGTCAGGGACAGATAAAGCTTCAGGCAATTCAAATGGTTTGTTGCTTGATTGAGGCTTAGGTGATTCCAATGGCAAATACATGAATTCTGCATTTTTCAATTTATTATGATCCCTGTATAACTGAGAACATTAATAATGGCTTCATAATGTATCCATCTTATGATAAAGGTAACTTTATGTTTTTTCAGTTCATCCATAAATGCAACACAGCGCCTCGGCATTATGTATGTTACACGTGGGAACGATATTTCTGAGTTTAGCTTATTTTAAACTGTGTAGAACATATGCTATTACAACCAAATAGCCAAGGCCTTCTGAATCTAGGCTGCTGGTTGCTGGGCCAGCGGGATCATCCAGCAGCAATGCAATTGGCCGGATTGCTGGTGGGAGGTTCCATTTCTCGGTCAGGGAGCTCGCCGCCTCTCTGTGCACCACTCCCTCCTGTCTGCCAAGTGCTGAATTCCTCTCTGTGCGGTCTTGTGATGACAGCTGTGTTCCTCCAAAGAGTGAAATTGTCATTGTGCGTGGAGGCGCTCAGAGGGGGCGGAGGAACTGGTTATTATAATACATTTGTCAAATAGGGCATCTTTCAGCTCTTTTAGTGTACAATAAATAGAGCAAGCACATGTACATACCACTTTTATTTTACATTTGACCTTTTTGTAACATTACTGGTTGAAACCAAACACTTTATTATTACGGATTCTTGTATTATCTCTAGCTTTAAACATGAATGTATGTCTCAAGTCTTGCTTGATTGTTGTGTTGTTATCAGGATGGTTATCAACACTTGTTTATTATGCTACAGCATCTTGCTATTTGTGAATCTAACTACAGTTGCTGCTGTTTGAATTAATTTTACTTATATTTTAATCAAAACGCAATTTGCACAGAAGCTGCATAATTAAAAAAAAAAACTGCCTTGGGCCAATAGCCAAACAGGACAGTTCATACAATTAAAAATGTAGAGGCAGCTTTTGCAGAAAAACAGCATTTTCTGAACAAATACATTGTTATTATAAAGCTAAACTGTGTTGTTTCTTTCTGTGGCTAATAATTAGCTTTATATATGAATCCTAAAATTACACAACATCCTGCTCTTTGGCCTTGACTTAAGTTTAGTGGCCTTGGTGTCCTCTACAAATTTATTGAACTGAAGCCCATTTTGACCTTGCCCTTTTTATTGGCAGTTTAGAACCTTGTCAGTGATTCAGGCAGCTTCACTTTTCCCATCACTATATTTTACTAATATTTCCATTAGGCTACCTTTATAAACACAGACACATTAACGTGGGGGAATATACTGTTTTGTTTTTATCTAAAAACCCTTGTGCAAATGGCACAAAATGCTAATACAGAATACATTTTTGAAAAGCTTAGCTACATGACTACAGTTGGATGATGGATCAAACTAAAAATGAATTATAAACACTGAAGGTACAGTTCCTCTACTTCGTGGCTCGTATCAGTTGCTAACTTCAGAAAAACACAAGAATTCAGAGCGATAGCTAATGGAGCGCTACGGCAATACCTATCATCCTCATTGGAATGGCGGGAAGATATCTTGCAAGTGCTTTACAAACATTTAGGCAGTGTAGCACCCAAACAAAGGAACAGTTTTGGGAACAGGCAGAGAAAATTTGGTGGTGCACATGCATTACTGTGATAGTTGATGCTATGCAACTGACAACCTGTATCTAGCACATTGTTATCTATATCGAGACCACTTCTTTAATTGTGTTTACTGTAGGTATGAGTGAATAATTAAAATAATTGTGTTTGCCATGTAATAATATCTTCGACCAGCATTATAAGTGTATTTTTGGGTGGGTTACCTTAGCTCAGTTTGATAAATATTGTTTTATTTTTGCAGGGTGTCTTGTATGATCTTGATAAGGTAAGTTATTATCAAACTTTTAAAACTGTGACGTGTATTTTTGATAATGTCAGTGATTGATATTTTAGACTATAATGTTAAACTCATGCTTTTTTTAAAGATTATTATATTTCTTTTTACAGCAAATCAAAACAGTAGAGCGATATGTTCGAAGATTGGAATTCCACATTAGTAAGGTATTTCTTTTCCAATTACTAATTTTTTGTCATACAGATGAAATGCATTAAGGTGAACACACGGCAGTTACATTTTTTTGTAAAAAAAAAAAAAAAAAAAAGAAACCATGCCAGTGTTTCTTCTGCAGGTTACTTGGCATATTTCCTGCCCATGACGTGACTTGCCCAATTTAATTAGCTACTGGGGGATATTCAATTTGACAGGAATAGAGAAGCAACCACAACTGTGATTTGCTGACACACCAGAGTAGCCATGGAAACCACAAAATGGAAGCACAAAGCACAGCTAATTGATGCACTATTAATAGTGTTTGCCGTTCTATGGGCAAGTAATATTTACAGTTAAACGGCAACACAGACATTTCATGAAGTGCTTTTTTATTTTCTAGTTTTACTAAATCAGTAGATTATTTTTCCCATAAAAGACAAGGCAAAATTTCCGTTGGAACAAAAGGTTATAAAATCCTTGTCTAACTTATTTATAATGTTACTATTGTTGGAATTTAATCCTTTCAAATATTAGGCTTGACATATACTAGATAAATGGGATTTTATTATAATTTGGGAAGAGACATTTACAAGAATATGGCTGAAATTACTTTGGGCCAAAATGGGTGTAAGGGATAAAGAACGGGCTGTGACAAGAATCTAGTAAAATAATTCTGTTGTCCTTTTTGACAAGTATTATATGTTTTATCACAATCTTTCATCACAGCACAGCAAGAGGGAGGGGAGAGGAGGGCTGTAATGGGATGTTGTGCAACTATCTTATCAGAGATTGCACTGCACAGATAAAGCTTTCAGCACAGGAAACTATAGGCAGGCAAACAGGAAATGCTGCAACAGATGGTAGAATTTTGTAGTGGAAGGTGGAGTCGTTATCACTCACATAGCCAGCAGCAGCTGTTTATATTCTGAGATTACCCAACAAAGGGTTACTATTAATACGGGTCTGTGTTTGAAGCAGACTGTGAGTTATTAGAAAGGTTAAAAACACAAGCATGTGTAGGGACCCAGTTCACCGATAAGGGCATTTTGCAGGGTGGTTATTGTTTTATTAGCAATGCCTTTTACAGCGGTTTGGGTCTTAAAATGTTTGGTAAAATCCTGCTATTGTTTGTGTTTTAAACACATTGTCCTACAGGCCACAAGCTCCCTCTTAAGCAATGTGGGAAAAATAACAAGAGCACAACAATAAACTAGGCAATGCAAGAATGAAATGCAGTTAGGATCAGGGATGAGCAATTAACGTAATTTGTCACCTCTGTTTGAAATAAAAATAAGGCGAAACAGAATCAGGCTCATTCGAGATATGAAGGTAAAAACAAGTGACATTGTTGTGTAAATTAACAGCTTTTTCTGAGTTTAATTAAGAAACAGAATCAGCTCAAAATGTGTTTAATGTGATCAAAAATAAAAATAAAACCCGAAAACCTCAAGCCCTACTCAATGTATATCTAATACCTTACTTTAAATGTATGGGCCCATTCACTTGAATGGAAAAAAAAATAAAAATTGTATTTGTATCAGTGCTAATTGAAGATTCTTTTAAAAATAATGTCCCTTATAATGACTTATTTCACATAATTATGCACTGTTTATTGGCTTTTTTAATAGTTTTTATTATGGTAACTATAGCAACAAAAATAATTGCTCCAAATACAGCCTTAGATGATAACTTATATCCACAAAGGCAATGTGCCAAAGAAGTGGCAACATACTTTAAGTACAGTATATTGAATGTAAATATGCAATTACAGCCAACTATATTTAGTATGGCTTTAAATTTATCTAAATAGGAATGGTGTCCTCTTGTCCTTGCATATTTACAATGGCAGGAGCAATTAATAACCGTACCAGTATATCACTTCGTTACCAAAAATGCTACCTTTACCGATTCGATTGTATTGCTTCTAACAGCATAACATGTTTGCCAAGCCATGTATCTATAAAGTACACCATAACTAAACTGAAATACAGACCCTACCATCGTCTTTCTAGTACCCAGACACTGACGGTGTTCCAACCAGCAGGGGTTGTCAAAACACAAGTCTCTTGCAGATGTCAATCCCAGAAGTGGGAACAAAACCACTTTCTGCTACAGAAGTCTAGTACTTGTGAGGAAGGCGCAGTGGGGAGCTGTGAGAATAAACAGCATTCAGTATCACATTTCTGTTCATTCAGAGCCATGTGCATCCTTTAGAACAGGGATCTTGCTGTTTTTTTTTTTTTAATCCGCAGTCCTCTGTATTAAGATGAACACACTGCTGTTGCCAGCTTGTGAGCCATATGCTATTCACAGGTGTACTTACACATAATTCTAATAATTCAAATAAAAAACTAACGAAGGAAATGTAGGCTGGAGAGCAATTTTGTGGATACCCCTGAATTGCAAAGAATTACAGAATTAAAGTAATTGTACTGAAAGAGCTAATATCAAACAACTTAATATAATAATATTCAGTGCTGCAATATGAATAAGATTGGTTTAAACATTCGTCATTGGTTTACTTCCTTAGGTATTTATTAGCAGATAATGACTTGAAGTGCTGCAACTTGTTTGGTTAAGGCAGATCTAAATGTTTAATTTGGGCTGCAACTTTCACACCAAATTTATGTTAGCATGAATCTTTACAAATGTTGGTTGTGTGGTTGTCTGAGGCTGTGATCGGTCAGGCTGTATACAGGCTGTGGTAGAATTGGACAAGTTAGTCAGAGCTCACATCAGTTTTAGGTGCGTGGAGAACCCCGCAGTGAACCTATGAAATTAGGGAATTAAAAATAAATAAATATTGCTTTAATATTTTAAAATGTCTTACCCAAGTTTCCTTTCCTCGCCACTAACCAGCAGTGTATTCACCATCCACTTTGGGATCTAAGTAACAGATAAAAAGCACATTACTGAAAGTCTAAAGCTTGGATCAGACTAAATACTTTTTTTAAATACATTCTTTTAAAGTTAGAAATATAAAATGTATCTCAAATGTTTCATTACAACTTTAATAGGTAAATAGTATCCAGTCAGTCTGTTGATATTTTGATTCGAAGACTGTATATGTGTCTCTCAGAAGCGATAATTACACTCTTTTATGTTGGGAAACATGAAGTCTTTAATTACTAACGTGGACATCTAACAAAACATTCAGTTGTTTCTCCACACACTGATTTATTAGTTAAAGTTGAAATGCACATATTTGGCATTGTTTATGTTTCGCTAAAACACGAATAGTGCATTCACAGTAAAACCCGTCTTTACATCCAGTCTTAGGTTCGGCAAAATGAGCAATAATTTACTCTCTGTTCCTGGTTCACATTTCTTTGTTTTTTGCATTTTTATTTTTCTAACTTTCAAGTTCTAAATCTAGTCCTTGCCACTACCTTCACTTTCAGCAGACATCTTTGTCTGAGTAAGTGGGATTTCAAACTCAAACTCCAAGGAACTCATGTCAACATTCCCACAATATGAGAGACAAGCATTGTTACTCAGCGTAACAAAAACCAAATCCAATCACCAAATTAACAATCGACTGAATCTCCTTATGGAACAAGTATCAATTAGGAAGAAATGTTTTAAGTGACATATACAACTCAAAGTGTTGAATCAGTGTTTATCCCTTACAGAAAAACCGGGGCCATTTGCATTCAGTTGTAAATGTTCTTTGTGTTAATTTCCATAATAAAGACTTATGATTACGTTTTTATATCAATTTGGCTAAAATGGTCATTTGTTTTTTGTTAGTAGATGATCTGTTTTGAGTATCCTCCTTCCAAATGAACATCTGAGGTTTTCATATACAAACTGTTCATCCTTGTGTCTTATTTTTTACAGGTGGATGAGCTGTATGAGGCTTTCTGTATCCAGAGACGATTGCGAGATGGTGCCTGCAAGATGAAACAAGCCTTTGCTGTGTCTCCCTCCTCAAAGGCTGCCCGAGAGAGCTTAGTAGAGATAAACCGGCGCTACAAAGAGTACAGCGAGGTACCAGCTTTTACGTTCAGCATTCCCCCTCAGGATTGTTTTTTAATGCTCATGAAAGGTGAAATACATTACAATGGCACTGGCTACAGTCAAACACAATGCCAGCAGGCACGTGTGATCTTGGCCTCCAAGCTCTTAAAGCGCACATCATTTTTGACTCTTGCCATTGAGGCCTGGGCCTCATACAATAACTGGAAACAGTACACATTGTTTTGTGATGTGGATGTGATTTAGAGCCGTGGTTTTCAACCTGTGGTACACGGACCAGTACTGGTGCATGACAGGCTTGCTCTGGTATGCAGCGGCAGCTGTCACAATGCAACACATTTATATTACTAAAATATTACTAAATTGTAGCAGAGGCTACAATTTAGTAATATTTTTCTAGATATGTTTTTTATATTTTCAAAATACTATATTTTTCATACAAACCTTGCTTCCTGCCAATAAAATTTATATATATATATATATATATATATATATATATAATTTATTTATTTTTTTAATAGAATATGTGCACCTTTGAAGGAGAGCTGGAAAATCTTTTGGGGGAGTTCCACATTAAAATGAAAGGTAAGGTGCCTAAGAAGGTTGCTTTGGGTTTAGTTGTATACTATGGGCCTCATTTATGAAAAGTTTTTTATATCACTGTGGTCACGGGTTAGTCTTGGACATTATTGTGCACAATAAATTATCGTTCACAATACATGTAGTTTGCACGCTATGGTATGTAAATTAGCACGTAAATGAATGTGTTCTCTGTTAGTAAATGGGACAGTAAATGTAGATGTCTGGTGCATGTTAGGCTCACTACTTAATGTGCATGTCACAGCTACATCTAGTGCCCTTTCATAAATGAGGCCCTATATCTGTAGATGTGCTTAAGGGCTCCTGTGCATTTACAGAAAGATAAAAGGTGTTGTGAAGTAGCATGTTCTGCTGACTGACCCTCTAGCTTACATACCTTGCGTAATAAAAACAATTCAAAACATCAAAGTTTATTTTTCTGCATGAGCTGTGGCAAATTAAAGCTAGGAATAGTTGTTTATTTAAGCGTGATAACATTTCATGTTGTCTAAATGGTAACATTAATAATTTCTAATATAGGAATATTGACTATTGCTTGACATCTCCGTAAGAAAATGTATCTCATCCAATGGCCCTTCATCGACAACAATTTTTTCAGAGACTCAGAGACACCGAAAGCTGCAGTGAAGCATTAATGCACACGTTTATTACAAACAAACACAGAAACAAACACTAACAAAATTACCAAACACATTACCAAAATAAAACGGCACAAGGGCCAAAATAAAAGATCTACACAAAACACTCAAGTAAACGGAAACAAACAAAGAACAGCACGGAACACACAACACACAACACAGATTACAGATTACAGATTACAGATTACAAGTCTCAGGTCACAGGTCACAGGTCACAGCCCTCCACCTCTAACATCAACATCAATCCTATCCTTTCTATATAAACACCTGTGATCACCCTATTTATACACCTTTGGCTGGAGTCTTAATTAATCATTTAATCACTTATCCAATTCACGGCTCCAGCCACATTCCTACTTGTTCCCCCCTCCCTGCCAACCCAATATTCCCCACACACATACACAAGTGTACCGGCAGGGCTTTCATCCTGCCACACTGTCACCCTGCCACAACAACTACCAGTAAATACAGTAGATATCATATTAAATGCTGACTATCCTGCTGCAGTGGCTTCTAAGGATAGTGTTACTGAAAATTAAAGACAAATCCTTTCTCTATCTTTTACCTCTTGCTGTGCAGGTCTTGCTGGCTTTGCGCGTCTTTGCCCAGGGGATCAGTATGAAGTAAGTGGTGTTTATTTCTCATTACTCTGAAAACTATTGATTTTAACCACCTTAACTGAAGCTGAACAACAAAAACAGCAATGCTCTCTGAAATCTGAGGACAGAAATCCTGTTTGTCAGGCAGCACAGTGACTCAGCACCTTCACAACTGACGTTAGGGCCAGGTGATAATGAACTCTTATACACAACAGCCAAATAAAATATATGTAAGAGGAAAGAACAAACTAAAAGCACATTGAAAATATCTTTACACACAAATAAAATGTTGGTTCATTTTAGCAGCAATACCTGCTAAATAATTGAGCATCTTTCATTAAGTATATTCACCTTCAGAACACTATAAACAACATCTCTGTCCTTTATACAACTAAAAATAACATACAAGGATTATATAGCTGTTTACACTAGGGTTGATCTTACCAATTTACTGCAGTTAAATTAAAATAATATGTGTTGCTTCTGACTCTTAGGCATTATTTTTGGGCAGTTTACTCTGTTTTATCCCTTTAGTGGGAATTCTCAAACTGTACTGGTAGAGGTGCGGCTGCAGCTGCAATTAGTTCCTTCAGCACCACTGCTGTAAATACCATCTCCTAGGTAAACACAGAGCAGTTTCCTATCAGGTACAGGATATCACAGATTCTTGATTTTCTCCTTAGTGTAGGACCACCCTCTCTGTTAAATCAGCCCTCAGTCCAACATGAATTAAGATCTGGAAATAGTTTTGTCAGTCTCTTGCTGATACTAGTGTTACAGCAATTGGAATTGCAATGTGTATTATGAGCTCAGTAATTAGCATAGACCTGTTCCTGTGAGGATACTGTAATATGATTGGTTCACTGGAAGTGATAATAAATAAATCCATGAAATGCAGCCTTTCTGTTTCATATCAGAATCCTGTACTGTATACTCAAATGACCAATGTCCACATGAACAGGCATGTATTAAAAACAAGACTAGATAAATGATTACTGTACATGCATACCAATTTGAAATATAGGATGAAAACACACAACTTTCTTTCACACAGACATTCTCTCACAAACAAACAGTGTAGCAGAGAACCCCATATGGACATCCTTTTTTATGCAATGTAAAAATGCAAGGTCTGAATTCTGTTGTACAGAAAAGACAGTTTGAGTCTGTTTTCAGTGAAACATAATAAATTTGTCTTGGATGAGCACCTGCCAACCTAATGTCTGTCTTGCCCATAAATGTCTTGCCCATTGTGAGTGAAAATGATATGCAACAGGAATGCATTATTCATAAAAGATGGAATTAGGGCAACTCCTTTACACAGAGTATGTGTTACATACTGCAGATGTTTGACTTTTTTTGTCCAACCCTATGTATGTTCATCAAAATCGCATGCAATTGGAATGCCCAGCATGCCATCTTTACCCCTGGAATCACAGTGAATCTTCTTTCAGATTTTCATGCGGTATGGACATCAGCGCTGGAAGTTAAAGGGCAAAATTGAAGTGAATGCAAGGCAGAGCTGGGACAGAGAAGAAATGATCTTTCTGCCACTAATCACTGATCTAATTTCCATCAAGGTAACCTGTGTAGAAATACATTTTGTTTGGTTGAATAAAAGCCTGCCGGTTTTTGTATTGTTTGTTTGTTTGTTTGTTTGTTTGTTTATTAATTTACTTGCAAGTTTACAATTAATAGAAACAAACAGCTTTAGAATGTTACTGTGCCATGAAGTTATTTCTTGGTAGATTTTAAGCATTTAAAAAAAAATAATAATAACAATGTAGATTTTGTATTGGAGTAGAAACGTGTTAAATCTGACCTTGAATGTGTGGTAACAGGAATTGGTTCAATTTGCAAGGCCATTCTGTCAAAGAGCCATTGTCAATGCAAGCAACATACATAAAATACATTTGGTTTATTTTTTAAATGACAAAAGCGCACAAATAAATGATGAGATACAGTTCCCTCAGTCAGTAGCATTACCCTTTATTTGCATTCTCTTGTAGCTTTGTAGTCAGGTTTCACTAGTCCCTCTCAGTTGCTAATTTGAGTTCCTTTTAGGGGAAGCCCCAGTATTTTATAGCTCTGTGTGTGTCATTAAAACCAACTACAGTGCAAAACACTTCGACTTTTGTGTTGAATTTGAAATTATATTATGAAGCTTAATTGTGAAAAAGTAAATATAAATTTTATATATATACAACTCTATTATAAGTTGCTAGTGTGGAATCTAAAAAATATATCATTTAACAAACTGAATTTAGCCTTTGCCTCTTCACCTTCACAAGTGGCATTGTGTTATTTTTTGCTGTGACGCACAGAGCAAATGCTATTTTTTGCTGAGGACAAATAATAACATGGTTCATCTATTCTCACATGCGCTGTGTATATATATATATATATATATATATATATATATATATATATATATATATATATATATATATATATATATATATATATACACACACACATTTATTGTATGCTAAAATATTGATCCAATGTTTCTCTTTAGGTGACTGAATTAAAAGGCCTGGCCACGCACATTTTGGTTGGAAGTGTTACCTGTGAAACCAAGGACTTGTTTACTGCAAGGCCTCAGGTGGTTGCTGTTGACATCAATGACCTTGGTACTATCAAACTGAATCTGGAGGTAACCTGGTAGTAAGTGTCAAATTATTATTATTTTAGCAGAAATAAGAAATGTAATTTATTTTCCTCTTTAAAAAAACTTGTATCATCCTATGTTACTGCCATACCATTATGTAACAATTTACAGTACCATATTAGTCAAAGTAAGTCATAATTCTCAAGAAAAGAAAAGGTAAACAACAATGCTTAAGTAGAAGTGATATAATGTGTAATGAAATCTGTTAATTGTATTGTTTTAAAAATGAAGCGTTTGCTTTTTGTTTACAGTATTGTAAAATAATAGTGCAGTGCCATCTGGTGGTAGACTGTTCATGATGCAATGTACAGTGTATCTAGGGCTTCTGTTTTTCAGTGTTTCTTAATTTCATTTTTCGGTGTTTATTTTTACCTATTTGTGAGTTTTATGTAGATACCCCAAAATGTATATATAATATATACTAAATATTACATACTTTCCAAAATTCCTCAGTGTTTTTTTCTGTCACAAGATGTATAGTAACGTGACAGAACACTTGTACCTTCTTTCCTTTGCTGTTTTCCGCAGTGAAATCCTTATGGTCACGGGCACATTCTTCTGGGGTTTTTGTGTGTCTAGGCATTTTTTTACATTTCACTACAATTTGCAATTTTGTTTTAAATCCCACGTGTGTGTACTGTAAATCCTCCCTATCAAACTGTAATATAGCTGATCCTCTGTGTCTGCAGAGTCTCCAATAGAAACGTAGAATTCGCTGCCACTCAGCAGCTGGGGTGGGTTTACAGTATTCAGAATGATTCAATGCTAGATACAAGTCAGAAAAGAGGGACAATGACTAAATGCACTGGCAAAGTTTATATATATATATATATATATATATATCAAGTCAACGTGAGTAACCATTTCCAGTGTTTTTCTGGTGTTTATTGGATATACAGCAATTATTTATTTATTTTTTTAGGGGTGTTTTATTGGTCTTTATCAGTTAAAACAGAAAATCAGAAGCCCTAAGTATAGACTATCAAGTATCGTCAGCCATCACCTCTTACTTGCATTAAGTTGTATCTACAGTACTTAAAATAAAACCGTGTCTGTGTTTATATGCATTTGTTTAGGGTGCATTTTATGTTCTAGATATTATAAAGATCTGGCATTATAGTTTGTACTTGTGAAGCCACGTCAATAATTTCTTGTTAACTTACATCATGTCTATAGAAATGCTTGTTTTAATTAAAACAAATCAGACCCTTTTGGCTACAAGAATCACAAAGATGACCAAGGAGTTTAAAAAAACCCCAAAATAAACATGTTATGTGTTAAAACACTTGCTTCTACCAATAATAACAGATGTCCAGGCTTCACATTTTGAATAAAATGAGCCTATTGTGAAGCCCAATAAGCCATATATGGCTCAAGAGCCACCCAAAGTGGTTTAAATAATTAGATTTATATTTCAACTGAAAGCCACTTCCTTGTACTGTAATACACTGGGTAACATTTTATTCCCCATGGTTAGTCAAAGTGACCCTCCCATAAGTCATTGCTTTTTCAAAGTTTAGACATATTACTAACCATTAAACACACAACCAAACAAATGCTAGTAAGCTTGTTGATCATAGCAAATAAACCACAGAAAAAAAACCAAGAAAATGAATCAGGAACATATTTAATTTAAAGCAGCAGTGCCCCATTGGCAACGTACAATTTTACAGTTCTGTGCACTCTAAAATATAAAGCCCTCTGTGTCATTAGAAATACCTTGTTTGTTCACCTTCCCTAAACTTTGTTTACATTCCCCAAATAGGCATCCCTCGCCACTACTTGCAGTAGTGTGTTATGAATGGTATCTTCAAGCTATAGCTCAGGAAGCAAAATAGAAATTAAAAAAATAACGTATACTGTTTTTGTTACAGTAACAGGAGACACCTTATGACCCTACTGGCTGGTATTTCAAGATGCCTCATTTCACTTTAAAAAAGGTTACTGTTTGGTTACAGCATTTAGCTCAGAGGTTGCCTTTAAACACATTTAGGGTTTAATGTATATTTAAATCAAATAAGATTCTATACAGTTTTGTCCCTTATAATAACTTCTCTCCCCGACAGTCCGTTTGATGTTGAGGATTTGATGCTGTCCAGCACTGGCAATGTGAATAAAGCTGCTGCTTTGCAGAGGAGAGTCTCAGTGTACAGCCAGGGCACCCCAGAAACTCCCACCTTTGAGGAAACTTCGTTTTTTGTAAGTTACAGTTTATGTAGCCTTTTTACCAACCAAGCAAAGTGATAACCCTTCAACTTTTTCTTTTAATGTACAGCTTGCTTTAAATCATCTTTGAACTTTACAATATATAAACACTATATTTATGGGCAGCAGTGTGGAGTAGTGGTTAGGGCTTTGGCCTCTTGACCAGAGGGTTGTAGGTTCAATCCCTGGTGGAAGACACTGCTGCTGTACCCTTGAGCAAGGTACTTTACCTAGATTGCTCTAGTAAAAACCCAACTGTATAAATGGGTAATTGCATGTAAGAATAATGTGATATCTTGTAACAATTCTAAGTCGCCCTGGATAAGGGCGTCTGCTAAGAAATTAATAATAATAATAATAATAATATTGGGGTTATGAATTGCTTTTCTGCTTTGTTTTTATTTCAATTGCACGACACATGCAGTTCTTAATTGTAATTTGCAATTGTAAGGGTTCCCAGTGGTATAACAGTACGTGCACAAATAAGTCATGGTATGCATCCCATTGTATGTAGATTATATATGTAAACCCTAGTACTCTGTAAACACATAAGACAAATAAGGTATTTGATTAGAGATTACATTAACACAAGCCACATCAGTATTACTTCTGAAATTAACACAGCAAGCTATACATGTGTGGTATAAATAGAAAATATGTATCAATAGTCTGTAAACAAAGATACATTATATTATATACTGTAACAGTGGCTACATTTGCAACACTAATAGAACACTATGATTGTAGCGCTTGTATTCCTGAAAAAAATCCCTTGACCGTGTGCTTTTTATTTTGACAAGGCTTTATTGCAATAAACTTCCAAGTGCTGCTACAGTGGATAGTTAAATGTAATTATTTGTTACATGTTTCTATTAAGATTCCCTCATAACACAAAAGAGATTCCTTAATTTGCTGTGCTAAAGTTGTTCCAACATGATACCGCTGCTACTAATTACACTGCGACTGAACTTTGTTAATGCATCAGTTAGGGTTGATATTAAAAAGATCAAAGTAGGTATATGCGAAGTTAGGGTTTTCAACCCTAACTCTGCACCACCCCTCCCCCTGGTGGCTTTACACAGGGCAAACAATTGCCAGCAATTTTTCTAATCTTGATAGCAATATTGCTAGCAATTTCATGGCAATTCACTGATTCAACTGAAAACAGAGATGAGGATTTAAAATAATGGCTACATTATGTGCATAACAAATACCATGGCAATGTTTAACTAAAGAAAATACTGTACACATATATACATATTCACTGTCGTGTACTGCTGTCTTACAGTACAGTATGCAGTGTTGGCTATAATTCAGTACAATATTTGCCCTAAATATAACTTATATTTTGATCGGTTTAAAACGACCACATAAAGGAATATAAAAATAAGCAGTAGTACTGTATATTTACTTAAATACTGCAGCAGTTTTTTGTATTTGTTTTGTTTACAAAAAAGGTACTACTTTAATCAGGGTATAGGTTACCAACGATAAAGAGCCCTAGTGCTGATAGCTAATTATTAATTAAATGTTTTAACATTTATTACACACAGTAATTAAATAAATAAACAATACATGTATTTTTTCTATTTTCTAATTTTTTTACCTAATCTGTGTATATGAGGACGCATGCTAGTGATGCAGTGAAGCAAACATTGATTGACAGATGCCCATGATGGGCACCTGCTGTCCCATATAAGTTAAATTGGGTAGGAATACTGCTGGAAGCTTTAGATGGACAAAAAAATACAACCATAAGTATCCCGGTGTGATAACTGTGCTTAACTGTCCCGAGTGAAAAAATCTTTTCACCGGCAACTGGGGCTGGTTGCGTAAAACACTTTAAGTACTAAGTTTAAGTATAACAGGAGGGTCCTCGAGGGGCTCGTCTGGTATTCTGGTATTCCGAAGGGAGCGTAGCATTGGCTCTGGTGCTCATGTGATTTAGGGAGGCAAAACCGGCAGGGACTGTTTCTCCTCATCGTGTTATAGCGAATCCTGCTGGTCAGGCGCCCAGTGAGCTCAAAAGTGGACACCTGCAAGCGCAGTGCGCAGCATACCGCTTTTTATCCGCGTACCTGAAAATAACACTACACCGGTATTAACTGTTATTTCATTTCGTTTGAACCGGAACAGAACTAAATCTGCCGTTTGAAACTTAAGGAAACGGGGCCGAAAATTCCGGTTCAGTTCGGTTGGCAGACGAACAGGAACGGGAAAAAAATTGGTCTGAATCCCTGATTGGCACTCTTAGTATAAGAAAATTCAAGAAAACATTAAATACAAGCATTTGGTGTACATTAGCCACTAATTAATAGGACAAAGACCAAAATGAATTAAAAAAAAAAATCATCGGGTAGTTTAACAAACAATCTTTATATAAAAAAAAGCACTTAAGCAATTTCAAATATTTGTTAAAATTTACTAAATGCTTTTATTTAACATGATTTCTTGATTAATCCTATATTAAGTGTAGAGTGCCAGTACTTTATGTCAGCGACCTGTATGTTAAGCTACTTTCTGCAGCCCCCTTAAACTTAAGAAACTCTTAAGGGCAAAACTGAGGGGAAATTTGAGGAAACCGTGTGCTGGGGAGGGTTGAGGGGTAGTGTATGCTTTTTGATTTAAAAAAATAAATAAATAAAAATAATTACATTTTTTGTATAGCTTAAAATATTCACATGCCTTCCTGCAAAATAACTGACATTAAAATACAGTTCATTGTTAAATGGGAGAAAATATGTTTTTATTTATTATTAGTTTATTTAGCAGACGCCTTTATCCAAGGCAACTTACAGAGACTAGGGTGTGTGAACTATGCTGCAGAATCACTTACAACTACGTCTCACATGAAAGATGGAGCACAAGGAGGTGAAGTGACTTGCTGAGGGTCACACAATAAGTCAGTGGCTGAGGTGGGATTTGAACTGGGGACCTCCTGATTACAAGCCCTTTTCTTTAACCACTGGACCACACAGCCTCCTGTATTCTCCGTTTGCAAATACGTGCACAAATACATACGATAATATTATTTCTAAAATCTGTTTCTCGTGGAGTACACTGTAACATACAAAAAAGCTTCTTTTAAAGTAAAAAGCATAAATACAGCTAGATTGAAAAATCCTGCCTGTCACGCAATGTAACTGTGACTTATTTGTTGCAGTTTATTTGTAGTTGCTGAAATGCAACCTCTTGAACTGGGTGGGGTTAATGTAGATTAGCCTTTCAAAGTTTCCTTTTAGGCTACATCTTGCATTTTTAAAACAAGTATTTAGTTAATTAAATAAACGTCTAAATACAAAAATCGACTTTTTACAGTATGTATGTAGTTAGACTTAATAGCCACTCTATAAAAGGCCCTATACACCACAGTAAAAAATGCTTGCCATAGATCTAAATAATAGGAGCACTTCTGACTGTGCATAAAGCAACAACAACAACAAAAAAAATGTCTGGATTTCTTTATTAATAATAACATGCCCCTAGACTTCAAACCGTCGTAGATTAGCTACTAGCACATCACGTGGCAACAGTACCACTACTATGATTATGGTGTGTAAATGGCATGAACAACATTAATCAAAATGTTAAAAGCAGCAAATATTACCAGAAATGTCACACAATATATTAAACTTGATTTCCAATACCCTTTCTTTTTTCTTTTAATTTGTTTTGGCTTGTCACAACGAATGCTCAAATTCACTAACCGCGCTTTTGCTTTCAATGTTTAAAGAAATGGCTGCATCCTCCCCAAGACAGACAGCGCTTGTCATTTATAGAGGCCCTGCGGGACACGTTTTTTGAAAAGCTCCGACGGAGTCACTCATTTACTGACTTGCCGTCGCTCAGGTTAAGGCCTAGGTCAGGCCTGGAGCTTTATGTGAGTCCTGGGTTAACAGTGTGCTGTGCAATTGCTCAGAGAGACGTGTGTTCTTGCATGTCCGCCGTGATGCATGCTTTGCTAATTTATTGTTCATAAAATAGTGAACGTATGAATTGCATTAGACCAGTAAGTGGTTGTTGTATACTCTAGGAAAGAGTTTGGTACACAACACTGAACAAAAATTTGAATCTGTATTTGGAAATTATGAGACTTGGGAGCCATTTGAAGGAGAGTAAATGTTTAATATATACTTGCATAGTTTTAATAGATAAAAGACAAGTAAATAGAAATAAAGAATATGGATTCATTTAAATGCTTCCTCTTCCACGTAGATACTGGAAGAGACTGCTTAACCATGCAGTGTAAGAACATAAAAATATACGAACGAAACAAGGCCCTTTGGCCCATCAATGCAAAAGATACTGGTATGTTGCTTTTAGATTTCTGTTGAGCATATCTCCCGCACATTGCTTTTTTGCTTTAGCAATGTTCTGTTCTTGAAACAATTTGTTGCTTTGCTTTTCCTTCAAATGAGATTGTCTTCTGGCTTAAGCTTTAACTACATGTCACTAACCCCTGCGTGTCTTGTTGCAGTCTGCCTTGCCTGACGATGTCTTTGAAAATGGGATTTCAGCTGGTGAAAAGAAGTGCTTGTCTTTCAGCTTCAATGAGCTCCCCAACGGACACTGTACCCCGCCCCCTGCTCTCATGATTTCAGCTCTCGGCCTCTCTAATCCAGAGATCACAGTCACCCCGCCAGAAAATGACTCTGAATCCCAGAACTCCTCTGAGAAAGATCCAAATGGAAGTTTAGCAAGCGAGAACGTGACAGAAACAGAATCAGAACAGGCTGAGAGCCTCCAGAATGGGCCTGGCTCTTTGTGTTCGGAACACAGGCAGCAGCTGTCTGGCCTAGGACCTGAAGATGTGTTCTTAGACTCCAGTGTCTCTGATTCTCTCCTGCAGGACTCTGACGAGACATCTGAGCTGAAGCCTGTAGAGCTTGACGCGGATGACGGGAACCTCACCAAACAGCTGGTGAAAAGGTTGACCTCAGTGGAGACCCTGGTGACCCCAGAGAGGATGCCGTCCGACGGCTCCCTAAGCTGGGAGTCCGACGGCAGCAGGTCCTTCCTGGATGGCAGTCTGGAGGATTCCCTTCAGGGGCTTCTCCTTGGCCTGGAGACCCACAAGGAGCGGTTCCGGGAGCTGCAGGACCTGGAACAGGAGGTGATGCGGCTGGAGGATCTGCTTAAGGTTAGTCTACCCCAAAACACAGCATGAAGCCTTTGCAGATTAGACTCTCTGGTGGAGCTATCTAAACCAAGACATAAGAATTTGCATCAACACATGCAGTATTAAGTTTCTGCATCTGCATTTTGTAGCAATATACCATAGTACTGTAGAATTTAGTCATATTAACAAATTCAGCTTGTGAGTACGAAATGTCTTGTGTAATATAGGAAAGCTGTCGAGAACTGTATTCACACAGTTTTTACAGTTTTGTGTAAAATAACAGTTCCCAGTAGAACTAAGCTGACTCAGTCAATACAAGGGTCATAGGAGTCCACAAGACTGGGTTTCCCAGGAATTCCATCATCTCAAAGGTTAACAAGTAGGCCTAATTGAATTTATTTGAACAATTTGTCATATTAAAATGTATTATCACTGTTTCTTCCATAGGAATGTAATTATAGCTCCTGCTGGTTCCACCCCAGCAACCCCCCCCACCACCACCACCACCACCACCACCCCCCCCCCCACCACACACACGTACACCCTCACGTACACTGAAAAGAAAGCAGACTCATGTGTATGACATCTTAACTGTGCCAATTCCAGAGTTTTAGTGTCCTCACTTATTTGTTCTGCTTTGTAGTGCAAGCCAGCTGTACACAGAAGCAGGTCTTCGAGTTTAAGTCTGACTGTTGAGAACGCTTTAGAAAGCTTTGATTTCCTCAACACCTCAGACTTTGACGACGATGACAATGGTGATGATGGGGAAGTTCCTCACTCTGTGTACTTTGACATGGAGACAGAGAAGAATGGGTGAGTCGGAGGGAGTCTGCCGTCAAAACGTGCCCCCCACCCCAACCCTCTCCTTCCTTTTCCCTCTTGCTGATGCTTCAAAGAAGGCTGGGTTACACCACTAAAACAGGGTCTCATCAGTACACAATCAGTCAAGGGACAGGGCTGGCTTGAAATGCTCTTTTCTCAGTGTTACTTATGAACCTGAAGCATGATAGCACGGTATAAGTTTTAGTTTTAGTGCTGGACAATCTGATAACTTGACACCTACTGTGTGATAATATAATATATTAAATCAGTAAGCCACTTAAGTTGTGAGAAAACATTTAATAGAGCATGGAAATTTGGCATCTGGAGTGGGTAATAAAGGTCCCTATAAATGCCACCTACAGTACTCATGTCATTGCATTACTGCTAAATATGGGTAACATTGCACAAAGAATATCACCAGACTACTGCAATAGCTGCATTTTCACAAAGGCATACCAAATCTCCTGATGGCTTTCTTCAAATAATTTTCACAGCAGCATTGCAGTGGCAAACTGACAATAATAAACAACCTCTATATAATGTCAGTTACCATTTTGTGTACCAGCAGTTTAACTACAATTTTGCTTTCTGCTTCCAAAAATTCCAAGTGGAACTGAGTTTAGGCAAATATAAGATTTGGACAATAACATTAAAAGAGCAAAAAAATATTTTCTTGCTGTCAGAACACATTAGCATGTTCTGTTC
Source organism: Acipenser ruthenus (assembly GCF_902713425.1). Classification (NCBI taxonomy): domain Eukaryota; kingdom Metazoa; phylum Chordata; class Actinopteri; order Acipenseriformes; family Acipenseridae; genus Acipenser; species Acipenser ruthenus. The sequence continues at coordinate 69,647,274 of NC_081192.1, forward strand.
TGAAGGCTTGTCTTGACTGATGTGTGTTTGTGTGACACACAATGTTCAGAGCCTCTTAAGCCCGGTGACTAATGCCTCTTGTTTTTTTACTCTGTCTTTTCTGTAGCCCTGTGACTCATTGCAGTGGATTGTCAGTAACAATAACACAGTAGCAGAGTTAACAAGCATGGTGTGGGTGTCCTTTGGAATGTAAGAGTGATGAATGTAACATAGTGGGTTCACACTTGTGTCTGTCTTCCTTTTACTGTCTCCAGCTTTGATGTCATTGCCTTTCATTTGACAGAAGACAATTTGCGAGCATATTCTCGATTTATCACACACCATGCTAGTAAAAACTACATTTGTGTCAAACATCCTTTTTCTTTTCTTAAGAAGATGCACTTGTTAATTTTTTGTACGGTATATGTGTAATTTATTTTATGCTCTACGTACATTTTTTTATCGTCAGGGATCAATATTGGTTACATTTGTTGCTGTATATGCAGAGTGCGATTTATCAGAAATTGTATCCTTATGAAAACCTATTTTTGTCCTTACCTGAGCATATAGTTCCTACGGTACAAGTCAGAGTCTGGTCAAGCTCAAGTTTTACCGGTAAATGTCAACATTTACCAAATAAGGTGGTAAATGTCCAAAATGATGAAGACATAAATAGATTTTCAGACATTTACCGGTTAATCTTATGATTTACCTAACCTTATTGGTAAATGCAGGTGTATTTATTCCTGCTAGAAATTGTCAATTTATAAGAAAATATTTAATGTCAAAAAATATATGTATTTCTGCATATACATTTTCCATTAACAAAATAATCACTAATCAACTTCAACATGGTACTGAACAAAATTGTGATCCACTTATGTAGAACAACCAACATTCTGGCAAATTTGTGTATAAAACAATTCACAATGGCGTTGAAGGATATTGTACTCCAAATACATACTAGTTTTATGAAAAATAACATTCTGTTAAATGCTAATTATATAATTTAGGACCTTTGTTTTTTCAACAGAAAATTACACTGGTTATGACACAAAACACAACAAATACAGGCACGGAATATATATATTTACTTACTTCTCTCATCATGGTAGACTCTTGCTACACTTGGAGCTACACAGGACTTGAAGCCTTACAATGCGTGAAATCGAGACATTCTGTCATTAGCCAAAGCCACGTGGTTATTCTTGAGATTTACCGGTAAATGTCCGAAGTAAAGCATTATATTTTTATTTCTGACATTTACGGTTTTGATTAAATCATAAGATTTGACAATATTCAGACTTTTACTGTAACATATATACTGCATGCAATGTAGGCACTTATTCACATGTCTTTGGTGTGAAAAAGTCTGCCATGCTCCCTAGTGACATGATTTTTTTGTTTCCATGGTTACTCAGTTCAGGGCACCCACAAGCCAGAGGTCACCTGAGTGAAGCTCTTACTGAAGACACAGGAGTCGGCAACAGCGTAGCAGGTAGTCCTCTACCACTCACCACAGGGAATGACAGCCTGGACATAACAGTTGTTAAACACTTACAGTATTGCAGCCAAGTCTTACAGGTAATTCAAGTTATTTTAAGCACCCTACCTGATGTACATGTACCTAAATAACAGCACACTTTGAGATATAGGTTCCATATTAGTTGCACATCTTTGTTCTATGATTCATTCAGTTCCATTACAGGAGTTGGGCAAAAAAAAATTACACCACATTGTTTAAACCTGTTGCCATATCAATGATACAGACAACATACTTTTTCAAGTATCCATTTTACTTTGTGTTTACAAACAATTCAAACTTGCATCATGCCAAAGTTATGCTCGTTTTTTGTTCACCATTTGGTATAAATATTCTTCACCACAAATTATCTTGCTTAGTACAGTATGACATATCAATGTATAATTTCTGTCGGTAGTACAGTATTTGATTTCTAAACTGCTGTGTGCAGTGCACTGAACGTGCAGGGGATAATTGCAATTAAGTGCTGTTAAAATATTTTCATTTTATTGCATTAAGAGTCAAATGTAAATGTAAAGGTAAAAAAAAAAAAAAAAAACACTACGCCTTTATTCTGGAATAATCGCCATGCTGAATTCCTTACTGTATTTATTTTTAGTAAAGCCTTGCACTTTTAAAGAAAAGGGTGAACCCAGCAGAAAATCTAAATTACATTAAACTGAATGATTCAGAACAAATACAGCCTAACATCTGATATACTTTTGCTACTACAGTTGCTATGTTTCAGTTGAGATGACTTGTAATCTACATTTGAATTTATTTGAGAGAAAATAGAAGTAGTTCCGGCAGTGTAATGATATTTCTCCTTTATTCTGTTGGACAGCAACTTGTCTCTTCAGAGGGAAATGCTCTTGCTCAGAGGAGACTTCTGGAGAAACTCACAGGCCAGACCCTGGTGCTGGAGAACCTGGGGGAGATCAGCACAGAGAGGCCTGGAGGCATTACCTCTGCGGCAGAAGGTTTGTACCTTTGTAAAATCTTACAGAGACAGACAGGGGAAGATCATAGTATTTCTCCAGGTAAAAAAATCAAATATTTCGGTTCACATTATACTGTAGTGTTGGGTGTAGTTTTCTTATTATCACTTGATGGTTGCCAGTTTCTCCTTGTAGAAGATATACTTACAAGCTGTATATTCTTTCATACATATATTGTATGGCATGCAATTTGTAATACATTTTCTACATGTTATCAGCACTTTTATGTGTTTATGGGGTCAATGCACAGTTATGCCTTATTTTCAGGTGTCCGCCCAAAAACGGGCGTCAGTTCCAAATACAATATACAAATTAAAAGTAATACAAAGTTGTTATTTTTTTCTTATTCTTTAAAATCTACTTTCAAGTTGGAAACACAAGTGATCTTTTTAAGACCCTGAATTTTATAAACTATGTGAAAAAAAGCATTAGAGAAATGGTAGTCTGTACTGAAATGACATCTTAAACAGTTTTTGAGAATCGACTGGTATTTCTTTCCATTAAGAAAACAGTGGTTTCAAGCAGAGTTCAGCTGGCTATTTCCGCAGCTGGACAGCAATAATGAAAATATATCCTGTAAACCATGGAAGGACAAGGCAACACGTGCTGTATGGTCTTACTGTATATTATTTAAGAATCCTTCTGAGGAGCTTGTATGAATTTGCAAATTCCCCTTAGATGATACCTTGTTTTTGTTCACAAAAACTCCCATGTCTTGTTTAGAAAATTGTTGAAGAAAAATAAAAGATCTAAATATTTTAGAAATCCAATTACAGTGATTTAATGTGCTTTTTATCAATGTAAATGCCACCACTTGTATGTGTTTTAATGCTGATTTATAAGCATCTTAGCCATGGCGTCTTGCATTTACACTTATCGTCAGTTTTTGGGGATTCAGGTTTACAAATGAACTGCATTAAAAAACATTATATTATTTATTACATTACCTTTAAGCAACTTTTTATTTTTATTATTATTATTAGTAATTACGTGGGATTAATATGTTTAACCATTAGGTGGTATTAGTGGCTTTATATAAAGGTATCCGATAAAACTAACATTCTTTCACTTACAATTTAGTTTCTATATTGCATGATTGAGTGTGACATATATGTTCTCTTGACATAATCGTTTCTTGTTAGCCATTTTATATCCTTAATGAGCTGAACCCTCATGGTAGACATCAAATCTTTATATGACAGATTGTCACTTCAAAGAGTCTCAGAATAAAAGGGTATCAGGCAGTCACGACTAACCTGGAAAATAAGCATTAAAACACAGAAGACATGTACAACAAATATGGAAATATAGTACAAGGTATTGCAATAATGACAATAGTATTCTTTAATCAGTACTTCTATAATGTATATGGGCAACACATTGTAATAATTAAAAAGAAAATAAGTCTGTAAACATATTTAAACATACTCATTGCAGTGTCCTAAATACTATATTGTAACATTTTTATGCCATATTTCAATACTGTGTTTTATCAAATTATTACTATTATGTATTCTTTTCTTATTGAGTAGATTATTTGTTGTACTGTATTATTTTTTTTTTAAGATAACATTACATTTTGGATTTAGATTTGCTTTAGATTTTACTTATGTGTGTGCTTAATAATCAAATATATTGTCATTTATAGCAGGCCAGTAATCTTTTGTGTATAATGGGTTGATGTTGATTACATCTGGATTAAAGTTGACTGCATTCATTTAACCCTATTGTAAAAGACTCTTAAGAGGCCGCATTTACACAAATCCAAGCATGGTGTCTTGGCCAGGTTTTACATGTCTGGTAATTAACTCAATAAAACAATACAGTTAGACTTAATGTTTGCCAAGACATTACATTGCGCTAATAGATAAGAGGAGTTAGCTAGTGCTGGTAATGCCTGTTCCCTTTATAGAAGAGCCATGTCTTACGATGTTCTTTGTGTTCTCAGCAATCCCAGCCCTTGATGAGAAAAAGCTGCTGCTCTCGTTCTGGGAGGAGTGCAGTGGGCCAGGCAGTGTGTTCCACGCCTCCGTCGACAGAGTCATAAAGCAGATGCACAACTGCTTTGCAGCAGCAGTTCAGGAGAAACATCCAGGTGGTGCTGCTATAGGTATAAATCATTTATTGTAGTAAGTCTTCTGCATTTGGCATCACAATCCATTTGCTTGTGTAGGAACAATTGCTAGAAATATAGCTGAGGTCAAGTATCCAAGTACCAAATAAGGTGTGATTTCCTACTGTTTCAATCACAAATATACAAGCTCAGACACAGTATAGATTAAAATATACAAAACCCAAATATGACTCGGACAAAATAGCGTTTTTATTAGGAGGAAAAATATAAAAAGATGGTTGGTGAATTAGATGAAAAAAACTGAAAATAAAAACAAAAATGCAAAGTATTTTACAGAAAGTCCACAACTGTACTAAAGATCCTCTTCTTTTGCTGGCAAGTGGTTTCCATCAAACAAGTATTAATCCTTTAAAGTGAACACAGTCATTGTTTTCTTCTTGTACTTTAATCATTGCTCTTCAGTTTCTCATCTGAGAAACCCAATGTAGATCAGCAATTAAAGTGTGCAGAGATGTTTCCAGAACTCACAAAGTCTCTTTACAATGTGAGGGCCATCACCACATCTTTTGATAGGATGTATTCATTAAAAGATTCCTTATAGGAGTTAACAGGTAGGATAATTTCCCCCCTTTCTATCTGTATCCAGTTACAGTAACCTATATGGGATCCAGTGCCTGAACATAAAACAAGCAGCAGAGACTGGTCCTTATCAGGAACAAATGGGAGTCCGCAGCATCACAGCTTTCAGTTAAAGGGTGTCAGTCAAAGGGTGTCATTGTATAAATCACGGCTCACATATGAAAAAGGGGATTTATACCTTTTTAGAAGAGACCAAAACGCTCTTGTACTTTCCAGTATTTTTCCCTCCCAAAAAATGACATCAATACCCCCGCTCACCGGACATCACGCCATAGGTCTTAGCGCCTCACATGTCCCATAAATTGTTATTTTCTCAGAATTACTACTTTATACCAAGCTATTCTTTGTATTCCACTGATAACCTTTGTAACTTCAAGGTCACACAACCTCAGGCCACTACCTCCCTCACAGTTCTCAGATTCCAGTATCACATGCACAGCATAAAATATTGTGGGTCAGCATGTTTTACTGACAGGTTAGTTTCATACAGCAATGTTAATTTAGGGCCTATGTTAATGTTATTTAGGGCCTATGCTACTACACATGGTTGATAATTTGAATCATGCTATTGTTGAAGCCATCTGGGCAAGTCCCACTTTTTTCTTTATCTAATAAAAATGTGTTTGGGGTATTGCAAATGCTCCTTAAAGGGCTTTGAAACACGAGACTTCACTAATGTGTTTTTAGGCACTTCAAGACAAGATAGACAACTCAAATACTTGCACTGAGGTATTAAAGTGTCTTTTGTAATTAAGCAGTACTGTCTGCTTCAAAAAATGAAAAAAAATAAGGATTTATAGTCACCAGTTAGGGATTTATTTAAAATATATATATATATAGATATATATATATAGATATATATATATATATATATATATATATATATATATATATATATATATACACACACACAATTCACTAGAATAATAGTAGGTTTTGTGTATAAGGTTAATTTGTTTTTGTTCACCAAATAATATTATACAGTAGTCCATGTTTTACAAGGCCTCAATTGAGTTACTTAAGGCTCAAGGCCCTATATTTTTGTTTTTCATTAAAAAAAAAAAAAAAAAAAAATCCTGTGAATTTATCAGTGTTTATTTTAAATAAATAAATACATACATATTGTACATACATACATAAATAAAACAGGTCAAAATCTGTGTAAATAATTAATTTCACAGTTTTCCAGGTAAATATGGTAGGTAATACAATAGGGACGGATGAAAATACTCAGGGATGAATGAAAATTTGTAAATATCGACATAGCTTTTGAAAACCAATATTTTCTGGTAAAAATCTTTTAAAAACTGAAAATAAAGGGCCTTGGTTATACTCTTTCTAATTAGCCATTTTTTTTGTTAGTCAGCAACATCAAATTTCATGTTAAATGTTTTTACGTAATGTAAAATTGTGATATATTAGTAACCGCACAGTGTAGTCTGACTCATGGCTTCTTGAACCAAAGTCATAAGTGAGACTCAGACTGTAACTTAAGGGCATCACTGTCTCCATGTCCTTCCCAACAATGCACAGTAAATAGGTTCTTACAGTACATCCCACTTCATGATCGAGCTCCAGTGAAACTAAACTCCATTGCTATTTTTTTTTTTTTTTTTTTTTTTTTTTTTAATCATGTTAACACAATGTGCTTCTGATCTTACGGTCTGAAGTGCTAAGACCAAGATGTTTTTGAAGTCAGTTTGCATAAAAATGATGTAGCGTACATAACCTATTTTAAATAGGTTTAAAATTTCCCGAAGAAATCATTGTTAATTCAAAATCTATTATCAGGGGGGATAAATTTGCTTTAATGCTTAATACTTCTGACCAAAGATACAACTTTTGGAATGATCTTGGTTGTTTTTCTTCATTTTTACTCCAGAGTAGTTCAGATGAATAAATGGTGATTGGCGTTTTGTAGGGAGGGTGCCATCTCATTAAATGGTCACACAAATTAGTTGTGTTACCAGAGTATCCCTAACATTACTTTCTTGCCGTCTTACTTTAGAATATAATTGCCAAACATCAGAAGGCACTGTAGCTCGGTCGATACAGTATTTGTAATTCTAGCACAACGCTCTTTTAACTTGCTTTGTTTGAAGACTCCTGCCCAGATCCAATCCCATCAGTAAACGCTCACAGGGGCGGGGCAGGGGGGAGAAGGTGAGCTCAGTTGCATGCAGATTCAGAGAGTCAGCCCTGAGGGGACCAGAGAAGCTCTGCGCTTAATGCAAAAAATAATTGCAGATTGCAAATAAAAAAAAACAGAAGCTTTCCTTTGCTTAAACACAATAACGATGCAGAGGCTTGATTATCGTTAGATGTCAAACAATACTATGCATCGATAAATCGATGCCCATCGCCTCATGCTTACAACTTACTGCTAGCTAATAAATCTTACTGCTGACACCTCCAAGATGCTGCGTATCTGACTGCTGCCTTTTAAGCTTGCATATTATTGGATGGAGTCGCTGCCATCTGGTGATGTACGTTGTTATCGGCTTACTACATGGTGTGCATGTTAGTGAGCATTGGTCACAATCAGTAAACTGAAAATTGCAGTTTGCTCTTATTACGATGGATCAGTGGCTTGTTCGTGCAAAAGAAAAAAAAACACAACAGCAGTAAGATACAGAGAGGCCAGTGGCATGTTGGATTTTTTTTTTTTACCGGTATATGTAGGTGTGTGTGTGTGTGTGTGTGGAGGGAGGGAGGGAGGGAAGAGGGGGGGGGGGGTCAAATAACACAGACAAAAGGAAGGCGGGCAAGGTCCAAAAAGTTTCTGAACCACTGGTTTAGATAACTAGGTAACTACAGGGATGTAAATACTGTACATACTGTGTGTATTTAGTTTAACAAATTTAACCAGCAAAAATCTTTTGAACAGCAATTACTTTGGTAATGTAAAATTTTAATTTTTTCAGTGGAATACATACAATATGTAAAAAAAAAAAAAGAAAAAGAAAAAATGATGTTGTGTATAGTTTGATACATTATCTTTTCTAGATTAAACAATGTTCACCCATCAGATAATGATAACAGTTGAATAATTGCTCAGCTGGTATTTCTGGCCATGTACAGATGCAACCCCAATCAGCCTTTTAAAATAGCATTAAGAAGTGGTGGATTGCTCCTAATTACTGGGCACCTAATTTGACTCACTGTTTACTTTGGTTACACTGTATTTATTATTCAACTGTATTGGTGTTTCAGCAGTCAGATGCGTGGTGAATGAAATGATGGACAGAAGTGAACTGGTCTCCACCTCCTCCTCCAGCTGCAGTCTCTCGCCAGATGTAATAACTATCTTCCAGTTTCACAACTACATGATCACACATGGAGTGTCCAACATTGAGGACCACCTGCTCCACACAGCCAATGAAGGTATGGGATTTACAGCACCACCATTGGATTCAGATACTCCAAATTGAAAGTCTGCATATCTGTCAGAAGAAGCTGTTTAATAAAACAAAAATATAGATGCCTTGAGTATCCTGCAGGGTTACTGCAGTGTGAACCATATTTGGTTAGGTGGTTAATGATCAGTTTCATTGATATCACTATAAAACACTCAGTGGTGGTATATGTAGAAATACATAAAAGTGGGTCATCCTTTAGCTGCCTTTGAAGATCCTTTGGTGCAGATTGTCTTGCTGCTGAAGATTGGAAATTGATTTTATTTATATGTGCTTTTATTTTTAACATTGGCGAGAGACATCAGTGTTAGTCTGTCCTCTTCTACTTCTGTATACTCTTTAATATGCAATTACTTATAAACAAGTGCATGGAATATTATACCCTTTGTGTGTGGGTCAAGGGTTTGGTTCTCTACCTATTGATAGCTTATTGATACTTGTGAAGCAAAGTTTAGGTAAGTTAGGTCAAACAGATATGGGAACGCAGAGTTTGAGAGGAGACTTTTAGGGTGCAGCTTTGGAAAGGCATTGCTTTGTTACTAGCTTAATCCAGCTGGTTTGAAAACTTGAACATGAATTGTGAAGCTATACTAGAGAATAAAGTAAAATCATTCAGGGACTATGAGGAAATTAGGATTTGGTGGAAGAAATCATCAAAGGAAAGTCTGAAATTGTAAGAATTGTGATTCCTATGTTTTCTTGAAAACCCACTTGTAGAAGACAGAAGCAACTAAGCAGTGTGTCACACCTGTTACCCCGCTGTCTATCTTACCTGGACAGGCACTTACCTAATGTTTGTTAGAAACCTATCCAGTTGTAAAAAATAAATAAATAAATAAAAGGTTATTTTTTTATTCACTAAGTTTAAATGGCTTTAAAGCAATATTGATACAAAATATTCGTTGGCACCTCTTTAAAATAAAACTCATGCGTTTCAGTCTTGCTGGTGGAGATCCTGCTCACTGCGCCACCCGAGACAGTGCTGAGGAAGCTGCAGGAGGTGGAGGCCCCGGCCTTGCGACCACGGCAAGAAACACTCAGGGCTCTCGCTTCACTTCTCAACAGAAACAGCGCTGAAGTCAGTCAGACTGTGGCAGCCTTTCTTGAAGCAGCCGGACAGGACAAACACTTTAGAGAAAAGGTGAGCTCCACCTCTGTGATGTGTAGAAGTTCAAAGACCAAAACCAGACACGCTCTGTCAGTGTGGCTTCATCCTTCAGAGAGTACTGCATCCATGATGTTGCTGGGGGAAAGGAAATTGTCAGGTTATTACAGGGCAAACCAGCTGCTTTGGCCTTGTTTTACAATATGGGTAAAATATTACAATGGATCCCTTTATGAAAAATGATGAAAGCATATCAAAGTATAGTAAAACATAATGAAATGTGCATGGTGAATGGAATATTTTTTATAAATTAGAAACCCTAGGTTTCTAAAGACAAGCTGTAATAGTGAACAATAAAGAGTAAACATTTGCAGAGACAGATTGTAAATGTCAACACTAGGGGTGTGCCGATACTCATATTTTCCAAATAAGTATTTGTTGGCAGGTGTTAAATAAATCAAGATACACCTCTTTATGTGTTGTTTTCAAAACAAGAAAAGCTACCGTACCCTCACCTTTACAATTGAGTACCAATCAATGGCAATTCACTTCTGCACTGTGTTTTAAAAGCTGATTGGAAGCTAATTTTCCTCTCATCCAGGGTGCTGACATTTCACTGACAATAAAAATATGTTGCAAAATGAAACTGATTCATCATGTAAACGTGAACTCGAGTTACCGCTGTGGAAACTGGGATGTATATTTCTTTAAGTTTAATCAGATACAGTAACACCTCGCCTAGTACTGCAATCCCACAATGCATTGCAGAGATTACACACTTTAGTTTGATCACGATCAGATTGTTATTGATTGATACTTAATAATTGTGTAAACACGAGAAACCAAGGGACCCCATTTTTTTGTTGAGTAATAACACATTTTATTAAATTTAATGATTACATAACAACTTCACATTTCTTAAAGGTAATTACTTGGAGTTTTGGCACACCCCTAATCAGTACAGTGCTGATACCTGTGTTTGTCTTCTGTGTTACAGGCAGTTCTCTATTACACAGAAGCACTGTCGGAGCCCAGTATCCAGCTGCAGATGTCTGCTTGTGTGGCACTTAGATGCCTTAAAGTGAGTTACAATTACTTAAGTGGTCATTCCAGTTTGTTTACATTACCCAGCCAGCTCTCAAAAGTTGATGGCTGTAGGGGCTTCTCCCCCTTCGAACCTACTTGCCATCACACTCAAAAGCAGAAGATTTTCTTCTTTACAGAAAACACCTATCAAACTGACATTTTCAACACAGTCTAATAAGTAAATACTTAAATATGTAAAAATAAATAAATACAAAACATGGTACTTTGAAATGGAGGTGGTCCTTGTCAGGTTAGTGACAAGGAGTGAAGCTGCACAGCTCTTTTAGCTGCATTAACTACAGCCTAACATTTTAACTGTAATGTTACTTTGAATTACTGTACAAAAACTTGATCTTACGATAAAAACTTCCCTTTCCTTATTTTCCACCTGAAAAAAAATCCAACAATGTATTTTCAGAGCCAATTAATCCTGCCTTAATAATATTAATGATATTCTAGTCTGCGAAGTTGCTAGTACTACTAGGCTGTTAGTTTTTTTAGTTTTCTGTAAATCTTCCTTTCTCAGTCTTATGTCCCTTTCCAAGTCGACAGACACGCTCCCTAAAAATTTAAAAGCAAATAAAAAAACTGTACTGATACTTAGCAATATAAAGCATCCAACTCTCTCTAAACACAGAATATTGTATTTATTATATAGATTAATCTTCCAAAAATTCGGTTGACAGATAGGTACATTAGGTTGAGGAGGACTATGACAGAAAAATCCTAAGGATCAAGAATTCAGTTTTTTTTTTTTTAATATTTGAAAACCTGGACTTATTGGTCACGTGTTTCTGGCAGTTTCCAGGCAGACTACAATTAGCTGTTCCGGCATTCTATGGTCCATTCTCTAGCTAACGCATGCAGTATATTCACAATTGACCACTGAGACACCGGGAACCAACGAAGTACAAGAAGCTTGATAACATGCGAACTCAAGCTGCGCAGCAAAATTGCTTTGCATATTCTTTATGCATTCATTTTAAATATCATATGGAATTCACATTTTTTCAATGCGTACAACACCCAATACACAGCTTATCTGGAGTGCTGGTTGAAAACCATGTTGACAGTGTTTTTTTTTTTTTTTTTTTTGCATTCTTCAGTATTAGCTGTAGAGACACAACATAAGCCTTTAAATTGTAACACACACTTGAGGTTTTCTTGAAAACACTAACTTGTCAACGTGTTTGGCCTTTAGAGCACTTCTTACATAAAAGTGCTACATCACCTGCTGTAGTGAACACACTTTCTGATGGCACACTGGTGTTCCTGTTCAAGTGGCAGATTTGCAGTCTGCATAATATCTTGGCATCTCTCAAGTGGGCGACAATTATTCAAATTAAGTCAAACACATGCAACAAATTGATCCCCAACATTGTGATTTACAGAAAACATATTTTTGCAATTTCAGAAATCATAGTAATATAGCTTTTATTAGGCATAGACCTAGAATTGATTTAAATAACCTGTGAAGTGTTTTGATGGATGACCAAGCTCCTTGTTTCTGTTTTAGGCCACTGAAAGTATTGACACAGTGGTTTCATTGTGCAAGTCTGCCAATGAGGAACTCGGACACGTTGCTGCAGAAACCCTTCTGACCTTCGGTAAGTCTTGAAGTTAGATAGAAAAAACTGACTTTTGGTTGCCTTTCTTTAAAATGAACAATGAAGGGTTATACTAGGAATAACCTATGTCTCACAATATGTGGTGTAATGTATCTGGGTTTTGAATTAGCTTTTATACAGACATTGTCTAAGACGCAGCATTTCATTTAAAAACCTGTAGCAGTAGTGTTGGCATACGAAGAATAATCTGCTGGTAATCATTTTCAACTAGTCTGTGATGTAAAGCAGCTCTAGTAACATATTGGGTCCTATTTTTAAGCAAGTGAAAAGGCAAAGGCAAATTTCAGCAAACACAGAATGTCTGTTGGCTGAAAGGAACTTAATGATTTGTATGTTCAAGTACTGTATGATATTGTCCTTTCCATGTGCAGCAACACAAAAAATAATGAATTCTTCTTTACAGGAGAAGACGGTCGACTGGCTTACGAGCAGCTGGATAAAGTTCCTCACGAGATGGTTAGACTGGGCACCCGAAGAGGGAACGTCGTTACCACAGCTTTTTAAAGGGGACGCAGTCCTGCCTGTCCTCAGTGTTAACTGTGGGGTACAACTGTGCTCCACCTACGTGAGCCCCCATGGTGTGGGGAAGATGGTTTAAACTGGCTAGACAAGTGCTAGCTTTCAGTTCAGTTTCTATATTGAATTACAGCTCTTAAGTCGAGACTGTGCTTATTCTGTGTCCATTCACATCATAGCATTAACAAGCCATTTCTGTCTTTACAGAGCATTTCTTTATTATTGATTTTAGTTGGTTAAATTCATAAAACTTTAAATTCATAAAACTGTTTGTGCTTTGGAATTTTCACATAATTGTTGGATTTATGTACATCTTGTGCATTTTACTGTTCTCTTTCAAGTACAAAATGTAACCATTACTGAATGAGTATTCACCTCCTAAAGACCAGAAATCTGAAAATGGTATACCCCTGAGGGCACAAAAGGACTGCGCTCACAGATCTCAGCGCCATTGTTCCTATCTGGCCGACTGGCTAATTGTGCCTAGTCTCCAGCTCAGGCAGAGGCCTGCACAGAACTTGTCACCAGCCACCTTCAATGATTGGGCCTTAAGGAGAATGTGAAGAGCCATCTCACACCTCTCCAGACACTCCTTCTCAGAGTGTGCTTGGTCTCCGGGTCCATACTCACCACTCTGTCGGATGACAGAGCGCAGAGAATAACCGTCTGTTTGGAGCTCTTTCAGCTCAACAGAGCATTAATGGTATGACTTTCCAGAGTCTGATGGCAGCAGCTCCCAGACCCATCTATTGGGTCTCCTGTATATGTGCCCTATGTAGGCCTGGTTCAATTACAGGTCTTCCAGCCCACATTGAATTGCGACCACCTCTGTCTAAGGGCACTTTATTGGTGGAAACAGCCGGCCCATCTACACCTAGCCGTAGCGCTGGGCACTGGCACCACAAGGGAGGTCATCACCACGGACACGTCTAGCCTGTGCTGGTGCGCTGTGTGAAATGGCCAAGGCATGCAAGATGTGTGGAACCCCCCATGGTAAGGTCTCCACATTAATGTTTTTAGAGCTGCAGGCAGTTTATCTATCCTTGCAAAAATTTAGCAGGAGGCTCAAGTGAGACATGTGCTTGTCTGCATGGCTCACTTGCTTTGCTGTGGGCGTATTAGAACCTCTTTTCACTTCAGGCAGTTCATCTGCCGGGGTGATGAAATGGGCTGCGGACCCCCTTTTCAAGGGGAGTACCCAGTGTGTCAGAGTGGAGGCTTCACTCTGAGGGGGTGAGCCTTATCTGGGAGGTGCGGGACAGCAGAGATAAACCTCTTTGCCTCCCAGGAATCAACCCATTGTTCCCACTGGTTCTCCGTATTAGGAGGCGGGGAACCGCTGGGAATAGATGCCTTTGCACACCAGTGGCATCTCTGTTGTGTCTGAAGGAGATCAGGTAGTACCAGGCAAAGTTGCTCTTAGTAGCCCCATACTGTCCCAGAAGAACCTAGGTTTTAACCCTGTTGCAGCTCCTGAGCGGTTAGCCGCAGAGACTGCCCTTGCTATGGCTTTGGTACACTTACCCATTCTGTAATAGTTACATTTCATACTTGAAAGGGAACACTAGACTATTATCATATACCCTGGTTCCCTGAAATAGAAATGTAACAATTATCCTCAAGGTCATTGTGCCCATGATAGCAGCAGGCTTGAAAGAAAAATGACGCTGAGATCTGTGAGCACAGTCCTTCTGTGAGCACAGTCCTTTTTGGGGGCGGGGCCACGGCTGCTTCACAGGCTCGTCGAGCAGCTTTGGTATGCAATTTTCAGGTTTCGGGTCTTTAGGATGTAAATACCCATTCATTAATAGTTACATTTCTATTTCAGGGAACATTTTATTTTGTTTTTCATTCCTCTACATACCATTTTATTTCAGGGATTTGAGTCGTGAATAACTACAGTAGTGTATAGGCCCACGAGGACAGTGTTAAAACGGTGTTGAATGCAAAGTTAAATAAATGCAGTGCTTGATGTCGTTTTTTTTTTTTCATTTAAGGAGCCTTTCAAGAACAGGTGTGTTTCAGCTCAGGTGTAGATTAATTATTTGATAATATGTCATATGGAAAACATTTACATCACAAGTAAATTCCAGTGCATATTTAGAAAGTGTTAAAATAAATATTGTGTGACTGCAGTTAAAAGTGTCGGGGATCTTAGCTTTTTAGGACTCTTATTTATAGTATGTATACTTTTTACTTAAGCACAGAGTTTCAGCTAACTAAAAGAGACCAGAGATGATATTCAAGATCAGACCCCAATGACAACAGAAAACTGACATACAGTCACAGGCAAACGTATTGGCACCCTTCTCTTATTATAGCTTAATTCAAGGTAACAGATTAAGGACACGCATTTAGTAAACTTTAACCACAAATACACAATTTCTAGTAATTTAACATATGATCTTTATCAAAAAAATAAACTAAGTTATTTCATTTGAAGTATTTATTCATGATATATTGGCACCCCTTCTTTAGTATTTTGTGTTTCCTCCTTTTACTGTTATTAAGGCTTTCAGACATGTTTGATAACTAGTATGTTACATCTTGTTGGTGAAAACTGGGCCTGTTCTGTCTTGCATATTTCCTTCAGCTTAGACAGATTGCATACACAGTGCTTGGCTACAGATTTTTTCAGCCCAAAGCCTTTATATTGGATTGAGATCTGGTGATAAACCGTCTGCCAGTCAGCCTACGAGCAGATGGTATCATTGTACTTTCTAGAATGTTTTGATACATGGGTGCATTCATTCGATATTCAATCACATGAATGTCTCCAGTCCCTGCTGCTAAAACACTCCCATATCATGATTGAGCCACCTCCATGTTTAACTGTAGGTACAAGGTTATCTTTATTGAAGGCTTTCCCTTCTATTTGTCCAAATATACTGTTGTCTATTATTGGGGAAAAGTTATATTTTAGTCTCTCTGGACCAGAGAATTTTTTTTTGAAGAATGCTTCAGATTCCTGTTCATATTTCTTGTCAAATTTTAGGCAGTTTGTTATATGAATTTTATGGTTTGCAGTGAGGTCTATGTGCATACAACTGTTCTGTGTTCAGGTGCCTTTGTACAATTCTGATACTTCTATATCTTCTTTAAGTCCTTGGCTGTACCCATAGTTTTCTTTGGATGTCCACTTCTTTGAAGTGTTTCAGTTGAATTAGTTCTGTGGTGCTTCTTGATTATTGCTCTGATTATGGATTTTGATATTCCATATTTCGTTGATACTGTTCTGTAGCCATTTCCTTTGTTGTAGTTTGCTACGAGTGCTTTTCTCAAACATGAATCCAACTCCTTTGTCTTGAACATCATCTGCTGTGTTGCCAAAATGTTCTTCTTCAACAGATGTTGGAAATAATTAGCTCTTTTTCTGGCTATTGACTTTATAATGCAGCTTAATTACTATTTAAATCTATTAAAATATTTATTAGTTCTATAACATTTTTACAGACTTCTAATGTTAAGGTGCCAATACTTTTGTCATGAACAAATGAAATGGCTTAAGATTGTTTGTCAGACTACCAGAAATTGTTTATTTTGTTTATGTGAAAATGGAATAAGATTTTTTTTTTTTTAATTAGATTTTATTATTGGGTGTTTTAACTTGTGGATCATGTAAAAAGTCACTAAACCTATTTTATTTGTAACTGTAGTTTGGAAATCACTGCTGCAGATTATGACAGTGTGATAGACAAGTCCTCAAAGTATAAACATTCTCTTATGAGGCAAGCCCTGCAGCTAAACACAGGAAGAGCAGGAGGAGAGTTAGCCTAGTGAAACGCAAAAGGGTAGCCATGGGCTACAGGCAACATCGATCCCCACCTCCACCTCCACCTCCATCTCAAACTGTTTAATAAACAATCAGTTATCAAAGATATGTATTTGAAATAATTGCTATCTGAAAAAGGCAATGTTACCTGTTTTTGAAAACAAGCTATTTATTTATGTGTTTTTTTGCCTGTGGCACTGTGAACTGTGTTGCATTTTTAGTTTAATAAATAAAGGTTTACATTTGTATCAGTTGTACAGCTGGATACTTACTTTGGCTTTTCAAAAGCACTTATTACTTTGAACAGAAAGTAAAACCTGTCTCTATTACAACTAGGTTGTTGGTTTAGGTCGTACAGTGTGTTGCAGTGTTGGTTAACTTTATGTATTTTTTCTGTATTTACAGCTTTTTTTCTGTTTGTCAAAAGTTGCAATAAAGTTTATTTTTGCAAATTATATCATATGACCAGATGTCAGGCATTTTGTAGTAAAGGTACAGATCTAGGTAAAAACAAACAAAAAAAAAAAGTACATACTTGCCATAGCTGTGTGTGCAGGTCCTATATATACAGTGTGTGTATATATATATATATATACACACACTATATATATATATATACAATGCTGTGCAAAAGTTTTAGGCAGGTGTGAAAAAATGCTGTAAAGTAAGAATGCTTTCAAAAATAGACATGTTAATAGTTTATATTTATCAATTAACAAAATGCAAAGTGAGTGAACAGAAGAAAAATCTACATCAAATCAATATTTGGTGTGACCACCCTTTGCCTTCAAAACAGCATCAACTCTTCTAGGTACACTTGCACACAGTTTTTGAAGGAACTCGGCAGGTAGGTTGGCCCAAACATCTTGGAGAACTAACCACAGTTCTTCTGTGGATTTAGGCAGCCTCAGTTGCTTCTCTATCTTCATGTAATCCCAGACAGACTCGATGATGTTGAGATCAGGGCTCTGTGGGGGCCATACCATCACTTCCAGGACTCCTTGTTCTTTACGCTGAAGATAGTTCTTAATGACTTTCGCTGTATGTTTGGGGTCGTTGTCATGCTGCAGAATAAATTTGGGGCCAATCAGATGCCTCCCTGATGGTATTGCATGATGGATAAGTATCTGCCTGTACTTCTCAGCATTGAGGAGACCATTAATTCTGACCAAATCCCCAACTCCATTTGCAGAAATGCAGCCCCAAACTTGCAAGGAACCTCCACCATGCTTCACTGTTGCCTGCAGACACTCATTCGTGTACCGCTCTCCAGCCCTTCGGCGAACAAACTGCCTTCTGCTACAGCCAAATATTTCAAATTTTGACTCATCAGTCCAGAGCACCTGCTGCCATTTTTCTGCACCCCAGTTCCTGTGTTTTCGTGCATAGTTGAGTCGCTTGGCCTTGTTTCCACGTCGGAGGTATGGCTTTTTGGCCGCAAGTCTTCCATGAAGGCCACTTCTGACCAGACTTCTCCGGACAGTAGATGGGTGTACCAGGGTCCCACTGTTTTCTGCCAATTCTGAGCTGATGGCACTGCTGGACATCTTCCGATTGCAAAGGGAACTAAGCATGATGTGTCTTTCATCTGCTGCAGTAAGTTTCCTTGGCCGACCACTGCGTCTACAGTCCTCAACGTTGCCCGTTTCTTTGTGCTTCTTCAAAAGAGCTTGGACAGCACATCTGGAAACCCCTGTCTGCCTTGAAATTTCTGCCTGGGAGAGACCTTGCTGATGCAGTATAACTACCTTGTGTCTTGTTGCTGTGCTCAGTCTTGCCATGGTGTATGACTTTTGACAGTAAACTGTCTTCAGCAACCTCACCTTGTTAGCTGAGTTTGGCTGTTCCTCACCCAGTTTTATTCCTCCTACACAGCTGTTTCTGTTTCAGTTAATGATTGTGTTTCAGCCTACATATTGAATTGATGATCATTAGCACCTGTTTGGTATAATTGTTTAATCATACACCTCACTATATGCCTACAAAATCCTTGACTTTGTGCAAGTGTACCTAGAAGAATTGATGCTGTTTTGAAGGCAAAGGGTGGTCACACCAAATATGGATTTGATTTAGATTTTTCTTCTGTTCACTCACTTTGCATTTAGTTAATTAATAAATATAATCTATTAACATGTCTATTTTTGAAAGCATTCTTACTTTACAGCATTTTTTCACACCTGCCTAAAACTTTTGCACAGTACTGTATATATATATATATATATATATATATATATATATATATATATATATATATATATATATATATATATACACACACATTTGGGGATGTATGTGAAAGTGTGTACTACATATTACAAAGGTTGTATTTTTTGGTGTGTACATATGTATGGGCTGCCATACCACTCTTGATTAAGTTATTTCTCCTCTTTAATATTACAGTCACACAGAAAAGCTCTCTTATGAAGTGAAGCACTCTTAGAAAGTTAAGAATTACATTTTTGATGATGTACTGATTCCGGCAAACAAGGCCAGCATTTCAGGGGACACATGAAATAGGAGGCTGTGTGGTCCAGTGGTTAAAGAAAAGGAGCTTGTAACCAGGAGGTCCCCGGTTCACATCCCACCTCAGCCACTGACTCATTGTGTGACCCTGAGCAAGTCACTTGTGCTCTGTCTTTCAGGTGAGACGTAATTGTAAGTGACTCTGCGGCTGATGCATAGTTCACACACCCTAGTCTCTGTAAGTCGCCTTGGGTAAAGGCGTCTGCTAAATAAACAAATAATAATAATGAAATGCTGCATTTTCTTCACGCTGTTATCATCCATTGTGGGAAGCCCTGAAACAACATTTCAGGTGAGCAGCTCTGAGTGCACTCAAATAGACAAACAAACCTTACAAAGGCTTTCTAATTGTGCAACAGTTAACCTGAGCTAGAGGGATTTAACTTATGAAGAATGCAGGCACTATGGAATGCACTGCTGGTGAAGAGGCCGTGGGAACTAACCAAGTGTTTTCTGACCTGAGTCAGTAGGACTACTCCTTTTAGCTCCATTGTTGTGTGGCTTCGGACCCTAGTTTGATTCTTGCTAGCAATTATAATTAAACCCACTTTTTTATTTCTAAATATACGGGTGACTTTGCAAAGTGGATTTTAAAATAGGATATGTTTAATAATGAATACATGATTACCATAAATGTCTTTATGCAGCTATATATGCTTTATTTTGCTAAAATCAAATCAAGTGTTTTAGCATCAAAGTAGTCTACTTGACTTATATTTGATAAAACTGTATACTGAGCTAGAGGTAGTTTTTTTTTAAAGGTCAATTCCTCCATCTGTGCTAGACGTTTATATTTTCTTGAGTTACTCATCATTTTGACACCATTCCTTGTTCAAAAGCAGAAGTCTGCCAAATCTACTGTTGCTCATTGTGAGTGAAACTGACTTGTAATAGGGAGATGCAGCTTTTGCATGTAACAAAGTAGGCTATATGTCAGCGACAAGGAGGGACATTCCATTTTGACAAAACTAGGTGTTATATAGCATATATGTTTCCAATTTTTTGTCCAACCTCTGCATACACAGTGAAATAACCAGTGGCCAAAGGGACTACATTTGTGTCTGCTTAAGGCGAAAACTGTAATTTAATAAATCAAACTTGTTGACCGTGAAGACATGTTTTACTGCATATAGACTAGGTGCCAGATTTGTTTACACTGGGTTTCCAGTCCATAAACAACAGGCTCTTTGGCCAACTCACTTTCAGTTCTGTGTCTGGTGGTTAAAGGAGGCCAGAAGCATTCTGTTCTTATCTTAAGAGCCCTTTCATTCTGCCATATTATTATTATTATTATTATTATTTATTTCTTAGCAGACGCCCTTATCCAGGGCGACTTACAATCGTAAGCAAATACATTTCAAGTGTTACAATACAAGTAATACAATAAGAGCAAGAATACAATTTTCTGTCACACACTCAGTCACATGCCTGGGGACAAGATGTGCATCATTAGGCCCTTTGTATTACTACACCTGACATGTCACTGACAGATAGAGACAAAAGGTATTTACCTTCATTTCTTCCTATTATTTTTTTTTTCATTTCTTTTTTTACTCACAAAAATGTATTATACTGTAAATGAATAATAGATCTAATTGACTTAATTCCAAGTATACATCTGTAAAATATAACGCTTAATATAAGCAAACGAAAAAAAGTGGTAATTGTATCAGAATGCAAATGCATTTTACTGATACTTTCCAGTATACTAGCCATACTTTAACAATCTCAAGTAGTAAATTCAGTTGTACCCAGAAGTACTAAATGGAGACCACTATGTCTTTGGCCATGACTTCTGGCTCCACAGGACCTTATAGGCAGTAAGATATTTGAGAAAGAACCCAACAACAATCTAGAACATGTTCATGAATATCAAACTTTTTTTTAAAATCCATGAAAAATATTGACCCCAGAATAGTAAACTATTCACAAACAATTATTGGGAAAGTTGAATAAATACACAATGACAAGTATGTTATTAAACTGGAATTATTTTGAAATGATAAAAATGAATGAAATAAATTGCCAGATTTATTAAGGTCTTTTAAGGAAAGTAAATTCAAACTGGGAGTTTGTTATACTGTAAAAACCCGGGCTACATTTCATTTCTGCTATTATTTTCTGAAAAATATGATTTTCTTTTTTATTTTTATTGTTGAATGTAAGTTTGGGTTAAAGTCTATAATACTCAAGGAGCATGTTACATTACTTTAAGCAGTTACTGTATTATACCAACAGCAGCAGGTTCAAAGTTCAGTCAGGAGCACCCACTGCACATTCTGACCTCTATCCTTATCAATCAATAAAATCCTTTATCCAGGCAACACCAATTACCAGGTTCTTGTTTCCTGAAATGGCCTGGGGAACAAGAGACTGAGAATTATGGTAAGAGAAGTTTAGCTAGGTTGAAATTGCCCTGTATTGGTATTTACTGTAAGTAGTGCTGTAGGGTTTACACTGCAACCTGCTTTGAATGAGCACAAGTAGACAGAACCTTGAGTCAACATCTCATCCAAGAAAGGCACCCCTTACAGCACAATGCTGTAGTAGAGTACAATTCAGGGGTATTGATTCAGCTCTGACTAATGTTGTACAATGCCCCTTACCGGTCAGTTATATAAAGTTCTGATATCAATAAAATAGGCCAGTTTATTTGTATTCCTTGCTGTAATAGAAATTGAGGAAGCTAGCTAATCTCGTATGATTTCGCTCCTTTCTGTAGACATCACGTCTTTATATGGCTAATCCCTTGATTACAATTTAGCTGTTTTTGGCATGTGAAATATGTCTAGTCAGATTATGTACAGTTATCAGCCTAGAATTATCTAATTTTGCCATAAAGTGGTAACGAGTAGATTTAAGATATAGAAGCATGATTTTTACACAGATTGTGTAACTTCAGAAGAAGCTATGGGGAAGAGCCATATCTCCTCGGAAACACACTCAGTCTTCATTTCACTTCATAAGGAAGGTTTTAGTAGTCGTCAGATAGCCAACTGTGGTTCCAGCCCAGTATCAAGGATCATGGAGAAATATAAGAAGTCTGGAAGCTGTAAAGCTGCCCCTAGGTCTGGACGCCCAAAAGTTAACACTGCTCACCAGGATCATTCCTTTCCTTATTGCTATGCCACTCAAGTTTTGAAAGATGGAACATGGAACACAACCTGATGGCCGTGATGATGGCCCCGGTGTCAGCTAGGCACGGTGCTGCCTACTGGCACTTCAACAATGGCCTGTTGGAGGACGAGCGCTTTTCACAGTCTTTCCAGGACTTTTGGATGGTCTGGCACAGCAGGCGATCTCACTTCCCCACCTGGCGTCAGTGGTGGGACGTGGGGAAGGCGCAGATCTTCTGTCAGGATTACACAAGGGGCGGGAGCAGACACAAGGACATGGATTGAACGGCTGGAAAGGGAGCTGCTCGAGCTGGAGAGCCGTCTGGAGAGCGTGAATGAGAGGGCCAGGGCTTTCTACTCTGCTCTCCAGTTATATTATTTATGCAGTATTAGTATTCATCACTGCAAACGGCATTGTCTTTTTTATGTATGTATTTATTCATTTATTTAACAAGTAAATGCATAGCTTCGAAATGGCAATGAAATCATGTGTATATTGTATTATTCTTTTTTACTTTGTTTAATTACCCATTAGCTGTTTTTGTATGTCGACATCACTCCATGCTGCTAATAAAACCTTAATTTCTTCATGATCCCACACACCACCTGACATTCTTTTTTCGCGACATAGCTGATGTGTCTCTATTTCCTGTCGGCTCCACTGCTGAAAATGACGTATTTCCTTTGTGGGCGGATTGACCGCGTCTGGTAGCAGATAGCAAAGCGAGCCAGAAAAACTGGCCGATTGAGCCGTCAGTGGAAACATCCATCCTTGTAAAAGTTTACCACGGTAAATGTGCACAGAAATATTACTTTTTTTACATGCTCTTCCCATGCATATACTATGCATTAACCATCGTCTGACATATTTTTTAATAATATACCATACCATTAAAGTCAAGTTACTTTAAAATAAAAAAATAAAAATGTAATTAATAGACTGGTATTTTAATTCCAACATATAAATTAGTGGACCAAATTCACATAAGCCACCCTAATGGTTAATTAAAGACCAAGAAAACAGAGACCTGACCAAAATGGTTTGGTATTGTGGATAATCCTGCCTGGGGAGGGTTAGTAAAATAGCTGTAAATCCTGTGGATCCACTGTTACTTACAAATGAGCCTTTTTACTGATAAGATCGACTTCATTAAGTGTGTGAATTCAAAAGTTTGCCCTTCTGTTATAAGGTATTGTCCTTTTCCCATGCTATTTGTGTTAACCATTGTCTTTTGTAAACCCTACTGTTTAAAAGTAATATTTTTATTGTTTGTTTTTTAATAATAAAATAAATATGTTTGTACAACAATAACAGTTTCCTTGGATAGTTGATCCCTGAAGTGTTTACATTTATTTCTAATAGTGAAGCTTTTGTCAAGGTGTTTACACCTGAATATTAAAGATAATGGCCCTATTCACAAAGCTTTAACTCATAAAGATATTTTAAAAATGTTAGTCTGCTTGATGGATAAAGAAACCATGAATATCAGTTTCCTTTTTTTAAGCAATGGAATGAGTCATTCAGCAGGATGTGATGTACTGTAAAGGGGAGCCTGTGTGACATTCGTTTATTGAAACTATACCATGTCCTGTTTTTGCAGGATAACAGGAATTCCAATGAAAGTGCCTGCCAACGAGTTTGATGCTAACATCATAAACCAAAATTGTGATGTCATTAATACTTCACAATCAGGTTGATAAGTCATTTATAATTAGAATCACTGCAGCATGTGTTTGATGTTTTGTTTTGATCTTTGACACTTCACTAAAGTTTCAATTACTTCAAAAAAATGTGTAAATTTGTGTATGATTACATTTACATTTGAGAACTACTGAAACTAACAACATGTTTCAAAAGATAGCAGCATTTTATGAGAACCACATCAAACACCTCTTGTTTCCTAAGGATGATTTGTCGGATTTAGCAGCAGATAATCTACATGTCAGAAAAATAACCCGGGCTGGTAAAGACATTAGAAACACATGTATCCCTCTAAAGAAGAGAGTCCAAGCTGCATCCCATCTTGGTCTACTAGCATACACAGGTAGGTAAATACTAGATGTGTAAGCCTACAGGGACCAGCTTTGACATGTTAACTAATCCCAAGTTCATTGTTATTTGCAGATATCTTTAAAATGAAAAATATTTTTGTACATGGGAGGATAATTCAATCTATAGCTATTCCTCAGTGGGAAAAAAAAACAGTTTTTTATTATGAATATAAGAACTGTTATGTAGTGAGAAATGTGGGCGAGTAAGGTAGCCTATTGTAGATTTACTTCCAGTATAAAAAAAATGTACTGTACTAAACATTTTGACTAGATCAATTTTAAATCATTAACCTAAGTGCTGGTATTTTAGCTCTGTTTGTAGACTATAAGGATCAGATTTGCTGAAGCTATGGTTCTGTAGGAAAGTTTGTATATATTATATATATTATATGTACGTGTATAATAGGTTTATAATAAATATATATGCAGTCAAATTATAAAGGATAGTACACAGCACTTTCTTATGGAATGTTTTTTGTTTGTTTGTTTGTATTTGTATCTCGGTTTTTGTTTTCTTTTGTTTGCCATAGTTTGTTATTGCTTTTTTTTTTTTTTTTTTTGTAGCCAAATGATGCAGGCTGCACTTTCAGTGCTTCAACACAGCCTAAAAACTTTGTGGAAACACAGTTTAAGAAAGCTGTAAGATATCAATAGTTGCGCAAGACCATGATGCAATAACCTAATATGAATTAGGTTATTGCATTTGGAAAGAGAATTGGAAACACACACTAAAACACAGTTAGAAAAAGGTGAGACTTATTTTCATTTTTCAATGGAAACTGCCCTTGTATCTCATGAGCATCACTCCCTAGTTTTTTCAGAGGAATCATATTTAGACCAACTATTTTAACACCTGCAGCACCAAGGTATTATGGGTAACTGCGAAAAGCAACTACCCTCTGTTCTTAACATGTCTTCAATCAACTTCCAAATATGTCCTCTTGTGCTGGTCTCTGTGTGAAGGAACTGGTGTTGGTTTTGTTGACTAATTATAGATTTTAAAAACCTGGGTCAAGTTTTCCCAAACGAAGTGAAACTGAGCTGTTCTGATGCTTGAACTGTGCGAAATGATACATTTTTGAACATTGGAATTGTGGTGCTCTATGCACGGGATGACATCTGTACACAGAATAAGATGCACTGGAATGCTGGCAAATACTGCACTGTGATTGATTGATTTCTGATATGTGACTTATAATAGAGGCCACAGTGTCAAATTAAGTAGAGATAGACTTAGGACAGGGAAGGAGACACCTTCACACAGAGAGTGGTGAGGGTATGAATGGGTTACCTAACAGTGTTGTTTAGGCAGAGCCACATGCCTCTTTTCCGCTGTACAACCGAGCCTGAATGAATACCAAAGCTGTCACAAGGCAATACTGCAGACCAACTGGAATGCTACAAGGCTAAGCCAAAGCGTATGGAGCTGTAGCTCCCTGTCAGACTGGAAGGAGCTGGAAAGAAGCCTCCAAATCCACAGACTGGTTGACATGGAAAACCGAGATAGTGTTTGGTAAAGGCAGGATTGCTATGGAGCATAACCCTTGTCCTGGCCTCTGTAAACATTAAACAGGTTCTCACTAAGGAGAAACCCTGCATCTCGCTCACCTTTGCGAAGGCGATATAGCAAGCAGCTGTTGCATCATCAACATTTTGAACCTCCTTCGGCTAAAAAACAGGTAGACCTGCCTGAGGAGGATTGGTCTGAGACCACCATCCCGCTTGAGAATGAAGTAGACCCATCCTCCAACTGGAGGGAGTGTACCATATGAATAGTCAGTTTTTGCAGCAGAGCACTTACCTCCTGAGACACCACAGCAGCGTCCTGTGGGTCCGAGACTGATGCTGCAGTCACTCCCTGAAAGGGAGGGGGACCGTGCTTGAACTGCAGTGAGTTGCCGGTCTGCACAGTAGTAAACACTCAGATGTCTGTAGCGCACTACCACCAATACTCCAGATAGCTCCTTAAGGAGGGGCCCTAGACCTGTGGCAGCAAACCCCTAGGGTCGCTGCTCACCTTGTGGCTTCGCCTGAGGCTCTTGCCTCTGCATCGGGCGGCAGTCTTTGTGTTTTTCTGTTTGTTTGTGTTTTTCGGTTTGTATTTGTGTTTTGCACTTCAGGGCCACTGTAGACAATTGGAAATAAATACAAAAACATGTTTAAATTTTTAACAAATTTTTCTCGAGTATATACTGAGCACTAATGATAAGCTAAACTTCCCAAGTGGGATTTCTGCAATCAGTTACTTGCTTCTGCTTTATTTACACTAATTAATCAGTCATCATTTGTATTGTTCATTTTAATGGGTAAAGAAACTTAGCTGACAGGCTTAGCTGAGAGCATAATGGTAAACCTTTGCAGGTTAAGAATCTGAATAAAAGGTAAAACTATAAAAGATTAAGACGAGGAATCATGCTCATTACCTGTTTGTAATTTTTGGAAATTCGGGGGTATTATTATAATGTCAATGGCGGAAAAAAATGGTAAAGTATTGCTTCATAATCTTCTTGAGACTTCATCACAAGAAACTGCAAAAAACTTTCCACCAGCAGAAGAATACACCTGAAATTCTACTAAAAAATGTACATTACTGTCACAAAGACGGCTGCAGTGGGTGACGTCCGACCAGAAACAGGAAGCAACACACAGAGACTTGATGAAGCGTGATCGCGCTCAGCATTTAATAATTAAACAGAACAGAAAATAAAAAGGTTTGAACACAAAACAGGACACGGCACTTGAGCCAAAATAAACAGACAAACAAAACGTACTAACACACAAAACAAGTGGACGAACGTTAAACAAGTACCGTGCTGGCACTTCCAGCACGCTGTAGCAATTGTTATTTCTAATAATTTATCTCCTCTCTCTCTCACCTGTTCTCCACTCACGAACACCCAACCCTGAGTGAGTGAAAACGTGCTGCTTTTATGCAGCTGTACTGAGACTCGATTGCTAATCAATCAATTGGAGTCTCGGTACAACTGCACGTGAATTAATATAGTATACTCCCATGACCACACATTACATTTTAACCAGCACGTGAAGTGATTTGTGCCATCCTCGTGCCTAAATACAAATCTACATTTTTAAATACACGTGAAACACAGACCCGTTTATATCCCGTGTACCAATGACTATACACCAACATTTACACACAACACGTAACATATAAACAAACTACGCACAAGGGCGTGGCCACATTGCCACAATTACATATATTCAAATAGTCCCATATGATACTGTGAAGGGGTGCATGTCAGCAAGGAGACTCAGAGACCAGAAACGCTGCGCTTATGCACATTTTATTTACATACACAATCCACAAGACAAAACAACAAAACCGCACCGTTCCTTCACGATCCCAACACTAGTTGTACTGACACCCGTGATCACCTTATTTATACACCTTATTTATTCATTTAATTATGTATTCAATTCAGGGCTCCAGCCATGTCCCCACATGCTTCCTGCCACCCCTTCCTGCCACCCAATACTCCCCCCCCACCCCCCCACACACTCACGTGCACAGGCAGCACTTTCACCCTGCCATGCTGCCACATTCCTCCACCCTTGTTTGCAGCACACATGGTCGCCATCGGCCACCTCTCCCCCTCTCCCCCTCCCCGTATGTCCATCCTTCCCCACTTGGGACTCTCATGGGTGGGTTGGTACTCGAGGCTGTGGTGGAGGTCTCCTTACTTCCTCCTTCTGCCTGGGAGTCCCCAACGCCGACAGTGGTGTGAAGTATTCCAGCAGCGAAAATGCTGGTCATGGTGAAAATGCTGGTGGCAGTGATGCAGAGCACTCCATCAGGGTCAACTTTGGCCGTGGCAATGTGGGGCACTCTGGCATCGGAAATGCTGGCTCCTCCAGACGTGCAGCTGACCATGGCACTGCTGGCAGCCACGATGCTGACCTCAGCGTGGGGCACTCCGGTAGTGGCAGTGGTGTTGGCCACTCCGGCAGCAGCAATGCTGACAACAGTGTGGGGCACTCAGGTACTGGTGACGGCCCAGGGCCGCTATCCCACTCCCAACACCATAAGTGACGGGGTGCATGTCTGCAAGGAGACTCAGACCTTACGTGCATTTTATTTACATACACAATCCACAAAAAAATGCACTGTTCCTTCACGATCCCAACACTAGTTGTACTGAGACCCGTTATCCCCCTATTTATACACCTGTGGCTGGCTCCAGCCACACACCCCCCCCAACACACACACACACACCATGCACCAGCAGGGCATTCTCCCTGCCATGCTGTCACAGATACCCACATAATGAATTATCAGTCAATATTGATCAATATTTATTTCATAAGTGTCTTCATCTGCCTCTAATATTTCCCTCATACTAAATTGTATTGTCTACCACCTGTTCTGCCAATATATTTCTTTCTACAGTTTGAATTGGACACTTTTTAGGTAACTATCACAGAGTTGCAGAGACCAAATTCTGCCAGCCCAGAATTCTAACAGGGACTGGTGGAGCCCCAGTGCACACCAGTTCAGTCAGAAAATCCTGGGAAAAGGAAATTCTTGAATTGATTTGGGATAAATTAAAGCTATTTTACTGTTGCAAAAATGTGAAAACTCCAAGATGCTGTATTTTTCACAAATCCATTTAAACAAAAACTACGACAAGATTTTATTTTTTTTAGCAAAAATGTGCTCAGTATGAAATTAAGTTTTTTAAAATGGAACTGTTAACAGAGTGTTCAACAAGTTTGAATGCACTTCTAACTTTTCTCCCTATTAAGACTTACCAGTAACATTCGAGTAACATGACAATTGTAAAACACGTTTTGTGGATGGGAGATGACTTAGTGATTTATAGTACACAAAAAAGAAATGTAATACATTTAGACAGATGTTTATAAGAATTATAAGCTTATGGGTGTTCTCAAGAGTACTGTCAAGTTAAGACAAGGTTAAAGAAGAATAGAGCAGACAAAAATAAAACTGACAAAAAGTGAAAGAGAATGAGCTGTAAAAACAGAATATGGGGAGGTCTGTTTTGAAATATATACTAAATTATTTAAATAAATAAATCAAGAATCAAAAGAGTCAGCACAATAAAATGATTACTGGCACAATAAAAGGAGGAGGAGCAAGAATAATGATAATACAGCTAATATGAGGTAAGACAATGGATTTTAAAGCACTGGCTAGCGATCTTTTAAATATAATTAAACACATGGTATTTACATTTTAGCATGCATTTTATTAAGATTATATCATTTTGTAAGTATGACGATTTTTGTATTTAAAAAATGTGTTAAAAATACATGCATTTAACTAAATATGAACACAATGACAAGAGGATGAAATCCTAAAAGACAGACAAACTTATCATCTCTTGTTTATGCTATCTTAAAGTTTTGACCATTAATATTCACCTACTCAAAGCATGAAACAAACTGACCTAATTCCCCCTGTCTTTCTCCTAAGAAAGCATTAATAGAGCATTTTGTAAGCATTTTGTGGTGTTTTTTATTTACTTATATGAAAAATATTACAGTTGAAAATAGTCAGTGTTTGGTTCATTCATAATCATTTGTTGAGCAACAAACAACTGATTAATCATTAATTGTGATCCTCAGAGCAACTAGGTTAGCAACATATAAGAAAAAGGTCTTCCACAGGCTGGTTAAATGATGTTACTGTAATTACTTTATCAACGTGTTTTTTTCCATTAATTGCAGCCATTACAGAACATATAGATGCTTCTCGTGGCTTATCACACTGTTTTTGTGTACCAAGGGTTTATCCCAGCCATCATCAACATGAGTCATATCCAGGCTATCAAAAATCAATTCAGCTGTTGAATATAATTTCCTAATGATGTTGAATATGCTGATTACTCCTCTAAGCCAGCAGCATTTGCCCAGTTTCCTAACTACCTGTATACAATAAAGAACTTGAGGATGTGGGTTACCTACAGTACCTATACCTCAGGGTCACTAAAAAGACAGGAGTTGTAACCAAGTGCCATCAATAGTTTACTTAAATTATACAAAAATGGAATTGACTCCATTACAAAAACAAAAATGTTTTTCTGGCTAGTATAAACAGCCCTCGACCACGGTCTTTAAAATAACTAATAAATAAAAATATTTAACAATAAACCAGATACTTTATTAATACTTCAACAATCATCATTTCACTATAAACATATCTAGTCCTGAGCTAAAAGAGTCGTGGTAAGGTTCCAGGAAATATATTACTATTATTATTTGTTTATTTAGCAGACGCCTTTATCCATGGCGACTTACAGAGACTAGGGTGTGTGAACTATGCCTCAGCTGCAGAGTCACTTACAATTACGACTCACCTGAAAGACGGAGCACAAGGAGGTTAAGCGACTTGCTCAGGGTCACACAATGAGTTGCTGGCTGAGGTGGGAGTTGAATTGGGGACCTCTTGGTTACCAGCCCTTTTCTTTAACCACTGGACCACACAGCCTCCTAATATCAACTGGTATATGAATACCTATGACAATAAACCAGATATAAAACCTACTAAAGTGATCATCCTTTAAACGTAGATAACGTTTTGATGAGGTGCCATGATAAGATCCAGAAAAAGTAACGGCAAACATATACTTCAATGAAAATGGGGTAATTCACAAGTAGCTTAATGTTTTTACAACTAGACACAAAATAAAACAGATACACTCCCTCT
This sequence comes from Acipenser ruthenus, assembly GCF_902713425.1. Classification (NCBI taxonomy): domain Eukaryota; kingdom Metazoa; phylum Chordata; class Actinopteri; order Acipenseriformes; family Acipenseridae; genus Acipenser; species Acipenser ruthenus. The sequence goes on from NC_081192.1 coordinate 69,678,388, forward strand.
GAATCATGACAGATTACAGGTAGAATGAAGTAATTTTGTAGGAACATAACAGAGTAATAGGATTCGGCATATAGGACTGGAGGCAGCTGGCCAAGTCTCTATGACAACCAGAAAGATAAGGAATGTAGCCTTTTATTCTTTGTGTTTTAAACTTATTTTTAATAGTACTGAAGATGCAAAATTGTAATAAAAGAGGTAAAAGGGAATGAGTCTGGCTCAGTAACGATAGCTACACCGATAAGTGAGGCACACAGGCTCAACCAAGTTTGACTCCCTAGAATTGCCAGGTGTTGCGGCCAATTCACTATAGTTATTGTGAACATTGAGAGATACTGTAAGTTTGGAAATCTTCAAGGGCAACCAAGAGGCTATCTTTGTTTTAGAGTGAGTTTTGTACAGTCAGTCAGAGTAAGGGAAGAGCAGGCATAACATCTTGAACGGCAATGCTGCTATCAACATCAAGCAAATTCAGAAAAAAGGAGCTTGCATATAACATCTTTAACCAACAGCTCCAAACATGAACGAATATCTGAGTAAGGAGATTGCTTTTAATAACTGGACTGCAAGCTCTGAGTAACATCTAAAAAACAATAATGAATAAACTTGAAGAAGATTGTTTAAAGTATATTAAAATACAAATAACTTCACTACCTGTGATCAAGAAGAGGACAACTAATGATTTAAAGACTCAATTAATGGGCTGAATTGACCTCCCGGGAATGGTCAATTTTACTGGAAGAATTTATTTTTTGTTAAACAAAGACTGAAAGGAGACACCACTCTACAAGAGTTCAAACATGATGAACACTGCATCAACTCTGCAGAACAAACTGAGTATTCGCAATTAAACTATAGAATAGAAACTATACTTGGGGAATTAAATAGATGTATATTTGCAGAAAAGTGGATAGTGGTGTAATGTAAAAAGGGTGTGTGTTATATTTTGTTTTCTTACAAAAAGGCTAGTTTTAATTTTGAATTGCAGCTAGCAGCTAGAATTGCAAGGCGATCTATGAACTTGAACTTGAATAATTTTATTCACAAACTTTTGATAAAAGTTATAAAAGATAGAACAGTGCTTGGTGTTTTACTGTGTAATTGTTTCCTCGCGATCTTGAGCTCGTTTTGGGAGAAATTTGTAACTAAGAGTGCTAACTGAATTAACCCATTAATTATCTTCATATAAACACCCATGCTCCCCCACAATTTGTTGTAAAAATCATTTTTGAGAGAAAGAAAATACAGGTTTAAAATAGCCTGTGTTTTGTTAAAAACTGCACACTTCAGACCTGCATAGTGAACATAATATTTATAAAATTATTTAATTATTATATGTTGCAGGTGGCTCTGGAGAAGCATCACAGGCTGGACATTACATGGGAGATCTGATCAACTTCCTACTGATTCCAGATCTTTCAGATCATGAAAAAGTAACAGTTCTACAGAGTCTGAGTGGAATTTGCTATGGCAACACCAACACCCAGAAACAGGCCAAAGAGCTCAATCTCTATGGACTTTTACTGAGTTATCTCCACACAAAAGAAGTAAATCCTCTGCCTGATTCTCATGAATCTATTAAACTGAAGTTTTGGACCTGTTACCTCCTGAATATCCTCTGTTGCAACAACATCCCAGTTATTAAAATGTTAAACCATGATGAAAGTCTTCAGAGAAATCTGGAAATTTTAGCACACAAAGGATGGTATGGCTGGCCAAATAATTATGCCCAAGTACTCCTTTACCTTTTGGGGTATCACTTTCCTAAAACTGATCTCTAAAATTGTAGATGAAAAAACTGTTGTTATCAATAAAAGTCTAAAACAATTCAACAATTGCCAGATTTAGTATTTCATTCTTCAATAAATGTCTATATTAAATAGTGGCATCTAGTTTTAATATCCATAAATGTATACAATATGTAGCTTGTTCAATCGTGTAACATGCAAAGGGTCCTCTCTCAAACTGTGGCCTGCGGAAGGTGTTACATTACTACATCTTGTTATATTGCTGAAGGATACTGTTACCTACACAGCTATGGTCAAAATTTTAGCACAACACCCTATAGAATCAATACATTTTAACGTGGAATGAAACGTGCTGAATAATGTTACGTTAACATATTGAATCACATACCGCTTTGTAGTTCTCCATACACGATAAACTGACAAAAATTGAAATATTTGATATTTCAAAATCTAAACCATCTCTCTGCCAAACTTACATTAAAAATAAATCAGTCTTTATTTAAACCCAAAACCAAAACCACACACACACACGATTGACATGTGCAGGGCTTACTTATGTAACACACACATTCTGGGTCTTCTATCAGGGACGCCTGTTTAACCCCTTTTAAGACCCCTGGGTTTTTATAAGGGGGCACCTGTTCAACCCTCTTTTTATCCCCAAAGCCCAAGTGGCATTTTCCCGCTCGAGGCTCCTCTAAAGAGGGTGGGCCCAAAGTGGGGGCAAGTGCCAGACTTGCTGTCGGCGGTACCCCTTTTGGACCCTCTGGTGGTGGTGGTGGCGCATCTTCCCCACCATCAATGAGCTGCACAGAGTGCCTTACAAACAGCTTTCAGTACTGCTGTTTAAAAGACATAATGATTCCTTGATCACAAGGCTGGAATACACTTGTCATATTTGGAGGCAAAAAAAAAAAACTATTTCATTGCAAAGGTTCTTGACCTCAGGGTGGGCAGGACAATTGTTTACAAACATGATCACTTTGCGGCACTCTTTTTTCATGCGCTGATCAAAGGCTACAAGCCATTCCTGAAAAAGATTGCTGGTCATCCAGGATTTCTTGTTGGCCCGACACTCAACAGGCAAGGTTTTCACATTATGAAAGCAGCGTGGTTTTTAGGATTTGCCGATCACCAAGAGTTTACATCGGTCAGTCCCAGACATGCTTGTGCACACTGCAACAGTGATCCGATCCTTTGCTTGTTTACCTGCATGGCACTGCTCATTTCCAAAGCAAAATGTCTTGCCAGGAAGCGCTCTGTAAAACAGGCCCATCTCATGCATGTTATACACATCTTCTGCAGAGTATCCATCAAGCAGTAATGGCAACCTTGTCTTAAATGCAGAAACAGTATCTTCAGAAACTGATGCAGACTCACCAGCTGCCACTTTGAACTTGATGTTGTGTCTCTTTTTAAAGCGTTCTAAAAAACCGCTCCAACAGGAGAAGTCCAAGAGTCCAAATTCTTCGGCAAATTCTTCAGCAAACAGTGGCCCACTAATAGGTATGTTTCGACCACGTACCAATTTAAACCAGTTCAACAGCATGTTTAAATCATACTTCCCAGAACACATTCTTTTAGTAGTGGAGGCCATGTGAGAATTATGACTGGCACTTAAAAATACATCCTTGTTTTTAACTACCTTTAAAATTGTTGATGGATGCATGGAAAACTTTTCAGGCAGTTTTGTTTTATTCTCCTTTCTCAGATAGAGTAATTATTTCAGCTTTTGTGGCTAAAGTTACATCTGATCATTTACAAGTCTTTTCCATCTTCATTTTAGATTAGAAAAGTTTTGTATCCATACACTTACTGAGGCCTTAACTGTTACAATAACAGTTACGGAATGTAGCCACATTGATCACATAACCGCAAGACTAAGGTAGACCGAACGTGCCAAAATTGGTTGGTCATAGATTGGCAGTTGAAAGTGATACTAATTGACATTAATCAGTGATATAATCAGGCGTTTGTTTCTATTGACTTAATTTATATTCGGGCCGAGACATTTCAATTTGTTTATAAATAAGCGGAGTGTGACATTAAGCAGATTTGACTGTATAACAATTCAGAAAGTTTTTATTATATATTGGTTTGCATGCTGCGTTACCTTGCTGGTGTTGCAAGAACAGCACACAATGATATACTCCCTCTACCCTACTTAGAGTGATCAGCAGTAATCACTTGTTGCCAAGCCTAAAGTCCAATATATATATATTTAGTTTTTTAATGCAAGTGGTTGGACCTTAAGATTTAATTCTCTTGAATGGAAGACATTAGCTAATGAATGACCACAACTGCATTTTAAAGGGTCCTGGTGTATTTCACCATACTCTTACCAGTTAAAATAAGCAGCTTGAAACTTTAAATATAATTTCAATATTATCAATAGCTAGTAGACAACTTGTGTACCTTCACCTGGAACTTCTAATGTCAACAAATGGAACAGTCCTGACTTCTGGTAATGTAGAGCCAATTTAAAAAAAAAAAATTATATACAGTATATATATATAGATATATATATACACACACACACACACACACACTTTTAATTCAGTAGTTACACTGGAATTTTATTTTGATATACACAATCAGATTGTGTAATACTGCAATTATATGTTCACTTCTGTACCCTTGTTTGGTCCAGGTTCAGAACTGAATATTTAGCCCCGAATTAACTAGACATTTCCAGGTAAGGTTAAACACAGCCTCAGACAAGAATCACCACCCAGAATATGAATCACAGAACATTTGTTTCTATAAAATGACTCATTTGGCATAGGAAGGATTGTACTTCCCACCAAAGAGATTAAATAGTAAAATTAGTAAATTAGTGCCAGTAATTGTTTGAGGATTATGGCTTCTGGATATTATTTTAATAGCTTTACCTGTTCGAGTTGTTTGAAACATCACCAAAAAAAAAAAAAACACCTATTACCTATTTAAAAGACTATGTTTCATGTTTAATAATTTAAAAACAATTAAATTAATAGGATTTTATACCCTGAAATTGATGCAATAGTCTTCAGACTTCTCAGGTCATACATATTGAAGAGCAGTTATAGGTTACTCGGTACCAGTACGTTGACTAAATGTCTTAAAGTATAACAAGCCATGTAAAGCACAACATCAAGCCTATTAAAGAATATTGAGAATCACCAATTTTATTTGGGTTTAAAATATATACAAACATGCAATAAAACTATACAACTTCAAATATACATATTCAACTGTTCACAGCTGGTTAAACCTGTATTGGACAGGCAACAATTTATACAATAACACGGGTTGCCAACCCTGGTCCTGGAGAGCCACAATCCTGCAGGTTTTCTGGGTATCTTTAAAAGCAATGGCTAAAGACCTGGAAACAATGTTAGCGTTGACCAATAAAGAAAATAATTGTTTCGATCAAGTAATTGAGAACTCCAGATGGAACGAAAACCAGAAGACCCCGCGGCTCTCCAGGACCAGGGTTGGCCACCCCTGCATTAACACATGCAGTGCATGAACAGCTTCCTATCTCCAAAAACAAGAAGTCCAAACACCCTCCCTCCGGCAGTATAAATCAGAATCCAAGCCTTCACTTCCCACCAGTTAACCGTTCATTCTCACCTCGGTTAACCTTTGTAAAAGTGCAAAAGCTGATCTTTGGAAAGGTTCTCTGCCCAAGTCGATACAGACCCACTGGTTCAATGAATGAATCCTAATGCAAAATGCTTTTTCCCCCACATTGGTCCCTTTAATAATGTGTATATATTAAAAAAACTGGCTTGTTTAACTGGATTTGGGAACATTAAAAATCAGGCAGAGTTATCATCTTTACTGTCACTTTCAATTTCTGAAAGATTATCGTCTTTGTCCTCACTGCAAATGTATTCCTCATCATCTTTGTGTTCTTCTACATCAAGGTCTCCAAGGACTTTGAGGTTATCTGGACTCTTCCCAGTTAATCTCTACAAGGAAAGAAATATGTTACTCGAGCTATTGAAACCTTCCTAGTTATGGATTCTTTTGTTTTTATAAATATACAATCTTACCTCAATCATACTGGCCATGTATTGTACATGCTCTGCAAGTTCAGCCAGTTCTTCATTTTCTTGCTTTAACTTTGAGATGGTCTCCTCTTTTAACTCAATTTCCTTATGTAGCTTTTTGAAAAAAAAAAAAAAAAAAAACAATAAGTTAAACTGGTCTCAAGAGTTAATCTCACAGGCCACATTGCACACTGTCTTTTACTGTAGCAATGATTCACTGAACCTGGCACTGATGTATTCTGATCCCATGCCAAGAGTTTATTAATTTTTAATTAACATGCAAGTCATTCAAAGCGTGGGAAAAAAAAAGTCTGTACATTCAAACTACAGATTAGACAACAAGTAATAAAAACTATACCTTCTCATTTTCTTGAAGAACCTTATAAAGTGCTTCCCTCCTTTCATCTGCCAGTTCTTTCCAGTAGGCAGGAGGCGGAGTTTCTGATCAAACACAGAAACAAGGAGAGACATTCTTTAAATATTACTGATTACAGAAATTGGTGCTTCCAAATGCTAGTAAATTTCTTGTTCCAGCAAGGTCATAGCTTAAAACACAAGCAAGCCACAATGACCTTATCAAGTTACCACAATTGGTAGAGCAGTTAAAAGGTTTAGCTACAGAGAAAACATGCAAGTTTGACTTCTTACCTTTGACCATAAGTTCATAAGTCTCTTTGGTCATTCCTTCTGGCCCATTCTCATTTTCATTGTCCTCTGTATACAAAGCCACTTCAGTTTTGGCCCTCCTTGAGCTTTTTGGCTGTTCAGTGCTCCACAATTTCCTTTTTGGAAGAGATTTGACTGGCTACAAAATAATACAAATTATGTTAAACTCCCAAGATAACAAATGTAATCCCTATAAAATGTTTGATTCGATTTTCTAAATACATGAACAAGTAACTTTTTTTTTTTTTTTTTTTTACCTCTATGGTCCTCCCAACAAGGTGCCCAGTTGTCCCTGTAGGTTGAATTGCTTGTAGGGTACGCCTAGGATTTGAGCCTCCATTAACTCCTGCTGTGAAGTTCTAAGAGAAAATAAAAAAATAAAAAAAACAACTTTACCATTTGAGCAACGATAGCTTTAACCACTTCTATGCTGCCTAATGTATCTGTTACGTCCTAAAAAACACTTGCTCAGTGCTGCCTAACGTAAGAGATACGTCCTAATCACATCCAAGTCATGTGGTTGAAGTCGACACCCTGGGATCCTTCAAGAAGCTGGAAAAAAAAAAATTCCAATTCTGCTCTATATCCGGATGCTGCTCCATATTAGCAGCGTTAAGCGCCACATGCACGCTTAAATCATCGGTATCCATTTCAGGCAGAGCATCCTGGTCACTAAGGTGACACAGCTGAGAATTCTTCCTCCGACATCCCCTCTGGTGTTGTCAGTTTCAGTTTTCGGTTGTATTTGTAAGCACTCTCCTTCTCCTCAACTACAGAAACCCATCTTTTTTGAAGCAACATTGTATTGTTTGCCGACTGACAGAGTTCCAAGCACGCTTTAGCAAGCGCACAGTATTTAAGAGACATTTTACTTCCATTGAAATTGTGCCGATGCATATCGCTTTTCTCTTTCCAGCCATACTTGCTGTTGCAGTCAGCGCTGTTTTTTCAAACTGTAAACCCGACACTACGTACAGGGATTAAACAGCCAAGGTACAGTACAGGGGTAATCGCTCAGTAACGAGGTGCAAACAGCTGATTGATCGATCTGTCAAGCTTTTACTACAGTAAAGCGCTGCCTTTTGTATTAATCTATGTGAATGGCAAAGTAGCGAGATGAAAAGAGCCAATTGGTGGATTAGTAAGAGCGATTACTACAGTACAAGCAGTGCGTTTGTTATTGAAATCTATGTGAATGGCACATAACAAGATTCAAACAGCTGAGCTTGCCCGAAATATATGGTGTGCTTAATAGAGTATAAACAATGCCTTTGTTATTGAAATCAATGGGAATGGCAAACGCTATTTGTCCAATATAAACAGCTGCCTGAAATAACTCTGTACAGTGTAAGTGGTGGATACTTTATATAGAAACTGTTAGATTTCCATGGGTAGCCGCTTTGCCAAAGACTGCTGTGGTCCCCCAAGGGTCAGTCTTGGGTCCTCTCTCTACACCCGCTCCCTGGGCCCCCTCATCGCATCCTATGGTTTCTCATACCATTTCTATGCTGATGGTGCTCAGATTTTCCTCTCCTTCCCCACCTCTGACTCCACCATCCCCTCCTGTATCTCTACCTGTCTGTTTGCTATCTTCTCCTGGATGCACTCACATCACCTCAAACTCAACCTCTCTAAACCTGACCTCCTTTTCTTTCCCTCCTCCTCCTCCTCCTCTGATCTCTCTCTCTCTCTGTTCCTCTGGAATCTACAACACTCCCTCCTCCTCAGCTAAGAACCTCAGAGTCACCCTGGACCCCTGCCTCTCTTACTCCCAGCACATCTCCACTTTGGCACGCACTTGCCGATTCTTCCTGAGCAACATACGAAGAATCCGACCCTTCCTCACCAACTACGCCACCCAGCTCCTGGTCCAGGCCCTGGTACTCTCCCACCTAGACTACTGCAACTCCCTCCTGGCTGGCCTCCCTGCGTCCGCCACCCGTCCGCTCCAGCTCATCCAGAACTCTGCTGCCCGCCTGGTGTTCTCTCTGCCTCGCTTCGCCCACGCTACTCCACTACTCCGCTCGCTCCAATGGCTCCCAATCACTGCTCGCATCCAGTTCAAGACTCTTGTACTAGCCTACAGATGCCTTGACCAGACTGCACCCAACTACCTCCAGACCCTCATCTCTCCCTACACCCCCACTTGACCTCTCTGCTCTGCCTGCACTAGAAGACTGGCTCTACCTCCTTTACACTCCCCTGCCTCCAGAGCCGGCTCCTTCTCCACCCTCGCCCCGCAGTGGTGGAATGACCTTCCTACAGATGTCAGGACTGCCCAGTCCCCGACCACCTTCCGGCGCCTCCTCAAGACTCACCTCTTCAGACAGCACCTGTAGAACTCCTCTTTTCCCTCTGGACACTATCACTCTTTCTTAATGCACTTTACTTGCTCTTATCTGCCCCCTATTTTACTGCATTTAATCCTGCACTTTAGAGTACTGTAATCTGTCACAAGTGTTATTTAATCTGTAGTATTTTGTATTTAATTACATCCTGCTGTAACTATCGCTGACACTTATCTGCTCCGTTATTGAATCATATTTTGTCACTTGCTAGAACCAAAGTCATTGTATTTATCTTGTTCTTAATTGTATTATTACTTGTACTGTGATCCTTGAAATGTATTTTTGTTTACGACTAAGTTACCCTGGATAAGGGCGTCTGCTAACAAATAAATAATAATAATAATAATAATAATAATGATAATAATAATATAATAATAATAATGCAGTGCTCTTGAACAAACTAGCGTGGGAACAGGCTTCTCTATCATTAAGGCCAATTTAGTGTTACAGGTTAGTTAATACTTTTTAATGACAAAGTGTGACAGCACCAGCTACAGTGGTTACCAAAAGCACTGCATGGGGTCTGGGTAGGAAGGATTCTGTTAATAAAAAAGCATTGGGGTGAAGGTCAAAACTGTTGTATAACTATTATTCAAACGACTATTAACTATTGTAGAGGTTGAAGGGTAATATCTACAAACTGTCATCAATATACATTGGTTTAATTCTAAAAGCTTTTCTTTATGCAGGCAATTTACCATTGGACCAAAGTAGAAGTGATATAACACCGATAGTGCATTTTATTCAAAGACTGAAGAGTAAATGATATCCGATTAATTTGCTTACCTTTATGCTTACAACAGACTTGTCTGCATCCAGTCGGTGCTTCATGTTTGTATTCATTTCTTCAATGCTAAAATAAAACAGGCTTCCAGTTATGCATGTCTACATGGGTTAAACAGGACATTAAATTTACATACAAACAGCATAATGTAATCCAAAATACTTTAATACACTGAAGCCCTGTATGGTCACAGCTAAGTTACTATGCATTTAAAATTAAATAACTCAAAATTCGTCAACATCCACTACATTAAACCAAATGTTGTAAACAGGAAGAATATCCTATCACACTTTTAGCAAATGGTACACTTGATCTACCATGGGGACACCAGTTTGAACTTCAGCGTTACATTTGTTTGTTTCTACCGATTGAGTTGCACGCTAGTAATAAGAAAGTAGTTACAAAGCATGAGCCCGCCAAAAATAAACCGCCTAACTCACAACAAAGTAGCTCCCCATCCTACCACTAGTTTTTCATGCCCTATTGATTGGGTTTTTGGATGCTACTGCCATTTATTATTTACTAGCTGACTTTAGCTTTAGGCAATAATGTTGAGACATTAATCTTAAAACGTAGCAAATACAAAAATCAAAAAGTACTTTGTATGTATTAACAAAAAGAAATTACTCCTTAAATTCCTTCCTTAAAATGACAAATTGTGTAAATGTGTACAAGCCACGCGTCCCTTAAAAAAACAAAACAAAAAAAAAACAGTATTTTACTACTACTAATGAAGCATTACTAGTTGATAACGCAAACTGGGGTTAGAAAGGCGCCTTACACACACACACACACACACACACACACACACACACACACATATATATATATATATATATATATATATATATATATATATATATATATAAATAAAATTGTTTAACAAAACTGCACGGTTCACCATATCTGTATTAAATGGCACAGATAAATTCACTCAACACCACGCGATACCAATAACTTTTACCAATGCGTTTTACAAAAACATGTGTAATCTGTAATACTACGTTTCCGGGTGGAGTTGGTTTGTTATAAAAACTAAAAAGAACTGCACACCATCAAAAGCTTAACTTCATGTTACACACCACGATTATATATATTTTACTAATGTAAAAAATAGTCAAACAATTCCCCACACTTACCTTGTGTAGTACAAAGAGCTGTGAGACACGCCAATGTATTATCCACGCATACACATCCGCGCTCACTGGTCTCTGGTACTTGAATGCAACATAATCGCGCGCTGGGTTAATTTGTGATCACTTGTCACGTGATCGTCGTTCTTAAGGCGGACCCTCAGATGTGACAAAGAACTGTAAGAAACAGCAGTGTTTGAAAACTTGAGTACGTATAACCTGTCGTATCCAATGTAATTGGTTCCAGGGGTCCATAAAATAATTAAAAATATCGTATATGAGGGAGGTTTATATACTACATTGGAGTTGCTTTATTAACGATTAAAAATTAAAAATTAACAAAGTCAGCTATATCAGTTTGTCACCACAGTACAGTACACAAAGAAGATCAATAAACATGATTGCAGCAAAAAAAAAAAAAAGTATGACCTGTCACCTCTCCCGTATTTACCGGGAGTCTCCCGTAGTTTGGATCCTTCTCCCGGACATCTCCTGCGACAGACTTTCTCCCGTATTTTGGTCAAAACTCTACTGTTAATCACCCTTATGTCAGCAAACCTTTAATGTCTGCAAAAGTCATGGCCGGTGTGTGGTTACTGCAATCCCCGCCTGTACCTACTGTACCTGTACCAAGCACCTGCAACCCCTGCTGTTGTTTTGCCTTTAATGGGACCACATTTTCACAAAGGAACTTGTGAAAATGTGTATTTTCACTTTCTTGTTTTTGCCACGTGTAGGAACCACTTGTGCAGTTTTGCTAGTTTTAAAACACAAATTATGACTGTGTGCTCCATATTTAAATATTAAAGAATATTATTAAATATTTAAAAAATGAACACAAAGTAAACTGACCTAAACTGCATTTTAATTATTTGTGGTTAACAATTATACTACCAGAGTCTGGGTGTATTCCGTTTGTTTTTCAATTCAAATTCCTTTTTAAAATCAATTCTAATTCCAAGCCCCTTCTATGAATTGTAATTGATTAAAAAGGAATGGGAATTGTAAATGGAAACTGATGTTAAAAAAGGAATTAAAAAGGAATCGAAATTGACTAAATGATACTAGAATATACAATCCACGTGTTTTTGGCTACATTATACAATTCAAACGCAACAGATTTGGAAGTTGTTTATGCAGTGTGCTGCTTACCACTTTTTACCTGTGTACCTGAAAATAACACTACACACTAGCAACCTGTCAAAAACATTCCTTCATTTCAATGAGTACAGTAGACCAGGTGCGTGGAGAGGGGGCGACTACATGCAGCCTATCTGTAAGTTTTTTCCCCCCGGATTTAATGTAAATCGCGTATTTATTCCTAGGTTTAACCAAAAAAAAATTTAAAAAATAAAAAAATAAAAAATGGCAGATTTAGATAAAATAAAGTTTTGAACTTAAAAATACGCGACTTACATTAAATCCGGGGGGAAAAAAAACACCTGTTAAAATATGAAGTTAAAATATAAAGTTTTAATATGTGTGTCGGGGTTGGGGCGCAACAAAATGTATTCTAAGAAAAGGGGGCAGAATAAGATTGCTCAATAAAACGAATCACAATGCTGTTTTTTTAATGTTATACAAACATTTCTGTGTCAGACATTCAAACTAGTAAATAATGAGAACTTAATTGAAATTTGAATTTTCACTAACCACCCACTCCCCACTCAACCTTTCTTTCCCTAAACGTAAAACGCTCACTCTTCTTCTCTCCACCACGCACATCAATCATATAAGAAGTGGGAGGAGTTAACCCATGCCCTCGGACAACAGCAATTCATTTCCAATGCTTAAAACTAATTTTAACACAAACAGTCGACACATCGATATTAATGATATAATATAAAAACGAACTAAACAGAAAAAGATTATATTTCCAGTTTCTAATTAAAACAACGATGCGTAGGTGTGGCGTGTTATCAGCCATTTTGGGTTGTTTGTTCCTACGGGCTCTGTTTTTCAGACCAGCGAGAGAGAAACACATCGCAGGAACTGAGAAGACAGACCAACGAGCAAAAACATAGTTTTATTAATTCATTGTAGTATGGGTCCGCCAGGGAGCAGAAACTGCTGTGTAACATTTGAAAGAATGGAGGATTTTGGCTGGTTGGTCAATTTATCTTGACATGGCTTATTGGAGGGTGGGGGCCAACGTTTAAACGAAGAAGAAAAAAAGCAGAAGTAAAACTATCTAAAAACAAGAAAGCAAAAAAAGAACTGAGTCGACTTTTCAATGATAATTTAAGAAAGGATATCATTGATTTATAACCTGTAGCCATGGCGTTACTATAAGAGGTTACAAAATGACGAAATGTACTGAAGTTAAGTTTAAAATACCGGAACTAGACAGAATGTAAAAGGCGGAGAACCAGGCATTACTCCCAGGCCATGATTACGTTGCGTAGTACGGGGAGATAAGATGTAGTTGTATAGTCTCAAAAGACTCGTAACAACCTCCACTAAATTTACGAGTACTAAGATAATAGTAATGCTAACGAACTCAGAAATGACTTCTCGGTTTTTTTCCGTTTCCTCTGTTGGTGCCATCTGTGTTTGTTTGGCATGTGCTTGCATCTGCCTTGGTCATTTCTACCCATCCTTTAATTACATGTTCATAAAATAGTCACTTAAGTACAAATAAGTAACACCAGCCATGAATGAGGTTGGGAGAAGCCAAACGTGTGTACCTATTTTATATTTGGTAGCGGTTGTGTAGGGATGGATTTGGCAGCACCCTTTCAAGTTCTTGTCATTTGCATTTGTAAAAATAAATCGCAGTTTGGTTTGACTTTTATTTTTCGGTTAGTTTAGGTCCCACTTATTGTTTATTTGGACCTTTTGTTGTACAAGTGACATCTTTTTGGTGGACTGTTGCATTCAATTGTAGTTTGTCTACATATAACTATGAAAAATAATATATATTTAAATAAGCTCAACCCTCCGTATATTTTCACCATGACTGGAAAAATGACTTAAATTATTTAAGTCCTGTCCTTTAGAAGTAGAATAGGACTTATGTAGTGTAAGATACATTCTTACTTCTAGTTTCTGAAGAAACTTGCCCCGTGTTAGATTTTTTTTTTTTCAAAAGTAAATGAATAAAAACAGCAAACACCACCAGTAATTCACAATGGGGGACCCAAACTCCCGAAAAAAACAAACTATGAACCGACTTCGTGCTCAGCTTAGGAAGAAAAAGGAATCGCTAGCTGATCAGTTTGATTTCAAGATGTACATTGCCTTTGTGTTCAAGGATAAGGTGAGTAATCAACAAGAGGTGCTTGACACCTCACAGTTCCTTTTAAAATACCGATTCCTTTGTGTTGTATGAAGAACTGTTAACCTTGTTTACACTGGTATACCATACCTGAGTAGGGACCTACATCCAAGTTACTGGTCTATATTGGTTCTTCTGACATTTCAGTTTTTTTCCTCTTTGTTTTAGTGCTGTTAATTTCCAGCACAAGTAAGTGAATTATGTTTTTGATGGTCTCAACACTTATGTTGGTGGATAAAAAATGTGCAATTAAAGGCCTTGGTTTAAGTAGCAGAGTATTCAGGTCAGACTTCTGGTGTGATTGCAGCATGAAAAGAGATGCAGTATGGGAGATTCTCCCCTAGACTGTAGCTTGTCCCTTGTCCTTCAATGAGAATTGGCAAAATACATTTTTAAATGGCCTGTTTTAGGTACAATGGAATAACAGCTGATTTATAAAACCCCTTCTAGCATCCTTAAACAATCACTTTGTGGCAACCTTATTATGATCCTCTGGTACTGTACTTGGGTAATTCAAATACAACCCAATTCTCCAATGTGTTTCCAGTGAAGGACTCTAAAGTTTCACTGTAGGACTTTAACATGTTTTAAGCAATAGTTGTTTTGTGTGGTGTTTGGATGAGTGCAGTAATAAGCTCTTGAGTTTCATATTGACAGACACTCCTGATCACATTTGCTTCATCTGTTACAGAAGAAAAAGTCTGCTCTTTTTGAAGTAGCTGAAGTGGTACCAGTTATGACCAATAACTACGAAGAGAATATTCTTAAGGGTGTGCGGGATTGCAGCTACTCTTTGGAAAGTTCCTTGGAGCTTCTGCAGAAGGATGTTGTGCAGTTGCACGCACCCCGCTATCAGTCCATGCGCAGAGTAAGCTCTCTTTGTACTGTCTATTTTTCTGTCGTTTGTTTCTGATGGGTGAAAATTTACTCTGGTCACTGTGTTACCTGAAAAACAGTTTAAGCCAACAGTTCATACCAGAAACAAAGGTGTGATTGCTGAACAATAATGTATGCCATTGTGCCTCATTTCACAAAATAAATTAATGTAATACAGGTATAACTCGCATTATAACTATTCTGAGTGAGAGTCAAACACCTTTTTTCCATATTGTATGCCATTTTTGAGCAATCTGAACCTCCTAACATATATGTTTTAAAATACAAAAGCAAAACTGTAATTGAAGGCTTTAGTTTTTATAAGGTAATACCCAAAGTGCTATGCCATTTCCCTGAGATGGATGGTATTGTTGACCAAAAGCAAAGTTGTTGTCTTACTGTGTATACATACCTCTTATGGGAATAATAATCCTAGATTTTCATTTAGTGTATTTGCTGCATTTCAGGGATACCCCACAGATAAAATGATACTCCATAGCTTTATAATGAGAAAATGGCAATTAATGTAACTTACTTACCAATAAGTTGGTATTTTGTTATTAATCAAGAAATAAAAGGCAACATTTTAATAACAAATTCAACCCAATTCATAGTACAGCTCTTGTCCTGTTGCAGGATGTCATAGGTTGCACCCAGGAGATGGACTTCATCCTTTGGCCTCGTAATGATATCGAGAAAATAGTCTGTCTCCTGTTCTCCAGGTGGAAGGGATCTGATGATGAGCCCTTTAGGCTTGTTCAGGTACTGCTACTTTCAGTTCATGTTTTCAATATATTGTTTGCTTTCCAGTTGCCATACCCCACCTGTCACTATAACCCTGCTCCAAATGTATTCATGCACTCTACAGAGCATTAGATTGAGCTCTCCACAGGAAGCAAGTTCTGACACCCAGGGGAGGGTCAGTGCTGCTGATAGGGCTAATTTACCATTACAAGCGAAACAGTGGAAGAAACATCTCCTGTAATTTGTGTTGATTGCTGTGAATCTTAGTAGGGATGTGCATTTGGTACATTTTTATGAACTTTTTAAATGCTATGCAGTTGTCAGCTTTTGAATGTTTTAAACCATATCTACATGCGCACACACACTATTTATATTACATTATGATGTATACTGATAGCCCTGATTAGTATTTTCTAAGCAAAGAAACCCTAAATAAGCAAATAAAGTTTTAACATAGCAAAGACTTAACTACAAAGTTATTAAACAAAAAAAAAGTATTTGTTTGGTTAATATATGGGCATTAGTTGATTAACCAGTGGATTCATCTGTGCACATTTCTAGTAAAGGTAACGATCATATAGCAGCTGTCCTGCATTTAATACTAAAGTATCAATAGAATCTTTTGGTCTTTTTTAAAAGCATTTGTATTGTTGTTTTTGTGTCTTCTGCAAATGTATCTTTGTATTTGTGTCTTCTGCAAATGTATCTTTGTATTTGTACTGCACTATTGATGTACCTGTGCTGGACATGTGGGCACAAAGTCAATAAAACACACACAGACACATACAAACACACAGACACATACACACACACACAAACATACAAACAAACATACAAACACACACACACATACAAACAAACGGAAGATGATTCAGAGTTGGAGGCCGAGCCACAATACATGCCTTGTTTAAATTTAAAGCAAATTTTTAAAATTGTTGATACTTGTGTTGGAATATTGTTTCAGAATTGTATAATTTAACAAAAATAATATATTAAAGGGGTTAATGTGTTGTGAAGCAAAGCACCACTAAGTTAAAGTAAGTTATTGCTTTTCTTATGTAAATATCTGTTAACGTGTGTGTTATTATATTCTGTTTTGGAAGACTTTGATATCGCTTTTTACAGTAGCATTTTACAATTTTTTTCTTTTTGGTTTTTCGTAGGCCAAGTTTGAATTTCATCATGGAGACTATGAAAAGCAGTTTCTGCATGCACTGAGTCGGAAGGACAAGGCAGGAATTGTCATGAACAACCCTAGCCAGTCGCTGTTCCTCTTTATCGACAGACAGCACTTGCAGGTAAACGGATAACCCCCAACACAACTAATATAGAGCATTCCCATTACGAAATTAATGAACTACATAAAGGATGCCTGGTCATTTTGTAAACAAGGGGTTATTTGCTTTCAGTTCTGTAAAGATGCATAGATCTACATACATTAATCTTATCAGTCTATTCAGGCATATGAACCTGTAACTGGACCATAAAGAAAGATGGCCCCCTCACCCAAGATTCGTTTTAGTTTAGTAGTTTAGCTTATTGAGTTTGTGCCTAATAGTCCCAGGTCCACTATTGGAGTTTTGCATTGGATGGTTACTTGAAATTTCCCTCACTACTGTTGTTCCCTCAAAATATTTGTGTAATGGGGGAGAGGGTCACATCAGCAGAACCGCATGATATGTTTAATAGTGAAATGTCTTCAGTAATAATTCAAGTATAAAAGCCTTGTTGATGGATTTCTGAAGGATTTTTAAATATTATTAAAATAGCCCTCTGTAAAAGCCCTTATGCCCAATTATACAATGGTGCTTAGGCCCAAAAGCCTGTGTAACCACATCAGTTTTGTTGTACCAACAGTAGGTAAGCCACTGTCTCTTAATCCCATCTGTTTTTGCCTCACAGACTCCAAAAAACAAGGCCACAGTTTTCAAGTTATGCAGCATCTGCCTGTACCTGCCGCAGGACCAGCTGACCCAGTGGGGGGTGGGAAGCATTGAGGACCACCTCCATCCCTACATGCCAGACTAGGATCTGGGCGAGCAAAACAGGGAAGAACCCAGAAAATGACAACAGCAAATTCTCACTTTCTCATCTCCAAAGTTTAGAAGACAAGTGAACTCGTGCTTGGAACACTCATGTTAACAATTCTCATTCATCCTGGATCTAACATTTTATGATTCATTTTATTTTTTGTTGCTATTTGTTTAGGTTTTTAAACCCATTTGCATCTCCAAACTTTCTTTTTTTTCCTGCATGAACATTGTGGTTTGAAAGGCTGCTTTTTGCAGTAGCATTATTTTCGCAGAAATTAGAAAATTAAGGAACTCTCTACACACAACAGGAACGTGAAATCTTAAGGTGGTCTTATTTTTTGCTGGTCATGTATGCTTGTCAAAAGCAGTACAGTCTAAATGTCAGTATTTACACAGGATGATGGATGAATCATAGCAGAGAAATCGCATAGGAGTGAAGGCCTACAAGCAAAACAGGTGTTTAACTATAGCATCTTATAAGTCCTGCAAATGCAGAGAAACACGAGCAGCTAAAATGAGTTGGGAAGATATTTGGGGTTCAGAGATTTCTGTTCAATGTAGGCACTGTGGCCTTTTTTTGCTGAGCCATTTTTGAGTTTGCTGATACTTTTTGTTGGATCTCTTTCCCTGAATTGCTGTACAAGCGTCTAAAAGATTTGTTTTAAGACTTGCACAGGTTATCGAAAGGTATATTCTAGAAAAGACCAGAGATAAAGGTAGCGAAGATCATAATTCTGGTGCAATATTGTTGTAATGCAAAGTTCTAACTGCAAAACTGAGCTTAAGACAATGTTTTCAATGCATACATTCACATTAATTGTTACCATGCAAGAAGGTTATGCATAACATTCTAGCTACTGAAAACATATGTAGAGATTTATATGTGGGGGAAATGCATTTACAAAAAACCTGAGGTACCAAGCAATTATACACTGTGGTCAAAAAAATGTGAGTTTAGATTTAAGAATTATATTTTGACATGCAAAGCTGTAACAGTGTTAATTGTTGCAGTGCTTTGTTGGGCTGGGTCTTTTGTAAGCTGGCTTTACTGGGAATAAAAGCACGAAATCATTAGCAAATTAAAGTGTCTTCTCTGTTATAAATTTGAAAATATAGTAATTTGAAATAAAGGGTAAACCTAATGTGTTTCTAAATTGACTGACTGGTTCTGTACATTTATTTCCTATGTTTATTAACCAAGGGACAGTAACAAGGGATTATAAATATTTTAATAACATGTCTCTTGTTCCAAAAAAGTCAGAAGTCCCTTATTTCTAATGTTATGTAGGTGACCTCATATCCACTTATATTTGGGAGAGGTTTACCTATTTAGTTAATAGTGTTTCTATGAAAACTGTTTCTTGGGCAGAAGGTTTAAGGACTTTTTTAGGGCTTGAAGTTTTCAGGTTTTAATTTTGATCACATGACGTCCCTTTTAATCTTACTTTGAGCTGATTCTGTTTTTTAATTAAACACAGAAGCAGTAGTTCATTTACAAAACAATTTCATTTGTTTTTACCTTGATATCTTGACTGATTTTATTTAGCTTATCAAATAGACGTGACAAATTACATTAATTGCTGATTCTAATTGCATTTAATTCTTGCATTTGCCAAGTTTATCGTTGTGCTTTTGTTATTTTCACTCATTTAACAGAGTTGTCGTGACAGATTTTCTTTTCAGCATGGAATACACAGTACAGAGTGTACACTGATAGCAAGTCCATCATTTTAAAATCTCCCTTGATTTTTATAGCAAAAAAAACCCTTTAAACAGTCTTATTTAGTAATTTTCTCTATTTGGATGCAGAGACAGCTTAACAACTAATTTAATATTTAAAGGGACGGGGTAGAGATTTGGAAAATAAAAACCAAGAAGTTCAAGCCCTAAGGATTGTGCATAAAATCAGCAAAGAATAGGGTCATAATAGCTTCAGCAGGAGGCAAACAAGAGCAGGAAACTGTTGGTATTGTGGCAAGATGTTTTGGCTTCCGCGCAGTCAAAGTGATAAAGTCCTTGGAGGAATAACATTGTGAAAATGAGTCATTCATGCAGTCTTAAATATGGAAGCAACTAACTGCTGATCATCGCCTGTTTATCAAAGTCTGACTTAGATTGCAATGTTTGTTGCAACATTTTGTGAACAGATGTTTCTGTGAATAACTTTACCATTCTTGACTGCAAGAAGAGTTGAATATAATAAACCACATTTGCATAACAAATTAATCATTCATGTGAAAGACAAGTGTGTGATAAAAATACAATTAGCACTGATGACATGTATTGCATCATGTAAAGAAGATATTTTGGTAATCTGATCATCTTTCCACCTGTTTGGGATCATAAAATAGGACAGTCACTAATCATCACTCCATAATAAGACATGTCATACTTTGTGCTGCATCAAATATGCCATCAGGGATAGTTGTTGAAAAAATATGGAGTACCATGTTGTAACCATGGTGTTGGACTTGAGAGACAGCCAAGACATGGTCAAAATGGACAAATGAGAAAATATCACAGTAATGAAAGAGACATGTTCTAAAAGCACTACTTACTGATGAAACACTTCACATTGAGGCACAAGCCCTGCTCTACAAAATCTTTAACTCCAAGTGGACGACAATGATTATTTTAGACAAACGGAGGTAAATAAATAAACAACTTTGTAGGGCTGCAACAAAGTGTACATTTTGACCTTCAAAGGTTCGAACCTTCGATAATACTCATTTGCATAATTTTCTGGTGATGTCACCATAGCTACTTGTTTATATTTGATTGAAAATCCTATTATTTTACAGGTAATCCATATAAATGGAATAAAACATTCACATGCAGTTTAAAAATACGTTATATAGAACAGTAATCATGTTTTTATAATTAAAAAAATACACATTGTTTATTTACACGTAATTGAAGATGTTTGCAATACGTACAGTAAGTTTGCAATCCACAACTGCAGCGGACTGAGGCAAAACAAAGCTTTATTTAACAGTCACCGTTCCAAGCATGTTATCAGTCACATTTTACTACTATTACTACTAATAATAATATGAACTTCCGCTTGTCAAGTGACCCCAGAGATCGATTATACCTCCATGATATGAGTCGCTTGCATAGTTTGCATTTAACTTTTTTTTTGGTCGTTTGGACATTTAACAAAAAAATAAACAGCAGAGGGGTTTTGAGGCATTACTTTCAATACAGCTTACGCTATACAACGCTTTGCTGTCGAGATGGAGAATGAATAAATTAAAGGTTTGCTTCTGGATAACACAAGCTGGAGCGGGGAGGGGCGGACGATGCTCAGTTTTCTAAATTAAAATGATTAGTGTTATCGTATATTTTGTATGTTTCAAACATATTCTACCGTAGCCCTTCCCTTACACTGTCTTGTACACTAGGTGTTCAGTACATATTTTACTGAAGCACTAAAAAAAAACCGTACTGCCCCAGTGCTTTGGATACTATACCCTGCTCCATACAGCGGCACCATATAGAGTTGCTACGTATAACGATTTGGTAGCGGATTTTAATACAACAACTTTTGTTTACGTAATATGCATTATACAAATCAAAACATCACATTTTGTATGTGATTGACATTTAATGTGTGATTTATAGTGTTCATATATTGTTAAACAGTTTCTGTTAACGGAAAAAAAAAACAGTGCGTCAATGGTGTGTGACAAACCTTCGAAGGTTTAAAATAAACTTTGAATCCCTGGCTAGCGAACAAACCTTCGAACACAGCCCTACAACTTTGTAGTACAATAGTGGTAATGGCATTGCTGTGGTGTGTTCCTTGGCAAAAATGTAACTCCCTCGTTCAAATAATGCTTTTGACCTCAGGTTTCAGGCTTTATTGAATCGGGATTTCCATCATAACCTTGTAACACCACACCAGTGCCATTATCCCTTAAATTTAGCCCTTAGGAGGATAACTAATATACATTTTCTTCTGTTTGGCAGGGCCATCCCTGATGACATCAATGATATATTTTGATGAATACACCATTTTTAAGTAAGAACAGTATAAAATGCAGAAGTCTTGTAGTTACCCAGGAGACAGGATACAAAGTAAAAATGTGAACATTTCCTTTGCCAAAAGTTTCTTGGCAGACACACAAGAACATAAGTAACACTTTCATACTGACAAGTTTTTGTATTTTTATTTGTTTTTAAGAATTTAGACTTTACATTCAGGCTAGCAGATATTGCAGAAATATACACATTAATTGATTCCTTTGATATTTACAGCCGTATTGTAAAAGATCTGATGCTTTATCGGTATAACAAATGTTATGTTTTAATTGAATGAGCCATTGGCATATTATTTATTTATTTATTTATTTTTATTTCTTAGCAGACGCCCTTATCCAGGGCGACTTACAATTGTTACAAGATATCACATTATTTTTTTTCATACAATTACCCATTTATACAGTTGGGTTTTTACTGGAGCAATTTAGGTAAAGTACCTTGCTCAAGGGTACAGCAGCAGTGTCCCCTACCAGGGACTGAACCCACAACCCTCTGGTCAAGAGTCCAGAGCCCTAACCACTACGCCACACTGCTGCCCATATTAGTTTCCTAGGTGCTTTGTATGTCGTCCTTGAGCAATGAGTTTTCCAGTAGCTTTGCTGGTCACATCTACAGTAGTAAAAGCAAGAGTTTTGCCTTGTTTCAGAACCTGTGCCGTAATAAGAACATCTTCACCGATCTTTGCTGCATTCATGTACCTGGTAAATGGTACAAATAAAAACCACAGTGAAGCAAATTGTACTTACATTTAAAATTATATAGTATGACTAAAACTCTGATGACAAATGTTTCAACTAGTCTTCAAGACACTGATGTTTGCCACCAAAGTTTATTTTAGTATTACTACATATATTATCACAGTGTTTCTATAGTTATGGATTAAATAAAAAAAAAATGATGCAAGTTATATGGCAGTAGATTGTGTTTTTATAAAGGTTTCTTAGTTATTTTATAACAATGGTTTTGTATTAGAATAACAATTATGAGAAAACAGCCAAACCACAATTGCCTTCTTTCCCCTTTTTATTCTAGGTGGAAATGTGTCTGCAAGTCAAGTGACTGATTTGCATGTTTAGCCTCTTGATTCCACAGCAGTGCACCAGCAACATGCCTTGTGGCTATACACTGGAATAAGCAAAATGGCTAAAATGTACAATTTTAAAAACATTTTCTTCTGAATTGAAATACTTTCCGAGACCCAACCAAACCCTTTAAGAAGTTAATTTACTTACAATCAATCAATCAATAAATAAATAAATAAATAAATAAATAAATTGTTGGCTCAATCTGTAGCTTTTGTTCTACTTATTTCAACTGTTTATTTCCACCCAGCATATTACTTTCTGTGAAGCTCCCATTCATAATCATAGTTTCCCCCAAATGTATAGGTAATTTAAAATGAATAAAAGATGGTTCTGGGAATATTTTTCGTTTATTCTGCGTTTATTCAAATGCAAACATTTCAAATACAATGTTTAAGATAAATTAATGCCGCCTGGTACCTTTGATGTATGTCATGTGGTCTGACTGCAGCTAAAACAGCTAAAACTACTGCACATTACAAGATAAACATGCTTAAGCTGTCCATTGAAAGTGGTGTGAAAAGTGCTCACGTTATATTCATGTCCACACTGACACCTGGGGCTCCACGCTCTGTGTACAGCAATGCTGTTGTTGAAATCACATCTACCAGGGTTGCAGTCAAGCCCCCATGCAGCGTGCCTCCACGGTTTGTGTGCTCCTCTTCCACTTTCAGTTCACAAACCACCTTTCCAGGGCTAGCTGAAACAAGATCCACCTAAATATACAAATAAAAGTACTGAAGTCACTGTATATAAAATATTCGATTGTTTCAGTAATGAAATAGAAGCCAGAGTAAAAAAAACAGATATTTGCAAGAAGCAGGGCATTGTTCCGTAACCAACTAATGGTGGAATGAAATGCCATGATTTTTAAGGGAGGCACCATCTCTTGCTGCTTTTAAAGTAACATTAAAACATTTTTATAATTTAGCATATGTATTTTAAAAGGGACAATTTATCATCCTATGTTTCTTATTTTTGTCACTGCTTTTTACAGCAAGAATTAAAATGACTAACTATTTTAAGGTATGTAATTTAAAGGGGTATTTTATCATATTTTTTTTTTACTATTTCTCTAAATTGTTTTGTATATTTTATTCATGTTTGAAGTTATTTTCTTTTTATCTGTAAAATGCTTTGAAATGATTTAGAACGAAAAGCGCTACATAAGAAAGACTGAGTGACTGAAGGTGGAAAACCAATTCAACAATTTAAAAGCCTTGCAGACTGGTCACATCAAGTCAGTACACTGAACCTCTATTTTAAACAACACTGCTGACTGCAAAATTAAAGGAGAATCATACAGAACAGCACAGGTAAGACGCCCTGCGACAATACCCAAGTTAATACTTTTTAATGCCTGAAACCATGAAAGTAACTTTTTACAGTTTTAAAATATAACCGTGTGGAAGTTAGAACCTAGCACTCGGCTATCATAATTCAGAAGCGGGGATCGGACATTTTTAAAAGCCAGATAAATAGATCAGGGAGTGATGATTTTACTGTATTTGTCAGGATTATAAATTGACATGATACAGCATTTTCTGTAACAGCAGCATATTTCAAATCATTAATACTGTGAAGGCACTGTTCACAATGATGCGTATCCCATTGTTTTTCATAGTTACCACACTTTTACCTACATGGTATCAGAAATAACTTGGTGATTCTTATCACAGCTTCTGTGTCAACACATACAGGTGATTCCACTGTGACACAGCATATGTGTCAAGAAGTACATGTGATTATATGGTGACACAGATGCTGTGTTACAATATAATCACCTGGGCTGGGTTGCACCAGCTATGCAAGTTCATTCCTAAATTGGAACGTAAAATCTCTACTAAATCCTTAGTTGTTACTAGTTTATAACTAAGCACTATTATTTCAGTTGACACGTACTTAAGACAATACTTTGTTAGTTTATCATTAAGTCGTGACGTCATCGCTGCCCGGTAGCCAATTAGAAGTGAGGATATTTCAGAGGGCTTGGTCAGTGATATAGATCGAAACTCCCACTGAAGAAACACGTACCTTAAACTACCAAAAATAAACTTCATGGGAATGTTAAGAATGTTTAGTTTTAGAGATTAATTGATTAAAATTAAATCAGTGCCGTTTTGTGAATCGGGATGCTGCGAGGGCAAACTATTATATATATATATATATATATATATATATATATATATATATATATATATATATATACACACACATCCACGTGTGTGTTATGACAGACAAGCTGACAAGACAGCTGTGACAGACAGAAGACAGCTAATTCAAGAATATTTTGTACTGGGAATCGCAGGTCTGTCATTATATCCATACATATACTGTATATGGTATAAAATACTGACATTTAAAACCAAGTTTTAGGAGAGTTTATAAATTATTAATCAGTATAACTTTGATTATGTTAACGTTCTGCGTCTCTGAGCCATTACGGATAATAAATATACATATTTAATTATACATTAAAATGTAACCCTGGTGAAAAAATCCTATAGGAAATTTTATAGGAATGCTTCAGAAATTGAAATAATTTCTATTGGATCATATAGCAACTTTAAAATTATTCCTATAACATTTGTATTATCCTATTAAATCCTGTAAGAAACTTTAGAATGTAATAGGATTTAATGAAAAAAAAACATTGTAGCCAACAATATTGTTCTATAATTAGAGGGTGTATGCGGTCTCGCAGGATTCGGGGAGGGGCATTCACAGGATGGATCACATATATAAAAATCACAAGGTCTGCACCGTGGCTAAAGTTAGCTAACAAAAACTTTGTTAAGTGAACGTGAACTCGTCTAGGTTCTAAATTCCACGCGGTTAAAATATATACGGTAAAGTAGTTAGTTAGTAACAGCACAGGCTGTACATCCTGAGGAAAATGGTATACATCCTGTACATTTAACAATTCATATAATACATTATGAATCACCTAAAAACAGCATACACGTACAAAACACGTCGTCATACTGTATACCAGACAAATATACCAATATATACCACAATAACCCAATATAAACATTTAAAAATGATTTCTCAGTCTTCATTACCTTACTTAATACTCGATCAAAGCCAGGACAATCAACCATCGCTCTCATTAACTGTTTAAGACAGTTTAGAGACTTGGCACCCATGATGTAAATGTGATGTAAATTATTATTATTATCAAAATAAACAATTAAAACCGATACTGCAAAGCTTTCTTCAAAATACCGAACATCTATATCAACCTTCAAATCGCAGAGCCCACTGTCTTTTTAATACTTAATGCAACCACTGTTTGAAAATTTGGTTCCGCTTTGGGATCAAACATTACAACTTTTGGAAAACAAGCATAAACTGCATGGTTTATCTGTAATAAATAATATAGTCAATATAAAGCACTTTACTATATTTATATATAATTTAAAGCGGCCTTTCTGTGGCAAGCCTGCCTATTATTCCAAAGCTAGTCATTATAACATTTTATAAAACAACCAGTAAATCTAGCACACATATATTAGTATGTGACTAATAAAGTTAGTATTGGCACTAAATGTCAATACATTTAAAGAGCAGTAATGAAAGTCTAGGTCCAAAGATCCTTTACACTGCTCGTGGACGTAGAGTGTCAACTCGGCTCCAATTGAGAGGGACACACTGTAGAAACACGTCATCTTGTTGCTGCTGACTTTTGGTTTGGTTCGGTTTCAGGAATCAGAAGGGAAAAGTTAGATACTGTTTTTATTATTACATTTTAACTAAAGTTAACAAAACAAATGGAAGATACTGAAGACCAAATGCAGCAATCGGAATTGGCTGTGGTGGAAGAGAGGAACCGCATGTGCGATGAATTTGCCTCCATAACGAGCACAGATAATGCTGTGGCACAAGGATACCTCGCTGAAAACGACTGGGATATAGAAGTATGTGCTTTGCTAGTTGCATTTCCACTTAAATAATATTTAAAAATACATGTTTTTTTTGTTTTGTTTTGTTGTTTTTTTGGGGGGGGGGGGGGGGGTAATCAATTTAAATAATTGTACAGTAAAGTTAACAATCTATTGGGTAAACAGGCAGGGTCAATTGCAATGCACTTTTGAATTTAGTACGGATCTGGGGTAAACAGCGTACTACGTGCAGTACTTCCTAGTACGGTACTATATGAGGATCACCTCCAGTTAATCCCAGACTTTTACCAATTGAATACCAAATTGCAGTGTAAAAATGCACTGTGCTAATTTGTGGATCAGACCTCGGGATTAAAACGGATTCATCCACGAAAGTGTAGTTCTACAGTCAGCACTCATATCCAACACTATAAAATTTGGACTTAAAAAGTTAAGACTCAGTGATTGTTAAACGTGTGTGACGCATAACTGATTATTTCATTTTTGGCCCGTTGCAACCCTTGTCCGTTTTTTTCAGGGAACACAAAGTCTGCAGTACATGCAATCATAAACACCTGACAACTGAAAGGGGATGCTAATGGAATATGTATAATACGCCAAACTAGAAGAGAGTTATGTGACTGAGCACTGTAAATAACGAGGGCAGGATAAACAGGAATTTGGATTAGGCACTTGATAAACTGCCCCCAAATTAAAAGGTTATAAGGAAGCGACATTCTGATATAATTGTTTAATGGTGGAATACTTCTGCTGTTTTCATTTGGATTAAAAATGTTGTTATTTCATGATAACAGTACAGTTTGGATAAGAACATGTCATAAAGTTTTAAAAAGGATGTTGTATTCTCAGGGTTAGTAAATATTGAAATTTATATTTGTGGTAAACTATATTGGTACTTTTTATGATTATAACACCATATATGTACGTATTTAATATTATACAAAAAAAAAACAAGAATGCTGAAAACAGTTTTCAAAGAAACACTTTAAAATATCTTGGGGTGAATGGGAGCTCCCAAGTGGCGCATACAGTAAAAGCACTCGCGTAGAGTTTGCGCCCTATAGTCTGGACGGGAGCTCCCAGGGGGCGGCGCACAGTTGGCCAAGTGAGTTTATTCTGAATACAAGGGCGGTAAAACGTGACTGGCGTTTATCTGGGTAACTGATATCCAAGTGTTGACTGTATTGAAATACATTTACAGTAGATTCCGGTTATTAGCAACCCTGATAAGACAACTTTAGGTTATTAATAGCGTTTTCCCAGGAACCAATCCCGTCCCATAGACTTTAATGTTAATGAGATTCTGATACAGTATTAGCAACTGCACATCGCTTATTGACACTTTATTACTAGTTGCCAGTGCTACAGAGCGCACTTGCATGATTTATGCACATACTTCATGCAGCTTAACACACTGACTTGTCAACTGCGTATTTCTGGCGCACTGAGGCAGAATCGTGGCTTTGAAACTGGCTACGAAGCTGCACGCAAAATTGAGAAGGATTTACAGCGGGAGGTGGTACGTTGTAAAAAGCAGACAACGAATATTACACAGTGGGTTCATTTGTTCCGCTAGCACCAGATCTCATTCGCTACATTTTTGTGTCGTAGTTTACTGTTTCACACACACACCAAATGCAGTTATTAATTAACCCCTCAATTACACTATATACATACACGTTTTTCTTTACAGCTAAACAAAATATATACTGTAAACAGGGCCAGAAAGTGGTACATCGTCAGAATGTGGTATGCGCACCAGAACATGACCCGTGTAAGGTCAGAAAATGGTACGCCTGTATTTCAAGTCTTCTAGCATGTGCCAGTTTTTTCTTTTTTCATTTTTCAATATTACACTGATAGCAGTAAAATGTGAAGCAAGAAAGTATTGAATAGGTTACTGGTGTATGCTTGCTTTAAATATATACATTTCAGAACCGTTAGTTGTGTTCATAAGTTGCTCCAGACCTTAACATTGAGCTAAAACAATATGCAGATTTAAGCTAATGGAAACTGCATTATTTTCATGTGATTGTGTTCCCCATTTAAACAGATGGATAGAATATATATAATAATTGTATTAAATGAGGTGTATATGCATGCTGCCTGTGTGCACTGCATACCAAGGACTGAACATTGGATATGTTATGTTGGCGATAGTTAGGTAATAAAGTTTGGAGATCAAATAGTGTTTGCAGTATACCTATTCACTCTATGTAGGAATGTTACCATGGAAGTGTAAGCAATCTTAATATATACAGTTGACCCTGGCTCTAATGGTTTGTGCAACAAAGTGCCATTAGTTTTTCATCAGGAAAGTCATGTGGGTATATTTCCTGACTCCCCTCACCTCACATGAGATGTCATAAACGTGACTGAGGCGGGTCATCGAAATTTGACACCAAATCAAATTGACCTCCTTCTTGACCTTTTCAGGATCTTTCACTTTATGAAGCCTAATAAACATGTTGACCGCCCACTGAACTTCACTGCAGTACAAAATACCAAAACACTATGAAAACACTGATAAAATATTTCAATTACACACATTTATAATATACACCATAAAGCCAAAGACAGTATCAGTTGTGAGAATTATTGTAAAAATATGCAGAATGTTAAAATGTTTGCACAGCTACAGTATACTGTACTGCATCCCTATGATAACAAAATACCCTGTGTGGACCACATGGAGAATTGCTGAGAACTACACTACTACGTCCGTTTGCAAGAAACAGGCTCGGGGAGTCTCCTCATCGGAATAAAAACAGCATGCCACAAATACATTAAAGGCAATTATTGGATTATTGGATTTGACTTTTGTTTAAACAACATTCGTTTCAGTACACTCAGAGCACATTGCATTTGTAAAACGCAGTTAGTTTTCAGTATAAGTAAAATAAACAATAAATTACTTCTTGAAACTTCGGGTCTCCATAAAGCAATTTTCTCTGTAGAACGGCATAATAGATCAAACAAATGCAATTTACCTTTGATCACTCCATACTATGCGAAAGAGCATGTTTGGATAGGATTCTTCAGTGTGATGCCAGTTACCCTGGAGCTAAACATCACAGGAGCGGTGCTTCGTGCACAATGCTGATTTCTTGTTTTCATTTTGTAATTGTTTGCCGCCCCCCTAAATCTGATAGTGTAAGGATTATTGTCCAACACGTAGCACAACAATAACAATCCATGACGAGCAGCAATTAACACCAGACAGAAGGATAACTACATCATCATATGGAAGGAAACGCGAATTGATGTAGACACATATGGATCACATTAGTTTACTGTAAAGCTAAGCCTTAGTTGGTGCTTATCTTGGCGAGAGCCGAGTTCAAATCAGCATGAAGTTTTAACATCTACTGTCGTGTAATGGAAATCATGATGCGGTACAGAACAGAAAAGTCAGAGCACTTGTTATGTGATTTAGAGGACAGATCTCAAACCCCAGTGCACTAGAGTGGCCATTTTGAAAACAGCTTTGAAACAGACTCCAGTTGTAAGTGTAGAAAGTTGTCAGGATGTTAACAATGAAAAGAGAAATTACAGGTACGTTAATTAAATTGTTGTAGCAAAATGTGGGGACGTATAATGGTATATTTTTTGTAACACCACTACTTATTCTTTAAGATTCAGTATGGCACTGGACACATCTCTTCTAACTTCTTCTTTTCCATCCTTAGAGGGCAGTACATTCTTTTTTTGAAGCTGACGTTGAGACAATCCCTTGTGATATATCCCCAGAGCTGGATTCGAACAAGAAAAGCAATATGAAGTGCGGATCAGAGCCTCTCGTTTGGTGAGGACCACTTTATATTTTACTGTACTGAATGTGTTTAAATGGACGACAGTGGGGTAACAAATGGGTTATAGATCAGTAACTTACAATCAATCATCATGCTTAACTTATGACAAATAATTTTCATTTTATGTTGCCATGTGATGCTCGGTTATTCAGCCCAGTATTTAGGCAGACATTATTTTATCTATCTATCTATCTATCTATCTATCTATCTATCTATCTATCTATCTATCTATCTATATCTTGACATATATTTGCTAAGACTTTCAAAGTACAATACAAGAAAACTAAACTTAGGCTACAACTTAGTTTCAGGCAGAAGTTAAATTATTATTATTATTATTATTATTATTATTATTATTATTATTATTATTATTATTATTATTATTAATGCCTATGACCGGGTCTTTCGTCACTTGCATGGGTAGTCTCTGTTTAGCAAAACAGAGAGACAACTGGGGGTGGAGTTGAAACGCCGGCACAGGCACGCAGGATTTATTAACAAAAACAGAAAAGAAAGTAAAGGTGGTCATGTGACGTTACCAGCCATGGTAACGCACAGAGGACACATACAGCAAGCTGTACAAAAGGCAAAATAAAACACAGTACAAAAACTACAAATAAAAGGTGCCCCAGTGGGCGAGCGCTAGCCTTAAAACGAGGCGTCTCGCTCCAGGAACCGGCTACACTACGTAACCCTCGCTATACATCACATGGGATCACAATCCCCTAACTAACCTACTCACGAGCCGGTATTCATACAACGACTCGTGCTGCTTCATACGGCCTTGGCTGGGCATTGCCTTCACAAGCACCGCTTGCAGTCTCAGGGTTGCGTAGCTGTCGTTCCTGCAGAGCAGACCCTCTCCTCCCGAGTATACGCCGCTCCCCTCTGGCATGGCGTTGCAGTCGCCTCGAACCATCTCCCACGGATGCTTTTGAAGCTGACGGACACTCGATCAAGACCCGCCCACCTGCTGATTGAGGTCCAGCCCAGCCAATCACCTGCTGCCCTTCCCCTCAACCAAGCCTAGCAGGCAGCAAGTCTCAATCAAGCGCCCGTCTGTAAAACAATAATTCAATTAAACAAATCAACTCCAAAACGACACACAATAAACCCATTTCCCCATACAAATAATATCCACACTAAATACACACGTGCAGGGCAATCGCCCTGCTACAATGCCATATTGTAAGTTCTTCCAAATAGGGCATATCAATGCTAATGCATTCCACTTTGTACACATTAAGCACTGGAACAAAAGCTTTGTAAAATGTATTTGTCTTTCTTTAATTTTAAGCCATATAAGCTTGGACCTTCTGTCCAGTAAAACTACTCAGCAATGTCACTTTTCCTGTAGTTGGGGAACCACCATACCCGTTTTAGTCAACAGGAATGAAGCCTCTAAACATCTCTTGTTTTGAAAATCAAAATCTCCTCATTTTGTATTGATTCCTAAATGCATTTGTGTGAATAATTTACTGAATATTACAGTATACCATTTTTGAAATCCAGTATTAGGCCCAGCACAGAAGTTGTTGTTGCTTTGAACATCATCTGATTTAAAAGGAATTTCTTTTTGATCTACAGTATTGACCTGACTGAAGAAGAGCCAGCCAGTGGAAGTAGTAGTACAGTTGAGGGTGGTGGTTCTAAAGTCCAGACCGAGCCAGAGGATAACAGCAGGTTTTCAGTATTGACCTGGAACATCGATGGACTTGACATTACAAACCCACTTGAACGTGCCAGGGGGATATGTTCATACATAGCACTGTAAGTCCTGTATGTGTCACATTATTGTTTACAAAGGATAGCAAAGTACAAAGTAGTAACTCTTCTTTGAAAATAACAATTTATGGGACATGCATGGGTGAAAGTGATCAATGGTCATTTTGACTGAAACTCCTGGGGCAAAACCTTTTGACGAGGGGTCTGCATAGGCTACCCAAAGCTCTGGGGTTGTACATGCTCTCAGATGCATTCTGAGGCATTTCGGACCACTTTCAGAAGCAAATTTGAACTAGACCTTGTAGAAAACGAAATTCAGAAATGACTTCTTACAACTTGTCATTTTACGAGATGGATCAACCTGATAAATCACACATGAGGATAGTTAACAAACATAGTTTTTGAAATGTTACTGATCAAATTAGAACCCCGTTTATTTTCTAACTAAGCATTACTTAAAATGAAAAACTGTAATAAAATAAATAGGTACATGTGCATGCAAAACTGTAAAAACGAATGTATTTGTTAATTTAAAACTAAAGTAACAAATATTTTCTCTGCGTGTGTCACTCGGTACAGCACTGAATCCAGGGTGAGCTGCAGCAGCCTGCTGCTTTGCAGTTTTCTGATCGAAATGTTTTTGCCAAAGCGCTGTTCAAGATGACCTCTCCTGATATTTTCCCTGGTGCATTCCATGTACAAAACGAAGGAATTGGTGGCTGCCAGGTCCAGTAGAGAACAACAGGCTTGTATATTTAAAAAAAATTGAATATTATAGGTTATATTCAAACACCGTCAGGGTATTTAATACATGTATTAAAATGTAAAAGTGAAGAACGGACAACCGCATATCTTTCACATCTGCAGAGTAATTTAAAATTTTAAAAGTGAAAACTGTCAAAATGACTGCCGTGGTGGGAGCATTGACTGCCCTTTACAATATTCTTTTTTTTTCTTTTTAAATATACAGGCCTGTTCTCTACTGGACCTGCCAGCCACCAATTCCTTCGTTTTGTACAAGGAATGCACCGGGGAAAATATCAGTAGGAGAGATTTCATCTTGAAGCTAGCCACAGCGCTTCATCAGAAACATTTCGATCAGAAAACTGCAAAGCAGCAGGCTGCAGCAGCTCAAGCTGGATTCAGTTCTACACCGAGTGACACACACAGAGAAAACATGTTACATTCGTTTTAAATTACAAAATACATTCGTTTTTACTGTTTTGTATGTACCTGTTTACACACTAGTTTATTTTGAAATGTTTTTATTATAGTTTTTTGATTTTTTGAAGTAGTGCTTTAATTTAAATACAACGTTTACGCTGTGCAGATGTTTGATACGATGTGCTTGACTAAAACCTTTGAGTTGTATCCGATAGTTTGTCTTTGATTTTAATGTTGATGTTTAAAATGTAACCGTCATAATGACTGCCTGCGGCGGTTTTAGGTATGAGTATAACCGCGGCATTTAAAGGGACATCTGATGTGGACGTGTGCACATTCTTTCCAGTTTTTAAAAACTCAGGTCCTTTCTATTTCTTTTTTAATAAGTGTTCTAATTTGAATACAAGTTGTGCCTTTTTGTTTAACTATTATGCACAACAGTGTTTTTAGTTATTGGATCTTCTGTTAAACTACTGTTTGTTCTTTATTTTGAAAAATAAAACGTCAATGCATCGATTATCGTTGACAAATGCCGATACGATAGTCGAATACGAAATTAGGGTGCCGATTGCACCATTAGTTATTTGTATATTTTGTTTAACGTAATGTTTTTTGCTCCAGTGGTTAAATAAAAGGGCTTGTAACCACGAGGTCCCCGGTTCAAATCCCACCTCAGCAACTGACTCATTGTGTGACCCTGAGCAAGTCACTTAACCTCCTTGTGCTCCGTCTTTCGGGTGAGACGTAATTGTAAGTGACTGCAGCTGATGCATAGTTCCACACCCTAGTCTCTGTAAGTCGCCTTGGATAAAGGCGTCTGCTAAATAAACAAATAATATTAATAGCCTGTAAAAAGTGTAACGCTTTCAATAGCTGACTTATCTAGTTAAAAAAACACCCCTGTTCCTGATCAAACACATTCAATCACATTTGAATCGCATTTAAAATAACAATCCATAATAAGAATCAGCAGTTACTAATTTAACAATTAACACATTTCTCCATTTTAATTGAGAAACCAAAACAAAGGAGAAAAAATCTGAAAAAAGGAGAACTGACAGGCAGGGGGCAGTAGCGTTTTAAACGGTGTCATTCTCTCTCTGTTTACTTTGGGCAATTTAAGTACTCGGAAATAAATATTGATGGCGGACCGCTGTAAAACTTTCCGTATTATTATCACCTAAGGTGATGGTCATAAGATTAATTCATCCAATGAAAGACAGTTCAAAGTAGTTTTATGAGAAAATGAGGCATCACAGTCCCGCCCCCAAATTTTGTTTTCAGATTGATTGTTCAAACAAGCTTTATATAGATGAAAAAGACGAGACTGGCAAAAATAAACCAAAACAGTTTTCTTGTTAATTTCATATAACACGCACGTCTGTAAAACTGAGTAAGGGTATTTTATTTTTTTATTTTTTTTCAGTTACATTTCAGACGGACTTGCCAAGGCGACCCCCTCCCCGGCCCAGCTGTGGACTCGCATTTGTTCATAAGGACCAGTCATTAACTTATATTTAAATTATCTATATTTTTAGCAATTTTTCCTACACTTGGTTAGAACACAAACACTGTGCCTATTCTCTTTCACAATAGTGTATAAGTAGATATGAACATGATATTTCATTGTTTGCTAAAGTTTTTCCAATTTCTTCTTTTAGGTATAGCCCCGATGTGGTGTTTCTTCAAGAAGTTGTACCGCCGTATTTGTCCTATCTGAAAAAAAGAGCAGTCAGTTACACAATCGTTGAAGGTAAACCTATTCAGCATACTTTTAGAAAAAATGGTAATAATGGTAATAAAATGGTAATAAGAAGTAATAATGATTTCAGTTGGTGGATTAGGCTTTTTTGAAGTCAAAGAGAATTACAGCTGGAAAACAATACAGAACAAAACATACACAAGTGGTGCTGCAATTATTCAAGTCTGTCTGTCTGTCATATCTATCTATCTATCTATCTAATCTTCTGCGCTATTGTGCATTCACCTGTGTTCAGAAACTGTATTGTTTCAGTCATCACATCCACATTGAACAAATGTGGTATTTCTTTTATACTGGGGGCCATGTTTGAGTCCTTGTGAGGCTACAGGTGTGCTGTACATTTTTATGAATCCCTTAGCTGACGTAACTGGAGTATTTTTGAGCCATACCAAGTTGTTCTTTAAAGAGCCTGAACATGACACTGTTTTTTTTGTGGTTCCTTTTTGTAGGAAATGAGGATTGCTATTTTACTGCAGTAATGTTGAAGAAGTCTCGAGTTAAACTCCTAAAGACAGAAATAATTCCTTTCCCTTCTACGTCAATGATGAGGAATCTGCTAACCGTGCAGGTAGGGCAACATTGTAAATGCAAACAATGCATATGCCTTTCTGGAATTAAAAACAGCCTGTTGTTAGAAGATGTCTTTGCCATTTAAAGTTCCCATTTTTACAGGGCAGGTGGCACAGGTGGCTAATTTACAAGGCTTTAATGCCTAGAGTGAATGTTAGTCAATAAGACCAAGTCTGCTTTGTTGAGTATCAATATATGTTTTATTGAGATCCTGCCTTAATATATTAAAGTAGTTTAGCTGTAATTCCCTTTTACAAAGTTGCAAATAAATGGTGTTCAATTTAATCATGTTTGACATTAAATATTTAACTTGACCTGTATTTGTTATATTCACAGGCCAGTTTTTGTGGCATTGAGTTGCACTTAATGACATCCCATTTGGAAAGCACTAAAAACCATTCAGGCGAAAGAATTAACCAACTGAAGACAGTATTGACAAAAATCAAAGAAGCACCTGAGACATCTATAGTGATATTTGGAGGTGACACCAACCTGAGGGACCAAGAGGTTAGCTTAACTTCAGTCTTTACTTACTATGTTTCCATTATAACCTTAATCAAACAAACACATGCTTGCTGCAGTAAGCTGTAATAATATTTGCTGTGATGTCTGAACTGGAACTTTACTGTTTCTGCAGTAACAGTTTTTGTATCACCATGGACTTGAGTGGCATATATCAACATAGGAGTGAAAAACTAAAGGGTTCAATAACGGATGAATAAAGAAAAACAAATAATTAACGACTATTATAGCTCTTAAACATCTCGTTACAAAAAAAGCAAAAAACTAAGTTTTGAAAGCTTTGAGCCATGCTTAAGATACAGTATTTGAAAGTATATATTAATGCTGTTGCAATCAGTATTGTTTATAGTGATGTATAAAATAAATGTGGCATTCAACCTTTTTAAAATGAGTGGAATTTCATGGATTAAATTCTATTTCCTTTCATTCCAATTCAAATTCCAATTCTGTATCCTGAAGATATTTTCAATTCAAATTCCAATTGTTGAATTGAATTGAAGTTTACCAACACATTCGGAATTGACCCCAAGCCTGGCTTTAACAGCAACACCCTAAAATGCACAGACTCTGCAAACTTGCACAGAAGTATTTGTTCAAACCAGCAACACGTTCTGCATCTGACAGAATTTTCAGTACGTGTGGTAACGTTGTTACATGCAACTCTTCAGATAAAAATATGAATATTTATATGTATGTGTAAAGAATACTCTTAGCAATTTTTCTGCACAGCTTGAGTTCGTATGTGATCAAGCTTCTTGTACTTCGTTGGTTCCCAGTGTCTCAGTGGTCAATTGTGAATATACTGCATGCGATAGCTAGAGAATGGATCATAGAAATGCCTTTACCTAACCTACCAATCTACCTATCTGTCAACTGAAACTTTGGAAGGTAAATTTATGTAATAAATACAATATTCAATTTATATTGCTGATGCAAGGTGATCAATACAGAATGCAATAGTATTGTTTTTTTATTTGCATTATTGCAGTATTGGTACAGTTTTAAACATATTTTTTTACTTTTTTTTTTGTTTGTTTGTTTTTAAATTTTCTGGGAGCGTTATCAGGCGACTAGTAAAGGGAGAGCACAAAAAGAGTGAGACAGTAACGTTTATAGAAAACTAGAACAACTGCAACAGCCTTGTACTAGTGGGAGGAGACTCGGTGAACACAGTGCTAGATAACTACATCGAGAGTAGCAACTTCCCAGACTATAATATTATTAAGGCAGGACTAAATGGCTGCGAAAAAGACATTACTGGATTTTTTTCAGGTGGAAAATATTGAAAGTAAAGTTTTTCTTGCAAGATCAAGTTTTTGTACATTAATTAAAATGTAAGGCTGTAGTTAATGCATACCGCATAAGTTAGCATTAAGTATGTGCAGTATTTATTGAAAGTACTCATGACGTCAAGGTAATGTTGGATTATACTGTAACAAACCCTATATTTGTCAGCTACTGGATTAACAAACCGATAGTGTGCTGCTGCTACCACTTTTTTTTTGTACCATAAACACATGCGATTAGTAATCAAACAAAGTAATATTCAACATAAAGTAATATGTGAATAACATACAAATCAACAGCATGTAGCTTGCAAAATAAACCTCCACCACAGGTTAATGAGTAGTGATCCACGTACACAGGTTCAACAATGTGCATTGATTTAAAATGAAGTGTCGTTAAGAGTCTTTTACTTGTTGACGCTTTAACAATATAAATCAAGTGACGTGGTTACATTAATCAGACGTTAAAAATCATTTTGCGACCTGGTTCTTATTTTGCCCCTTTTGAAAATCATGCTGATAGTATCTAAATTACTCAATGACTCAGAACCTTATCTGGTGTGCTGGTTAGATGTAAGACTAAAACTTGATACTGATGACAAACGTGAGTTTTTGGCAAAATACGTATTAAAAAATAAAAGAAAGAAAAACAAACCTTGATCAGATTGTTCAAATATTGTAATATATATATGTATAGTCTTGAACATCTGAAATATGATATATTTTTTAGGTATGTTGGCCTCCCCTACAGTCATGATAACATTGCAGGCATTTTTGGGAGTAAAATTAAAATACTTTGTTTATTGAAATGGAGAGGATTATCTTTTTAGGACGACCAAGGTATATAAGCATGGTGTCGAAGTTGGTTAAAACCACAAAGCCCCACTCTTAACATTTCCTGGAGGATGAGGGTATATGCATGTAATATATATTTATTTCTTCACAGGTTGCTAAAATTGGAGGTTTACCCAGCAACGTGTGTGATATTTGGGAGTACCTTGGAAAACCTGAGCACTGCAGATATACCTGGGATACGAAAACAAACCACAACCTGCAGGTAAACTACGTTAGCAGGATGCGCTTTGATCGTGTATTCTTTCGAGCATCGAAAGGTGGGGGTCAGATCATTCCACAGAACATGGACCTCATAGGACTAGAAAAGCTAGACTGTGGCAAATTCCCCAGTGATCACTGGGGGATCTACTGTGATTTTAGGGTTGTATTATAAAGCGAAAAATGTAATTTTAAGTGTATAAAAATAAAGTTGCTTTTATGTGTTATGTCAGTATACATAATTATGCCTTTAAAAATTACTTTGAAATACCAGAAAATAAATGTCTTTGAAGTTTGACATGATTGTTAATCTATTGTACCTGTTTAGACCCGCTTTTATATTTTCATTCCTAGAAATTTGAATTAATGCACTTTACAGCATATTTTTAGCATTTTATACTGTCCTAATGTTGGTTGATACCAGCTTAGAACAAATCCGCCTTTGTATATAGGGTGACTTGACAGGTTCCTGGACATGCCAGGGAAATGTAAGAGGTGTAGAGCAATGATCCTTGGCAAGACAAGCATATATGTACCTCCACACTTATATGCCTCTTTTGCTTCCATCTCATCTCAGCTTTCTGTAGAGCAGATACATGCTTTCATTAGACCTCTTTTCCTCTCATAGCAGTCCAGTGCAGTCCACCCTAGTAATGGTGTTGAGTCTCAGTGCCTGGGATCAACCTTCACTTTGTTGTATTGTAAATATGTAATGTTCTGTTTAATCATTAAACCAAAATGTTCACTTTACTATTTGTCCTGCCTTTATCTGAATACCTCTATTGTACACTGTGACAGACTATTCAAAACACCTACACTGTAAAAAATTTTTTTTAAATGAAACAAACAAATTTTAGTGTTGACGTTATTTGTTTAGACTATAGTTCAAACACACAAAAAACACACAAATGAACATGACAGTGTAAAGTATATAAATACTAAAATGTACTGATGATGTGTTGCTTAAGATTTCTGTTTAATTCTTCGAACAGTTGATGTACTAAGTCTCAAAAATTTTAAAAGGCATGTTAACACAGGATAATTGTCAATTGCAGTATTTTAATGACACAATACTAGTGGGATACTTCTTGCCATGTTAAAGTAGTTTTGGGGTAACCAGCCTGCATGTAAAAATAGTAATTTAGAATTCCTTTGTGTTGGGCTGTGTTCAGTGGCGGAGGAAGAGGAAGATGGGCCCCGGTGCAGGACCTTATTGTGGGCCCCCCTCCCCAAACGTTAATTTAACCCTTATTTATACACATCAAACATACCAAATCAAGTGTTCAATATTGAACTATATTTAATTGACAGCATATTAGCATATTTGAAACAGTACATAATAAGAACATTTTAACTCGCCTACTTTAATTTTATTTTGTGTACATCTTTACATCCAACATTAAACTATTTTTTAATCATAACTGGTTTAATCACCAATCCTACCAGGATTCCCCAATTCTGCGATCACAGAAATGATTACAGAATTCACAATTCTGCAGACATTTGCAGAAATTGTCTCATATAGGAAACCGTTTTTTTTATTATTTTTAAATCAGAAATGCAGGCATGTTGATTTGCTGTAGTTTTATTTTGGTGCCCGCAGCAGCACCCGACAGCTTCCATCTAAACTATGTCTGTGCTGAATAGTACCTCAAAACCTTCCATGAAGACGTCCCTCATACCAACCTTCGGGGGGGAAAAAAGTTAGGATAATTAAGATGAGAGCGATACCTGTTGAAATAAGGGAGGATACAATCTGAATTACTGGCACCACACCGGCAGCTACAGTGATACAAATGTGTAACATTTGCAAATATAAACGCGAAAGATAATTAATACCTAATTGCGTGTATTCAGTTCGTGAGTGCACTGCACAGACGCGTGTGTTTCCAACCGCTGGTGAAATCAATGTCTTAGAACGCCAGCCGTCTAAGGGCCACACGTCCAAGGGCAGTCTGAGCTGTGGCAGTCAGAGCGAGGACAGGTAGACAATGGCTTCTAGAGGTTTCATTCCTACTTTGACACCTAACGTCTGGATCCCCTGGATAAAGTGGGTTCACTCATTCTCCACTCCCAGAATGAACACTGGTAAGTACCTGCTGCACATACCCTTACTAAATCCTTCTCCCCATACGCTGCTTGCTACAAACCTGAAAATCTCCTTTTTCAATTGTCACTCTTTTGACTAACAAATCTCTGCTTCTCAGTGAACTTGTAACCGATACCAATCTTGATCTTCTCTGTCTAGCTGAAACCTGGCACTCTGTAAACAACATGCACTCTCTATATCTAGCCACCCCAAATGGCTATTCCCTCTTTGACAAACGTCGCCTCACTGGCCGGGGCGAGGGCACTGCTGTTAATGCAAATTCTGTGCTCGCTTCCCCAGTTCTTTCTTTTCCTGTCTTTTCTTCATTTGAGCATTTTGCCATCAAGCTCCCCTCTCCCATGTCCCTCACCCTTTTTGTTATCTACCGTCCACCTAAGAACAACTCTGCTTTTATTGCTGAGTTTTTGGAATTCCTCTCCCTCATCTGCAATTCTACTGACAAAATCCTACTCCTATGTGACTTCAACATTCATGTTGACTTGCCTTCCTCCCCCTAGTGACTCACTTCTATGCTTCTGGACTGTCTTGGACTCTCTCAATCTGTCAAAGTCCACTCACCCAAGGACACACCTTGAATCTGCTCATCACCAGGGGCCTTGATATGTCCAATCTCTATCTCAGATATCTCTCTCTGACCATTTCTTAATCACTGCTAATATATAATCTCCCTGCTCCCTCCTCCACTATTGATACTGTTATCTCCTTCCATCCCAAGAATCTGCTGAATCCTCTGAAACTCTTGGAATGTGTCTCTTCATCCCCTCTAACTGGTACTCTCCCATCCTCAGTTGATGATGCAGTGACCCTCTACAATGCCACTCTTACTCATATCATCGACACCGTTGCCCTGCTTACAACCAGAACCATCAAGAAAGATGGAAACGGCCCATGGTACACCCTCGAACTTTGACTGCTTGTCTGCCTGCCGCAAGCTTGAGCGCAAGTGGAGGTCATCTGGACTAACGATTAACAGAGAGATCTGGACCGACCATCTCACGAGATACAGGCGTACGCTCGCCGCGGCCAGGGTGAAGTACTTCTCTGAAATCATAACTATGGGACATGGTAAACCCAATGTTCTCTTTAAGACCATTGACCAAATCCTACATCCAGCCACCGACATATCAATCTCCCGTTCATCCTCCTGCTGTGATTTCTCCTCTTTCTTTCGGAACAAAACTGACAACATCTATTCTATGCTCTCCCACCACAAACCCAGTTTCCTACTTGACCACCTTGATGCTCTTCTGGCTGCCCCTCCTCTTCCTCTCCTCTCTCCATTGCTGATGTCTCAGGCTTACTGTTGAAATCAGCTACTGCCACATGCCCCCTGGACCCCAGGCCGAATAACCTTGTGCTTCTGGTCTTGCTCCGTCCATAATGCACTCTCTCAACCTGTCCCTGGACTCTGGTTCGGTACCTGCTGCCCTTAGCTTGCCCAAGTTACACCGGTACCCAAAAAACCCTCCCTTGACCAGGCTGACTTATCTAATTTCTGTCCAATCTTCCTTTTCTCTCCAAAACTCTCGAAAGGGCTGTAGCCAGTCAGCTGACGAAACATCTCACGGATAACAATCTGCTTGAATCTCTACAGGCTGGCATCCAGCCGCATCACAGTACTGAAACTGCTTTGCTCCGGATTGTGAATGATCTCCTGCTGATGCTGGTGCTCCCTCTGTGCTTGTCCTCCTTGATCTAACAGCTGCTTTAGATACCTTAGATCATGGTATTCTTCTTGACCGCCTTCAGAAGTATCCTGGGATCTCCGGAACCTGTCTCTCCTGGATGTCCTATTACCTATCCGGACGCATGCAGTCTGTTTTCTATGCTGGATGCAGTGGTGCAGTGGTGTTGAAAACCTAGTCACTTGTGATGCCCCCCAAGGATCTG
The DNA here is from genome assembly GCF_902713425.1 of Acipenser ruthenus. Lineage (NCBI taxonomy): Eukaryota > Metazoa > Chordata > Actinopteri > Acipenseriformes > Acipenseridae > Acipenser > Acipenser ruthenus. The sequence goes on from NC_081192.1 coordinate 69,720,956, forward strand.
TTCTTGGGCCCCTTCTCTTCAACATCTACATGCTTCCCTTGGGTCACCTCATCCGCCAACACAGCCTCATGTTTCACTCCTATGCTGATGACACCCAGCTCTACTTAAAACTTGACCCTGGAAGCCCCTCTGCCATGGACCGGCTCTCGGCTTGCATTCAAGACATCAAGGCCTGGATGTCTGCCAATTTTCTTCAGCTGAACACTAGCAAATCTGAACTCCTTCTAGTAGGACCTAAAACTCAACTTAAGAATCTAAATAAATCTGCCCTGAAGCTCGGAAACTGTCTGCTGCTGCCTTCCCCCACAGTACAAAGCCTTGGTGTACTTAGTGACAGCAACCTCTCCTTTGATGCCCACATCTCCTTCATGGTCAAATCTTCCTTCTACCATCTTCGAAACATCTCCAAAAGTCCGTACCTACCTTTCCCTCCCGGATGCGGAGATACTTTGCCATGCATTTGTCTCCTCTTGACTCGACTACTGCAACTCTCTATATGGTGGTCTCCCGGCACGCACCATAAACTGACTGCAGCGTTCGGAATGTCGCTGCCAGGATCCTTACCAGATGTTAAAAACGTGATCACATCACCCCCCCCCCCCGTCTTGCCCAGCTCCACTGGCTACCTGTAAAGTTCAATATTACTTTCAAAACTCTCCTACTCACCTACAATGCCCTTCATCACACAGGTACCTCCTCAACTTGCTGACCCGCTTTGTCACTGCCCGCGAGCTAAGGTCTTCCGACTCTGGACTGCTTGTTATCCCCAAGCAAAAGTGCACCACACTTGGAGAACCCTCGTTTAGCTTCATGGCTCCGACACTTTGGAACTCATCACCCAGCTTTGGTGCGTGATACTCTGTGACACGGTGAATGGTGTGGTGCTGTAGAAAGTGAATGTCCAGACTGAATTCTCCCAAAAACAAAAAGGTTTTAATAATTAACAAACAAAAAGATCATAAAATAAATCCACTTGGAAAAATAAGTAATAATAAGTAATAATAATAATACTAATAATAAATAAACAAAACTCAGCAACATCCAGCCAAAACAAAAGCAACAAAAACACACTCCAATAACCACAGTTGCATTTTCGTGCACGAAAATGTGCTCTTCTTTTCCAGGGTTTGTGGTGCGTGCGCTGTGCTGTGAAGTGCTGTGCGATGAGGGGCGTGCTCTGGGGTAAGTGCTGGCTCGCTGGTAGAATCCGACCCTTCCTCACCAACTATGCTACCCAGCTCCTGGTCCAGGCCCTGGTACTCTCCCGCCTAGACTACTGCAACTCCCTCCTGGCTGGCCTCCCTGCGTCCGCCACCCGTCCGCTCCAGCTCATCCAGAACTCTGCTGCCCGCCTAGTGTTCTCTCTGCCTCGCTTCGCCCACGCTACTCCACTACTCCGCTCGCTCCACTGGCTCCCGATCACTGCTCGCATCCAGTTCAAGACTCTTGTACTAGCCTACAGATGCCTTGACCAGTCTGCACCCAGCTACCTCCAGACCCTCATCTCTCCCTACACCCCCACTCGACCTCTCCGCTCCGCCTGCACTAGAAGACTAGCTCTACCACCGCTACGCTCCCCTGCCTCCAAAGCCCGCTCCTTCTCCACCCTTGCTCCGCAGTGGTGGAATGACCTTCCTACAGATGTCAGGACTGCCCAGTCCCTGACCACATTCCGGCGCCTCCTTAAGACTCACCTCTTCAAAGAGCACCTGTAGAACTCCTCTGTTTGTATCCTGGGACACTATCACCCTTCATGTAAATGTGCTTTATTTTGCTCTTATCAGCCCCTATTTTACTGCATTTAATCCTGTACTTCAGAATACTGTAATCTGCCAAGTTTTTAACCTGTAGTACTTTGTATTTAATCACATCCTGATGTAACTATCACTATTTAATCATATCCTGATGTAACTATCACTATTACCTGCTGTATTATTGAATTGTGGTTTGTCAAACTTGTACTTTACTTGTTTTATTGTATTTCTTGCTCTTATTGTATTACTTGTATTGTAACGCTTGAAATGTTTTTGCTTACGATTGTAAGTCGCCCTGGATAAGGGCGTCTGCTAAGAAATAAATAATAATAATAATAATACAGCCTCCCGTCCTCCTGCTCCTCTGTTGACACACAAACACAAAACACGTAATCACAAAAAACAAACACCGGCTCCGGCCGATCGCTTTTTAACTCAGCGCAAGGGGAGGTTTTGACGTAGCTGCTTCCCCTTTGTACCCAGCAAACTCCTCCCTGCAGTCAAAGCGTCGCCTGGTTTCTCCAATAGAGGGCTGCCCCGCAGCTGACTGCACTGGAATCGTCCTGAGTACTTGCAGCTACGCGCCCCTCCTAATATGGTCACCTTCCGGTTTCCACCTACCACCGAGGTGGTAGATCTAGGAGGCAGCGTACCTTCCCCCTTACACAGCGCCCTTTCTAATCGGGAGGGAGATTTACAGCATCGATCCTTTCTCTCTCTATCACATACTCCCACCGTCGCTTGCTTTAAATCAACTCTCAAGACCCACCTGTTCTCTCTTGCTTTCCATGCTCTTTAAGCCTGATATCTGCTATTAGCTGCTGTGTTGCTGCTACTATCTAATGTATTATGTTACTATCATGTATTATGCATTTCTTTTTTTTTTTTTTTTTTTTTTTTTTTTTTTTTACTGTATATCATGTATTATGCATTTCTCTGTATTTAAAGTATTATGGATTTCCTTGTTACTGCATCTTGTAAAGCGCTTTATGATGGTGGTCCACTATGAAAGACACTATATAAAATAAATATTGATTGATTGATACTGACGCTGGATTCACTTAGTACTTTAGTGGGATTAGTAACGTTATCCTTGCATCTTTTCAAACACAATATTGTATATGTACAACAAAGTCTGCTGCTTCCTGGCGTCTAATCACATCTTGTATTTTGATTGCAGCTAGACCATTTACAATAAGACTCCGAATGATATAAAAAACCTGTTATGTAGTATTGGCATTAATTTAATCAAGCAGCCCGCTCCTCAGCTGCAAATTAAAAAAATTAAAAAAGCTATCAGTGACATGTCTACTGTTTTAACAGGTGCATATGTAAGTTTGACATACAAAAGGGGATGGACGAGGCCTTATACCCAAGGCTATGATTTTGTCAGAGTCACGGAGGTCACGTAAATCGTGAAAATCATGAATTTGAATAAAGTCAGTGAAATCTTGGAAATGGATGTAAAACACATTTGATTAGATGCTTCCTTTACTTCTGTGAAAAATGCAGTATGACATGCACTGAAAATACAAATCTGCAAGTGTCTGTAAATTGCTTGGTTGTGCGCACACAGCATTTACACGAAGCTGAAGTATGAGTGCCGTTCAGGAAATAATTAATTGGTTAATTTTATAAACGGTATGGTTAATTTATTTTTAAGATTATTAATTTACAAACACTATGGTTAATTTATTTTCAAGATAGTTAATTTCCGAACATATGGTTAATTTATTTTCAAGATGGTTAATTTATAAATAACATGGTTAATTTATAAATGGTGTGGCTGGGACATTAAATGGCACTGTGAAGGACGCCCTTGGGGTCCTCCTTACTGTCATACCATAGACGCGTAAATAAACATATAATCTAATAGGATGCTCGTCATTTTCCAAGAAAATGACTACTTTAGTGTCTCACATTTGCCATTGGCACACTCTGGAGATGAAGATAGGCATAAACTTTCCATGAAATGGCTAAAATGATGAGGCATTATTTTAAAACGGAGAGGGCCCTGTTTAGCAAATATGTGCACAGCCGCTATTTCTAGGCATATATATATACAGACGTGCTCATTTGTTGGTACCCTTACAGCTCATTGAAATAATGCTTCATTCCTCCTGAAAAGTGATTAAATTAAAAGCTATTTTATCATGTATACTTGCATGCCTTTGGTAAGTCATAGAATAAAGCAAAGAAGCTGTGAAAAGAGATGAATTATTGCTTATTCTACAAAGATATTCTAAAATGGCCTGGACACATTTGTTGGTACCCCTTAGAAAAGATAATAAATAATTGGATTATAGTGATATTTCAAACTAATTAGTTTCTTTAATTAGTATCACACATGTCTCCAATCTTGTAATCAGTCATTCAGCCTATTTAAATGGAGAAAAGTAGTCACTGTGCTGTTTGGTATCATTGTGTGCACCACACTGAACATGGACCAGAGAAAGCAAAGGAGAGAGTCGTCTAAGGAGATCAGAAAGAAAATAATAGACAAGCATGGTAAAGGTAAAGGCTACAAGACCACCTCCAAGCAGCTTGATGTTCCTGTGACAACAGTTGCAAATATTATTAAGAAGTTTAAGGTCCATGGAACTATAGCTAACCTCCCTGGGCCCGGCCGCAAGAGGAAAATCGACCCCAGATTGAACAGAAGGATAGTGCGAATGGTAGAAAAAGAACCAAGGATAACTGCCAAAGAGATACAAGCTGAACTCCAAGGTGAAGGTACGTCAGTTTCTGATCGCACCATCCGTCGCTTTTTGAGTGAAAGTGGGCTCCATGGAAGAAGACCCAGGAGGACTCCACTTTTGAAAGAAAAACATAAAAAAGCCAGCCTGGAATTTGCTAAAATGCATATTGACAAGCCACAATCCTTCTGGGAGAATGTCCTTTGGACAGATGAGTCAAAACTGGAGCTTTTTGGCAAGTCACATCAGCTCTATGTTCACAGACGAAAAAATGAAGCTTTCAAAGAAAAGAACACCATACCTACAGTGAAACATGGAGGAGGCTCGGTTATGTTTTGGGGCTGCTTTGCTGCGCCTGGCACAGGGTGCCTTGAATCTGTGCAGGGCACAATGAAATCTCAAGACTATCAAGGCATTCTGCAGCGAAACGTACTGCCCAGTGTCAGAAAGCTCTGTCTCAGTCGCAGGTCATGAGTCCTCCAACAGGATAATGACCCAAAACACACAGCTAAAAGCTCCCAAGAATGGATAATGGACTATTCTGAAGTGGCCTTCTATGAGTCCTGATCTGAATCCTATCGAACATCTATGGAAAAAGCTGAAACTTGCAGTCTGGAGAAGGCACCCATCAAACCTGAGACAGCTGGAGCAGTTTGCTCAGGAAGAGTGGGCCAAACTAGCTGTTAACAGGTGCAGAAGTCTCATTGAGAGCTACAGAAAACATTTGATTGCAGCGATTGCCTCTAAAGGTTGTGCAACAAAATATTCGGTTAGCGGTCCCATCATTTTTTCCATGCCATTTTCATTTGTTTTCTTATTTACAATATTATGTTGAATAAAAAGCAAAGTCTGATTTCTATTAAATATGGAATAAACAATGGTGGATGCCAATTACTTTTGTCAGTTTCAAGTTATTTCAGAGAAAATTATGCATTCTTCGTTTTTTGTGGAGGGGTACCAACAAATTTGAGCATGTCTGTATATATATATATATATATATATATATATATATATATAGACGTGACAGTTATGTGATTTCTGTCGTATGGTACAAGGCAATAAAGGCATAAATAGTTTAACAAGCCTCATACCTTGAGTACCCTGGTTGTTGTGGTACAGTGAGTATGTAGGTGGCCCCCAAAATAACGCTTGGTATAGGTCCTAAACACAGGGCCGGATTAATCAATATGCCAAGAACACCATTGGCCATAATATGCATTGGGTCCCCAAGATATGGGTTAGCGTAGGGCCCACATGTCCTTTAATCTGGCCCTGTTGCCATCAATTCCACTGTGAGCATCATAAACCATGAGGCAACAGACACCTATCCCGTCTGCTCAGATTGAGAACAGTGTCACTACTTTTTATTCTGCACAAGAGTGAACATGATGATATATATTTTTTTAAAGTGCACTTTGATGGTCTGAGATATTAGTTCACCGAAGAAATATTTATTTGCGGAGTTAGTTATTATAAAATAAAAAGTACCCAGCTAGTCAGTTTTCTTTTAGGACAGGTCAAGCTAGTGCTGTTAAACATAGACAAATACAATTAAATCTTACTTGTGATATCAAGGTTTTAGCTTTTAAAAGGCAGTGCATAGTATGGAAATGTCTGAAATGGCCTGGTGAATCAACAATATAATTAATTTGTGAAACAGACAATAATGATGAGCTGCTTGTGTATATTTATTGGAGAAATTATTATGCAAGCTTATTTTTTAAGATCTATCTATCTGATATGCATCAAACCCACTGTGTTCATGTGATGATATTATTTAAAATGATGGAACAGATGGCATTATTTAACCTGTCCTCATAGCTCACTTAATGACATGAGCTATGAGGACAGGTTAAATAATGACATCTCTTCAGCCTAGAAAAAGAAGGGAAAGAGGGGACTTTATTGAAGTCTTTAAAATCATAAATGGTATAGATAAATTTAACCCACTACTTCAAATTTAGCACAGAGAGGGCATAAGTGTGTAACCTGACTGTGCGGCCTCAGGGGGTCACTGCTTGTATTTTCATGTAGTTATCCTATTTTTGCGTTGTGTTTTCTAATTAATACTTTGCGTTGTGCAAGTCCCTTTTACCTTTCCTTCTTCTCCCCGCCTCCATCCGTTTTCTTCACCCGATTTTTCACTCAGAGCCAACTTTTCTTTTCATTCGAATTTGTAGTTTATTAATTACCCAAAAAAGCAAAACAGAGGAATGGTCGGCACACAACCCAAATACTCAGTTCTCTTGGGGGAGAGGGGGAAATCGCTGTATCTGCCTAAAACTCAGAACGGCCCCTCACAATGTTTACTACAGAGTGGCGGCTTCAGCGAGAGAACAAGACTCCCCGCATGCAGCGCTTTATACTAGCCTGAATCTTCCCCCCGGGAAAGCCATAACCTGTAACTTTTGGTTCCTCTGTGGTACACTTACATTGGGACTTGGTGCTGTAAAATGTATGTGAATAAGGCAGCTGTATGATAGGTACACTATCCCTTTGTTACACCCTTGCCCAGTCTGTTAAAGAAGTCCATGTCATTGGTACCTCGTCTTTCGATAGAGCAACACGGCTTTGCTCTCTTTTTTTTTTCCATTCTCCCCACAGCTTTCGGCCATGAGCTAACAGCTCCTCCCTCATTGGCCTGCCAGAGCAGGGTTGAGTACTGCAGCAAATTCGCCCTGGGCATCGTTGTACTCTGGTGGGGTACCGGTGAGAGGGAGACTGGTCTGGCAATGATTCTGGTCCTTCCTTCCCTTGATGGTCCTCCTCATCATCATCATCCTCTGACTCTGTGCCCTACATCTCAGGTACCATCCATTGACTATGAATCTACAGCATGCTGTGGCGGTTCTATAGCCTCCTCTTGAAGTTTCTCCCTTGGTCAGAGTGCAGTCGGGGAACCCATAATGGCAGATGAAGTTCCGCCACAGCACTTTGGCCACCGTGCCCAGGGCCAGCGCAACCAGAAAACACACACAGTTCTCAATTAACTGATTGACGATTGCTCAATAAAATCAAGAGACTGGAAAAAGGCCAATCAGCATCGGTAGGACTGTATTAACTTCAGTTGCTAAGGAACTAACAGTATTGGCAGAATTCAAAACAGATAGGCAGCAGGCAATATGTCTGAGTATCACCACCAAAGTGGAGCTCAGACGAGAAAAAAGAAAAAAGAATTAAAAATTCATAAGCATCCTAAATTTAAAAAAAAAAAAACGTTAATGTGACAGCACCGAAACGCAAAACGAAGCAACAAGGGACACAGAACAGTCTAGGCTCGATACAACTGCAAGTAGCTGCAAAAAAAAAAAAAAGACCACATGCAAACAAAGAATGACAAACAAGCAACTGTTGAAAGAGTACAAGTAGAAAATGACAGTGCTGAAAGTTGTTATTGATAACTTACCTAAAGGAGCGGAATATCCAACAGATAGGGCTAACTTTCCTATTAATGTTAGCGATCACCAAGTGAAGCGGTTTATATTAGATTGTGGATCATGTCAACCAAAAGGGCCTTTTCCAGGGGATGAAGAGCAAGGTGGGAGATGCTTTTCAGAACATTATTATAATCGTACAACAAAAGCAGGTGTCCGATTGCGTATAACTTGGCTATGTTATTCACCTGAACTTGATTCTCTATACTGTGAGCCCTGTTGGTTGTTTGGAGACCATAGCAAATTAGGATTTGAGCCTGCTTGGGCAAAAGGAATCCGTAATTGGAAAGGCTTATCAACCAAAATACAGGCACACAAAACTTCTCTAACGCATAAAGATGCATGTGTTGTATACGATCACTGGAGACTCAAATCAGACACTGGATGCACACAATGAAGCAGAAATACAGGAAGAAAAGAACTTTTGGAGACAAGTTCTGAAGGGAGTTAATGTGACCTTAACTTTAGCGACATGCAGCTTGCCTTTTAGAGGACACAGGGAGAGTCCCGGCGATGGAAATTCAGGTAATGTCCTGTCTGTAATTGAGCTCTTAGCTGAGTATGATCAAGTGCTGAAACAGCTCATACAATTACCAAGCAACACAATTAAATACCTAAACCCCAGAATTGAAAACAAAGTTATAGAGATTGTCTAAAAGTATTAAACGATAGTGTCAATGACATAAAACAAAGCACCATTCTTTTCAATTGTAACAGATACAACTAAAGACATTAGTAAGGTTCAAATGAGCCAAATATTTCGCTACGTCAGTGTTGAATATGAAAATGACACACCAACTGCTATAAAGATAAATAAACATTTTTTTAGGTCTTGTTGAAATTCAATTGAATCTGAAATTCTAAAGTGCATAGAGAGCAAAGGTTTGGAATTAAATAAATGTCGGGGAAGGCTCTGATGGAGCAGCAGCCATGAGTGGCGTTTACAGAGGTGTACAACTAAGCTCAAATCACTGCAAGAATGCGCTTTATGTACACTGTGCAGCAGACAACCTGAATTTGGTGCTAAATTAAATGACGCAGTTGTGAACATCCATGAAGTGTCATGTTTTTTTGATGTGGTGCAGACTATACGTTTTTTGTGTTAAACGCTGGGTAATTCTTTCCTCTTTCACGAGTGAGTCAGGGGGGCACCTGAAAGGACTGTGTCCGATGCGTTGGTCATCCCGTTATGAGTCTCTGATAGCCTTGCGTTTTCGCTACATGGCCATACTGAAAGTACTGACAAGGATCATTCTTATGTCAAGAAAAAAAAAACATGAATCTGAAGCACTCAGGCTTAAAAAGAAGCTTGAGTGTTTCCAGTTTGTTTTTCTTGTAGTCTTGCAGTGTAAAGTTTTAGAAACTGAATTGTGTCTCTAAAATGTTACAGCGAGAAATATTTGATCTAATGAAAGCTGCAGAACTGATTCAAAGTGCCGCTGAAACACTATCGCAATGACTTTCAGAATACATGGGGAGACTGCGGTTTCACTTACATTAAAATGGGGCATTGACTGCAGATTCGAACAAAAGACCCTGGTTTCTATGCCAGATGATGAGCTCTTTGCTCAAGCAGAAGAGTTCCACAAAACGTACAGCAGTGACATATCGCCATAATTTCCAAGTCAAATGCTATGTTTCCGAGCATAACTAAAGGATAACATTGAGAAACTTACTTCAGTCAAAGAGATAACCCATCTCCTCATTGCTGAAAACACTGCCTTGTCGTTTTCTTTGCCTGACGTCTGCACGTCAGCATGTTTTTTTTTTTGTTTTTAACTATTCCTGTCACTGTTGCCGAAATCATTTTCTAAACTTAAGCTGATCAAAACATACACCAGAAGCACCCTGTGTCAAGAAGGCCTATCGGGACTAGCCTTGTTGAGCATAGGACAAGAACACGCAAGAACATTGAACACGGACAAGATTGTGGACGATTTCCCTGCCATGAAATGCAGAAAACGAGTGTTTTAACTAAGGCTTGTAGGTACACGTATTTACTCAATACCATAGTTATGGGACCCGAATTTTGTTTTTGCTATGGGGCCTGTGACATTGTGTGTACGCCACTGGCTGTATCAATTGTTATTTAACTCTAAGCTCATGCATGGTGGTAGAATCCATTGATTCATAAATATTGTTATTGTAGAGCTGACAGTAGATGTCACTACCGTTTGTAACCAGAGTGATGATTATATAGGCTATAGTTCTATATAGTTTTGTGACAATGTTGGTTGGCCACTCCACCTTTCGAAGGATCCAACAAGTAATCCATACAGACCAGCTCCATTGGCTCTGACGTGTTGATGTTCACTAGCGGGGCCTTAGGTCTCCCAAGTGGCATTTTCAGCAGACAGCATCATTCACACGACTCACAGAAGGCTTTCTCTTCTGCACTCATTCTTGGCCAGTAGAACCGTGCTCACACCAGGTCCAGGGTCCGTTCCAAGGTGGTGACCAAGATTGCAGTATGCCTAAAACGGCCCCTTGCAAGAGAGCGACACTTCCCGCTGGCAGCGCCTCATACTAGCCTGAACCTTCCCCTGGTTCCCCAGGCTGGTTTAATTGACAGGCATGGTACTAGGTTTAATACTCCACAGAAGGTTTCAAGCCACAATCCACAACTTATAACTCATACCAACAGTTACAACTTGCCATGTTTAATGCTGTAATTGTTTAAAAAAAAAAAAAAAAAAAAAAAGATTAAATGTGTATATTTTGAAGGTCTATTATTATTATTATTATTATTATTATTATTATTATTATTATTATTATTTAATGTTTACTGTTCATATCTGTACATTGAAACATTTTTATCAGGTGAAGAGGAGCCAAATAGATTTTTTTTTTCATTTTTCTGAAACAAACCTATTTATTTATGTATTTATTTATTTATTAGAATCTGAACCAGGAATAATTATTTACTGAGATCAAGATCTAATTTTCAAGAGAAGCCACATAACAGGAAGTACAAATAACGTAAGAAAACCTACCTTGTTAGCAAACATTAGAGATAGAACATCAGGAATTTTAGATTCCGATCATTATACTACGTTATACTACAGACACTCTTGACTTGTCAAGAATCAGGGAGTAACGTTTTGCTGACTGGACATCGTGGGCACCGTTGTCTCACCCAACCACCCAACTAGAAACAAATCAAACACATAAAAAAACTTCTCTTTTAAAATGTACTTATAAAGATCTTACTGTGCTTTACCATTTTTTTGTAAGACTTTTCCTTTAATCTTTAATCTTCAAATATGACCTGCTGCAGAATTTTAGCGGGTGGCTGGTTTGTTCTTTTTTGTGCTTCAAGCAGTCTTTTTTCATCTTCCTCTCTTACTCTTTTATCTTCCTCCTGTACAACATGTGTTGTTTGCTGTAAATGCCCAATTTCCCTAATTTCCCCTGTTCTCTTTATTTCCCCTGTTTCCCTTATTTCCCCTGTTCCTCTTATTTCCCCTGTTCTCTTTATTTCCCCTGTTTCCCTTATTTCCCCTGTTCCTCTTATTTCCCCTGTTCTCTTTATTTCCCCTGTTTCCCTTATTTCCCTTGTTCCTCTTATTTCCCCTGTTCCCCTTATTTCTCCTGTTCCCCTTATTTCTCCTGTTCCCCCTATTTCTCCTGTTCCCTCTTTTTCTGTTCCTCCACTTGCTCCTCGTATGTCTCCCTCTGTTTCTTCAACATTCCCTTGTGTTTCTTCCAATCCTTTGTTTTTTTCACTCACCACCCCTTCCTCCCCATCTGTTGACTTAATCAATAGTTTTTCAACTCTCTTTTTCCTCATAGAGAAAAACACCATTGTGTTTACTAGGACCAGTATGACAATGCTTGCTCCTGCAGCAGTGGAAGCCACAAAACCATTGAAAGTGACTCGAGCTGGTTTAATTAAGACAGGCATGGTAGTAGTTGTAATTGTAGTAGTAGTTGTAGCAGTAGTAGTGGAAGGCAATCTTCTAGGATCCATTGTCACATCATATACCTGGTAATAGAAGAGTCCATATCTATCATAGGGCATTACTCGACATATATATCTTCCCACATTTATCTGTGAGAAATCCTTTATCAGCCACTGTGTGCCTTCAGATGTTCCAAGATCTTTGAAATTGGACACCACGTTTTCCTTAAGATTTGCAATCTGAAACAAGGTGTTTAGCCGCTTATGAGAAATAATATTAGTCCAAGGCTGGGTGCAGTTAATCACAACATCCTCTCCTAAATGAAACTTGAGTTCATATATTCCACAGAAGCGATCTAATCCACAAGTAGTTTCTTCTTCCTTACACGTATTACAATTCATGGCTTCGACTTCAACATAGCCACACTTTCGGTTGCAATATGTTTTGTCAAATTGGTGCACATATTTTTTCAGAACTCGATGCCCTTCATCACTTACTGATGTTAGAAGATTTAAAACCCCTTCATCCGTCGCTGGGATGTTTTTCCTCTTAGCTATTGTAAATGCAAGCAATTCACTTAAAGCAGATGTATGTTCGTCCAACCCTAAGACCCCTCTTCCCTCCTTTTTGCTGAGAGCATTTAAACTTCCTGGCATTTCTTTCTCAATGGCTTTTAATGCGTCCTTGGTCTTTTGGCTCATTGCCTTGTTTGTTAAGACTCCTATAAGTTCCTTAATATAATCCTTCATGTCTTTATCACAGAGCATACACCCTTGAGACTGACAGAGACTCGACAGCACTACCATCAAGGCAAAATGGATAATAAAGCCTCTTCCTATGCACATTTTTTTCAGACTGCTCGTGAATCTTGGATATAAAAGTATTTAGATAAGAAATGATCTCATCTGCCATCAACCAGACCTGCCCTGGTGATGTCATAAATAGCATGTGATGACATACTTATTTTAATTTTGACAGGTTTTCACAAGCTATACAGTGAACAGGGGCGGAGACTATACTGTAGTATAGTTATACAGTATGTGTAACCGGTAATTTTGTGTCTCATAGCTTCCATTGTCCCTTGTAAATAAACTGTAAATATCATAATTTCTTGGTTATAAAATGTATAATATTAATTTACAAAATATAGAGTTATGTATACTTTATATAACCGGGTGGTTTAAAGGGAGTAGTTTTATATATCAGCCAAATGCAGGACTATCCCTTTAAGGCACTGAGTTATAGGGGTTGCATCAGAACAGGTTCGGCAGAGCGTGAAAATCTGGATGGAGAGAGAGAGAGCTGCGTCTCGAAGCACCTGTTGTGCAGTTTGACTGGAACCCTGAAAAAGCGAAATAGCAGGTGTGTATACTTTCACGTAATATAACAATGATTCAGTTATTGCTGGTTAAGTAAAATGTTGGGTTTTGTATTAAGTATAAAACATGTTAAATGGTACTGTTGCCAAGATATGATGTAACACATGTAGAGGCGGCCAGCCCCTGATGATAATGTGTCTATTTCTTACACAGGCCGCTACCACCCTCTTACTCTGAATAAGATTATTCACCCTTCTATAACTTCAGTATTTCTATCTATACCTACTCTCCATTATACCACTATCCCTTGTACCTCTCATCAACCCTTCTTTCCTAACTATTTTTAGTGAATAAACCGAGACCCTGAAAAAGAACCCCAGACCCCTGTGTGAGTTGGGGGGGGTTACATTTACATCAGTATTTTGCTTTTATTTTGTATATAGAATGTTGTTGGTCAAAAATATTATCTTATTTTTATAAGACTGTGCAGGAGTTTCTTACTCCTTAAAAGCTGATCACATTGCTTACTAATTAATTTTCATTGCCGTCATTGCCATATTTAAATGCTGTAGTACTGTTTACAGTAATGAAAGCAGTGGCTGCCCATGACAGATACTACCTATCATACGCGCTTGCAAGCTCCTTGTGTTGTGACTGGATACACTTCACCTACAGAACTCTCAAATACCAATACAGTAGTCAGTTATTGTAGCAGGATAGCATCAGGAAGGAGACTCGCGAGGCTAGGAAGCTGCAGTTCTAGCCCTCACATGCACATTTACTAAACAAAACAACAAGCGTACACAAACACTGCTGTCAGGCTGAGCATTCGCCTTCACAGAACACATACAAACAAAACACAGTTCAACTCACTGAACTCTCTCGCCCCACAAAGGATTTCTCCTCCTTTTGTACAGGTGGCCACTCCCCGATTTAGCACGTGTAATGATCCCTTATATATTAGTATTAGCTTTGTACCTTTAAGGTTGGGAGCTCTTGAGAGACTGACGTCAAACTCCACCTCACAACGGAGGAGATGCAGTGTGTGTGCGTGTGTATGAGAAGAGAGTTGAACAAGTACAGCATGGCAGTTAATAGTTGTGCAGGGATATGGGAACTCTTACAATAATATGCATATATTGGCTAGCTGTGGTTTGTGTACATGATTGTGAGGATGGCGTAACGAAGCATGTGATGGAAAATAGACTGAGGCCTTTCAAAAAGTCTGGACTTCTGTGTATTTACTTAAGGACTCTTTCCTACACTGTTACTCTGGCAGAAACCTTACACACTCAATTACCTATTTGGGGAAGGGCCACACATGTGATTGTTGGCAGGGACAGAATTAACCCCTTTGCCAAGTTACACAGATGTTGAAATCGATTAGAAACAGTCCCAAAACTCGGTTACCCAAGGGCAGCTGGCATACTTTAATAAAGGCAATATATGCAGCACGTTCGTTGTCATGTTATTTGTCCCATCCAATAATTTGTTTTATTAGTACCGAGTCAAAACAATGAAAACGTGCCTATTCGGGTCTAAATTCTAACTGTGTTTAAAAAGTAAGCAGCAGGTTGTTTGAAGCGAGGTGGCTGTGCTAGATCGTACCTGTCTGTAGTACTGATTTAACTTGGCTACAACCGACAGGAATACTTTTTGTCTGCGCTGACTTTCCAGTTTGTTTTCTGAAAGCTGTTTATTTTACATTCTGTTCAGCAGCCTCTGTAGTAGCCTTTCGTTTAATGTGTGATTCTGAAGCTAAATAGCGATCGATCAGATTTTCTCCAAAGACACATTACAAGATGTGCAAAACAATTACCTCCATTTGCATGTCCAGTTTCTTTGGGAAATATCTTGACACAATCATCAGCCGAAATATACTTTGATTTTTTTTGCTTTGTGTGTGGAGAGAGTGACAGCAACACTGTCAGCAGAGAGTGAAACTGCCTTTGCAACGCTCAAGGAAGCCCTCATCAACTCTCCAGTCCTAGTTCCGCCTGCCTTGGACGTCCCTTTCATCCTCGACACAGACGCCAGCGACCATGGTCCGGGTGCGGTCCTGTCCCAGCTACTGCCAGGAGGTGAGCAGGTCATCGCATACTACAGCCGTGCTTTTAGCAAACCAGAGTGCAGGTATTGTCTGACCCGCAGGGAACTACACTCTGTTGCGCCAGTTCCGAGCCTACCTCACCAGCCGTCACTTCACCTTGTGCACCGACCATGCATCGCTTCAGTGGCTGGTGGACTTCAAGGAGCCCGAAGGACAGCTGGCGCGTTGGCTGGAGCAGCTCCAGGAGTTTGACTACACCATCCTGCACAGAGCAGGTACGCAGCACGCCAATGCGGATGCCCTATCATGCCGTCCCTGTGCACCTGAAGGTTGCCACTACTGCCGGACCAGACAGCAACGGGACCACAAGCAGGAGAATAGCAGCGAGTGCCTCATACCCCTGCCGGCATGCAAAGAGCTCTCCACAGTCTCTCCCTCAGATTGACAAATGCAAGAGGATCGGGACCCAGACCTGCAACCCTTGGTTTCCCTGGCTTGCGCAGGGCACCGGACCCTGCTGGGAAGATATCTCCTGCTGCTCACCAACCACCAAAGCGCTGTGGCCCCAGTGGTCCGGCTGCCCAATGTTTCGATATGTTGTACATATCTTTCTCAAGGGAGCCTGTGTTTGAATCAAAACATTGGAGGTATTTATAGGTTTTTGACGGCATGACAACTATTTGTTATTGTTTACATTCAAATCCATGATTTATTCTTACATGATGTAATGGTGTTCTATATATTGTGACATCATTTTTACTTCTATCTTTGAATCTGTATTAATTCTAATTAACACTACTTTATATAAACTTATATTTTTATTATATCATGCAATGCTGGCTGTGAGGATCAGTCTAGATTTGGCCTCCCCAGCGCATCAGCATGCACAACTTTTGAATGAATTTTGTTTATTTATTTAAATGTTATATATTTATTGAAGTTAATTAGTTCATTCTTTTCTGTTGAGTCCCACTGGCATAATCGTGTTCAGTCTATTTATCCATTTACTTTCTTTTATTCTTCTATATGTCGCATTGTCTAATTTGAGCTGTTCTAATACTACAAACTTGACATCATTTATGTCATGTCCCTGACTGGTGAAGTGCTGTACTATTGGTTCACTCATTTTTTTATTTCTAATTAATGAAAGGTGGTTCTGAATTCTTTTATATAAAGTAGTTCCAGTCTCTCCAACATATTTGATTTCATCACATTTTTCACAGGCTATTCGATAAACGACATTGCTATTTTTACAGTAGGTATTAGTTTTTAGTGGATATGTGGTGTTCTTATGTTTAATTATATTTTTATTTTTTCCATGTATTTACATGCTTTACATGTACTAGTGTTCTTATAACCTATTTGATCAATTATTCTTTTATGTTTACTGTGAACTAAAATTAGCTTCTCTTTTGAATGCTACAACTGGGGCATTAAGAAATACTTTTTTCAATTTTTCTGAATTATGTAGAATTCGCAAGTGTTTCCAAACTATCTTAGAAATATTGGGCAAAAGTTTAGAGTAAGTTATTACTAATGGGACTCTTTTGACCTTTTTATCTCTTTTTATAATCTATCAGATCATCTCTTTCTAGTTTATCCACTTTTCTTAACTCCGTCTCTATAATTCATTCTTTGTATCCTCTTTTTTTAAGATTTGTTTTTAATACATTTCTTTGTTTGGGGTCACCCCTGTGAAATTCTGCATTTTTGTGGACCACTGCACATTTGTAAGCTACGACTGGTTATATTTCTCTGCTGAAAACTCCTGCATCAGTAAAATACCTGTCAGTGATTTATGTGTTGCACATTATTATATTACAGTAGACTCACGCTAATCTAAACCACTTGGGACAGGACACTTGTTCAGAGTACTTATCATAATCTGTACCACTTTAAAAATGCCTTCTCTAGTCTGTTTTTATAATCTCCCCGTTTATATTTGATCAGATAAAAGCAATAGACCTTTGGGGGAGCATGTTATTTGTAACTTTAACATGCTTTACTGTACATGTGCAGGTCATGAATGTTGGGTTGACGTTTGCAGTAATATTTAAATTGAGCAGCAAGCATTTCAGGTGTGGATTAGCAAGAGTTTATTCTACTATTTAAAATAGATGGTCTATTTTATTACTTGGTAAAATAAATACCTACTCCATCATGATACTAAGTGGGGAGTCCATTTGGGTAGCTGAGTTATGTACGCAATGGTTGTAAATTGAAAGTGAATGGCACTTTTATACAGGTATTTTAAATGGTTTTGTGCGTGTAGCTGGCCTTGAACAGTCAATTTAATTTTGTGTTAGAAAGTCTGAGATTATAAGAGATGCTGAATGGGAATGTATATGGAATTAAAAGAAAACAGCAGTAAATAAATTCCATACCCATGACTCCTCTTGGTAAACTTTCAACCTACTTACTGTATCCCAATATCCATGTTAGTGGATTTGGTAGAGCTGTAAACTAATTGCACAGGAACCCCCCACACTGTACATCTGCTTTTATAACAACTGCTTGGACCTGTAGGAAATGTACATGCTCAGATTTCATCCTGATTGACAATTGTGAACCTAATACTAAAAGTAACTGCGTACAATTACACTTGAAGCATTTAGAACATAAAAACAATTGGAAGGTAAACACTGAGATTGGACAGAAACAGTATTAAAGACGACGTTTGTGTCTTTAACAAACATGCAAACGTAACAAGATGCAGAAGGTGGCTGACAAAAGTTTCCATTTATAGTGCTGACACAATTATTTGGATATTCTTCATTCTGTTAGCATTAGTTCCTAATCAACAATTCATTTTGGAGTTGGGTTAAGAGTCATGTGCTGCACAAGTCTTAGGTCATTTTCACCCTACTGCAAAGTTACCTGTCAAAACACAGTTCCCTTGTTTTAAGGGGCCCTTTTATACAGTGGAATCCAGTTTACCCCATAATGCCATTCCACTTGCATTCTCGTTTCTGTACTGGTGAAATACAGTACATGGCTCAGGGAATGTTCTCATCGTTCTATCTATGCATACAGTGAATGTCAGGTATTTTAATGAAGACTGGACTTTCTCTTAAAACTAATATTTATTTCATGTAAATTTCTTTACAACATCAAAACAGCATACACTATGATAGTCAAGAACAACATCATTATTGCCTAAAAATCTCTGTAGAACATCTTTTCTAAACAACAACTAATTTAATTTGGCAACAATACAGTTTAGATATGATGTAGACAAGATTCTTAACCTTTTTTATCCTTCATACATACATGTAATTATGGGGTTTTATTCTGAATTAGCAATACTATTGAAGATCGTGGTGAATTTTGGCAGTTTCATTTCACATTTACTTTAATTCTGACCTTTTCAAGTCATTAAAAGGTTCCCAGTGAAAATTCACAAACAGATGTTAACCTTATTTATCATTTTCTGTAACACATTCTTTGTCCACTATGATAAAGGACTATCAAATACAATAAACAAAAAGTTAGTAGAATGTAAATAAAACAATGTGCTTATTCCTGATTCACAATTTGAAATAAAAACCTACATGTTTAATCCTTCTGCTATTTACTAGCGACTGAAACTAAGATTATTTGTTGATACAGTAGATCTGTTTGTTATTAAAACAATTACAATTAAAATTACAACATTTGTGCTTAATGGGTAACTTTCCACTACTGTTCTTACTGTGTCTTTTCTTTCCCTCTTTTTACATAAAGGGACAACAATGATCAGGGAGGAGGGGTATTGATGCTCTATGTTCAGGTTGACAGCCCTCCAAAGCACATGTATTTGACTTCTAAGTATTCTTCAATTCCGTACTTAGACCCCTCTCTCCCGATGCCAGATTGCTTCACACCACCAAAAGGAGCTTCAGCAGCTGATAGCAACCCTTCATTCACTCCGACCATCCCCACTTCCAGCTGCTCTGCAACTCGCCAGATCTGACTGGGGTCCTTGGAATAAAAATAACCTGGCAAAAAAATAAACAAACAAACGGGCTGAGACGTTTATGCACAACTTTGTTACACTTTTCCTCGCTTTGCCTGAGTGACCAGGAAATATGAAGCACACAATGCAGGGACTGCAGTTAATCTCTTTTTCCACACTTCTCTAAAAAAATCAACAAATGTTCCTTATAACAAACTTAACTTCAGAGCTAGTACTGCTATAAGAACGGCAGAGGATGCAGTCAGCGTCCTCCAAACCTGGAGTTCCTTTCTGAACTGGCTATGGCTAGGGTTCTATGGCACACTAGCTAAATAATGCACATTATTACAATTTTAACACATATTTTTGAATTTCACAAATGGCAATCACATGATTTCTTTCGTAGATAGGGTACAGGTGACTAAAAACATCCTACCGTACACAAGTGTTAAATGTATTAAGTTAAACTTACCTGCCAAACCTACTGAGGCAGAATTAGCTATTGCAAGTGCTTCTTCCTCTGTGTCAAATCTGTAGAGGTAAAACACAGTAAACAAAAAAAAAAAGTTTTGGAGTTTATTATTTAAAAAGTGGGTATTTACTGGCAATTTAATGCTTCAGAAATGTGAAAGGACACTTTGCATTTAGGTATGTTTTTGGTCGAACAGTCAATAGTTATGAAAACACTACACATTGGCATTGATTCACATGGCTGTGAAATTGGTTAGGAAAAATGACTTCAACAGATGCAGACTGAATTTGGTATTTGAAGGCCAAATCCTAATTCTGGTATTTGAAGACCAAACAATAGGTGTGTAAGATGTTTCCTATATGGATAATACTACTTTTTAAATGGGGTGTCCCTACCTCGGGGAGGCGATGTACCGGATTTGCAGTTTAAGCGCATTATGGTACTGACACTGTTCCTGTTATGCGGCACTGTGAATATGATAATTACGGTATACAACAGTTCATACTATGTATACAACAACTAATACTATGTTTGTGTTCCTATGAACAAAGTTAAGGAAAACATTGTTTGTTTTCATTTGAACGGCTTTATTCAACATCCTGTACAAAATGAGTCTCAAGTAGTACTCGGTTTTCTCACCTAGCTTCACCAATAAAAACAAAAATAGCTTTTTTCGCAGGTGGATTATCGCAGCTGAAACTTAAAATGTAAGACAACTTGCCAAACATATCAAGAAAGAAAATGGAAAAAGCACAAGACATGTTAGGTAAAAGATACAGGTTTAGCAGCATAACTATTTTCACTGTCAGTGACACATCATTTATTGTAATGGTGCCTGATAAAAGATGCAGTAACAATGTAACAATGTTTATTGTCTTATTTGTAGCTCTACGTAGTTTAATTAATGTGAACTGATTGTTGTATTTTGATCATTGTTTTGGAGGAAACTCAGCAACACAAAATAAACATCATAAGTTATGTGAAGAAACCTTTTTTTGTACAAACTTTAGATGTGTAATATTGATTTGTTGAACACTGGAAGCTTGTGCAATACAATGTGTTGTGTAGACATACAATCAATAACAGATGTATTTAATAGTTTTACTATACGTATAAATAACTCTTCTCTGCTCTTAAATAATAACCTCGATTAGTAAGTGTTTGTGGTTCAAGCAATAGAGCCGATAATTTCCAAATTCTGTTTAAAATCAACTAAACAAAGCATTTTTGTTTGTTTTTTTTGTACTTTGCAGCACCATCTTGTTTTGGGCAAATTATTGATCTTAATATTTCAGAATAATACATACTGTGGCATTGTAAAATAAATTGGACAACTTTAGAGTGTTCATTTAAAGTTTTAAAATTCTGACTGTATAAAAAAAATATATATATATATATATATATATATATATATATATATATATATATATATATACATATACATACACATACACATACAATGCCTTGCATAAGTATTCACCCCCCTTGGACATTTCCACATTTTGTAGTGTTACAACCTGGAATTAAAATGGATTTAAATTAGGATTTTTTGTGACCGATTTACACAAAATAGTCCATAATGTCAAAGTGGGGAAAAAAAAATCTACATATTTTTCAAAATTATTTACAAATAAAAAACTGAAAAGTCTTGACTGCATAAGTATTCACCCCCTTTGCTTGCGACACCCCTAAATAAGCTCAATAAATATGCAACCAACAAATGTCTTTTTTTTTGTTTAATTAACTTTTGTGTCACAATAAAACATATTTTGCACCTTCAAAGTGTTAAGTATGTTGTGGAAATCAAACGGTAAAAATCCCGATTAAATCCATTTTAATTCCAGGTTGTAACACTACAAAATGTGGAAAAGTCCAAGGGGGGGTGAATACTTATGCAAGGCACTGTATATATATATATATATGTATATATATATATATATATATATATATAGTGCTAGGTTTGGGATTTTGTTTTCAAAGTAAAATTACAGTATTTCTCCATTTTTATTAAGTATGTAACTGACACAATTTACACCAGGATAATAAAGTTATCATAATATTGGTTTTGACAGATAATACCATGGATATTTTACATCGGCCTACCTCTAGTCCCTACTCCAAAGTTTCCCAAAAGCGTCTCTAAAGCAGTTGAAAGGTGCTGTATTTCATATGTGGTGTCCCCAATACATTTTCAGAAAGAATAGCGAGTGTGTAACCCCTGTTAGCAGGCATGGCAGTAGATAATCACGTAATCAAATAAGACTTTCTCACTTGAGAACCGGCACCAGGGGTCCAAACGTCTCCTCCTGAGTGCACAGCATGTCTGTAGTAACGTTGGAGAGGAGAGTTGGCTCCATAAAAGACCCTTTGAGACGCTTCCCTCCTTTTACCACTTTGGCACCGTGAGACACGGCATCTGCTATCTGCTTCTCCACCTAATCCAGAAGAAGTGACATTATATTGAACAGCACTGAACATCAGCACTTAACAAGACCCCTGCCCAAGAACTGCAGAATACAGTACCAATTATATCACAGGACTAATACTCAAAACTGCTGATACAGCGTTATACAGATCATTGTGTTGCAAGAACGAGAGACAGTAAGTTGAACACGTGTAACACCTCGCGATTGCTACAGTTCACCCTGATTCACCCAGCAGTATTGTACTGTGAGTATTGGGTTATTTTTGTCAGAAACTCCTGTTTAATTAAAGTCAGGCTCATTTTAATATTCTATTATTGCTACTGTGCTTTAACATGACATATCTCCAGCTTCAAGATCATGAGGTAAATCTTGACTTGCCCCAAATCGTTGATTAATGGAGACAAACACATCTCTCACTTTTACAGAGATAAGCAAACGTGTTTACAGGAATAAAGTATTCCAGTATTATTCAGAGAAATATAAAATACCTC
The DNA here is from genome assembly GCF_902713425.1 of Acipenser ruthenus. Classification (NCBI taxonomy): domain Eukaryota; kingdom Metazoa; phylum Chordata; class Actinopteri; order Acipenseriformes; family Acipenseridae; genus Acipenser; species Acipenser ruthenus. The sequence continues at coordinate 69,743,434 of NC_081192.1, forward strand.
ACATTGCAAAGCCAGTTTTCATATGCCTTTCACTGTATTCTATATGTGTGGTACACTGCATACGAATGGTATTTTAGTGTTTGTAGTGCTTGTTAAATCCTACCTTTTCCACAGCTCTTTCGTTAATCAGGGGGCCCTGTGTGGTCTTTGACTCAAACCCATGTCCCACATGCAGCTGTTTCTCCATTGCTTTCGCTAGTTTTTCTACAAATATGTCGTGGATCCCTTTCTGCACCAGGAAACGGTTTGAACACACACAGGTCTGATCCCACCCAGAGGAGAAAAACAATGGTTAATATTTTGATATATTAAAACAGAAGCAAACAGTTTTGTTATTTTTTACATATATACTATATATATATATATATATATGATAAACAGATAGATAGAAAGATAGACAGATAGGCAGATAGACAGATAGAAATATTTTATATTTAGATATAATTTCGAATAATTGTAGCTAACACAATAATCAGAAATCTTAGCTGCATGGGTATCAAATGTGCAGTTTTGAAAGAAACACATATTGTATTTATTTCTGCAGCACACACTTTTTTTTTTTTTTTACAAGCTGCTATTTACCTGACCAGAGTTTCTGAACTTGGAGCCCATGGCCCCAATGACAGCCTGGTCCACATCAGCACTATCAAACACAATGAATGGAGCGTTTCCCCCCAGCTCCATCGAGACCCTCTTCACTGTGCCAGCAGCATGTCTCAGCAGAACCTACAAAACATAGCAGAGCAGGCTGGCTCTTTCAGATGGCCAGGGTGAGACAGTGATGGAGTGAAAAGCCTGTTGAGACAGTATTGTGTATGTGGTGCGGTGGTGCATAAACTAAATCCCCCTCAAAATTGGGGAGAGGGAATCCAGTATCAAAGGCGTACAATTGTTCTGTGGTCGTGCGTCTCGAGGGGAGAAGGAAGCCAACACCTTTATCCTAAACTCACTCAAGTCAAGGTGCAAATAAAGTGGAGTTTGAAGGAGTGCAAGCAACTGGGACAGCTTCAGAAAAACAATAGCTGAGTTAACACAAGATTTAAAAAGCATTAAAAGGATGGTTAAATTATGGAAACAATCATGATTCCTCACATGACTAAGCCTAGCTCATAATAAGATAACTAAAACATACAAGTGCCTCCAGCCAACATTAAAACCATTTTATCAAACTCTTAAGCCAACAACCAGAGGCTGGAGGATACTAATTTTAGGCTAGTTTTGTGCTAAACATTTGAAACACACCTTTCCAGTAGCAGTTGAGCCTGTGAAGGAGATTTTGCCAACCAGCGGGTTAGTACACAACACCTCCCCTACAGCAGGGGTGCTGGTCCTCGAGCAGGGGAGAACGTTGTAGACTCCCGCTGGGATCCCTGCCTGAGAAGCCAGCTACAAAAGAAAAACATCAGTTAGTACAGTACTGTGAATTAAAAACACTGCATTTTACTTTAAATGTATTTATTTGCCTTAGCATTGGAAGACAAGCGCAGCATGACCAACTGGTTGCCACCAATGCCAGCAACATATGACACACGAAGATCCAGGGAAGCAACCTCCAAGAAAAGGTATTAAAACCAAAACTCATCTAGGACAACTGGATGCTGCTAGAGACTGGAAAATGCTGGCAGATGTTGGACAACGGCTTATTTTCCCACCTGAGATTGCCACAACTAACCTTCGACCTAATATTGTCTTGTGGTCTGGATCAGCATGTCTTGTTCACCTGGTAGAGTTAACAGTGCCATGGGAGGATGTTGTGGATGAGGCGTATGAGAGGAAGAAACTTCGGTACGCTCAACTAGCTACTGAAGCGGAACAGCGAGGATGAAGAGTCCAGGTTTACCCAGTGGAGGTGGGTTGTCGAGGATTTGTGGCACACTCCTCAACCCGGTTTCTCAGAGACATTGGATTCAGTGGTCAAGAGTTGTGACGCATAGTGAAGAACTTATCTGAAGCAGCAGAGAGGAGCAGCAACTGGCTCTGGTTGAGACGAAAAGATTATAGTTGGGGATTTCAAGCACAGTAGAAAAAAAAAAAAAAGTACATGTAAAAGAAGTTAAGTAAACTGGGCTTAGCTGAGAGGAGGATGGAGGGGGTGATACTGGGACACCAGAATCATTATCGAGCCCTCTTAAGGTGTCGTGGGCTAGTCGACAAAACACCAAGGATGGAAGGTGCCCACTTGAAGACCCCAGAGAAGTACCCTACTCAGCTCAGTCCAGACAGTTGTCATGCTGATGCGCTAGAGAGGCCGCACTGTGGTTTATCCCTGGAGCCAGCATTGCAGCCGTTGTGAGTTCCGATGCGTCAGAGAGGCAAAATAGGCTGATCCCTGGAGCCAGCATTACACTTCAGCCATCAACACCAGGCAGAAGGATATCTACATCTACATCAGTGCGACTTACAATTGTTACACGATATCACATTATTCTTACATACAATTACCCATTTATACAGTTGTGTTTTTGCTGGAGCAATCTAGGTAAAGCACCTTGCTCAAGGGTACAGCAGTAGTGTCCCCCACCTGGCATTGAACACACGACCCTCCGGTCAAGAGTCTAGAACCCTAACCACTACTCCACACTGCTGCTGTATATATAGATGCACGAATCATTCACTCAGGGTTGGTGTGTTCAGGGAGAGAATAGGAGAGAGTGAGGAGAACGGAAACGAAAATAAATAAAACAATTGCTACTCGTGTTGGAACTACCAGCTTGATACTTGTTTTGGAAGAAACATTGCACTCAAGCCAGATTCAAAACAGGTTTTTCCTTTTTTGCATTTGTAGTGTGTGCTCCAATTTGCCTTAAATAAATGATACATGGATGCTCACCTCAGCCAGCGCAAGAGCAGATAGAGGAGTGTCCTCAGCTGGTTTCACCACCACTGTGCATCCTGCTGCCAAGGCTGCTCCAGCCTTCCGAGTGATCATCGCACTGGGGAAGTTCCACTGGTGAAGAAAAGGCAAAAAAAGTGTAGGGTTATACACACTAGCAGTTGAGGCAAAGTTGGCAGAGTTAACTATCTTACACTCATGTCTGACAATACAGTACATACATAGGTATTTACCTTTGTCTAAAACTGAAGAACAATCAAATATGTTTTTTTTGTGGCTTTAAAACAGCTAATACATGGAAGAAAAAAACAGCAATGTCTTCGGAGTCAAAATATGTTTTCCTGCGAAGCATTCAGTTAGGGAAGCAGCTGGTTATTTAGCAACTGGGAAAAAGGTATTGAAGAGGTGAGGACACATGCACTCTCCAGGTGAAATGACCAAGAAAGTACCAGGTACAATTTTTAAAAATGAAAACACCTGCTTGTTATAGTGTCTTTCAAAACTGCAAATTTGAGCGTTACATAGTGAATGGACATGCTCAACCGTGCAAATATGAAGTGTCTGAAATACAGGGCTTTGACAGCAGCAGCTTTGTAAAAGTACTGCCACAAAAAGCATTCACGTTTTTCTGGAAAGTTACCATCATTTGACTTTAACCAAAGGAATCGTTATTATTTAAATTCCAGCCGATTCCGTCCTAAGATGTGCACCTAGGCTGCACACTGACAGACTAAGTTCAAGGTTGCGAAGAGGCCATAAACAACATCTGAAATTAATCTTCGTCGAAGCGTGCGTCTGTTGAAAATGAGTGTAAAGATCTGACAAGTAAAATAATCCTTGAATCAACACATTTAATATAAAATATACACATTTTACTGCCATTTTTAAAATATGCTTGTGGTATAAACAGAATATTGAACGATCGTTCGTCGTATGTGTTTTTTATTCACCGTAGGAGGATGTCCTTAAACTGGGACAAAGTGTTTTACACACCACTGAAATCCCTTTGTGCTGCTAAACACACTGATATCCCTGAATAAACAGGAATACATAATCTCAGATGATTTTAATTTTTTTGCAATAGTAAGCCAAATATTAATTTATTACCAAGGCAGAATGACAGTGTGGAACATTTGTTCTTCATTTTTTGCAATGACTAGTACAAGATTAGTACAATATTCAATTCAATATGGTACTGATCTTGGCAGCCACCACTGCAAAAAACTCAACAGAGCTTGCAAAAGGCGTCACAGTCAGAGTGGAGAAATATGGACAGTTGCTCAGACACACTAGGGTAACAGACTCACAGGAGTTATAATCGATGCTACTCCCACAGGCTGTTTGAGTAACAGAATCCTTCGGTCCTTTGCAGTAAGGGGGACAACATCGCCATAGACCCGCCGAGCTTCTTCAGAAAACCATTCGAGAAAGGAGGCAGAGTACGCAACTTCCCCATAGGCTTCTGTTAAAGGTTTCCCCTAGAAACAGGAAAAAAGACAACCGGTATCATTAAACTATATTCCAGGTGTTATGTGGTTATAGGATGATTAGCTACAAACAGTTTTTGTAGTTGAGCATTAGCTGTTATGACATCTCCAAGCTGTTTTAAAAACAGACTTCCTAAATATGTAACAAATATCTTATAAACTTCATAGGTCACCCCACCATTATTGTGTAATTAAACAGTAACTTGTAATTTGTATGTGGAGTACTCCAGTAATGGCTGGTTACAGAGGCACTGTTAAACATATGCAATGTGGTTATGTTGTTTTTGTACAGTGGGTAACAAAAGTAATGGACAGATGAATAGATTCATGATGAGTGGCTCTTATTTGCCTATTTTACTCCACTTACATCCTTGCCTAATAGGCAAGCAATCTCACAAGTGCAGTGGTATTCCAAATATCCAGTTAGTAATATCTAACAATGCAGAATGATGGAGACCGTTCTTTATTTTACCTAATATATGTACTCCATATATTACCGGTAATTTTAATATTAAGTATTATAGTAGTTACTATGTTTTCTATTGCCGATTGCTCCACATTAGAAGATCTGGGTTTCCACTCTTTTTCACTTACACATTCTGCTGTTATTAATTTGGCAAGATCATCTTTGTTTTGCATTACCAGTTCGTACCATTTTCGGAGCAGCACACTTCTTTCCTTAAAGAAAAAAAAGAAACCTTTGTTTGCAATGTTGCCTGAAAGTAACATTTGACAATATAAGGTTAAATATACTTTACAGAGATTTATCATATGGACCAGGACACTAGCTTCTTTATTGGGAATGTTTCCTTGGCCCATGTATGTAATGTTACAGTTCTGTATCAGACATGAAACTCTGTGAGGGTGGCCCCCCTTTAGGGGGCATGTTAAGGATTATACTCTGGTGGAGGCTAGACATTATCCAGCTATATTGGGGTCACAGGGGTGACCCCAAACAAAGAAATGTATTAAAAACAATTCTTAAAAAAAGAGGATACAAAGAATGAATTATAGAGACGGAGTTAAGAAAAGTGGATAAACTAAAAAGAGATGATCTGATAGATTATAAAAAAGAGATAAAAAGGTCAAGAGAGTCCCATTAGTAATGACTTACTCTAAACTTTTGCCCAATATTTGTAAGATAGTTTGGAAACACTTGCGGATTCTACATAATTCAGAAAAATTGAAAAAAGTATTTCTTAATGCCCCTGTTGTAGCATTCAAAAGAGAAGCTAATTTTAGTTCACAGTAAACATAAAAGAATAATTGATAAAATAGGTTATACAAACACTAGTACATGTAAACCCTGTAAATACATGGACAAAAATTAAAATATAATTAAACATAAGAACACCATATATCCACTAAAAACTAATACCTACTGTAAAAATAGCAATGTTGTTTATGGAATAGCCTGTGAAAAATGTGATGAAATAAAATATGTTGGAGAGACTGGAACAACTTTATATAAAAGAATCCAGTATTGCAGTATTGTAGTATTGCAGTATTGTAGTATTGCAAAAATTAGACAATGCGACATATAGAAGAATAAAAGAAAGTAAATGGATAAATGGACTGAGCACGATTATGCCAGCGGGACTCAACAGAAAAGAATGAACTAATTAACTTCAATAAATATTTAACATTTAAATAAATAAATAAACCAAATTCATTCAAAAGTTGTGCATGCTGATGCGCTGGGGAGGCCAAATCAAGACCGGCTCCCTTGAGAAAGATATGTTTTTACATATCGAAACGTTGGGCAGCTGGCTCTCTGCGCATTATATATATATATATATACATATCATCCTATGACCAAAAAAGTACAACACATCATACAAAGAAATTTTAGCATTCTTCAAGATGATCCTTCTACAGCTCCTATTTTCAATAACCCTCCCCTAATGTCATACAGAGGAGACAAAAATCTAAGAGAGCATCTGGTCCACAGTAACATACGACCCAATCTTAAGGGTACGTTTCCATGCAATAGGTCACGTTGTGCAACTTGTAAATAATTTCACAGCAACACAGTAGTTAAGGGAGCAAAATCCTCATTTACTATCCATGATACTTTTACTTGCATTAGTAAAGGAATAGTATATTGCATTGACTGCATCAAATGTAACAAGCTATATATTGGTCAAACAAAACGACGCTTGGCTGATCGCTTCGTGGAACATCTGAGAAGTATACGAATTAACACCTCTACCTTTCCTGTCACCAGACATTTTAACAGAAATGACCACACTATAAAGACATCACAATTTGTGGGATGGTTCAATGCTATGGAACTAATGCCGTCAGGAAACAAAAGGAATGTGAACTTATTTTCAAACTAGGCACTTTGGAGCCATTTGGAATGAACATTCTATTCTGATGTCATCATCATCATCATCATCATCATCATCATCATTCTGGAATTGTGTTTAAAAGACTACTTGTTTGTTTTTTATCAACTTCTTAAAGCACTGTTTTTTTGTATTCAGCCGATGAAGGACTTGTAGTCCGAAACGTCCTGATAATTGATTTGTAATCAATTATTCTACTTTAAGTACCTGAAATATCCTTTTTTATTTTTCTTAAATATTTCCCAACATAAAACCAATGTCACCTTACAATAATTGATTTTGAGTTTCAGTGTTTTAAAATAAAATATCAAACAGAACGAAATTTCAATGTACCATTTGTAATTCAGTAATATGAGAGAATTGGTCAGGGGTCTGAATACTTTTGCAAGGCACTGTGTGTATATATATATATATATATATATATATATGTGTGTGTGTGTGTGTGTGTGTGTGTGTGTGTATACACACACACACACATACACATACATTGGTATCCATTAAAAAAGCACAATGGTTTCAGTCTGGTGGTAATGCTATGGAACGCGTATGACGCAGCTGTGCAGTACACACGCTTGTAAAACTGTTATAGACATAAAATACATTGCACCAATTCAGTTTAAAAATATAAAATGTGTAGAAACCAACCTTAGCTAAGCTTTGCTTCCACGACTGAAATGCAGTATAGGCAGCATTGACAGCTTCTTTGGCCTCATGGGTCCCGCAATCCGCCACCTTGGCTAGCTCCTTCCCAGTTGCAGGATCCAACACTGGGAAAGAAGCAGGAGCGGACACCCAGCGACCACCGATATAGGCTTGAGTGCGAACTAAATTCTGGGAGACAGAGAGTGAATATCCCCGGCGGATCGCAGCAACCAAGCCAGGGGTAGAGCGAGAGAAAAAAACACGATCTCGAATTAGACATAAAACGCCCATCATAGCAGATACAGACTGGCTTGTTCAATAATAATAGCAACTATCGTAAAACATAAAAAAACAAATATGTTGTTTTTATGCTAAATAATTTTGCCGTTTATTCAGCATCAGTCCAGTTCCAACACCCTCGCACAACTGTACTGCAGAAAACAAATTTTTACACAGGAGTCTGCGCAAGTCATGTGACTTTGATTATTGCTTTTTTTTCTTCTTTTTTAAATTAATCAGGCTTATTCTTAAAATATGGATCAGTTCAGTTCAATTCGAATAATTGTGCAGATTAACATTGCAAATATAAAACCAATGTTCTTTAGTTTAATTATCCCTCAGAATATTGCCTTAATATTGCAAATAAAACCAGTTTTCTCTAGTTTCATAAACTCAAGGTACAACACATATCTACATAATCAACTTCCGCTGTCTAGGCAAGGACAGAAGGCTAGGACCATCTATCCCATGATTCAATGCGTGTAATCATCACAGGCGCCATTATTGGAGCCCACTCAGCGCTGGACAGTAACGCAAAGCGTTGAGCAGGCAGCAGAAGAAACGGACTACAATTTCTAATTTTGTAAGATTAAGAACGAACCAATATATGATTATGTGACCGTTGAAATAGATTTTGTAATTCTGCCATGTTTATATATAGGTAGCAGTGTGGAGTAGTGGTTAGGGCTCTGACCGGAGGGTTGTGGGTTCAATCACAGGTAGGCGGTCACTCCTGCTGTACCCTTGAGCAAGGTACTTTACCTAGATTGCTTCAGTAAAAACCCAACTGTATAAATGGGTAATTGTATGTAAAAAAATAATGTAATTGTATGTAAAAAATAATGTGATGTCTTGTAACAATTGTAAGTCGCCCTGGCTAAGGGCGTCTGCTAAGAAATAAATAATAATTATATATATAATGTGTGTGTGTCTTGAATTTATTTTACATCATTATAAATAGACCTCAAAGTTCTGTTTGCATGTGCTAAGGTGTCTGATTCCGAGACCGATTATTTATGCATTTTATGACGACTAAGTGTCATGAAGATTTACAACTTATTTTTTATGCAATGTGTATTTCTTTCCTTTCTATTCAGTTACAGTTAATTTTGTATGCGTTTGTGTTTTTGTATAAATCTGTCTGACGGGTCCATTTTATAACATTTTTTATTCTATTAGGTATTAGTTTAATCAACTGTAATCTTCCCTTTGCCATTGCAACTGTTAACATAATGGATTTTGATGTGGAGTAGTGGTTAGGGCTCTGGATTCTTGACCGGAGGGTTGTGGGTTCAATCCCAGGTGGGGGACACTGCCGCTGTACCCTTGAGCAAGGTACATTACCTAGATTGCTCCAGTAAAAACCCAACTGTATAAATGGGTAATTGTATGTAGAAATAATGTGATATCTTGTAACAATTATAAGTCGCCCTGGATAAGGGCGTCTGCTAAGAAATAAATAATAATCTTCAACTGTAACCTTCCCTCTGCCATTGCTACTGTTAACATAATGGATTTTGATTATTTTTTTTTATAAACATTTAACCAAAAGGACACATTAATATGACCCAACGGGTGCTGAAGGTGAGACTAATTAAATCAGCCTCTCTTTCTGTACACACAAAGACCCTGTTGAAGAATGGACTAAGCCAACTTGAAATTTTCTTCAGCAGCCAGGCTTGAAGCAATGAAACTTGCTAAGACTCATTTTCATCTTATTTATATTTCCCAGATTGCCCGTGATGCCTGCAATCGCTGGTTCCACCTTGTTTGTGTAAGAAAGCCAGACCTGAGCGATGCTGACAGCTATCATTGTAATGTTTGTAGGAGGAAACACAATGTTTAAACCTTGAGTTTACGGATTGCGTTACATTGTTTTTGTTAATCAGTATTGGTACCCAGTTGTTTTCTGTGATTCTCTCAATAAAGCTCAATTACAGGTGGTGTACTGTAAAAATGAACTGTTTCAATGTCACATTCTTTTAGCCTTTAACCATGTAAATGATACAGACCCCTCAGTGTTTTTACTGCTGTATTCTGTGATTCTCTTAAGTTACAGTACAGCTGGTGTTCAGCTGAAATTTATCCTGCCAGATTTTTTTTTTTTTCTGTACATATCAAGGTTAGATGTTTTTTTCTCATTTCTGTATTACTTCATGCTTACAAATCATTTGATCTGATAGGACATAACCCTTAGATTATGGTACCGCAGTCACTTTGGTTTTGTTCAGCAAAACTCTAATTTCTAGTTGTAAATACTTTTGATATGAATCAAACAATGTGTATGTGTGAGGACATGCATACGCCTTTTTTGTGAGTTTGACATTTCTAGGAGCACTGCTTGAACTATATAGGGGGTACCAAATAATACAGCCATAGACTATGATAGTGTCCGCTGTCTAATTTGGCATCCCGTGTTTCTTACTGTATATACAACCAATATCAATCTTGTGTGTGTAACCTACTGTATATAAAATACATATATAAACAAATATCTGTAAACAGTAATGTTATTTCTAATACATTATGCACTTTAAAATAATTTACACGACTTGTGTTTATTCTAGACACAGCACGAGGCACAGAGCCACATTAAATTCAATCTCACATTACTCAATCATTTACTTTAAAGTTTTGAAAAGTTGTGCATGCTGATGTGCTGGGGAGGCCAAATCAAGACTGGCTCCCTTGAGAAAGAAATGTACAACATATCAAAACGTTGGGCAGCTGGCTCTTTGAGCATATATATATATATATATATATATATATATATATATATATGTATATATATATATATATATATATATATATATATATATATATATATATATATATATATATATATATATATATATATGCTACTTTCAAATCATTACAATCGTTTATATAACAGGTCGGACACACTAAGCATTAATTTGACTAATGATATGCATGTTGTTTTAGCTGCGAGTGATATCATGCAGGCTTGTGTACAAAAAAAAAAAAAAAGACGTTTTTAACCAAGACAAAACTCAACAGGTTGTTCAAGTAAGATCATTGTGATAAGTTGCGTATTAAAAAAAAAAAAAAAAAAAAAAACAGATCAAAGACGTTTTTAATGCCATCCGGGTCAAAAAAACGCGTTGTTTAGTACGGGTTTCAAATACACGTTCTCATTTGACCTCAGTACGTGTTGTAATTCTAATACTACGCGGACTAATTTGGCCAATAAGATCGCTGAAAATGAACCGGGAACCAATTAATTCAAAGAAAATAGTACGTGTAATAAATTATCCAATTAAAAGTCGACATCAGAAATTGCCCTCCAATTCGTGGCGGTACACATTGTACTCTGACGAGTTCTCAATCGGTAATCGGATTTCCGCGTTTGATCTGGATTATATTGTACAATTGAGTTTTTCAAAACATCAAAATGCGATCGGGATTACTGTGAACCGGATTTCGTTTTGGTAATCCAATCGCACTTTTAATCACGATTAAATGTTGCAATTGGGTTTTCCAGAATTTCAAGATAAGATCAGGATTACTTTTATCCAAAATACCAGTTTTATAGTAAACCAGATTTAAAGTTTTGTACTATCGAGATCAAAAAACAGGATCGGATCCGGGCTCACTGGAGCCGGATCTTGAAAAGGCATTGTACTAAACGGATCAGTATCTGGCTCCACTGATCCGATTTTTAAACAGCGCGTGCGGTAACTAAGGAGGTAACTATACAGTGACGGTGTTTTCTGTGTTCGAGCAGACTAAACAACATGTCGAGAAGGTGGACTTCCCAGGAGGAGGAGGCGTTAGCTGTAGCATATAGGGAAAAAAAAGAAATTATAACTGGTAGAATTAATCAAAATCTAACCACTTACTTAAAACACAAAACATGGGGGGAAATATTGACAGCTGTCAATAGGTAAATGTCTAATTTTATATGTAGTATATAAATGTATTGGGTAACGTTAGTAATTAGTATAAAAATACTAGGATATTATATAGCCTAACAAATTAACAAATTAACCGAAGCATAAATAACGAATTTCACTCAGGATTCTATATATCAGATAGAAAACATTATTCTTTATTGTTTCAATTTACTAGCCTCGGACAAAACAGGACTCTTGGGGAAATCAAAATTAAATTAAAAAACTTGAAACAACGATGTATTATTTTTTACTCAATAATGCATTTTTTGTTGTTTAGCATTTTAGAGTAATTATAATAGATTAAATACTTCTTTTTGTAGCAAAAGAGAAATTAGCTTCAGTTCGCCGGACAGGGGGAGGTCCTCCTCCGCCAGAAAGCCATGAGGCCGTTGCAATCTTGGAGATGTTCCAGGGGAGGCCAAATGTGGAGGGGATTGAGGGAGGTTGCGAGTCAGCCGTAGGTAAATGCAACAGGAATACAGTATAGTTAATTTAGTGTGGATATATTTTTTATAATTATTGCACATTTTTTTTAGGACAGGACTACGTCTTCATTGTTACTGAAGGTAAAGCTAATTATTTTGAATCTGGTTGTAATGAGATAATTTTATAGAACAAACCTTTTTTTCCCCATAAGAACCAAATATATTACATGACAACCGTATTGTTAATATTTAAATATATTTTATTTCATAGATACACAACAGAATGAACACAGTACTCAGAAAGAGAGGATAAAAAAGAAGACAATAGAGGATGACATTTTAATATTAACAAAAAGGAAATTAGAACTTGAAATTGAAAAATTAGAACTAGAAATAAAGAAGCTGAAAGAAAATTAATTATGTACATGTAATACAATGTAGTGGTTGTTGTTGTTTTGTATTGAAATAAATACTAATGTTATTGAATTCTACAATGTAGTTGTTAATAAATAAATACATTTGGTAAGGTGACTGTTAATTCACCAATAAACTTGACCAGTAAGAATTTACTGTTTATTCAGTTTTTAAGAAAAATAATTCTCCACAATATAATTCCTCATAATTTGTCCTGCTCGTAAATTATCATTTATTTCAATGGTTTCTTCATTTACATCTGCATTATCTTCCGGAGGAATTGGTTCGTTGGCCTCGATACATACATTGTGCAGCACTGCACACGCTAGCACCACATTCGCAATTCTGTCTGAGGCCAGCCTAATCTCCCAATGCAGACAACCAAAACGCCTCTTCAAGATGCCAATTGTTTGTTCAATTTTCACCCTGGTTCTGCGGTGTGCTTTGTTTTACCTATTAAAAAGCACAGCATTCCTTTACACTGTATTCTGCCAAACTCATGAGGTCCACTTTTTAATAATCACATTTATTTAACAGCTTCACTGTTTTATATATCAGATATGTTTTATATACAAATGTTATAATTAATATGTTGTCCTATTATGAAAAATGTAAGATGTAGTTATGAAAAGATGAAATGGTGTAATCATTTGAGAGAAGTGCCTGTGATCAAATACCGTTCAGATAACTTATTTTGATTGTTACTTATTTTGTTACAAGGTAGAAAAGTGGTTGTTTCTCTTTAAACTGAGATCATTTATAAATGTTTTTACCTTACTATCTCAAACACTAGACACAATGTGTTTGGTTACTGTGTAGATGAGATGATTGTGGTAGTGGTACACAGTGTATTACAATTACTATGTAACTGCCCTTTTTTGTACCTCTGAAAGTAGTGGTATTAAATAGTGGTATTAATAATAATACGTACAAGATTCTAGATAATTGCACACATTGGAATTTCTAAAAATCCACGAGTCGTGGCAAGATCCTGGCCATTTTGCCACGATGTTAGAGATCCTGTAATTTGCATCACAGATTATCTAGTAATAAAAAGATATATAGATATAGATGTATATATAGATGTGTGTGTGTGTGTATATATATATATATATATATATATATATATATATATATATATAAAAATTACAAATATAATGCAGTTAATAGAATTCACCTGAACATTTACTGAATGAACTTGCCTTCTGTTTAAGTAAACTGGCTCATCCCTTACAGGTGCAATAATGCGGATATGGGTGCCGTGAACAGCTCCGATGACACCCGGAAAGCCTAATGAAAGAGCGAATAATAAACCTTGTTGAAATCTGTACTGTCCTGTATTGCTTACAAGTTTATTATTACGAGTTTATTATTACAAGCTCAGGAAGCTGAGCTTGTAAAACGTCTATGAGGAAGTGAAGTATGATTTCATACTGTACTGTCACAGCATTTAATACGTGTATACAGTCTGTGTGTGCACGCAGTCTGTTTTTTTTGTTTTTAACATGTGAAACAATAAAGTATATTTTAGTTTTTTCATTGCTAAGCATCATGATTATGTTACCCCAGTGAGTTCCTTGCATGCACTGACTTGGCTGAGAAATCCTGCCATTTTACTTGCACAAACTGCACCTACAAGCAAAACACAAGACTCTTGTTACGAAACCTGTGGCCAGACAAGTTGGAGTTGCTACAACCCCCACAAACGCACTTGTTTACCACCACAGCCCGTCTTTCACACTGTCAGTACAGTGTGTGGCGTGTTCTGGCCTCCCACTATGTCACAGGTGACGTAGGCACAAATGGAGAGTTTTTGGCAGTAGCCTAGGATCCGGTTTTATCACAAAATACGGGCACAGAAACAATTTTTTTACATTTTATTTTTGCAGTTTTATAACGAATTAATACCGCTGATTCCATTTTTTAAGTTAAAAAACAAAACAAAACAAAACAAAAGAAAACAAAACATGACAGATGCACTTTGTGTTGTTTACATAAAAATCAGCACACAATTCAGGAAAAAAAAGAAAGTACAGAATGCTGTTTCTGGGGGGCTGCTGTGCACAAAAATCTCGCTGGCGGCCACGTTTGAGGAACATTGACCTCGACTATTTATTGTGTAAAAATCGGTGAACTTACAAGAACATCATCCCCATTCTCAGAATGAGCCAGGATGCCAGTTGCACCACCTTTTCTGGATGTATAAAAATTAATTCAACAATTTTATTCACAGCCAAATTACTATGTAAAAACAAGATTACAAAACTCATGCTTGGTAATAATGGAGGAGTTTACAACCAACAAATATAAAAACACAGTTAGCAAATAGAAAAGGCAAACTTCACAAAAAAAACATAATTTGGAAGCAATTTACATTAGAACTTGACACAGGAGCATCCTATTCAAAATTGTTTAAAATTCAGGAGTAACAAAGTAAACTCAATCATTGCTGGTTATTAAAATGACTCTTTGGAACCACCAAAGTCCTGCAGAAATTATTTTGGCAGTTTACTCCAAATCTTTACCAATGTTTCATCAGGAGATCAACTGCAACGAAAACAAAGATTTACTGTTAAAGAAGGAAAACATCACATTCTACATCAATACCACAGAACAGAACAGAACAGAACAGAACAGAACACAACACAACACAACACAACACAACACAACACAACATCAACTTTAAACCCTTGCACCTCAAAAAGCAGATGCATTTACAGGGGTGTGTAATTCATATCGCCCGACGCCCGGGACAGCAAGTTTTGCTGTTATACTTTGCCCGTTGGACAAATAGTTTTTATTTATTTGTTTATTTATTTTTCCTAGGTTTGTTCTGTTGCTAGAAAGACACTCTGAGTATATTTCTATAGAGCCACGCAAGTTTCTGAAAACTGAATTCTGGAAGTCTAGCACCTACTGTACAAACAAACGTTTTAAAAAGTGTTTACGTCCCACCCCTATCACTTCTGATTGGCTAGTTGTGGAAAAAGCTGATCTTCTATTGGTTAGAAATAAACTCATAAATGGCTGCCAAGAGAGCTTTTGGCAAGGCACAGACTAATCTTTTAAATTTAAGGCATTATTTACGATTTTTGTAAAGGAGCAAATAAGTGATACTGCTTTCTTAATATATGAACCTGACATTTAAATGCAGCAATCTAGTTTAAAAAAAACAAAAAAAAAAAACACACTGTATTAGCATATTAGAAAAAAAATTGTGTTGTGTAATTTATAAAAATAATTTGAGTCTACTTTTTGGTCAAGTGTGTGCTTGTTGGGATGTTTATAAAAATAAAAAATAAAAAAAATACATAAATAAAGTTTATTGAAGAATTTCAAAAGACAAACTTTCCCAGGTAAAAAAAGTAATGATTTTTTTCTTTCGATTTTCGTGTTGCTAACCTAGTTTGCCATTTACATATTTAAACACTATATATATATATATATATATATATATTATATATATATATATATATAAAAAGCAATATTATGTATTTATTGGACATGCACAATCAATCGATTTGTGAAACTTTTAAAAACATTTAGATTGACAAATGTTTATAATGATAGAAATGAAATGCTTATATTTGAGATTATCTGTAGACATATTTTAAAATAAAACACAGACTGTAAATCTCATGGCAATGGGTTTATGTATTAATTCCAGTGTTGGGACAAATATCAGAATATTTGAACTTATATTTTGACATGTATTCGGATACAAAAATAAGATGTTCGCATTCGCTACAAATGACAAATACCATGCATTTATTTATCACCTCACCAGAAGTTGCGCGACCGTTTCAAAAATGGCAAATGAAAAAGAGCGTGATGTGAGATTAGAAGATTAAAAAACAGGATCAACAGCAAGCTCGAGCCTCTATTTAAAAGCTTTAGACAGCAAAAAGTAAACACACCAGATTATGCTCGGGCACGCATACTGATCTCTATGGAAGGCCACCTGGGTCAAAAATGCGTTGTGCTGCTTTAGTGAGTCAGTGAGTTATAATTGTATAATCATCTTGTATTGCAACAATTATAAAATGGTCTGAACAGACTCATTAACCACGCTAAGCCTGCCACAGCAACCCAATATACAGTGCCCTCCATAAGTATTGGGACAGTGAAGTCAAAATTGTTATTTTTGCTGTACACTCAAGCAATATGAAAATACGATTAAAGGATGAATATGAGGCAAAAGTACAGAATGTCACCTTTTATTTCTGGCTGTTTCAACACATTTATGTTTTACCAACTAAGAATAACAGCACCTTCGGAGTTCCATCCCCCCATTTTATGTGAGCATAAGTATTGGGACATTTGGTTTCCTGTTGCATTGATTGTTCACACATAAAAGAGCTGTGAATGTGTAGTCTCAGTTCTATCTTTTGCCTTTGGAGTCTGCATTTGGTGTCAGAAGGCATAACCCAACATGAAGACTAGGGAGCTGTCTATGAAAGAAAAGCAAGCGATTTGGATGCTAAAAGAAAAGAGGAACTCAATTAGAACCATAGCACAAAAGTTGGGCATAGCCAAATCAACAGTTTGAAATGTCCTGAAAAAGAAAGAAACCACTGGAGTCAGACTTCAGCAATCGGCAACGACCAGGTCGGCCAAGGAAAACAACAGTAGTTGATGACAGAAAAATGACCAGAGCTGTGAAAAAAAAAAACCCTAAAATAAGTGTCAGTGAAATCACCAACAACCTCCAGAATGCTGGGGTGAAAGTGTCACAATCTACTGTTCGCAGAAGACTTCGGCAGCAGAATTACAAAGGCTACACTGCAAGATGCAAACATCTGATCAGCACCAAAAACAGAAAGGCGAGATTAGAATTTGCTAAAAAGTAGAGATGAGCCAGTAGTTTTGGAACAGTTTTATGGACAGATGAGACAAAGATTAACCTTTATCAAGTGATGGGAAGGCAAAAGTGTGGAGAAAGAAAAAGGAACTGCAGATGATCCAAAGCATACCACCTCCTGTGAAGCATCGTGGAGGTAGTGTCATTATTATTATTATTATTTTTTATTTCTTAGCAGACGCTGTTATCCAGGGTGACTTACAATTGTTACAAGATATCACATTATTTTTTACATACAATTACCCATTTATACAGTTTGGTTTTTACTGGAGCAATCTAGGTAAAGTACCTTGCTCAAGGGCAACAGTGTCCCCCCACCTGGGATTGAACCCACGACCCTCTGGTCAAGAGTCCAGAGCCCTAACCACTACTCCACACTGCTGCCCCATGGCATGGGCATGCATGACTGCCTCTGGAACAGACTCACTCATCTTTATTGATGAGTAATGAATGATCGCAGCAGCAGAATGACTTCAGAAGTGTATAGAAGCATCTTGGCTACCAATGTACAAGAAAATGCCACCAGACTCATTGGGCGGCGCTTCACAATGCAACAGGACAATGACCCAAGACACACTGCCAACACAACCAAGGAGTTCATCAGGGGAAAAAAGTGGAAAGTTTTAGACTGGCCAAGTCAATCTCCTGATTTAAATCAGATTGAACATGCATTTCACTTGCTGAAGTCAGAAACTCCCCAAAACAAGCAACAGCTGAAAATGGCTGTAGTAAAGGCTTGGCAAAGCATTTTAAAAGGACAATACCAAGAGTTTGGTGATGTCAATGGGTCGCAGACTCACTGCTGTTATTGCATGCAAGGGATTTGCGACTAAATACTAGCTTTTATACTTATATTTGCTTTAAGTTGAATTGTCCCAATACTTATGCTCACATAAAATGGGGGGATGGAACTCAAAGTGCTGTTATTCTTAGTTGGTAAAACTTGTATGTCTTGAAACCACCAGAGATAAAAGGTGACATTCTGTACTTTTGCCTCATATTAACCTTTTACTCGTATTTTCATATTGCTTGAGTGTACAGCAAAAATAGCAATTTCGACTTCACTGTCCCAATACTTACGGAGGGCACTGTATTACTAGAAATAAATATTAAATAAATCATTACTTCTTTTAATGGCTCTAAATTACTCAAGTTCCTGACAGATTTAAAAAAATAAAAAAACAGGTGTTCTAAAAAGTGCAGGGTGATACCAATACTGTAGCTATGGGTAATGGGAGTGGCTGGAATGCACCATCGCACATATTAAAACTAGATTTAATTATTGAATTTAATTAATACAAGGAGGGCTACAAAAGAGTTTACAAAAAAAGAAATCATACACTATCGTAATGTATCAATCTGTCTGTACCACTGAATCACAGAGAAATTAGAAATTATGATGCACGGCTCCAGACTGACTAAAATGGTTGCAAATCCGACAGTTAACTTTTTTCGAGTTTAGGCACAAAAATGCATGTGCTGATATTTATGAATGTGACATGATGTCAGTGTGTATACATTTTTTTTTAAAAAGCACAGTTACCTGGTGGTCCCTGCTGGAAACACTGGTACTTGAGATGAATAGGTTGAAAACCACTGGTCTATTTTGTACTTTTTATTTGTAAGGCTTCATGTAGCAGAATGTATAGCAGGACTGGGAGGTATGTCCTATATCTAATATGATATGTTACTTAATGTAAACATAGATCTGGCAATTTTCAAACCTGTTGCATCGCCTCTGTGTCACTTCTGGTGTGCATGGTCATGTCACTGCGAAAATGTCTCGTCGCCAGATTATTAAAAATAAATAAATAAATAAATCGCATCTGGTGGTGGAGATTATTTGAAAGATCACATTTTGCAGTTATCAGCAAATACTTATCATTAATCATATCTTCTGAAAAAGCACCATTAAAATATATAGTTTTAGACACCTAGAGGTATGTATATATTGGGTAAATACATGCCCTTTTAACCCTAAAAAATTCATTTGTAGTGGATTTCTATAGGAAGAGAGTCAACTACAGCCAAAAAGTGCCTGGTGCTAGGGGAGCATCCCACTGAAAAATGCTTGGTCCTGTAAGGGTTAGAAAGCATACACTTGCCATTGCATGATTTTGTTAATTATCTAAATAGTGTGGGGAAAAAAGGGGAAATAAAAAAAAAACAGTTATAATCTTTTCATGCAGCTCTAATGCCATGAAGTAGGTTCACTGTGACCTTGATTCAGACTGTGTGTAACACGTCAATGCAAAGTTCAGAATCTCCCCCCTAAACACATAGCCTTAAAGAATTACATTTCTCTCTGCCTGCAAAGACAAGTAAAAAATCTAAATAATGCACTTCTGAATCAGATGGAAAATAAAAACGTCATAAGGATCAAGCAGGAAACTGATGTGTTTAAGACAGCTGAAAAATAAAATGTCATGTTAATTTTACTCGCCTCTTTTACTGTCTTTTTGATGTAGTCTTTCCTGTCAGTCAGGTCATGATCGGGGTAGTTTTCATAGACCTAAAATAAGCGAGAAAGAATTCACAATTGACCCTATAATGGGTTTCTAAGAAAACCATTTCTAATTATCTTTGAGGACAAATAAATAAAACCCCAGACGACTAAAACAAGGAGAATGGCATCTCTCATTAATGGTTTGTAAACATGAAGTAAAATAACCCAGACTAAAGCAATGTAAAGAAAGAGGAAGAGCTACATTAGTTGCAGACTTTCTGTAAAAGACTTTTGTGATCTTTCTGTTTTCATCCAATTCATCTAAACCATCATTTATAATTTTTGCTCCTAATAAAAACGCATGCAAGGCTATTCTTAGTCTAGGTCATATTTGGGTTTTATATACTTTAACATATACTGTGTCTGAGCTTGTATACTTGTGATTGAAATAGTAGGCAATCACACCTTAATTAGGACTTGGGATACTTTTCCCTTTCCTTTTCTAATTAAGTCAGCTATGTTTTTAGCAACTGTTCCTAAACACCCCTATCACTCAGATATATGATATGCATAACATTACCTCCACAGTGTTCATTTTTCTTATACAATACCTACAGTGTTCATTTTTCTTGTACAAACTTGACCTAAAATCAACCACAGAATACAGCTACGTAAGAATGCAAAACTTACTTTCTTGCATATCTGTTTCATTGTGACTTCCTCCAGGTTTGCCTTTTCTAGCAGCTTTTTTACTGTCTCTTTCAAGTCGTTATCAGTAGGCGGCTTCGTCAACATTTTTATCAACGGTTCATCATCCGAGTTGTCTTCCGAATCATTTTCTGAAGGGTATACATGTAAAAAGATATAGACCAATTAATTTTAGAGGCACAACTTGTTTGCAGCAACACTGTTCCTTTGAGATCCAACTTAAAATTGAACAGCTACATTACCTTGTTTTGCACTGCTCTGTTCTTTCTTTGTAATGTCTTGGCTGCTATCCGCCTTCTTTACATTAGCTAGCTTGGTGCTCTGTGTTTTTCCTTTGGCTACAGATTTTTCTGTTTTTGCTACCTTTTTGGGAGGCTGCCAACAGAAGAAGGTACATCATTAAAAAGGGAACTGATAAACATGGCGATGTATCAATTTAAAAATAATAAAAACATATTCGGAGTCTGGATGTGCTACCTTGTACAAGAAATTAATGTTTCAGTACTTGTTTCTAAGATTCTCCAAGCATTACAATTCAGGAAATGTTAACTGGAGAGGGGGAGGAAAGGCATATAGCTTCTTAAAACTCAATGCAAAATATGTAACACAAGAAATATCAGACACTATAAAACTAATTTGGGTTCTGGTGTGCATGGACAACTACATAAAGACATTTGATAAATCTAAAATCATGCACATTAGGACTTCAATAATCCTTCAGTGTGAGAACCTGAAAAAACATGTATTCACCACTGTGATAAACCTTTTAATTGGGGCTTTTACCTGTAAGAGAACAAGACTTGAGCCCAAATCAAAACACTGTAGTTATATGCATTTAGTATTTGTTCCAAAACTATGAAATAGATCTGCGTCAAACTGTTATGAAACAAATTAAAGCACTGCAGTTCAATAAGCTATAACATCATGATCTTACTGGAAATATTCAGTTGAGATGCTGCAAGTATTTGGCTTTGTGGCAGCATGAAGTTTTTTTTTTTTGTTCGTGTTTTTTTGACAGTACAAGTTTCATCAACGTGCCACTGGCAAAAAATAATGCTTACATAACAGCAAAATTATAGTAATATGTAAAAATAAGGAATTTTATATTGCTTCAATAAGTAGCTATTTATTAACAGCAAGTATAATAAATACAGTATGGATAAAGCCCAACTTAATTTCCAAACAGCAATTAAAGGCAATGTTAAAACAGATTACAGTGAATAAACACATAAATGTTTACATTAAGTAACATCATATATTAAATACTGCAGGGCGCAAAATAACAGACGGCACCGACGGCAATTGCCAGTGCCCAAGCGACTTGCCGCAATGCCTCCCCCCCCAAAAAAAACCTATACTTATATTCTACACAAAACTTCCATATATTGGGAGGTAAGCATAATCTTGAATTTATATCTCACTTGCTACTTCTAGATATTAACCCTTTGCAGTCCATTGTCGGACTGGGTCCGACATTGCAATTATTCCTCACAGGTCCTCACAGGCGTATCTCATGAATAGTCATACATGGTATCAGGTATCAGATAATGGGGCGTTCATAGTAAACAAGCTGGCTGAGTGCGTCAGCACACAGAGACCATCATGGACATTTGCAGAGCTTTTTTCAGATGTTATAGTAATAAAATAATGACTTGGATCGCATTATTGAGGAGTTTGGTGATAAAACGAGTGATCCGGAGATGATCTATCGGTATGTACGACTATTATTATTATTATTATTATTTCTTACATAGCTGAACGCTATAGCAAACGAAAGGGTGGGGCGGGGCTGGAGATGCCTAGTGAGTGCTTTGTTGATATGCAGGGCCATTTAAACCCGTTTGACTGTGAAAAAAAATACTTTTAAACAGCGCATCTAAAATTAACTGCGCGTGTGAGTTAATAAATGGACTGCAAAGGGCTAAAATCGGTAAAACTCATAAAACATTAAATTCCCCAAAAAATGAAAGTTCGACCAAAATAAAATTTATATAGGTTATCTTCGGTAAAACCGCTCACTATTTTTTACTTTCGTACCGAAAATAACAATTTAGAAATCTATAGTTTGTTTAGTTTTTATACTTACTGTCGGTCCCGTCTCCATTCCACTCTGAATGGCTAGGGGTCGCTGTCAATCATCGCAGTGATCTGTTAGTATAGTTTCACTGTCACTGTCATTTCACCCAATTGGCAGATCTCGTTAACTGAAACAACGGCAGAATGCTCTCATTTGTTTAAATGACTGTCAGTCATCAAGACCTGTACCGACTGTGCACTTTCATTTGCCAGTTCAAGCACCTGCATTCAAAGCGCCTACTTTTGAAATCAGCAGGTTAAGGTGTAGGTAGGCTTTTGCTAGGTATACGGTGAGTTTTATTTTGAAAATATTCCCCTGACCGACGTCTCAGTGACTCTGTGCTGAAGAATAGTGCAAGTTAGTTCTGTTCAACAATCTAATGTTTTGTTCTATGCATATTATTTTTACTCAAATTTATGCTATAAAAGTGTGTAATACACTTTTATATACTGTGTTTTCTACAGTTTATTTGAGACAATTTTTTAATTTGTGTAGGATCTTTCTTTACAAAGGTATAGTTCTGCTGTGACCAAACGTTACTTCAGTTAGAATGTTGGAAACCATGGTTTTGTTGCATGTTGAATATGATAAAAGGGCTTCACTAAATGAGACGTTTGTCAATGGCATAAAAAAATTATTTTTTTTAACGCATAAAAGGTTGAGATCGAAAATAACAGTAAATTCTTTCTAAAACAAACATCATTATTAATCGTCAATTTGGCAAAAAAAATTAATCATATAGTAGCAAACCTACTTATATTGAAGCATTGCTATAGGGATAGGAATTATATTTTAGCTTTAGAGAGTGACATATTGGATGCTTTAGGATGATTTAGCGGTGGACATTTTAGCGTTTTGCATGTCTGGCTTAAGGGCAAAGCATGTGATAACCATAATTGTATTGAAGTGTTAACACTGTTAAAAGTTGTAAAGGCACTGGATCGCCAAGATTGCCTATCAGCTGGAATCTGACATGGTCTGTAACAACTTGATTCATTTAAGCATTTAAAACCGAAGGAGTACTAATACCGCTCTGATTCGTTAAAACTTAAAATTTCAATGGGTCAGTGTGATTCTTCTTAAATTACTTAATTGTCTGGATATATTGTAAGTCAGTGCACAAACAATCCACTTACAGGAGCCCAAAACATCTGTGTCCTCCTTAAAAATCTCCCCAGACAGAGTGTGCTCAGCATAAAATAAGTATGTGGAATCTGACAATACACATTCTAACTCCTTTCATGTCTTCAGTGTATATAAATTGCTAATTTATACAGACATTTCAATGACCATTGCTGTTTTGTAATTTTGTGTTATTCCCCCCCAAAAACACCAACGCTAAAAATGAACACACAGTAGGTAGATCATTATTAGTTTTGCTCAAATTCTTACAAAAAAAAAATTAGCAAGTAGCTAATATGGTTCAAGTAGCTGCTCCCTGCGTTATGAAATGAGTAGGAGAGAACGGCTACCATTTTTTTCCCCCTGAATTGAGTGTCCAGCAATGCACCATAACAAAACTGTAAATCCTTTGCCACTGTAAAATGAAAAAAAAGAAGTGAAACTAAAATCTCTCAAATGTAAACCTCCAACAGTATGTACATCCAGCTGTTCATCACTGTGATGCAGAGCACTCTCCATTGCCTGACAGTTTCTATTTCGTTTTTTTTTTTTTTTTTTCAAAGCCGCGTTGTTTGTACAGGTTACAGCGGGTAGCACCCACACTGCAGACCGAACAACTCATTTGACCACTATCGTTATTAAACTCCAGCCATGGGTAAATCTTCAGCCAGTTTGCCTGAAAATCTATCTATCCAACTTTCCCTTCACTGACTTTGCTTATTTGTGTTGTATCACTAATGCTGCATCTAAGCCTCTAGTCTAATTTCTGTATTAGTCAGTGGTGTGTGAGTTTAGTAAACATACCCTGAATATTTATTTTTTGCCAAATTACCCTTTGTATTTTTTATGATGAAAGTTTGTTTTTAAATTGGATATTTATACCATTTGATTTTTTACAATAGAAAAGTGACCTATATTTTATTTTTCTAACAATTAGTGTGTGAATCACTCAGAAAACACTGATTTGTGTTTGTCTGAATTACAATTTCATCAACATAATAGGCTCTCTATTTCTTTTTTGTTGTTTTATGTATGAGTATGAAATCGCCTTGGTGCCCTTGGGTTGGACTTATGTTTTGCCTTTTTGCCCCCTAGAACTGTCTTGGTGCCCCTGAATCTTCACGCCAAAGAAGGCAACATTGCCTTGGCTTTCATGACCTTAACTTCATGCCCCGATAATGTATGTACTTCCCGATCCTCGTATACATTCTGCTACTGTACATTAGGCGTTATAGATAATGTAGTACAGGGTAGACGTTAAATCATTGAATGTCATTAACTAAAAGTCATTATTGTAAAACGGAACAAATTAAAAGTACAAATTTTTTTTTTGGTTAATTTTTAAAATGACATGGCTGCAATGTCATTCAACTTCCCTTTGGTATCTGTTTGCTTATTAATATCAAATCACAGTGGTTTAATTAATTATACCATGACCGCCAACAGGAACGTATTGTATGATCTGTTATTGAAAAATACCTCTTATTTAGTCTCTTAAATTAAATTAACAATTAAATATACTTTTAATTACATGCAATGGTGCATTCCAACTACATCCGCATAGCTATACTATTGGTATCACCCTCACTTTTAACAATGCTTGTTTTTACATGTCAGGAGTTGAGTAATTTGAGAAATAATGATTTATTTAATATTTATTTATAGTAATAAGTTGTGCTGGGTCTGTTCAGGTAATTTACAACACAAGAATATAAGATTAACAGATTTTTATTTATTTATTTTTTAAATTCCATGTGTCTAATTATTATTTTACCCGTTTTCTCTCAATTTGGAATGACCAAGCGCTCCCCTCCCACTCCCCACTTTGGAGGAGCCAAAAAAGCTATGGACCACATTACATGGTTGTGTTGTTCAAACATGGACGGGACGGAGAACCAGCCTCTTGTGGTAATCGGAAAGAGCAAGAGCCCTTGCTGTTTCCCCGAACGATTGTGTGCTTCTGCATTGATTGCAAGTACTGTTTATTAACATTTGTTACCTTTGCTTTGCTCATTGTAAGGACAATTGTAGTACAGTACTATATGTATATGCCCACCATATGTATAAGTCTCTTGTTTTACACACGCATGTCAAACAACTGTGTTGTTTGGTATTTTGTGTTTATATTTTAACAAATTAAAAAAAAAACATGTATATATATCCTGCTTCTATATCGGATACAGTATATATCACTGTTCCATATACATACATTTGAAAAAGGGGGCTTATTTGCAACTTTCAGAAAGTGATAACTTTTTGCTGGGAACCAATATGTTGCTAATAAGCGGCATCTACTGTATGTTGTCTTTAATTGTCTTTTAGAAATTGTGCGTAAATTGGGTTTTATACATACTGTGCTTGTACTGCATTACACACCCTGTTAATAATACCTACCTATTGAAGCATTGTTAAACAGTACCGTTTTTTTGAAGCAAAACTAGTATTCCGGTTTGCAGTTCTCCTCACCTCTTCCTTCTCCTCGCTGTCTTCCTCCTCTTCACTGCTCGACTCCAGGACTGAGGCAGACTTTCTGGCTTTTGGCTTGGACTTCTTTTTGGCCGACCCAGCAGTGGCACGTTCCTTCTTCCCACTTTTCTGAGGTTTCCGTTTAGGCTGTAGCATTTTGCAATACAGGTTAAGTGGCTGGCCGCTTTTTTTTTTTTTTTTTTTATATATATATCTATTTTTTTTTTTTACAAAAGATATGTAACTATCACTATTATCTGCTGTATTATTGAATTGTGGTTTGTCACACTAACAAAAATTATTGTATTTCTTGCTCTTATTGTATTACTTGTATTGTAACACTTGAATGTATTTGTATTTGCTTGCGATTGTAAGTCGCCCTGGATAAGGGCGTCTGCTAAGAAATAAATAATAATAATAATAATAATAATAATAATAATAATAATAATAATAATATGTAGTACCCTTCCCAAAAACTCTGCAGTTATCTTCCCCTTAAATATGATTCCACCATACACCAAAAACATTAATCCTCACCTCATCCTTATCTTCATGATGTTGATCGTCTACCTCTGAAGAGTGCTCACTGTCCTTCTTTTCCTCCTCATCGCTGCTTGACTCAGTCACAATCTCTGCCGACGTTGTGCCCTTTGATTTTGTTTTCTTTGCCGAACCAGTGTTCTTGCGCTTTCTCTTCTCACCTTTCTGGGACTTCTTTTTAGCCTTGGGCAATGGCTGTGAATTTAATTAATTAGTAGATCATTTTCCAACTGTTTAATAAAAATTATTAATAGCCTTATGGAGCACATAAACATGATAAACAAAATAAGCAGGGCAAAAAAGTATGAAATATTGTGCAGTAGTAAATTGCTACTAGGTTGTCCCCACGGAAATCTGCAGTAAAATTTCCTAAAATCTGCAAAGAGAAATGTATTTTCTGCAAATAACTTTTACAATTCTGCAGCAATTATGTTTCCATTAAAATAGTGTTAATGAGTTAATAAATAAGAAATAGCAAGTAACCGTTAGTTAAGTAAGCAGTAACCCACAACAAGGTGTACGGGAAGACGTAGGCCTATCTTACACACACACAAGTGCAAAAAAATATCTTGCACCTTGTAGTGGGTCATTGCACTTATACAATTATTTATAAAAACACAGAACAAAAAACGTTTCTATCATAAACCTGGTTCCCTAAAATAGAAACGTAACCATTACCAAATGAGTATTTACCTCCTAAAGACCCAAATCCTGAATACTGTATACCAATGCTGCTCTTTGAGCCTGTGACGGTCATGACCCTGCCCCTGAGGGCACAAAGGTACTGCGCTCACAGGATCCCCGTGTCATTTTTCCTTCAAGCCTGCTGCAGTCATGGACGGAGCAACACCGAAGGTTAATGGTTACATTTCTATTTCAGGGAACCAGGGTTATGGTAATAATCCAACTTTCCCGTTCAAGTACGAAATTTAACTATTACCGAATGGGTGAGTGTACCAAAGCCGTCGCAAGGGCAAGATTGCAGACGACTGGAATGCTACAAGGCTAATCCAAAGGCTTCCCTGTGCATTATCATTCGGAACCGCAGTAACGAGTAACTAGGGTGAAAAAATCTGAGCGTTTCACCTCCATGCCTGTGTTGTAAGGGTAGACTGAGAAGCAGCCTTTAACACTCTAGTTCCAAAACCAGGGTTTTGAGGATCCAAGTCATTAAGTCGGTGGGATCTAGTAAAAGGTATCTGGAGTAGCCAACACCACTGCAATGCAAATGTCTCCAACAGATGCACCCTGGAAGTCCTTGAAGTTGCCATGCCCCTAGTGGAATGGGCAGTGAGCTTTTCTAGAGGGGGAAAGTTGGCCAGCTCATAGGCAGTCTTGACCGTGTCTGCTGTCCACTTGGATAGCCGCTACTTAGACAGGGCTTGACCATGGGACTTCGCCCCATAGCAGACAAAACATTGTTCGGACTGCCTCCAACTTCTCGTCAATACAGTACACCAGGGCCCGCACTGGGCAGAGTGTATGGAGCTGCCGCTCTCTGTAAAACTGGAAAGGAGGTGTATGGAAAGCCTCAAAATTCCAGATTGGTTGACAGATTGGAGATCATCTTCGGCAAAAAAGCAGGACTGGTCTTAGCGTAACCTTTGTTCTGGCCTCTGTAAAAATTAAAGCAGGATTTTGCCATCGATAATGCCTGCATCTCGGTCACCTGCTCAGCGAATGCAGGGGCTCAAATGGAGGCTTCATGTGTGCATTAAGCACCACATTTAGTCTCCAGCAAGGAACAATGTCCTTCATAGGTGGCTGAAACTGCCAAGCCCCTTAAATTGTCCCAAGTGAGCTCCAGGGAAGACCGAGTCATTAATGTAGAGGGAGATTTCCCCTCAAACAGGTCCTGCAATGGGGGCACCCGATTGGCGCATCCAGTAAAGGCACTCTGCATGGAGTGCAGGACGCGCCCTATAGCCTGGAGATCGCAGGTTCGAATCCAGGCTGTGTCACTGACCAGGAGTTCCTAGGGGGCAGCGCACAATTGGTTGAGCGCCGCCTGGGTAGGGAGGGCTTGGATAGGTAGGGGAATCCACGGTTCACTGCACACCAGCGACCCCTGTGGCCGTTAGGGCACCTACGGTTCTGCAGTGGAGCCATCAGATCTGTGTTGTCCTCCGGCACTATAGGGTTGGTGGCCTCGCTGTGGATCCGCAGTGCGAAAAATGACGGATTGGCAGGAGCACGTTTCGGAGGAAGCTTTGTGTTCGTGTTCCAGCCTCCGTTTCCCGAGTCACCCGGGGGTTGCAGAGGTGAACGGGGATACAAATAACAATTGGGCATTCCAAATTGGGGAGAAAACCGGGGTTTTAAAAAAAAAAAAAAAAGTCCAGCAAAAATTGCAGTATTACTGCCATGGGACAAGTTGTGGTGTCAAACAGACACCACGTCTGAAAGACGCCCCACTTGTACCTGTACTGGCAATGCATGGATGCTGCTCTGGCATTTTGTAGGGTGTCAATAGCCCTGTTGGACAGACCCAGGCCAGATGCCGTAAGGTCCCCCATGCATGACTGAGCAGGTCGCTGCGCTTCGGCAGTCTCCACATCTGGCCACTCAGGAGCTGCACCAGGGTTGAAAACCATACCTCTGATACTGTAACAAAGTTTAACTAAAATATAGGTCTATAAGCTGAAGTCCTGCCCATTCTCTATCTTGAAACTAAGCAAAAAGGCATTCAATTTGAGCCAAAAAACATTATAATAGCATTTTACCATTAAAGCTTATTATGCAAAAGGTGGGATACAAAAATGTTTAGAACACATTCAGTGATATCAGATCAATGTAATGGCTTATTCACATAAGTAACTTAGGGTTTTCCTAGATAAATTTGGACAGAATAACTTTATTCACAATGCTGAATATTTGCTCAGTCTCTGCATTACTGTGGGGTATTATCGTGTGGTTAGCATCACCATGACCAACGATGCAAACTTTGGTTGGCCTGTTGCTGGATAGGAGATCCTCCCTATCGTGTACCACACATTATCTGCCCTGTCTGAAAAAAGTATATCTTCTAAAATGTTCTCTACTTGGCATGCAACAAACTGTCACCTGATACCAAGTCAAATCTTCTGACAAAATACATCACACTCAAATTTGGCATTTGCCCTCTGACTGATGTCAGCCACTTCCGCATGTTTTAAGACCTCATCATGCACTGGCATTTTGGGCTGTGGCAGCAAATTACAAAAGGCAAGAGTGCTGGAGCATCTCGTCCAGCGTGGGACCAAACAACTGCCCTAGAGTGATCGGGGTGTCCAACATCGGTGCTTTGTCCCCGTCAAGCACGTGTGCCTGGGAAAACCAAAGCTGCCTACATGCAGCCACCAGTGCAGCCAGGTTTCCACCTACAGACTATCTGTTGAGCTTGGACACACAGAGCAGGTTTTTGTTAGCCAGGCACAGCTCATCCATCTGTTGTGGTGAGGGCCTGTGGTTTACAGACAGGGACCGCAACAAATGCGACTGGTAGGCTACCAGGATGCGGTTGTAGTTCCCTTGCTGTGCACCAAACGCACTGGCTGAATAAGCTCTTGAGGATCATCTCGGGAGACCCGGCACTGTTTGTTTGTTAGGGCAGGCAGCGTCCTTGGATAGGAGGCAAAAGACGACTTAACTGGCGGAAAATGGACCAGGCCCAGCTTCTCCACATCATGCACCCTATTGACCAGGAAATAGAAGCAGCTCTTGCCAGATGGTGCCAGGAAGATGATCTCAAAGTGAAAATCAGGGTGGATATGGGAAAGGCGGTAAGCTCATCATCGAAAAATCGACTGCCTTGTTTCCCCTGCTGTAGGCCAGGGCACCTGCAAGATTGCAGTAGCACTCTTGATTAGTGGTATAAGGTCTGCCGACAGTATTTAACACCGGGTCAGTTCTGGTTGCATAGTAGGAGGGGTAAATCAAGAGATCTACAAGTGCAGTCTAAACAGGTGGGTCTTGAGGAGGTGGCGAAAGGCTGTCAGAAACACAGCAGTTCTGAAGTTCTCCGGTAGCTGGTCCCACCACAGAGGGACTAGGGAAGAGAAGGAGTGGAGGATGGAGAGTGGAGGGAAGGCATGACCAGTTGGCCAGTAGAGGAGGAGCGGAGAGGGCGTGTAGGGAGACACGAGGGGTTGGAGGTAGGAGGGGGCAACGTGATGAAGAGAGCGGTAGGCAAGAACAAGGGTCTGGAATTGAATGCGAGCAGAGGTAGGTAGCAAGGGGAGAGTGCGAAGCAGAGGGATAGCATGAGAGTAGCGAGGTTCGGAGAAATTCTATTAAGGTTTTAAAAACGGTGCAAGGCAACCAATACGTATTTCTCATTTTTAGCAATTATGTAAAACTGATCGTTTTTTTTTGGTCTTCAGTAGTTACAATATTCAATGCAGTGTTGTCCTTGGAAGTCTTTAAGAGTAAAATTAAGAGAAAATGTCATACCCAGCCATTCTGGAAAAAGGGGAAGATTTTGGGATTCCATTATGCTTGAGATGAATTGCTCAATCTTTACATACTTTTTAAAGAGGAGACAATGATCTATACAGAGATACCAACGTATTTAGTAAGGGATGTGAGGAAAAATGGGCAATAAAATCCACACCCTGATAAATCATTTGTTGTTTCCATAATTTATTGGCAAAAACAAAACAAAAAAGGCTTCTGGATAAGATTTCCTTTCTGTTTCAGATGTTCACATAATCAAACAACCTACAAAAATGTACTAAACACAAGCATAACTTTTACCTTGCCTGAAGATTTTGGCTTCATTAGAAAAGCCATTATTCTTGATATAACATCATCATTTTTTCCAGACTTCTCAAGGTCCAGGGCACCACAGATGGTCTTCAATACAGCATTTGTATACCTATGAGAGATGCATACTTTTATATTTATGTTCATATATAAGTTACTATTCTTCTTGCTGCACATAACAGCATTGTACCAGTAAACTACAGTAATGTGTACAAACTATCTTTAAATGGATAATTATTTTGTCAGAAGATTACTTTCAGTATGCATTAATGAAAGTTAAACCAACTTTAAATCAGACCGAGTAATCAATACAGTTTTTACTGGAGAATCAGGACAAGAGTACCCAATACCTCAAAATACCACCAAAGTTAATTCCTGATGCCTTTCAGGTTTCTTCCAAAAGCAAGCTTTCCAGCAACTCACTTTTTCAGAATATCACGCTTTTTCTTGTACTGGTCACTTTCCTCTTCAAATGTAAACCCACTGAAAAGGCGGATATTTTTCTTTAAAGATGAAATCTAATGAGGGGAAAACAAACAAACAAAAAAAAAAAAAATCAGGATGGTACAGTTGCTCACAGATTTTGCCCCCCAACCCCCAACCCCCCTTCAGTTCAGGTACATTGTACACAAAAGCAAACACTGTTTGTGAATAGTTAGTATAATATTTAAATAAATAAAAGTACCGGTAACTTTTTATTTTTGAACTAGCATTTGGAGTGCAGGTTTGTGTACATTTCAGTATTAAGTTACTGTTAGGTCCTAAACTTCATTAGCAAAATATATATATAAAAAAAGTTTAGCAATTCAATTATCTAGTAGTCTATGTGTTAATGCTGATCGTGCTGTTTGTTCAGTAACTTGTTCAATGTGTCATTCCTGGCTTTGTTAGAGAAGAGAGCACTGTGCTGTTGTTACTGTGATATGCTGAAATAAAGTTGCTGAAAGTAATCAGACTGCATCCAGTTTCTTTGATTTCTTCAAACTTGTTCTTCACACCAGAGATTAGTTGCAATTGTGGTTACTGTATTGCTGCTAACAGCAAACACTATTCTTGATTATTTATTAACCATTTGCTATAACTAAATTTAAATAGATAGAATGAACGTATATAGGACAGGTCTACACGTATAGACAACATTCAGAGGGCATGTTAGGTACTAGAACGGAGATTTTCTTTCATCAAGCAGAATAAAATACATCAAGACTGTATTTACGTATTGTCCAGCGCACTGATTTGGAACAGTGATTAAACAGTTTGAAAGATAACATTTGTTCTTCACCAAACATTAACCCTTTGCAGTCCATTTATTAAGTGCGCGTCAGGTCCAATTTATTTTCACACGCGCAGTTAATTTTAGACGCGCTGTTTAAATTTTTTTTTTTTTCACAGTCAAACGGGTTTAAAAGGCCCTGCATATCAACAAAGCACTCACTAGGCATCTCCAGCCCCGTATTGACCAATCAGGTTAAAGGAAATCTTATTAGACCATTATCTATCTAATAATTTATAATGCCCTGACGTTAACTTAGCAACTACAATGTAGTATAAAGACTTCCTCCGAGATATAATATTTTTCACATATCCGACAGACCCCTGGAACCAATTCAAATTGGACATGAAAGGTTCTACTGTACTGTATTAAGAGATACTCAACTTTATCTATGCTATTCCTGGTACCCTGTTGGCGCCATGGTAGGTTGTAAGTGTCAAATCACTACCGAGTAGAACTACAGCGCATTATTTTATTTAAAAATGTTAGAGCACAACAGACCACAAATGGTTTCAGAGCGCTGTACAGAACATGAATATGCATACAAAAAACAGCACACAGCACGAAATATCAGTATCAAAGCATCTGACAATACATTCTCCCGACTGAATTAGCATATCTTATGAAAGACTGTTTTTAGTTTCTTTCTAAAAAGGGAGAATTCCAGAGGCAGAGCATTCCAAATCTGTGGACCAAGGACCGAAAAAAGTGCGAGCTCCAAAATGTTTTTGTTTAAAAACATGGCTGACACAGGGACATGGTGTGAGAGGACTCCTAGTATGATTATAAACCTTCAATCTCACACATAGTGAGGAAGTTGCTGACAGAGTGCTTTATGAATTAAGCACAGTAGTTTGAATTGTGCATGAAGCTCATTTGGGAGCCAATGTAAAGTTTGGGAAGTTGGGTCCCGACGACAATCGAGTCGAGCTGAGGCATTCTGAATGCCCTGGAGCAGTCTGGTTTGACACCGAGGCAGACCCACATACAGAGCGTTGCCATAGTCGAGACGAGATGTTACAAGGGCAATTAGAAGAGTAGCACAGTCTCTGTCAGAGAGAAATGGTTTTATCTTTTTAATTGTCCGTAGATGGAACATGCAAGTTTTTACTACTTGTTTTGTTGGAGGCAAAAATGACAGAGAATTGTCCAACACCAGACCCATACTCTTAGTCCTATTTACAAAATTGCAATTATTTAATCAACATGTTGGCTTCAAAGTGACAAATGTGTGGCAGCATTTTCAAATAGTTAAGATGAGGAAGTACGTCTAATTCAAAATGTCACTTCGACTTAAGTCAGCAAAAAATTTAAGCTAAAACACCAAAAACATACAGCAAAGTTCTCATTTACCATGCCGGTTTATTATTGCACCAAACTATTCAGTGAGTAGCCATTAAATTGCAAAGCATGCTTTTTCCCAGTGCTTTGTAGGTATACTAAGTAGAGTTTAGATAGTTTGCCATGTTGTCAGTATATGGAAATTATTATCGATACCGAATGATATCATACCAAAATATCGATATTGGTACCCACCCCTGCTGAACACACACACTACAAAAGTGTTCACAGAAAAATCAACACGGCTTTATTTTGCTCTCACTCGCTCAGATACAGACTTTGGCAGTCTGTATGCTAGCAATGAAGCTGCATGCTGAGCAATGCGGCAGCTGTAAACATGACAAACTTAAACAGCGTCTGCTCTCATCTCGCCTGCATGTAGTTGTAGCAGTAAGCATGTAGTTCTAAGAGTATTTGCTTATATATGGTCAGTACAATTATGTTAGATGGTAGTGTTAGGGACCTCCGACTCAACGTGAGCTGCCTTGTTTTTATGTATTTTTATGTATTGCATCGTTTCGGGTTTCAAATTTTTCTCTATATAATCACCTGCGAGACTGCAACCCTAATGGAAATAGCCTAGCGACCCCAAATGGGGTGGCAACCCATAGGTTGAGAACCACTGCTCTAACACACAGTAAAAAGTCTGCCATGAGCTCCCAAAAATGCAGCCGGCTTAGTGCTGAGATTGCCGACACTTCTTATAGGGCTGTCCAAAACTTTTTCCTCATTGATGGTCCAGGACTCTAAACTTGGAAAACTGGCAAGTGAGACATCATTGGTTAAAGTGAAAATGTTGGCAGACCCAATTAAGGTAAAAAGTCTTAAATGTTATGGTACACACATTCTGGTTCTTCATTTATTAAAGTTTTGACAATTATTTAAACAAGAAACAAACACTAAAAGCCACAAACAGATTTTTTTTCTGTCTAAAAGAACAAACAAAAAAGGCATGGCAAAAGAATTCACAAAAGTAAAATTCCAGAAAGATCGATTTGCAGCAGTTCTGGTTTCTGATTAATAATGTCCCAGGCATGTATGATGAAGCAGAATCTGTGCAAGTCGAAGCCACATTTCCCCGAATTAGCTGGTACTTTGAGAATGTTTAGGCAATCGCTGTGCTGACGGAAACAACATCTACAGAAGGTATGAATGACATCAGCACAAAACAAGCCAGGTTTATTCACCTTAAAATCATAAAAAGAACAGAATTGACAGAACTGGGCGGTGCAAGCCATCGGAAGACACGTCATATCACACTGGACATTTTCATCAATATGTTCCATAAGTTTACCAACTAAAGCAACACCATTTTCTGTCAAATATTTACGATTAAGATTGTCTGTATTAGGCAGTGTTTTAGCTGATGGACATACAGTACTGTTGCAAGACATGCCTCTCTGCAATAAACAGTGTCTGTCCAGCAAAGCACAGCGCTCTGACAAACTAACACGGTCATTCTGCGCTTTCTTTTTATTAAAGCATGTGTAAAAGCAGGATAAATGAATTGCTGGTCTCTCAGTTCACTTTCTTGTTTAAGTTTAACGTGTCGCTTATTTTTCAGTATGTTCTTTCAGCGAGAACATGTACCTCAACGCAGCAGTATTTGCAGCGCTATGCATCCTCTGTCTCATCTGACCCACTTCTGCTATTTTTGCTTTTTGTATACTTCGAAACATTTGTTCTTTTGAATATTCTGAGTAACTGAGTTACATTCTCAGGTATTTTAATTTAGTTTTTGATCAAGCTAGTAGTTACTACGCCCAGCAATTGCCACAATAAAATCAGACTTTGATTGGCCAACATAATTATTATTATTATTATTATTTGTTTATTTAGCAGACGCCTTTATCCAAGGCGACTTACAGAGACTCGGGTGTGTGAACTATGCATCAGCTGCAGAGTCACTTACCATTACGTCTCACCCGAAAGACGGAGCACAAGGAGGTTAAGTGACTTGCTCAGGGTCACACAATGAGTCAGTGGCTGAGCCGGGATTTGAACCGGGGACCTTCTGGTTACAAGCCCTTTTCTTTAACCACTGGACCACACAGCCTCCTAATAATCCGGTGACAATGCGTTTGTGAAGTGACAGAGAATATCAGAGTAAAAATAAAACAGCATTTTAATCAAAATATTGTGTATTTGCTAGAAAATAGTACCAGGAAAATATTGAATAGACAAAAATCGGGTATAAATCAGTAAAAACCGACATGCTTGCTCTGCTTTCCATGACAGAACACTAAGCTCTAGGAAAGTGGTAAGTGAAGTCCTGCTTTCGTGTCATTTCTTAAAAGTTCATCAACATAATTAATATCAAAGTTTACGCGAGGGGAGCCGATTTCTTTAAGCAGATTTAATACGATCAGCTAGTAGTAGTGAAATTTAAAATGACTTTCTTTTACTCAGGTCATTTGAAGTTGAAAAAATACCCGTCCACAATGTCAGAACTACCATTAATTCCCAGGTCCATGTTTTCCAGTTTTCCACAGCAGGAAATACAACGCAGAGTATGAGCCTGCTAACATTCTGAAGCTTGCACCTCACACAAAGCAGGTGTATTACCTGCATGATAAAAAGATATGGTGCTGCACAAGTCAGACGGAGAAGCACGCGTCCCGGGGACGCCAACACCGGCAAATGTGAGAGTCCTGACAAACCCTGCGTGTGTAAAAGACGTGGGTCCCCACGGCCCAAAGAGCCTTGTTCATTGTACAAAACATATTTCGGTCCAGTTTATTGTTTTCTCTGTATAGTTTGGTTTGGAATTTTATGGCAATGTTGGTTTCAGTCAGGTTTGTGAAATTATAACCATTGCATCCCTAGTAGAAAATGCAGGAAAGACTTTTTTGCAGAGTAACAAATTGTTGGAATAGTTTAGCACAGCTATAACAGCTAAAACACTAGGAAAAAAAAAAACAATCCAGTTTTGACCTATAGCATACATATGCTTGAAAAGTACTAGCCTCAATCTGTCATAAACAGGACTTGCACACAATAAAGGAGTTAAAGAAAGTCTTACCGTGCCTGGTCGGTTATAGAGTAGTTTATGTAAAGGTTTAAGGTTTGCTGCTTTCATCTTTCCCACGAAGAGCTGTATTCTCTCTATATCACCCAGTTTTTCACCTTTTCCTGAAGAAATAAAATTAATGACATCGTATTTCCTAATTTTCTATACAAAACAAATTTCCAGTTGATTAGGAACAATTTTTATAAACTATCCATGCCATGTAGTTTTGGCATCAATTTGTTTAAGCTAACATTTACAACATTTTCCTTTTAAAATGTACCTGGTACTAGATTACATTATTTTCTTGTCATTTGGTTTTCTTGCGACTAACCAACCGGCGGCTTCCCCGAATGACTGACATGTTTTGCAACCAGTAAGATGCTAGATACTGTTCACGTGAAATGACCTAGGAAGTGCAAGTATAACAGGCAAGGCAAGCTACCTTTCTTTTACCTAATGCAGTACCAGATGTCAAATTTTAAAATAAAAATACATGTTTGGGATATACGTTTTTCACATTTGAGACCTACATTGTACATTTAAGTGCATGGCAGGTAAGTGTAAATGCATTTTCTACCTAACTGCTTTAAACTTAGAAGTAATAGCCAGAGTATTTGGTCCTAACTCAGTGATGAGATTTATTAACTTTTACGCTTAGTTTCATAGTGCATATAGATACATGACATGTACTGTAAGAGAGTGAATTGGGTCACAGAATCCACAGATATCGAACTACATTTTACTGACAAACACCCTGAACAATTCTAAAGAAGAAAAAAAAGGCCAAACTGTAATTAAGCCATTCTTAAGGAATTGCAGGCCAGAGAAATTAAGTGCATCTTTGATTTTAATATCAATTTTGACAAATCCAGCTGTCTGACACTTAAATATAGAGAAATGAATGGCTACAATTTTAATTCATTTTAGCCACACTGATCTGTAAGTTGAGTGTAATTAATATCTTACCCTGTACAATGGAAAGCGGTCCCTTGGTAGGTTGAACCATTTGGAGGGCTAGCCTCTTCACTGTCTTCTTTACTCTCTTGCCTTCAACTATGAGGCTTTTTTCTGTAATAAATAAACAAAATACAGACATAAAAAAAAAAAAAAATACTAATCTAACTTGACGTGTTGTGCAGGAGGTCTCAAACATACTATAAGCTTACTTGACTGCAGTAGAAAAACTGCCACTCACTAAATTTAGCTCCCAGATTGTGCTAATAAAAAAGAATGGTATGGAAAAATCTAAAATACAGGACAATGCGTTTGCTGTGGTGTATTTAATATAGTAAACAACAGAAGGAATTCAGTAAAACAAACTTGTTCTTACTAAACAAATAAAACAGTAGCATGCTCTCAGATCAGGACTTCACTAACAGAGTATGCAAGCTGCAGCATGCTATTTCCCATATTACAACATACACAATTAAAAGGTGCACTCACCAATTCCATATACAACAATTGAAAAATATCCAAAATAAACATGCCGGGTTCATTATGTTATCAGCTGCATTGATTAACCATTCAGCAGAATGAAGCAACAAACAAGTGAGAACAAAAATTAAAGTTACTATTTTAGTATCACTTTAGCAAGTTGTTATATATTTAAGCAGTTGAATATGGTAGCAAATCAACTTGTTCCTAAAGTGGCACCCAATAATTGGATTTGGCAACCAATTTTATTTTGGCCTAGGAACCATTGGCTCTTAAAGCAAAAAGTTTGTCTTGAGCCCTGTTTCTAGTATGGGGCATGTTACAATAAAATAAAAACAAAGAATGCCTGAAAGCAACATATAAGCAGCCATGGGACACTTGAACATACAGGCCTATTTGATGAATGCTTCTCCAAACTACTGTATTACAGTATAGCATTGTAACTACCACATACTGTACTAATGTGGCATCACCAAAAACACACATTTGCATATCTGATCTCAGGTGGACTAAGAGAGGGTAATTCTGGTTACCTTTCTCCTCCTCCTCCTCCTCCTCTTCTTCCTCCTCCTCTTCTCCCTCTGATGCTTCTTCCCTTTCTATTTCCTTGTCTGTGGCTGACAGGCTTTTTGGCTTTTTAGTTGCCCCTTCCATCTTTTTCTCTCCTGTCTCCGTGTTCAAACTTGTATCTCCATCACCAGACATGACTGCAATCTGATTAAGACAAACCATTTTATATATTTTTTTCACAGGTTTGTGCAAGAACAAAAATACATCAAAAATGTATTTAACTAAAATAGATTCTGTCATAAATCACAAGCTTTTCCCAAATACATTTTTTCTATATCTGTTTAATTAAAAGTATTCAGAACACTTTTACGGCTTAACATGATTAATATCTAACGTTGATAAAGACCAGCCAAATTTTGGAACAGTATTTGGAAGTGATAAGCTTGTTACCATTTGTTTTCAATTTAAGCACATTATAAGCCAAGTTAAGCAGGTTTTTTGTAGAGCTTAACGTGATCATAGTGTGTATGTTAATGAAAACCCCAGATTTTTAAGGATAGTATTGACAAGTGCTAGGCTTGCCATTTGCCAAGTTTTTCAGGATTTGGTTTGAATTGTATGTTACGGTCTGACTTTGGGCAAAGCCCAAAATAAAAATTAAAATAACTTATTTCGGGCTTTGCCCAGGCAAACCGCGGTCTGCCCACTGCTTCTCGGGCAGAGTCCGAATCAATCTCTCTGTTCTTTCATTCCTGTTCTGAGTGACAGGCAGACCTTCGGAACAAGGAATTAACATGAGAAACCCCACGGACACTTGCACAGTACCATCGGCAACAGCCGGAAAGGAAATCGGGATATATATATATATAACCAATGGTTGCACTTCGGAACAATATTACCTGCAACATCAGAACAAAAATTAAACATGAGCAACCCCATGACACTTGCAATCCGCGAATTGCCCAGTTTCGGGATTTGCACGTAACATATATACATTAAGCGCTTTTATACATTATTAGGCGTTTTAGGATGTCCCACAAAAGAGTAAGTAAAGGCATGGTTCCGCCTTTAAGAATAATTCAGGAAACTGCAATTGTTAACGCAACTAAAAATGAGAATTCAAACCAGTAATTTGAATATAATTCAATTTGCTGAATATGCTGTGCATGAAAATATGTGAGACAAGACTGCAGTCATGCCTAATTCTGCATTATTTTGAGATATGCGCATGCGTTAGCGTTTCATTGAATTTTGTCTGTGATTATGTTATTAATTTATTCATTTCCATGGTTTAAATATGAACTTTCAGTATCACAGATCAAGTGAAAAGGAAATTAACACATCAGTTATTATTTTCCTTTGCTAGCCCACTTTTTGTTGACATAGATGTAAAATGACCAGACGTCCCGTTTTGGACAGGACAGTCCCACTTTTGGAACACTGGTCCCAGTGCTGTGTAACTACAGTAGGTAAGTTATTGCAACTGAAGGGAAGGTTGAACGACCAGTAGCATTAAACAGCGACTGTACAGCGCCGTGCAAATCTGGAGAATTACTGAACAGTCAACATTCATATCTGCAATCAATCACAGAGAATTGCAGGCAGGTTTATCTACTCACTGTTGCTAAAACAAACTGGTGACTATCCTGGTCTGAATCCTCACTCTCGCTGCCTGAAGAGGTTAGACTACGGTAGCATAACATTAACGGCATACAGGTACCACTGTATTGTGTTGGAATTATTCTCATCCATGATATTTGTATATCTGAGCAACTTTGCTTCATGTGTAGCTATGGGCGACAATTGTGGAGATCAACCCTGTCATGTCACATTACCGTGCCATGTTTACAAAACAGTGCACTGAAGCTTGTCATGCTTTGAACACTGTGAATTAAAATAGCCCATCACAACAATAGGAGGGGCTGTAAAATGTGACAGAAGTATAGTGCTACAATAGTTATTGTAAGTACTTGAAAACCTGATTAAAAATAAAATGTCTAAAACTTTTATGAATGGAGTATTCGTTATCTTTTCAAGATGGCGGATGCTGCACACAGATTCAGCTGAAATGAAACCTCAAAAAGGTGTGGGGTTACTTTACAAACCCCGGTGAATTAAATTAAATATGTAAGAAATAACTTTCTTATCACAGCACAAACTCTTTGTTGGAACACCTTAAGAGAAAACATCCCCAGGTGTTTGTCTGCAGCCCAGAAGGTGAGCCAGGCAAGGAAGACCTTACACAGTGTGTAACCTGCCTGACTTTTACTAACTGTCTTCAAATATATTTAAAAAAATGTACTTACTGCCATTCTATCTCTGCTTAATCTCTCATTAGTTTAAAACAGAAAAGCTTAGTGAAGTGCATTAACCACCCAGCTGCCCATTTATTTTGTCAATTTCCATGTCCTTTTTTTTGTGCAGTTTTTTTTTCATTCTTAGCCCTCAAATAAGCAATTTGGACAGTTTAAAACAATTTGCCTTATTTTTAAAAACACACTTTTTGTTATGAAACACAAATATTATTTCAATAGAACTTAAATAACAATTAGTTTACAGTGCTATGCATTATGACAATATAAAATCACAAAATAACAAACTTATACATTGTATAAAAAAAAGGGATCACATTCGTCGCAATTGCATACACAATAATCAGTCGGCTGGCAACTGGTTAATTACTTGACGTGTATATCTGACAAATGATACAGGCTGTCAAGTAACTGGATTAATGCGGGGTGTAAGCAGTTAGTATTTGTTTTGGATCACTCAACAGACCCATAATCAACGTCCTTGAAATTCTTACTTTTATAATCAAAATAGCTTGGGATGCTGAGAAACTTCAGCTATTAGTAGCTCCTACATGTTGATGGATATTCGAGTTCATCAAGACAAGACGTATCCCACACCTTGAACCTGATTGGCTAGACCCAGATTTGCCGCTGAGGGAAAATGCTTGAGCAGCAAAATATTGCTCGCCGAACGATATTTTGCTGTTTTAAAATTCTGCCGCTGCCACACTTTTCTGCAACGTAATTTTTTTGCCGAGGTGAGCGATATGTGTGGCATTTTGTCGCTCCCCGCTAGCGATGCCGCTCATATGTGTCCTAGGCTTTAAGCCTGGGACAGACAGGCGCGGCGCGGCACGCGAGGCATTTTGCGGCCTGTATCGCTGCCATTGCTTTCATATGGTGTTGGATAGATCAGCGCAGGACGATACCGCTAGTCCTGCGGTGAGGCTGAGCAGTACCACTCAAATCGAATCCAAAGTGTTTTTTTCTGGCTGCCGCGCGGTACTGTCAGTGGATTAACCAATCACAACAGCTGCTTGCCAGGAAAAATCATGAATGAAACTGTTGTCTACAGAGGTGTCCAAACACCCTGAATTGTTTGATCACTCCCATATTTCATAAAAGGTCAGGCAAGTCAGTATTTTACACATCACTCCTGATAAGCATCCTTCCTACCTTTTTTATTATTTCTGTAGTGCACTATTTTTACTAAATAACTGGCTGTAAAAGGATATATTTTCTAATACTTTAGTCGTAGGCTGCTTGCTGTCAGCAACATATTGTACATTTCTTTGCCAAGCTCAGATCGCTCATTTCATACACCTGCATATGACAGAAAAACAAAGTTGAAAAACAAACCACTTTTATTAGTAGATTATACGGGGGCTTTACAGTTATGGCCAAAAGTTATGTTATATCTGCATCCTAATATTCTACTAGGTGATGCAAAACATTTGGCCATATATGTAAATTATATTCGAGTACATAGCCTACGGTGTGGTACTGACAACTACTGTACCGCGTAGTGAACACCGCTCCTGTGTGTCCGGGTGCAGACTAGCGGTACCACACCGTATATATTAGTTTAAAAGAAATTACTATATTTAACATGTTTTAAGCCAACACGTATCACTTAAAACAGAAAGGTACCTGTTAAAAATGTTAATTGTATGATGCCATTTCTTGCCTTGTCTATGCAGTTGTTTCACTACCAATCCATGATACATTTTTCAGTGCCAATCAATAATGACTGAGTCTCACGACAATCCGAAAACTTAAGCTTGATCCATGTCTCAGCTTTTACTGTCGACTCAAAAAAATAAACCCCAGCCATGATCAGCAAAGAAAAAATAATGCCTTGCTATCTAATTCAGATTGTCAGAAAACACCTTCTCATGATCATTGATTGTACAGAAAAACTGCATAGACTAAAAGTAATGGAACAGGCAGGACATTTCATTATGCAGTTATTTTTAAGTGATACCTGACAGTTTACAGCATGCTAAAGGGAGAATGTGGAAATACAACTATTCTGAGAAACTTAAGCGTTTACTGACCTGGACTACTATTTATCATAGTTAAATACTTCAGAAAGAAATTCCTGTTTGTGCAATCAGGGCAGCTTCAAAACAACACTCAGTAAAGCTGATTATCTGGGAACAGGTGGGGAAGCTTATGGGTGATGCAGTGGGCTTCATTTATTGCAGTCGAGACACATTTCATCATTTTTTGGCTTAACAGATAATATAAAATGTATGTCGTTTTTAATAGTAGAATGTGGAGGATAGCATAGAGATAGAGAAAGAGACTTTGTATGTGGAAATCAGAGAAGATGCAGTTTCTTAAGTAGAAAAGGGACTAGATTTGCAGCAGTAATCAGCATTTTTTTTGTGAATTGTTAATCTCGGAAATTGATATTATTGAATTGCTCCTGTGTAATGTAATATGTGTGTGTGTGTGTGTGTGTGTGTGTGTGTAAATAATTACAAATACCATGATAAATGTATTCACATAAAAGTTTTGAAAAGTAAATGATTCGACTCAGAATATCTCCATGAGTCTCTGCATTCACTTTATAGATAAAACATTGCCAAAGTGAAAATAAAAACCCGTAGCTTGTAAATTGTATGTTATTCACAATATGTCAATACTGTCCCAGTTTAAGGACTAGAAAATCTGGTCACCTTATATGTTTGGGCTTTGAAATATGTGCTACATAGCCCCACGTGACTCATGTAATTGTATATGTATTAGAAACTAAAATTAAAGGTCGGCATATTTAAAATCATCAAAACGTATTAATCCATCGCTTTTTCCCGCATACACTAAACATATATGCGTAATACGAGTAGATAGAAATAACACTAGTACAATATAATATTTTTCAATGGAGTATTTCTTTTTTGGAAAAAGCCCAAATCACATGTACACAGCACACGTATTTCGCAGCTCGATCTTTAATCAGTTTAAAACTATGTGAGGAAATGGGTATTCATTTCAGCTATTTTGTGCTTTGAAACTTGTTTTTAAT
Source organism: Acipenser ruthenus (assembly GCF_902713425.1). Taxonomy (NCBI): domain Eukaryota; kingdom Metazoa; phylum Chordata; class Actinopteri; order Acipenseriformes; family Acipenseridae; genus Acipenser; species Acipenser ruthenus. The sequence goes on from NC_081192.1 coordinate 69,787,632, forward strand.
CAAGTAAGTAATCACACGGACAAAATGCAACGAAACTCTGACGCATGCGCATATCTCAAGGTAATGCAAAATTCAGTACGACACCAGCACCATGTTGTCATAACTTATGACAAGCAAAGACACTACCGGTTTTGGTGCTCGGACACAAACAACATTGGAGTGTCCATGCATTGTTAAAACTGACAATGTAAATACATAAACAAGAGGCATTGATCCAAAAACAACAATAACATTCAAGATGAACATTTAAATTAATCAAATAGTGTCTGTGCAACACCGTTATATTACACGGCCTGTGTCATTTTGAAAAGGAGACAGGCTTCTCTTATACGACCCCGCCTCCTTCTGCAAAATATTTAATAAGGATATTCACTACTTACCAGTGAAACGCAATATAGCAAATGATACACCTTTTCAAATAACGTGTGCTTGTTGTGGCTACTATCCCCGTAGGCTTAGATTAAACAAAGTAACTCTCCTAAACACTAAATTCAGGAACCAACAAAAACCCAGTTACTTGCTTGCACTTCTCATAATTTCAAAATGGCGGTTTACAAAGGAGGCGGGAAGACATAACCTATTCGAGAGGAGGGGAGGGAGTGGGGGTGGGGGAGAGAAATGACACAAAATGTACGAATGAGCGGGAAAATCTGAGGCAACAGCCGACGCAAAAGGCGTCCAGCTTTTGGATTTGTTGAAATAAGATATGAACATTGTCCCGTATTCCTTCCAATTGTATTTTATAAAAAAAAATAAAAAATGAACTACGTAAAATTAAATCGTTTTTCATTTTTTGATTTTGAGCAGAGAAAAAAAAAAATAGATTTATTTTTCGATTTTTAAATATATTATAAAAAAATATGATTTTGGTTTGTTTGACCACTTTTGATATTATTTGTTGTAATCAAATGTTTTTTTTTTATTTTTTTTAAATGAAACCAATAATAATCAATTTATCAAAAAAAGTTTCCCCTGTGCACTCAGCTCTGATTCATGGCTCATGCGAAAATATTCTACAGAAATAATTTCTATAAAATTTCAATAGAAGTGTAAAGAAATTCTATATATAAAAACGGGCCAATTTCCTATTACTTTCTAGAATACCTATAGTTTTCTATAAGAACTTTCTAGAATATTCTTCTATATATAATATTCTATAAAACCTAAGATATTTCACAGATGTTCTCTAGCATTTCCAGTAAATATCCAACACATATGTAGTATACATTTTCTGAAGAAAAATATAGAAGTTTAAAATAAATTACTATATTTTGCTGTAAGTATTAAGTATCAAGGCTTTATAATATTGTATCGAAAACAACTTGTTATCTTGTTCAAGTCATGCCAACAGTAACACAATTTACAATTTAAGCAAGTTACTGGTGCTAATGTGCTGGTGCTAATGTGCTGGTACAGTATAAACTTGCCATAACATTATCAATAATAAAACAATAACAACAGTAGATGAGATGGAGGTGAGATTCCTTCACTGCTTTTCAGCATAGCCCCCTCATACACTTGCTTCAGTTTGAATTTGATAAGGATCCAGCAGACATCTTGGTTCCCCATCCAGCCAGAGATGGATCTTTGAATAAAAAGCAGTCACCGGGGGCTAGGTCAATTTATTTTCAAATGATGAAAAAGTCAGTGGCTGGATGGGGAACTAAGAATTCGATTCCTTTCTGCTCGTATAGCTTCATTAAAGTGAAGCAAGTGTATGAGGGGGGATTATACTGAAAAACAGTGAAGGAATCTCATCTCCAGGTTCTCTACTTCATACTCAGGTAGCTAACTTTTCTAATGTCCCTCGTATTACATTTTCAGTGACAAACACTGAGAGTCCCCATGTGAGCGCCTGTAAATAAAATAAAATAAAATGAGTACATGACAAAATACCAGCAAATGTTAATCATCTTACTGTTTTCGCTAAAATGACTATTATGGGTTTCAAACAAATGTTATATTTCATGTTTTGACAGTCACTAAATGTTTAATCTCAATTTATATATCAAGTAATCAACCACTACATTAAAATACAAAAAATACTTCAGTACTTTCTGTTTTGCTTCCTAAAGAGAAAGCTTTTACAAAAAAAAAGTTGGATCTCCCAATTTCTGACTGTTAATTTTTCCTTTTACTTGTCAAAAATGAGCATACATTGGGTGTTTTCCCCTACTTCCAAGTTTCACCAAATAATCACATTTCAAATTTCTCATGATTTCCATGTATAGAATTACAGCTTCTCACTATCAACAATGTTGATCGATTACTTACTGTTTAGAGCAGCACAGTCAATGGGGAGAGAGTCTGTACTTCTGTATTGCCCTGCAGGGGAGTGCTTTTTGTCTGCACTCACAGCCCTTAGATCCTTCCCTAAATTAAGAAATATATATGTAAATATACCTAGCCTATAGAGCCAATATTTTGTCATTTACCAACAGTTCTTTCTGTGGCACTCTAAAAGCATTGCTCTTTTTTCCCCATCAATGATTGGTTGATTATTGTTTTCTTTGGAAACACATTCAATAGTAGTCCCCGGGCAAACTTACTAGCACTTCCTCCACTGGATGTCAACAGTAGATTGAGTTTGGCTCTTTGCATCCGCACCAATATTAACATGCCATACAAACAGTTAACACAATACAGTAAATAACAGTGTTAAAAAAATATACGTATACATTTAAAAAAAAATCTACATTTAAAAACCTAAAAATATACATACAAATATATATTAATATCTAAACCAGTTTTCTTTCAACTATTGTGATTTAATCAGAATGTAAGATCTGACTTAAATATTAATTAAGTATAACTTTTGTTTTATGAAACTCTTTCAGAAACTTAAGCAAACAAATATGTTCTAGTCAATGATACATTTCTACCATTCTAAGAGATTGTATTTGTGGAAAGCTATTGATATTCTGATATTAATTGTCTTTGTTGGCTGTAAGTTGATTGACAGGAAGTAAAAGTACTGCAAGTGTTAAGGTAAATACAATGATTAAAAAATAGGACACTATATCAGCTACAATACAGTAGTAATAAAAAACATCACACTGTCTCTGGTAGCACTTGACAAATCAGGGTATGCACTATTCAGTATATTATGCTGTGTCTTTCTGCAACCTAGAACTATAATAAAATAATAAAAGCTCAATAAAAAATAGGATATGGTTTCTTTTTTCAAAAGAATTATTAGTAAACAATAGAAACAGTAATGTATTTGTATTACCATTGTGACAAAAATCTGTTCTTTAATAAAAAAAAAACACAAAATGTATTTGTCTCTCACATTAAATATGTGCTAGTGCATAGGCGCCTAACCCATGGGGCAGAAGGGGCAGGTGCCCCCCCCCCCCCCCCCCCCCCCCACACACACTTTGAATATGAGGGGGGGGGGTGAAACTATATATTTTGCCCCGCCACATTTTTTCGTTCATTATATATGTATTACATCTTGCTGTGCTTGGCATTGGTTTGTCTGTAAAAGGTTTAAAATAAAATATAAAAATTGTAAAGTATTCAGAGGATGGGCCACATTTATAAACAATCACAATAAATTCTCCCTACATGAATATATTGGTTTGATTTTGATGACGTTGATAATAATTTCCATATCACGATATCGTGGGATTAAAAAAAATGCACGTACGCTGGCAGATCGTGTATACCGCAGATTTCGCAGTTCTGCACAGATCTGCATAGTTCTGCACAGAATCGCGGAGATGTACGTTCTGAGGGCTGCTGCGTGATGTCACTCAACCCTACCCACAGAAATCTGTGCAGATTCTGCACAGCCCAGCGTAGCTTTGAAAAGTTACTGCGGGAGACTGGCTGCGGCTGTGAACCACTGAGATGATGCTAATCGTAAGGCAAATAACCACTAAAACTACTGCTGCAACCTTGTTGGTGGAGGCAAACGACATTTTATCATAAGAACATAAGAAAGGTTACAAATGAGAGGAGGCCATTCGGGCCATCTTCTTCGCGTGGTTGTTGTAGTTTATTGTTCCTACAATCTCTAAGCTGTTATTTGAAGGATCCCAGGGTGTCAGCTTCAACAACATTACTGGGTAGTTGGTTCGAGACTCCCACAATTCTCTATGTAAAAAAGTGCCTCCATTTGTGACCTTGTTTCTTTTTTCAGGTCGAAAAGGTCCCCTGGGTCGACACTGTCAATACCTTTTAGAATTTTGAATACTTGAATCAGATCACCATGTAGTCTTCTTTGTTCAGGACTGTATATGAAGCCGTGAACAGCCTTGTCAACGCTATATTAAATACATAAATCAATTATTTAAAACAATGTCTAATGTACAATGTTACAATAAAGTTATTATCAATCAATTACATCAAACTGGCTCTATATAGGTATAGTAGATAGAATATCCAGACAAATGTACATATAGGACTTTTAAAAATGATCAACCATCATTAATACATTGAATAATGTTTATATTGGTGTTTACTCTTAATGGTTAATTTGATGTTAAAATTATTTTCTTTCAAGTGCTTACTGTGCCATGCTGCGCTGCAAGGTTGGAGACGGCCACGTAGCTGGGTCAATTGCTGCGTACCAGTGATCCACATCAAACTGGACTAAAATGCGGACTAGAAAATCCTGCAAATCTGTACTAATTTAATCCTGATTGCAGTGTACCAAACAGGTGATCCCGGTAACTGGTTTACTGATCGAACAAGTTAGACCGATAATGGGGACTAACCTACAGCTACGACCAACTGTTTTGCAGAACTGAAACCTCCTTTCATCTCCCCTTCATCATGCCAACCTCACTTAATGACGTTTTACGTTTTGAGTTCTCCCTCTGCGCGGGATGCGAACTTTTATTGGGCGGTTGAATTTACTGACACACGTTGCATCTTTCAAGTAAGAGTAAAGTCATTTTACAAAAATGTGCAGATTTATATAGAGTTGCGACCCCCCCACCACAAAAGAAGAAGAAAAAAAAAAGACTTAAGATGTGATTAGCAAAGTGGCCCGGTGTAGCGCACAATTCAGTATCAGTATTGTGCACAATACGATCCACGGCAGAAGTCTCAGCGGCAGGACAAAGCAGGCCAGTCTGCCTTGCCAGTGAGTCCAGCTGTGCTTAAGTGGCGGAGCTCGGAATAAGTTAGTTCTGTTCAACAATGTTTTGTTCTGTCTCTGTATATTGTTTTTACTTGTAAATATATGCTATAAAAGTCTGTATAATACACTTTATATGCTGCGTTTTCTACGGTTTATTTGAGACTTTTTTTTTTTTTCAATTTGTGTAGGATCTATATCTAGGTATAGCTTTGCTGACCAAACGTTATTTCTGTTAGAATGTTGGTAACCATGACTTTGTTCCATGTCGAATATGATAAAGGGGTTTCTCTAAATGAGACGTTTCTCAATGCCATAAAAAGTGTGTTTTTTTAAAGCATAAAGGTCGATTTCAGTCGTGCGCTGCTTAAATTGAAAAATAAAGGTCAAAAAATAAAAAGGTAATAAACGTCAATATTAATCGTCGATTTGGCAAAAAAATAAAAATTGAATAGTAGCAAGCCTAATTATATTAACATTCATAATGTATTAGATATAACGATATTGTTTACAGATATTTGTTACATTTATTTTATATGCAGTACACACACACACACACAAGATTGACACTGGGTGTATGGAAGGTCCTTGCCCACTTATCTGGTCAGGGGTTATTCCACTGCTAGTCGGATCCCAATGTAGCTTGGACAAGAGGCTCAGTATGTCACACCACACACAGCGTCAAGTTCACAATCTTATTATTTAACAGTCTTTCTTTAAAACACTAATACAAGTGAGGTAGTAACAATTTGCACACAGAAACCCACAACCCCTCTGGATTACAATAATCAAACTAAGTGCGACCTAAAAATAGTTACCCCAATAAATACCTAAAACCACCACTAAAACAATCCAATTGTGTTTCTAACCAGTGCACTGGTACTCCTAAAACCTGATCAAAAACATGTTCCCCTTAATCATCCCCCACTTGTCCCAGCAGTCCACTACTTAGTCTGTGAATTGGTCTCTTCAGCTCCGTCTCTGTTGGCAAGTGCCCCTCCTTGTTCCTTCTTTGCAGCAGCAAGCTCCACTTTAGTATCCTTGTCCTTTGGCGCTCCTCTTCACAGCCTTTCTCAGTGCCTGGCTTGTCTCCACTCCTGCGGCTCTGATTCCTGATGCTGCAGCCCAATTAGGCTGCTCCAACTCCCCCTCGCGGCGCCGCCTATTCTGGAACAGAGAGTAAACCCCCAGCCCTGAATGCAATTTCTTCCTAACAGGTTGGCTCTGATCTTTAAATACTGGTTACACCTCGAGTTGGCCATAGCCCCAGTTAAACACACAATGGCTTTTCCAGCACAACACTAGTACTTAACTTATGGTGCACATAGCCCGACGTTGAGGTGGAACACACCGGTCCAGTTCACTCTGTAGGTCTCCGGAGGGCCTGTTTCTTCCCTTGAGCTTCGACAGCTCACACAAGGAGGAGCTGAAAAACACAACGCACCGTGTTCAACGGGATTACTTCCTGTATAAACAATGACTATAGCAGTCTATTTTCTGCTTTATACACTGTTTAATCCTCTGCACCCATAAGTACTTTCTTTATTTTGAAGTCCAAGCCTGGATATTAACTTTAAAGCCAGGCGAATACTTCCCTTGGGTTGTTGCTAGATGCACCGCGCCGGCACCTGCTCATGCCCTGTGTGCTCTGTCTCCACGTCCTGGCTCCTCACTCCTGCTCTCACTGCTGGCTGCAGCTGCTGTCTAATTCACTCTCTCACTCTCTCTCGCTCTCTCTCTCAAATTAAAATTATTTATTGGCAAGACATAAACTATATACAGAGAAAACATATATTTTAATACTAAACAGTATCCATCATTCCTCTATATCGAATAACTACCCCCCTCCCTCTATATTAAACAGTACTCCGCTCACTCCCTTTATATTAAACAGAATCCCTCCCTCCGTCCCTCTTTCTTTTACCTCTAATGTGACGTGTTCATGGTTTGTCCCTCAGGCTATGACAGGTCACCACGTATTGACCAGCCAGTATGGCTGTGTGTTTGTCTTCCCCCAGCAGGATTGACAGCTTCTGGATATCGTGCATTTTTGATGGGGGGATTTATATTATAGAGCCACCTGTTTACAGCATAAAAAGCCCTGTGTGCCTTCTCCTTTAATGCATTCACTGCCAGGTTAAAGCTCCCTCAGGCATTGATGGTCAGACCCAGATGTGTAGCTGGTGGTGTGGTGTTGTCTAGAGTGAAGTGGTACTTATTTCCCTGAGATCTGGCTTTCTGAAATATCATGACTCTGGTCTTGTTCATGTTTACTGCCAGGGCCCAGGTCTGACAGTACTGCTCTAGCAGTGACAGGTTCTGCTGTAGACTCTGCTTTGTGGCCAACAGCCGGACCAGGTCATCTGCGTAGAGCCGGAATTTTATTTCAGTGTCATGTAGAGTGAGGCCAGGGACTGTAGAATACTCCAACACTGGCCAGCTCATTGATATAGGTGATCTCTGTCTGGCGATTGTGGAAGGTGTCTTCTATGTAATAAGGGGAGTCCAATGGGGGGAAAGTAGGCTGCACACAGGTAGATATCTGTTTGGCAGGTGACAATCCTATTACTAATTTTTAGCCACAGGTGGGTCTCTTCTGTTCTTATTGGCCTGATAATGATCCCCCCTGAGTCTCTACCACACTTTACATGTGAGTGTTTCAGGTAGGGCACTATAATCTCCCTATAGCATGAGGGACAGTGAGTGGACACATCAGCACAGCTCCATGTCTAGTGGAGAATTTATATTTCTGATGAACTCAGGGTCTGTGCTTTTCAGCCCAAACACTGAAGAACACAAACCCTGAATATTTTTAAGCAATCTCATATTTATAATTTAAGCTATTTATAATCATTATCTAGAATAAAATATAATGTCAGAATCATTGAACACAAATCAGTAACGTGTTATGCAGGTGTTTTCTTATTATTATTCATATTATTATTTTCTTGTGCTGCCGGTGTCCAGGCTGTGGATACTGGTGTTCTCGGGGGGGCTCCTCGTTAGCGCAGGGCTGTGCTGTCCTTGGTGGTGGTCCGATGTGCTCCTGTTTCAGGGGTGGCTGGCGGGGTCTCACCCCATGGCAGTATCCTTCAGGTTTTTCTTCAGGGATACAGAAAACCAGAAGCCCTAAAGTTTAAAATCATACTTGAAAACTTCCATTAGCTACTTCTACAAGTTTTGAGTACAGGCGATCAGATTTTCAAAACCTTCGCTCCACTGCAAAGGGTGCACCACATTTGTTTATTTTTCAACACTTAACATACTGGAGGAAACGCTTCACTTTTGTACTTTCTTTGTTGATTCTTGCCTGTGGAAGGGGAGGATTCTGTTGCTTACTGTGCTGTTTGTGAGCCTGCAGAATGCAGCAACAAGAAAGACCTTATATATATAGCAGGGGCATAGCTATGAATAGATTTTTACTGAGGCAAAAATGTAATGTTTGTCTAAAAATAACCCTGCATATGTTACAAAGGTGATAGTTATCATCTTATAAAGCTTGGAGACTATTATTGTGAACTGCATTAGTCGCTAACTCTTTAGCCAGTGACCCACCTTGGATGATGATTGAAATTTCATGACCCATATATATATATATTTTTAATTTAGAGTGACCAATTATTATTTTTATTTTCCCCTCAATTTGGAATGTCCAGTTATGTTTTTTCTCCTCACCGCAGCTGGTCCCCACAAAGCACAGATGTTCTGAGGGTGTGTGAGCGTCCTCTGAACTCACAAACCTAAAGCCAGAATTGCTTTTATGCCGAGCAATCCAGAGCAGAGGTGGGCAGGCTACCGATCCCTGAGAACAGAGACCAGCTCTGCTTTTTATCCACTCTGAATGTGCTTGGTGTCTGGCCAGTAGGGTTCGCTGTTGTGCGATGAGAAGGAATCCCTGCTGGTTTCCCATCCCAATGTTATGCCCCCTTCGGAGTCCCCAGAAAACTTCAGCCTCTTTGCACAGCCCGGATGCGAACTTGCACCATCCAAGCTGTATGACTCATCCCAGCAGCAGCGCTTTAACTGTGATGTCTATAGTTTTTATTGTAAAGAGCTTTTGGAAACTATATTGTATGTAAAAAGGACAAGTGAGGCTAATATTCTCTGTTTTTTTCTGCTTTCGTTTTTATTTCCGACCTGCAGTTTCATATTTTGTTTTGTTTTTTACGGCTTAGCGTGCAGTAACAATGGCCCTGTCCACACTACATAACCGATCTCGAGAACCGTACTCAAAACCGCTCTAATTAATACAGTTCAAAACGTCTACACTGAAGTACCGTTTCATGTTTAGTAAGGCTTATTGCGTCCACACACCATTAGAATAGTTCAGCTACAATTCCCAGCAGTGCAACGAACCGTGGAAATTAATACGATAGTATCCCACCATGTACTGTATTTTATTTTAAAATAATGTGTTATGCCCCATATTAACAGAGGTCCATATTGCCTAAATGAAATATAACAAGTATTGCGGAAAAAGTAAATCTGAACACACACACACAAGTAGGGCTTGAAGTTTTCAGGTTTTATTTTTAATCAGGTGAAGTTCCTTTAAACAAATTGAGCTGATTCTGTTTTATAATTAAACTCAGAAAAAGCTGTTAATTACAAAACAATCTTTGTCTTTACCTTCATATCTTGCCTGAGCCTAATTCTGGTCCTCTTAATTTTATTTCAAACAGAGCTGATAAATTACGTAATTTGTTCATCTTTCATCTTTCCTTGAAAAAATTAAAAGCAGACTGGACATTTCAAACCGTCAAAATCTATCAAGGTAGCAGATCTGCCAAATTTAATACCAGCCAAAATTTCCCGTTATACGGTGTGTATATATATATATATATATATATATATATATATATATATATATATATATATATATATATATGTATAACTTGCTTGACAAACCTGGGGGGCAAAACAGAATTGCACCTTTTCTTTTGAAACCTGACTCTCCGTATGTCATTCTGAGGGTCTGCCTGTAAGTTGCCCAGAGCTGCATGGTCCTCCAACACTGTAGCTCTGAGGTGGTTGCATGGCGGACCTGCAGAGTGAAAAGAAGCAGATGGCTGACGGCACACGCTTCGAAGGATGCGTGTGTCCATCTTTGTCAGTGTGGGGGTGGCAGCGGTGAGCCAGGTTGAAATAAAAAAAAATACTGGGGCTTTCCAAATTGGGAAGAAAATGGGAAAAAATAATTGGCGATTCCAAATTAAAATAATAAAAAAAAAAAAATTACTACTGAAGTTGATCCTGAGGCTTTCCTAACCACCTTCGAATGGGCAGCCCGAGTAGCTGGTTGTACGGAAGCCACATGGGCAGCACAACTGTCTCCCTTCTTTTTTTTATTATTATTATTATTTTTTTTTTAATTTAGTCGTCGCCAATTATTTTTACCCCGGTTTTCACCCCAATTTAGCATGCCCAATTTATCTGTATCCCCGGCTCACCGCTCGCAACCCCCCCGCCGACTCGGGAAACGGAGGCTGGAACACGCGTCCTCCGAAACGTGCTCCTTCCAAGCCGTCATTTTTCGCACTGCAGATCCACAGCAATGCCACCAGACCTATAGTGCCGGAGGACAACACAGATCTGGCGGCTTCGCTGCAGAGCCACAGGCGCCCTATCGGCCACAGGGGTCGCTGATGCGCGGTGAGCCGTGGATTCCCCTGCCGACCTAAGCCCTCCCTACCCGGGCAGCGCTCAGCCAATTGTGCGCCGCCCCCTAGGAACTCTCGGTCACGGTCAGCTGTGACATAGCCTGGATTCGAACCTGCGATCTCCAGGCTATAGGGCACATCCTGCGAGGAGCGCCTTTACTGGATGCGCCACTCGGGAGCCCTCACTGTCTCCCTTCTTAATTGGGGAATCTCAAGCTGCTTATCGTGCCCTGAACGATGACGATGCTGTTGACTACTCCCAGGTGAAATCGGCTATACTGGATCTCCTCAGGATTACCCCGAAACTAACCAGCGGTGCTTTAGATCCCTCAAAACGGGCCCGGGAGAAAGACCATGGCTGCTAGCCCAAAGCCTAAAGGACCTCAGCCAGCAATGGCTGCAGCCCGACGCTCACGCAGTGACAGAGTTAATGGAAGCTCGCTGTACATTGAGCAGTTTGTGTATGTGGTTGAGGGACCCGTGTGTTCATGGCCGAGGCCTTTCTGGACACAATCCTGACAGACTGGGTGAAGACTACCAGCCCACCAAGACCAAACCGTGAGAGCCCAGGCACCACCCCGCGGGCCTGGATCACACCAGAGATAGGTTAACCCCAGTTGGGGGTCCGTTCCTCACAGACTATGAGAAGACGGCCTACTCCTAAGTGGGCCCGACCCCCTGCTTTTTGAGCAGCGGGACAAACCTACTGTATGTGATGTTCCCTTTGGCCCCCAGGTTATATGCTTTAGATGTGAAGAGATCTGTCACATCAGCTCGGAGTGCAGCAAAATGGACAGTGATGTCACTTCTCCAGCCCAGCTCACCGGTAAGAACCTATTTGATCTCGGTAAAAGTAGGCAAAAGGAAGACCCGCGCTTTAGTGGATTCTGGGTGTCGGCAGACGCTCATTCGGAAGGCTCTATTAGCTGGTACTCAATGGTACCCATCGCCTGTGTCCATAACGAAGCCAGAGTATCCTACTACGTGAGTTAGGTTGCAAATTGGTAACAAAATAACGTACGTAGTCATGGCCGTAGCCGACCGTCTTCCATTCCCCATCATTCTGCACACCATGAAGGATGTGAATGCCAAGGTCACTCTGGTATTTCGCCCTGCAACCTTTCACCTTCCTCCCACCAGCATGGGGAACATGGGAGACTTGTCCATCCAGCAGGCGCTGGCAACTACAGGGTTAAAATTCTGTAGGAGTCGGCCTGCTAGGAGGCTGGTGGAGGGGAACGAGGTACACCTAGTTCCAAGCCCAGGCAAATCGGGTACGGGGTGGAGCCAAGGTGTACAAAAGGGGCAGCCTCTCCACCGGTCAGGACAGAGAAGAAAGAGGACAGAGGTGCTGGATAAAAGCCTTAACCTTAATGTGTGTTTCTTCGTCAGACTAAGCAGAGCTCTCTCCTGCCTTTCAGTTGTCAAGGACTGGGAGCACGGGACTGTGGTATTTAAAGGACCAGTACTTATGAATATATGCTTTCTTCAGGACCTGTCAATTTGTAAATAGTGTGTTTTAAAGTGACAATACATCTTTTTGTTTTGTGCACCGTTCTTTTTGTCTGTCTGTGTAAATAAATGTGGTTGCACCTTTTCCTTTGAAATCTGATTCTCCGTATGTCATTCTAGGCCTCCCACAAACATATTTACGTTTTTAACCGTAAAAGCCTTTCATAGTGTTTGAGGTTTGCTTTGATTAATATACACAACATAAGGATACATTTTTCCCACAATAAACATACATCTTCGTAACACAGAGGTAAAAACTATACGAAACCAAATAGTTTTACCTAAAGTCAGGAATTATAATAATACTATAGATAGTTCATGAAATATACAAGACATTGCACTGCAGTGGAAGCTAGTTTTCCTTACGTCTTTAGAGGAAGTGTGGGTGAACATTTCTTTAAAGGCACTGTCCTTGTTTTGAATGCTATTAAAGTGCAGTATGAAATAAAAGCATACCTTTTAATATATGATGCATCTATAAGCTACTGTAAGCTGTACAATAAACACCAATCCATTTCAGGAAATGTTACACACAGTTAAAAAGCCGATTATATAAAGCCAATATACATGTATTGGTTTGACTTTAAACATGCATTAACATAAGATTATGACAGCCATATCAACACATTGTAGGTAAAACTAGGTATTGTATTTTGGGTTTTGGTGGATATAAAAAAAATGGTACTATAATATTTGGATAGAATTATTTTTATGATTCTTATATTGCATTTGTAAGTCAATTTTGTAATTGGCGTAGTAAAGCCAGATTTACCTCTTTTTCATAGTTCTGTAGCACTACTTTAGTTTTCTGAAAGTTAAAGGTGCAATAACATTAAAAATGTATTTTCCATTCCTTACCTGAATATTTTTTCACTGCCCCCTTGCTTGGTTTAATGTCTAACAATTTTTTAAATTTTTTTTTTTTACTTTGAATCATGTCTGAAAATACAATGCTAGCTAAAGAGATAACAGCCCTCTTATCCATGTCTCTTCTGTCCAGACTCCTAATAAGTTCAGGCCAACAGTATCTTCAGACACTTTTCAAAGAGAAAAGATTATACAGAACCATCTTCACATCAGAGCTTGTAGAAGAACTATACAAAGCAAACCATCCATCAATTAACACAGTCTATATCTGGTTGTACACTTTCCCAATCCCAACACCAGGCATTTAAATCACTATTTAAAGTTTAAACCTACACCAATCACATATTACAGAAGAAAAAATAAGCCAATGCTGCCATTTGGAAATCATTATGGAATAGATTATGGAACACGGAAAGAGACAAAGGCACCTAAATAAATAACCATTCCTTGCAGTGAAAAGAGTGTAAACATTATATATTTATGTCCTGTTTTTTGCTCATGGAAACAGCTTCCGAATCTTTGGTGTCTAAAATGCTTTCAGTTTGAACTCCCTGTCTTCCTTCAAGGACTCAGCGGCTCGTTGGGTTTGCTGAAAGAAAACAAAATATGCATCTCTTAAAAAAAATTGGTTTTTCGTTTAGAACTGTGCATAACATGATAGTCTTCTAATATTTTTAGTTTTGCCATTAATCAACTCGGGCATGTAGCTGAACTTATTCCATTTGAAGGAATCGGGTAAACCAGGAGTTCCTTCAGGCTAACGGTCATGTTCCTGGCACCCGTGTATCCAAAGAAAAGATACCCTTCTGGTTACTTTCTAAAAGTGGTTGTAAGGTAAGCATTTTACTTGAATACACATATAGAGTTAAAATGTATTGGTAATCATATGAAATAAAATGTATTGGTAATGTTAAACCAGTTTGCTGAAGGTGACTTTGGCATAAATAGAGTTGCAAAGGTAACTTATGTTTAAAATGATAAACCATGTGCAAGAATGTATGTGAAAGGAGGAAATATGATAAACAATTGACCACTGTAACCTTGCAAAAGAGAGCAGTTATTGGTTGGTTGCATAACTGAATAACTAATTTCTACTGATAATTAGTAAGATAACAGAAAGAAAACTGTAGTCACATGAGTTTTAAGCCTATTTGAGTATCAGTACCAGGCATAAAGGCATACACAGACACTTCCAATGCCTCCAGGGTCATCGTGGAACATGGGGTGTAACACCCGAGGCTGTCTCCCCAGGGGACTTAATCTACTCAACTGCCTATCTCTGTTAATAATAGTGGCACGTAATCTAAACAATAACGTTCAATGTAGAATGTAACGTGGGTATTTGGAACTAATAAATGGTAAAATTGTTACAATTTGAATTACGGCCTGGTCTCATCCTTATAGCATAACAAAGTACTTAATTCCCTTAGGTACCTACTAGCCCATTCCTATGGTATGATTTTGGCTTGATGACGTCCCATTCAAATCGACTGATCTCAATCAGATCGGCTGCTATGGGGGTCATGTATCAAGCGTTTGTGATGGCATTAAGGCCATAGCACAGAGTTTACGCCGGCCATAAAATTGCACCTTATGTATCATGACATTTTTGGCAAGTTAAGGCCGTGTTAGCACCACCAAAATGTGCTCCGCCGCTCATTAGCCATGCACTTTAAGACATGTCAAACCTTAATTACATGCATGGACAAATTGTAGGTGGGGCTCATTTGTAAATGAAGTCTGTGACATTAAAATGATATAAAGCGGCAGAACAGCTGCGCCGGCTCAAAAAGGGTCCACAAATAAGACCGATTTCAAATTGGTCTTATTTGGGCGCAAAGAAAAAGTCAGAAAGCAGCTGACAGGAAAGAGCATTATGGCAGCAGTCATAACGTATTTCTTACAACGGAGAGTGCAGTGCCTCATTAAATTTTGGGCCAGTTAATACATTTAGGATGGGGTAAAATGTGTGCTGTGGCAAAGTTCTACTTTACACTCCGCCAAATTAGCGCTGCGTCGGTTGATCTTGATACATGACCCCCCATGTGAGTAAAATGCAACATTACCTCAAAGTCATGAGTACCTTCAATAAATACTGTACATACTTTAATGCTAACTTATGGGGTGTTCATTAACTACAGCCTTACATTTGAACTGTACATTTACTTTGAACTACTGTACAAAAACTTGGTCTTACAATAAAAACAAAAACAACAATTACTCGTATTTGCTTTATTGACTACAAACAATATGGCTGTGAAGCTAATAAATGCACCCACGTTTAGTTTTGTAGAACCAATAATGGTAGTTACAGTAATTACTAAATAAGATTGGAATCTGAGCTCATGGTATTTTTTTTACCCTGGTACCTTCACACAGGCCTTAAGATATGTGCAAAAGCACAGTAGGTATGTGGATGTTATCAGGAAAAAGTACATAAGAAATTAACTGCTTCAACCCAAATGGATTTAGCCCTTAAGGAAACTAAGTATATCAAAATCTTGGGAAGTAGGTGATTGTATTGTACTATACAGGAGTTCTGAAAGGATGACCTACTTCTGCTTTATATCTAAAAGAAAGAGCTGAATTGCCCGATCACCCTAGAGACATTTTAATCTTCCAAAAATATAAAACAACATAAACGAGACGCTATTGTGTATGTCAGTCACATAGGAAAATAAAAAAGTTACCTTCCAATATTTTTGTATTTGTATCTAGACAATATTCATGGCACCATGGCTGAAAACACAGGTTTCACAGATGCTGCAGTATAGTACGTCATTGACTGTTACAGGCGCAATCAGTTAATGAACAGTGCTCCTACCTGTTGTTTAAGAGCCTCCAAGGATTCAAACTCCAGCTTAGCCAGCTGAGTGCGGATATCTTTCGGCACATCAGGAATAACAAACATCAAGATGAACTTGAAAGCCAGGAGAATATGCTGCCAAAGACAAGAAGCAGAAATGTTAATCCAAATTCAACTTTCTGCTTTATATTGATGATGAGTTAGTAACACAAAGGACCGAGCAGGAAAAAAGCACAATATAATACTGTCTGCATCCATTCCCTGATACTGCACACACTCAATAATTTGTACCAAACCTGTTGCACAATAAGCAGGAGACTTTTCAGACTGAAGATCTTGTTTGTTTGCTTTGGAAGCATAGGGCACTGTTTTCCACTGTGATTCTATGATTCTATGTTTAAACTTTCTGTAATTACACCTGTTCATGTTTTCCTTTTACTCTTAAATTGCATTAATTTGCAAGTCCCTTGGACTGGGATATATAACTTAAATTAAGGGGCATTTTCAACTTGGAAAATCCAGGCCATATTCAATGCACTCCTTAACATTGCAATTACATTTTTGATTTCAAATCATTTTCTTTACTTAGAAAAGTTCCTGAATGCACAATGCTGTTTGGCAGCTCTCTCCTCCATTCTGGCCCAAAGCTTTGAGTCCCCAATGCGTCCTTTGTAGGCTAGAAAGAGTCCCTTTCTAGTGCACTGAACTCCACTGAATACATGCTGTGCCATCTTGCTTTATTAAAACTGTGGGACAGGTGAACAGAGTACAGTAAAATATTTCAGCACACAGAGTACTGGGGGACTTCAATACATGTGGACCAACATGGAGAAGAGGGGCACTCTATAGGTTGTGCCTTCAGCATTTTCAAAGTGAATGTTGCATAACTGCGCTAATTAAGGTTGTGAAACCTGATATACAAAGCTTAGATTCTACTCCTGATAACATTTTGATTGGAGCTACGTGTATTTTAGCAGTAGAGCTTGTTCATGGAAGTTTGGCACAGAAAGTAGATGATGTTGATGACAATGATGTTGGAATTCATCTCCATAGGATTTAACCTAGAGATTCTCAGATGAAGATAATATTACGCTCAAATCCAAAACAAACACTAAAAAGTAAAATACATGGGCTTGTTTTGAGGCTTAATGCTTTAGACTTATTATAGGTGTCCTTTGACTTTAAGACTCCTATTGTGCTGAGGTAGAGTAGACATACCTGAGCTTACTTAGTCATGATGTGCACTACAGGTAGATTTGTGCAGCAATAGAAATCTATAACTATTCCTTAAAATGTAAGAAAAGTTACATTTTCATGGAATGGACCTAATGTAAACAAAGGTATAGTGAACAAACCTGTAAACACACACACAATAGCATGACAAGATTCCTTATTACACACAAGACTAAAGAACTCAGACACATTTTAGCATACTACACTGGAAATGAAGCCATCATTCTTATGCCTATTCTAGTATATACTGTACCAAGTGGCAGGCTGCCACAGCTCATGAAAATGTCACTTTACAGCACTTTTTTTGAACAGAAAATATGGAAAATTGCTCATCCAGCCTTTTTCTATCATTGACCTCTTCTGTGGCTGTACTGTAATATTGTAGCTATAAATATGTATAAAGCCATTTTATTAAGGACAAATCAGTGTAGGAGATGAGATTTTTCAAGAACATTATAATGCAATTATTAATGTTTTATAAGGTCTACTAATAAACACTTTATTAACCCTCATTTATAAATGGCTTTATGGATATTTATAGCTTGCTCTTTCATATTTATGTAGCATATATTAATCATTAATAAATGGTTAATAAAGTGTTTATTAGTGGACCTTATAAACTAACTATAACATAAAGCATTAATAATGGCACTAATAAGGTGCTTTATAATAATATAATAATAATAGACCCCCCCCCCCCCCAAAAAAAAAAAAAAACTGAGATGAAAGGGAAATAAACAAACACCACAGGGATTAAAAAGAAAAAGATCTTATTGAGTGACTCCCAAGTTATTCAAACTGTTTGGACCGCAGAGCAACTTCCCATCACCATTACTATTTATTTTTTCTTTCTACACAATCTAGGTGCAAATCATAGTTATTCAGGTTCTACTGCCATGCCTTCTACAGGCTTATAGTTAGGAGCTATGTAGTGCAATGCTTGAATTGTGTAACATACATACAGCAGTATATCTACAATTAACTAGAATGTCATTACACATTCTCAAACTATCAGAATAGTTTCCATCACTCAAAAATTGTATGACGGGGTCCTGGATATTCCAAAAGTCATCTTGTTTCCCCCTTCACTATATATGTTAACTTTTCCACTGCAAGACATGAGGACAGCTCCTTTAGCCATCGGCCCACTCTTGGTCTAATCATATAGTTCCAATACAACTGTCGATGAGAAACATGCCCATAACATTATTATTATTATTATTATTATTATTGTTATTATTATTATTATTATTATTTTATTTTTTCTTTCTTAGCAGACACCCTTGCATTGCGCTTTACATTTAGGCCAAAAAGTTCAATTTTAGTTTCGTCAGACCACAAAACTTTTGGCACATGGCTACAGAATCTCCTGAGTGTTTTTGTTGTATAGTTCAAACAGGATTCAAGGTGGGCTTTCTTGAGTAATGGCTTCCTTCTTGCCACCCTACCATACAGGCCAGATTTGTGTAGTGCTTGGGATATTGTTGTCACATGCACACTTTGACCAGTCTTGGCCATAAAAGCCTGTAGCTCTTGCAAAGTTGCCATTGGCCTCTTGGTAGCCTCTCTGATCAGTCTCCTTCTTGCTCGGTCATCCAGTTTGGAGGGACGGCCTGATCTAGGCAGGGTCTTGGTGGTGCCATACACCTTCCACTTCTTAATAATCGTCTTGACTGTGCTCCAAGGGACATTCAAGGCCTTTGATATTTTTTTTATACCCATCACGATTTGTGCCTTTCAACAGCTTTGTCCCAGAGTTCTTTTGAAAGCGCCTTGGTGCTCATGGTTGAGTCTTTGCTTTGAAATGCACTACCCAACAGAGGGAACCTACAGGAACTGCTGAATTTATCCCGAAATCATGTGAATCACTACAATTTAACACAGGTGGAGGCCACTTAACTTGGTGTGTGATTTTGAAGGCGATTGGTTACACCTGAGCACTTATCCAACCAAGCTATTTCAGTTTTTATTTTTAATTAATTTTCTACAAATTTCTAGAATATTTTTTCACTTGGAAGTTGTGGGGTAGGATGTGTAGATAAATGAAAAATAAAAAACAATTTTAATGCATTTTAATTCCAGACTATAAGGCAACAAAAGGTGAACATTTTGAAAGAGGGTGTAGACTTCCTATAGGCACTGTAGCTGTGAGTGATGTCATTTTAATGGTCAATAAAAGTATGCAAATCATTCTGCCCCAAACTTTTAACAATTTTTTCCTAAGAAATCTAAGTTCATACTATATTATACAATTGTCATTACTTTGTGGCAAGGCGTTCTTCATATGTAAATGACTCATAGCCTACATGAACCACTATGTACAGTTGTGGGTGATGTCATATCAATAGTTAAAGTATGTAAATAGCATTGCCCCAAATCTTAAACATATACTTTAGAGAAATTGGACAGTTCAAAAATTAGCTAGGTTACATAGACAGTTAGTATTAAGGCAATTTGGTTTCAATATTAAGTGAAACAGTCAGACGGCAGGAGAGCTTTAGTGTACCCTACATTTTATGACAACTTGAAAGGTGATTGCAGTCTATTCTGTGTCTCTAGGGAAATGGCAAGAAACCGAATAAGAGTTAATGTCTATTACCCCATACTTGATGCAATCATCACAGAAATAAATCGTAGATTTTCAAAAGAAAACTGTTCCATAATGACTAGCATTCAGGCATTAGATCCAGGGAGTAAGCTCATCCTCTAAGAGCATGCAGTGCGGCCATAGGCTGAAGCATTCTGCTCTGACAGTGAAGACCTGGTGCATGAACTACGTCACTAAATACTTAATGGAACGAAAATTTGCAGCCTGTAATGAAAAACCAAATACCTTGTTACAATTCACAACATTTCTTGAATCTTAAAAAGATGCTTCCCGTGAACTCTTTCGCATGTGTGATGTTGGAGTTACAATTCCAGTCTCAAGCGCTGCTTTTGAACAGAGTCTTTCAGCTGTGAAACTTTAAAAAATGTAGCTGCGCAATACAATGTCTGACAGCCGTCTCAGTGACTTAGCTATTATTAACATTGAACATAAGAGGACACAAGCACAAGCCCCCCCCCCCCCCAAAAAAAACATGCCTCTGCCCCTCTTTGCCCCCCCTAGTTTACATTAGTCTAGTTATACCACTGCTTGGAAGTATGCAGTGTTTTACACACTATGCATGTTTGCGACATTGCCCTTGTTCCAACCACTTTAAAACACAGCTAGTGGTCACAGTGTTTGTATAAAGTATAGAACAGTGGTCGGCAAATGGCCCGCAGACAGGTGTCGTCTGGCCTGCAGATGCCTCCCGGCAGGGCTGTATCAAGGGCTGAGTGAGAGCTGAACTTCAGTTTAATATTACCACAAGGGGGCTGTCATGGGAGATTCCCCGCATGACTTTCTTGCGAGTAAGCAGAACAGTAAGTGTTTTGCAATATCGATTCCAATTTCCGACCACTGGTATAGATGGTGGACCAGCCACATACCGGTCCACTGTTTGGACCGGACTTCCTTGAGGTGGACTGGACCTGCATCCCTATTGTACAGTGTATATTGTGGCTATATATTTTTAAACATAGTCCTGATTGTTTTAGCATTGTTCTTGAACAATTACTGGTAAGTAAATAATAATGCCCTACAAAAAACAGAATCTGGAACACACACACGTTCATGTGTGTTCTGTTTTTCTCCAGCTTTAAAACTTTTAAAGGAGTTCTGCAACATCACCAGACCCTTTCAATTTAGCTCTTGAATGGGGTACTTTATAACATGTTTGGAATATTGTATTTCTTACCTGTTTAATAACATATTATGTGTGATGTGCATCTTTCTCTTTTGTCATTTCTTCTTACATATTTTTTTTACCATGTTTACTAACAATTCCAGCAAACCTCTCCATTTTCAATCACTTCTAAATTCTGAAGTGAGTTGATTTTACAAATAACCACTGGGGAATGCAACTCTAATGTGTGCCTCCATCTGCAACTGTGGCAAACTAAGTTAGTAAAAATCTCTATCCATAATCAGGGGACTAAAATAACAATTGCCCTCTAGTGGCAATTTTTCAAAACACTTCAGAAATACAGTTTAAAAGTGAAGTTGAAAACTTTAACCTAACTAACACCTAATTCATTTCACATTCTAAGAAATTCAAGAAAGATTCCCTTACCTGTCCTGCTTTAGTTTTATATACAGAAAGAGTCTTTGAACATCATGTACACTAATGTGCAAATCCTCTAAGGCAAATATTTCAGACAGTATCACAGGCAGTCTAGAGTTCTCTTTCAAATAGAGGAGTGGACTACCAACATAGTTTTCAAAAACTAGTCAGTTGAGCTGGGCGAGCCAGAGCACTCAATGCACTAGTGCCATCTACTGGTGAAAAATATTTTTGACCATTGCAGAAGTAACAGAGGGATTGGTTATGAGAAAAACTAGATTACACAAACCAAAATCTCTCAATACAAATACCCAGATGATGCTTAAAATAAAAGGATGTATCCTGTTTATGAGCTAAATGATTAAGTTAAATAAAACAACTTGGGCTTACAAAGGTGAGAACTTTCTTAAATAAATATATATATACAGTTGTATGCAAAAGTTTGGGCACCCCTGGAAAAAATGTATGTTACAATGAATCTTTCAGTGAACAGAAGTTGACCGGACCTCTACATGGTACAAAGTTAAACATGACACCTTTCTGCAAATTTTAATACAGGATTACTATTTATTTGCATTTATTATAGATTCAAAATAATAAACAAAAGTGAACATGGCGCGTGCAAAAGTTTGGGCACCCTGTCACTTAGTACTTGGTAACACCTCCTTTGGCAGATATAACTGCTTCCAAACGTTTCCTGTAGCCAGCTAAGAGTCTTTCTATTCTTGCCTTTGGAATTTTTTCCCACTCTTCCTTGCAGAACTCTTCCAGCTCAGAAAGATTCTTAGGTCTCCTGGCATGCACTGCATGTTTGAGATCTCCCCACAGATTTTCAATAATATTCAAGTCTGGGGACTGTGACGGCCATTCCAAAACCTTTCTCCTTCTTTCTTGTAAATATTTCATGGTTGATGTTGAGGTATGTTTTGGATCATTGTCTTGCTGAAATATCCAACCTCTTTTCAGCTTCAGTGTCCTGACTGACTTTAGAACATTAGCTTCTAGGATCTGTTGATATTTAGTTGAATCCATTCTTCCTTCCACCCGCACAATATTTCCGGTTCCACTGGCTGCCACACAACCCCAAAGCATAATAGAGCCACCCCCGTGCTTAACAGTTGGCAAGGTGTTCTTTTCTTGAAATGCTTCACCCTTTTTTCTCCAAACGTACCTTCTTTGGTTGTGGCCAAAAAGTTCAATTTTCGTTTCATCAGTCCAAAGAACATTGTTCCAAAAAGCTTCAGGCTTGTCAAGGTTTTCTTTTGCATACTTTAGACGCTGACTTTTGTGATGAGGTCGTAGAAAAGGCTTCCTTCTGACAACTCTCCCATGCAGATCCTTGTTGTGTAAGGTACGCTGTACTGTGGACCTGTGAACAACTACTCCAGTGTCAGCTAAACTGTTCTGAAGGTCCTTTGCAGTGACCAGTTTTCGGGCAAGTCTATGTGATATTTTTCTTGGTCTTCCAGATCTTGCCTTGACTTTAACCGTTCCATTTAACTTCCATTTCTTGACAATGTTTCTGACAGTTGAAATTGCTAGCTGGAAGCGTTGAGAGAGTTTTTTATAGCCTTCTCCTGTTTTGTGAAAGTCAATTATCTTCATTTTCAGGTCCTCAGACATCTGCTTAGAGGAGCCCATGGTTTTTGAAACCAGGCAGAACAACCATCACAGTCTGACAGATTAGAAGGTATGAAGTTACTTCAGAAGTAATAGTTCAACACTGGAATTGACTTCACCTGACTAATTGAAGCCCTAATGAGTGAATCAACCTTTCTGGACCTCAGTAATCATCTTTTTAAGAAGTAATTAAGAATGGTCCAAAAGGGTGCCCAAACTTTTGCACGCGCCATGTTTACTTTTGTTTATTATTTTGAATCTATAATAAATGCAAATAAATAGTAATCCTGTATTAAAATTTGCAGAAAGGTGTCATGTTTAACTTTGTACCATGTAGAGGTCAGATCAACTTCTGTTCACTGAAAGATTCATTGTAGCATACATTTTTTCCAGGGGTGCCCAAACTTTTGCATACAACTGTATATATATATATATATATATATATATATATATATATATATATATATATATATATATATATATATTTTAATAACCCTATGGGGCAGTTCACCTTGAAATGAAAAGCAAATGAAAAACAGCCAACAACTGTAGGCCCTTGTCCCATAAACAGGGATTGGCACTTTGAAAATGTTACATGTATTCTGGTGCATTCAGATAATCTTCTTTTTTCAGTTTCTCAACCAACAAGCTAATTGTCAGGCACAGAATCAAAACAATAATGAGAAACACTGATAAAACAAACTATTTTATTAACTGCAAGGTGTCTAAAGCTAATGACCAGTCTCCTGGTGCAAAAAGTCTACTGCAGTTTTTTCACACTGGTAGCCTTCTAAAGATAATGTCCTAGATCAGAGGTTTTGAACCAGGGCAAAACTAATGCCTTATATAACAATTGCTTATTGTTTGTATACCATTCCAGTATACCCAGTATTCAGAATATATAATGCATTTCACTCATGTAAACTGGGGTTGTGTTTTTTTTTTTATATTAATCTGTTTCTTACTTAAAATCAGCTTGTTTTAATTGCACTTCCAGTTACAACATAGTTAACATAAAACACCAGAAAGCTTACCTTGATTTTATTGTTACATACAGTAAGTCAAAATATTATGTTGCATTTATGTGCAGTGCTACCCTGTTATAACGCAACCTGTTATAGTGTGGAATCGGTTATAACATGGTAAGGTCTTGGCTCCCATTTCCCCCATAATGCAATTCGACTCACAAACGTTTGGTGAAGTTCCAGATACAGTACGAAGCACGGCAGACAGCAGAAAACAAAAATCTTTTTGTTAAAATGAGCCTCGGTGCGGTGGAGAGTAAGAAAAGGTGAAAATCAAGCAGCAGAAGGTGCTGCTGTGAGAGTGCAAGACTGTTGTTTGTTTTTGGTGTGGCCCAGGCTTACAGGGGCCGGGAATAATAGTCCTAATAAACTGTGGGTTTGAGTACCTGCAAATATAATGTGATTTGCAAAAAAGTTACCAATGCTGGTTATGTATAATTAGTTAAAAAAAAAAAAAAAAAAAAAGTCGGCACCATATTGAGCCAAATTTTATTCAAATGGCAAGGCAAACGCTAACTCCATTTACAGTACAGCACACTGAACAGGACACTGCAGAAGTCACAACTCAGTAAGTGTTTTACTGAAAAAAGCGCCTTTCGTCGAGGTGTATTTAAATAGGTAAGACCTACACAAGATTTTGAAATGGTAACTACTCTGCATTACCATATTTCAACTTAACATGTTTTTTCAGCTAAACTATTTTTTTTAACATGATCAAGCTACTATTTAAAATCATTCAGTTTTAGCCTATAATTTATATATATAAAAAAAAAATCTACAATGTACTTTTTTGGAATTGCTATATACCCATTAACCCAAATTTGGCACTGCAGTTCATTCTTTCTCAAGCCGTATCTACACTGGATGCGAGCGAATAATTTATAAATCACTGCAGTCAAATGCAAGTATCCACACCAGTAGCGAGCGATGCGAGTGACGTCGCTTTGAGAAAATTTTGCGTCGCTAAAATAGAACCTGTTTCTAATTAATTTTTTTTTCCATCGTGCGACTGGCATGAAACTGACCAATCAGAAGCAAGGTTAACACCCTTGACACACGTCAAACACATGCCTCAAAACAAGCTAATCCAGGACGATGAAAAGTTAATTTATGAGGTGCAGTAGTATCCATTATTATATGATTGCAAATTGAACGACTACAAAGACATCCAGAAGAAAGACAATGCCTGGGTGGCTTGCAGGTGGTGCATTTAGCAGCACAGAGACATTTTCTTTTTGATTATGCATTGCATAAAAATAGGTTTATTAATAAGCAAAAATAAACCGGACCATACATGCAGTCTATATATCCAGCACTTAAATGAAAAATGTGCACTTTTGCTGGCTTTTAAAAATGAAACAAAAAAGGTCCCGCATTCACACAACTTGAACATGTGACCTAATTTTAAGCTATGGCTTTTTTTTTTGGTTTGTTTTTATGATAAATAACATTTTGTTCACTTATTATTAGAGGTCCTACTATTCTATAGATTGTAAAACAAAGCCAGCAATACATTTGTCTTCTATGTGACACATCCCAACATTACCAAGCTTATACATAGTTTTAAAGATTATGAGTCATATTTATAAAGCATTTTCTGTTAAATTCACCTCACTGTTTTAAAAAGGAAAAACTAAATAAAAGTAAATAATAATACATTTAAGTGGTGACATCTGCATAATAACACAGATTATAATAATAATAATAATAATAACAATAATAATAATAATAATAATAATAATAAATAATAACACAGTGTAACAATTTTTTTTTTTTTTTTGGTTCCTGGGTAGTAAGTGTTGTTTCCTAATTGCTTATGCCTCAAAAGTATAGAAAATGGCTATTATTCCCCACAAACTTTGCTTTTGTGACCAGGACAGTGATATTTTGAAATTTACCTATTTTCCAGAACATTCCAGATAGATTCAGTGCTGAGTAAACTTGGAGTAACTTCTAGAACTTTCTAGAACTTTCCAGTAATATAAATAGTAGTATAAATACAGAGGCCTTAAGCCCACCAGTTCAGTTTAGTTCCAGCTGCCTAAGTGGATACATATCTGCATTTTTCTGAGATGGCATCAAGAGGCTGCAATGGTGGCATTCCTGATGGGTCTCCAAGGTGGTTTTACCAAGTTTCCCTGCTATCTTTGCCTTTGGGACAACAGGGACACCAAGGCGCACTACCACAGGCGGGACTGGCCACAGCGGACCGAGTTCTCTGTGGGGAGGAACAACGTCAAGTGGGAGCCACTGGTGGACCCTCGGAAGGTGCTGATGCCACCACTGCACATCAAATTGGGCCTTATGAAACAATTTGTCAGAGCTCTAGATAAGGAGTCGGCAGCCTTCAAGTACCTTCAAGACTTCTTCCCTAAGCTGTCTGAGGCAAAGGTCAAAGCCGGTGTCTTCGTCGGACCACAGATAAAGAAGATCCTGGAGTGCAATGAATTCCCCAAGAAGCTCACTAGTAAGGAGAAAGCGGCTTGGAACAGCTTTGTCGCAGTGGTTTTCCTGGGCAATCACAAGGCCGAAAACTATGTGGAGTTGGTTGAGACTCTGGTGAAGAACTACGGCACAATGGGCTGTAGGATGTCCCTCAAAGTCCATATCCTTGATGCTCACCTTGATAAATTCAAGGAGAACATGGGAGCGTACTCGGAGGAGCAAGGCGAGCGCTTCCACCAGGATATGCTGGACTTTGAACACCGCTACCAAGGACAGTATAAATCTGACTAACTTTGGCCCTTACCATCAGAGTGATGTTGTCAGCACACAGGTTCTAGAGGCACATCATGCCACGAACAAAAGAAATTAGCTGGAAAAAAGTTGCTGATGCCTATCAGTCTGAAAGGGTTACAAAGCCATTTCTAAGGCTCTGGGGCTCCACCGAACCACAATCAGAGCCATATTGTCCAAATGGAGAAAGTTTGGGACAGTAGTGAATCTTCCCAGGAGTGGCTGTCCTGCCAAAATCTCTCCAAGAGCAATGCGTAACATCTTCCAGGAAGTCACAAAGAACCCTAGAACAACATCCAGGGATCTGCAGGCCTCTCTCGCCTCGGCTAAGGTCAGTGTTCATGACTCCACCATCAGGAAGAACCCGGGGCGAAAATGGGATTCATGGCAGAGTAGCAAGGCAGAAACCATTGCTCACTAAGAGTGCCAAAAAGCACCTTGATGATCCTCAAGAGTTCTGGAACAATGTTCTATGGACAGATGAGTCAAAAGTGGAACTTTTTGGCCGACATGGGCCCTGTTATGTCTGGTGAAAACCAAACACTGCATTCCACAGTAAGAACCTCATACCAACGGTCAAGCATGGTGGTGGTAGTGTCATGGTTTGGGGATGCTTTGCAGCATCAGGACCTGGACGCCTTGCCATCATTGAAGGAATCCATGAATTCTGCTCTGTATCATAGAATTCTACAGGAGAATGTCAGGCCATCCATCCATGAGCTGAAGCTGAAGCGCAGCTGGGTCATGCAGCAAGACAATGATCGGAAACACACAAGCAAGTCTACATCAGAATGGTTGAAGAACAAGAAATTTAAAGTTTTGGAATGGCCTAGTCAAAGTCCAGACCTAAATCCCATTGAGATGTTGTGGCAGGACCTGAAATGAGCAGTTCATGCTCAAAAACCCACAAACGTCACTGAGTTGAAGCAGTTCTGCATGGGGGAGTGGGCCAAAATTCCTCCATGGCACTGTGACAGACTGATCAATAACTACAGGAAGCGTTTGGTTGCAGTTATTGCTGCTAAAGTTGGCATAACCAGTTATTGAGTCTAAGGGGGCGATTACTTTTTCACACGGGGGCATTGGGTGTTGCATAACTTTCTTTAATAAATAAATGAAATATGTATAACATTTTTGTGTTATTTGTTCACTCAAGGTCCCTTTTATCTAATATTAGGTTTTGGTTGAAGATCTGATAACATTCAGTGTCAAAAATATGCAAAAATGCAGAAAATGAGACAGGGGGCAAATACTTTTTCACGGCACTGTAAATGTATAACAATAAAATAATTTTGTTAAAAATATCAGTTCAACTATACTACTATGTACCGGGCTTCAAATCAGACTACGACTACTACTGGTACCACATAAAAAAAAAAAAAAAAAAATACTACGACTACAACTGTACAATTACTACTGATAATAATGATAACAATAAAACTGTTGGATATATAGGGATGTTCAATAACTCTGATCTATAGATTTTACAAGTCCAACCTTTATTTTACAACAGAGTTGCCGAAGGTCAGGGTGGTAACCTTTTACCAAAACAAGACCTGTTTTGTAATGGGACAGCCCACCTCTAGTATGTCCAATGGGAATGCAAGGGCAGGGTCATGAATTTATTTCCAGTCTTTTGAATCGTTTTCAAGTCGCGTCTGGTGTGTACTGACATTTGGCAACTTAGCTCACATCGCTCTGTCCAGTGGATGCAGCTTCAGACTGCATGGAATGATAACAAGCAGGTTTTGCTTTATCCTCTGGATACAGGTGGATAATGCTAATATGTTGGTGTATGGATAATAAAAAGCCCACATAAAATACCTCATCAGAGAAGAACATTTAAGCTCTGTGTGTTAGTTGGCTGGCTCGTTTGCTTCGTGAGGGGGATGTAAAGAGGTGGAATGAAGCTCAGTGTCTGTCAGTAGGGTTACATGATATGCTATTTGGCAACAAACAAAAAGAAATCCCCCTATAAATAAATGGTTGATGTTAAATTCTGCAGAATTAGATATTTCCAATAATGTTAGCTACAGCTATTTTGAACCATCCTACAACATATTATCTCTCTTTTTTGTTAACACTATTATTTACGCACAAATACAATGGCAGGACTATTTTCAAAGCCTCAGACTAGATGGTCTATTGAAGTTACCATAGAGAGTTGTTTATTTAGAGCATGTAACTTTGGTTTATCATGATCAGGACAGGATCCAGATGTGAAATGTCATCTCCTCGTGAAGCAAGAAGCAAGAAGCAACAAGCATGTGTCTACCTGTATGCAAATCTGTAAAGAATTACAATACCTCAGAGAAGGAATGTATGCAAATTACTATCCAGACTTACCTCAACTGCCAGCACAAGTAATATGAGGTTTGTATCAGACTCCTGAAATAATGACTTCACTTGGGGAGACATACCAAGCAGCGCACAGTTGGTGACGACTGAAATCACACTCATAGTTTCAAACGCCAGCTGGAAAAGAGAAAATGGCAAAATGTACAATAATCGTTGGCACCCAGAATTGAACGTTCTTTTTCTAGAATTGTGATGTCATCATATCGTTATTGTACTATTCCAGATTTTGGAACTAACAACATTCCATGGGTCAAAATGCGTCAAACTCAAGGGTCAAATTTAAGAATCATCATCTTATGGAAACAGAAATACACTTCCTTATCTCTTTTAATCCCGTTGCAAGCTAAAAAATGGTTACCGCACAACTTCAGAGCAAGTAATGCGAGGGCCAATGAAACTCGGTATAAAAAAAATGCCAACCACCGAAAGGACACAGAGCTACATAAGTGCTTCCCCACAACAGTCAAAAGTAGGAATTTCACAACAAACTTATCTGAATAATCTCAATTACATTTAACCATCCTTGGCAGACAAAAAAAAAAAACAAAAAAAAAACAAACAAACAAACAAACAACAGGAGATGACCAGTGGAACGTTCCAGTTACACCTGCTGTAAATCTGGATAGCCACGATTAGGTAAGTAAAATACCCTTATTAATGCAATGCACTTTTCTTTCTTGGTACGTTCTTATGATGCATGCTGTATGAAATATTAGCATAGCCCCTCCTTAACAACTATAACTTGACACCCATTGGCCCAGCACCTGGAAGTTTGTTGTAAACCCTTGTCAGATTAAAAGGACAGGGTCAAGGGATTTTTTTTCAGGAATAATAGCGCTACCATCATAGCGTGCTACCTTTTTTTTCATTGTAAATGTAGACAATGTGATCTTTGTTTAGCTGTATCGTTTCATTCTTGTCTTTTCTTCTGAACATTATAGACAAGCTGGGGATGATGGATGTTATCTAGAAGTATTCTGTGCTGCAGAAAATGCAATAAAAATATTTTCTGTATATATGAATATGCATATTTGTATTGCATCTTTTTCTCCCTTTTATTTATTGTTGAAACCTTGGTTTAAATTGATTTGACAGACCAAGAGATTAGTATATTTACCTGCCATACTCCAATATTGGCTGCAGGCTGGGAAAATGGTCTTTTGAAGACCTGGCACATTTTCAAGGCATCCGAATAGATTTCCGTGACATTGTTCAGTACTGCCAGAACCGCTGCTAGTGGAAAGACACACGAGAAGAGGCTGACATATCCAAACTGCAGGAACAGCTCCAAGTAATCATCAAAGGTACCCTGGGATCAAAGAACAAAGAAATTGTTTGCAAAAGGTCAAAACAATGTGGCAGTGAAAGAGTTAATTTTTTAATGGAATTGCACTAGTAATGGAGGTTTATTGACAAAATCACAGACAACTGTTGTGTACCAAGTGTGCAAACCAGAGGGCCCTGCTATCAGTGCCGGCGCTAGGATTTACTGGGCCCTGGAGCAAAACTGTAAAGTAGACCACCACCACCCCCCCACCCCCCCAAAAAAAGAAAAAAAAACATTAACGAATGGATGTTTACCTCCTAAAGACCCAAAACCTGAATATTTTTTATTTATTTTAAACTAAAAATGCACACATGAGAAACTCTCACAGTATACTAATCACAATAATAATTCAAATAATAATAAACCCATCACAAAGAAAGTTTTATTTCTAATTAAGTGCTTATTAGAAGCTTAATTGGTCCAATTAATTCATTTAGGGTACAGCTGGAAAAAAACCAGGAGACCAGGAGGGACACTGGCCTTCCAGGACCAGGATTGGACACCCCTTTTCTTATGCTCTCGGGGTAAAGCATGACTGCGTCACGGGCGCTTGCGCACCTTTGGTATACTATTCTGGTTCGGAATCTTTAATGGTTACATTTTGTACTTGATAGGGAACTGCTAACCGGTGGACCCGTACCATTCCCGACCTGGTACCGTACCGAACCGGGACCAAGGCTACCGCACCGATACCGTACTGTACCGACCCGGTGCTACAGTCACTGAACCGACCCAGTACCATACCATACCCGGTGCTACAGTCACTGAACTGACCCAGTACCATACCGTACCCGGTGCTACAGTCACTGAACCGACCCAGTACCATACCGTACCCGGTGCTACAGTCACTGAACTGACCCAGTACCATACCGTACCCGGTGCTACAGTCACTGAACCGACCCAGTACCATACCGTACCCGGTGCTACAATCACTGAACCGACCCAGTACCATACCGTACCCGATGCTGAAGTCACTGACTCGGTACCATCCTGGTGCTACAGTCACCGAACCGATTCGGTACCATACCATACCGACCCAGTGATAAAGTCAATGAACCGGTACCAAACCGACCTGGTACTGTCCCGGTCCAGTACCAAGCTGGTCTTGTTCAGGTCTTGAACAGCCCTGTTGCTGTCTTTAAGCAGACTGATACAGCACCTGTACATTGTTACTGTACACTACATTGCTACTTGTATAATGCCTGGGTTTTATCCCTGCAAGACATGCAAGGCCAGTTTG
Organism: Acipenser ruthenus; assembly: GCF_902713425.1. Lineage (NCBI taxonomy): Eukaryota > Metazoa > Chordata > Actinopteri > Acipenseriformes > Acipenseridae > Acipenser > Acipenser ruthenus. Next base: position 69,819,253 of record NC_081192.1, read on the forward strand.
CCTGTTGAGGACAAGCATGGCAGATGCTCTTCCTGCCTGGGGCCAAAGCATGCAAGGGAGGCACTGGTGAACTGCAGTTTCTGCAACTCTTGTGCACATTTCACCAAGCCTATGCTGGAGAAAGGTTTTCACGCAGCTCTACAGAGCACTCTGCGTCCCTCACTCCTGCACAGCGCTCTTCCCCATCACCCTCTGTTAGAGAGGTGGCTGCGTCCTCACTCTATGGCTCTGTGACAAGGGGGAGTGGACAACGCACCCGGGAAAGTAGCCCACGCAGGAAGCCATCTTCACGGTCTTCCTCATCCTCCTCTGCCTCTCCTTCTCCTCCCCTGAGGAAGAAGAAAATCAGTGCTCATTGCAAGCGATTGGTGGACTCGGAGCAGATGGAGACGCTCTGGGCAGCAGTTTATCCACCAAGGAACAGTGCTCGCAGAGTTACTGTGTGAACATTCGGCACCGCCTGCCCCCTTGGGGTCCCAGGGGGCTACGAGCGCAGATTGGCAGCAGGATGATGTACCCTCCATCACCGCTTCTGAGGAGGTGGGCGAACAGGAGCTGGCATTCCAGTCTGAGGATGCAGAGTCAGCCAGCACATCCCCTGTGGTTAAGCTCTCCTGGCTTCTACCACTGATCAAGAGGCCACTGGAGTCTTGCAAGTGCCCTGGCCTACAGAAGGTGAGAGAAGCAGTCCATCTTTGATGATGAGCCTACCGCCTCCTGCTGTTTCCCTATCTATGGACATCTTACACAATAGAGAAGCTGGGCTTGGCCCAATTTCCGTCAGTGGAGGCTTCAATTGCTGCATTGGTACAGGCACCTAATTTGGCGCTCATGTCCAAGGACGCTATCTGCCCCAACAAACAGTGCCGGGTCTCGGAGGTGATCCTCAAGCGTGCTATTCAGCCAGGGTATTCACCGCACAGCTGGGCAACTTTAATAGTATTTTGGTAGCCTACTAGTCCTATTTGCTGAGGTCCCTCTCTGACCACCACAACTGGCTGTAGATAGAAACCTGGCTGCGTTGGTAGCTGCACGGAAGCAGCTTTGGCTTACACCAGGACATACCTTTGGTCCCACGGTGGACAAGATGCTGCAGCGCTCTCACCATGCGGGGGAATCCATTAAACACCTGGCAGCTATTTCCACTTGCCATGTCAAAATTGACTCAGTCTCTCCAGAAGCTCACGTCCTGGCGGAACAATTTTTGAAAGGAGCTTGGCTGCTTCAGCCGCCAATGAAGGATATCGTTCCTCATTGGAGGCTTAACGTGGTGCTTGATGCACTCAGGAACCCTCCATTTGAGGCTTTTTGGCTTGCAATCACTTCTGCAAAGCGGGTGACTGAGATGCAGGCATTCTCAATTGCGAAAGCCTGCTAAATCTTTGCAGAAACCAGGACAAAGGTTACGCTCTGTACCAATCCTGCTTTTTTGGCCAAAGACTATCTCGGCATTTCATGTCAACTAGTCTGTGGAATTGCAGGCTTTCCATTCACCTCCTTTCCAGTCTGACAGCGAGCACCAGCTCCAAACACTCTGTCCAGTGCGGGCCCCAGCATATTATACTGACAGGACGAAAAGTTGGAGGCAGTCCAAACTATTTTTTGTCTGCTATGGGGTGAAGTCCCATGGTCAAGCCCTGTCTAAGCAGAGGCTGTCCAAATAGATAGCAGACCAGTCAGGAATGCCTATGAGTGAGCCAACTTGCCCCCTCCAGAAAAGCTCACTGCCCATTCCACCAGGGGCATGGCAACTTCTTGGGCTTTGTTCCAAGGTGCATCTGTCAAGAACATTTGCAATGCAGTGGTGTGATTCTACAGACTGAATGTCCTGGATCCTCAAAACCCTGGTTTTGGAACTAGAGTGTTAAGGGCGGCTTCTCAGTCGACCCTTACAACACAGGCATAGAGGTGAGTTTCTCCCTCAGTTTTTTAGCCCTAGTTACTTGTTACTGGGGTACTTGTTACTGGGGTATACTGACCCATTAGGTATATTTCGTACTTGAAAGGTACCGTTATTATCATAACCCTGGTTCCCTGAAATAGAAATGTAACCATTAACCTTCAAGGTCGCTGTGTCCAAATGACGGTGAGATCTGTGTGCGTAGTCCTTTATACCCTCAGGGTGGGCATGACTGCGTCACAGATTCGGTTGAGCAGTTTTGTTATATCTTATTCAGGTTTCAGTTTTTTAGGAGATAAATACCTATGAAGTAATGGTTACATTTCTATTATCATAACCCAATGTTTTTATTTTTATTTTCAAACAACATATATTCTAATGTTTTTTTAGAATGACTGAACAAAGCAGTCAATCAAGTAACAGTATATCCAAACATTTTAATGAATCAATTATGAAACAAGATTAATCAATCTGATTAATAACTTGATTTAGTTAATATTGAAACAGCTTCAAATTTGTCACAAAAACATATTAATCATAGGCATCAACTGGATTTTTTAATTAATGTTAGCAAGTACAAAAGTTAGTATGAAAACATTTCTATAAATAAAAAAACACGCCTGCATCTCAAAACTTAGCTCACAGTACAATGCATTCAATACAACTCATAAGTGAAAACAACATTCACTGAGCACAACATTCTGATTTGCGAATTTGTCTTTTGATTGACAGTCTGCCAATACTACCTTGCTGCAGTTTATTTTTCTAATCCCAGTAGATTAGACAGCGCCTATATATTTTTTATGTTTAGGCCTTGTAACGGTGTGAAGGTCCGAGTTTACCCCCACCCTCAATCACATCACCTCCTCAGGAACCTGGAGGTATTTAAAATGCAGGAAAAACCGTCACTGGTAGCGTTCACAGGTTATTTTGCACTGGATACTGCACATAAATTGCCAATGATTAACACAGACTAGCAGGTTGTATATCATAACTGACATTCAACAGACAAGACCATGACTGACCTAACAATCCTTTCCCTCCTAAGGAAAGACACAGCATTAAATAATCTCTAGCCACACCTACTTCTAACAGGATTAATTAGTCTGGAATCATTTTATACAAAAATAAACTATTATTTAACATTCCTCCATTTACAATAAAACAGTCATACTTTTACAATACACGTTTCTTCTCATTTACACACATCTGTTTAACCTGTATGAATACCGTCTAATTAATCTAATTACTGCAATGCACCATCGTATATCAAACACACTTGATCAACAGCATGCACAATACATAATAAATCCATGGCTCTACTGCCAATAGAATAGCAATCACAATAACAGGTAATTCAATATTACAGTGAGGGTCTCACCCTCACAGGCCTTAAAGTGGGCTTAGAAAAAAATAAAGAAATAAAGAAATAAAGAAATGGATTCAGGGCTGGCTAATTCCACATGGTCATAAAAGCTAATGCAGCATGAACCATACTCCCATGACTCATGTTGTGCTTTTAATAGGTGAGTCACTGGGAACACTAACCTTTATGTTGGAGTTTTGTCATGAAACTAATGAACAATAACAATTGCAATACTAGAAGTTGCAAGCAACTTGATGGCTTCCAAGGCATTCTTGTTCCTATCTGTGTTCCATAGTAACCATGACCCCACCTGCACTCTCTAAGCAGTTATAAGCCACTTTGCATTTGACCTTAAGGAGAGATCAAAGACATTTTTGATAGCGCATATATGGGTTCCTCTATGTGTTCCATAGTAACCATGAGCCTATCTGCACTCTGTAAGGAGTTATAAGCTAGTTTTGCATTTGACCTTAAGGTGAGGTCAAAGGTCACGGTCAAGGCAATTTTTGATTAGAGTATATATGGGCTCATTTGTGTTCCATTGTAACCATTACCCTATCTGCACTATGTAAGTTGTTATAAGCTAGTTTTGCATTTGACCTTAAAGAGAGGTCAAAGGTCACAACAAATGCAATTTCTGAACAGAACATATATGGGTTCCTATATGTGTTCAATAGTAACCATTACCCTATCTGCACTCTGTAAGGAGTTATAAGATAGTTTTACATGTTACCTTATGGAGAGGTCAAAGGTCATGGTCAAGAAAAGTTTTGAATAGAGCATATATGGGTTCATTTGTACATTCTATAGTAACTATGACACTGTCTAAACTGTTAAAGGAGTTCTAAACATGTTTTGCATTTGAGGTTTAGCAAGGTAATATGTGCAAATATGTGCAATTTGACCATAGCTGAAATTTGATTGGCTCATGACGGCCGTATGTTTTTATGTAGTGACTTGCTTTGCACAAACTTAACAGACAACCTTGCCAAGTCTATGTATGCAAAGTTTCGCTTAAATCGGCATAACGGTTTCAGAGAAAAAGACGTTTGAATATTTTTGACAAATCCAATATGGCTGCTGGGCAGTATGTGCCCCATGTTTCACATCTCTACCATAAGCGGTTTCGGACAAGACGATTTTTTTTTTAAATTGGCGAAAATTCTTGGAAAATCCAATATGGCTGCCAAATCATGTGACCTATGTCCTTTGTTTTCTTTCCAAAGGCCTCTACCACCACTGTGTGAAGATTCAGGAGTCTACAACATTGTACCTTAAATGAATACTGCAATATGTGCAAATTGACCATAGCTAAAATTTGACTGGCTCACGGCAGCCATGTTTTTTTTATGTAGCGACATGCCTTGAACAAACTTGATAGACAACCTTGCCAAGCCTATGTATGCAAAGTTTCAATCTGATTTTTCAAGCCAAATTTTCGTATATCTGTAAAATCAATACCGTTGCACAAAAAGTCACAAAATTTGGTAGGGTGCTAGAGGTGTATGGAAACTTGTGTCAGAGCAAGTATTGGATTTGTCAAAAATATTCAAATGTCTTCCCTGAAACCGTTATGCCGATTGAGCATTGAGTTTTTGTTTCTGGTACACTGTCCCATGGGCATCTACCAAGTTTTTGAGCAACTTTGGGGAGGAAGAAAAAATAAAAAAATAAAAAAATAATAACAATAGGCTTCCCAGCCTTCAGCTAGGAAGCCTAACAATAACAATAATAATCCTAACAAAAACAACAGGCATCCCCAGCCTTCAGCTACGAAGCCTAATAAAAATCCTAACAGCAACAATAGGCTTGGAGGCCTAATAATTATTGTCTATTACTGGTAGTTATTTCCTCGCCTCTTTGTTTAAATGTTAGATATTTTAGCTATGTTGATGTAGCTAAAACTACATTATTTGGTGAACTTTCCGTGAATTCTTGTTTTTTTGCTGTACCTCGCCCGTGAAATGTGCTAAAAATGACTGTGCCAAAATTGTAGCCTTACTAATAGTTCTTTAACTACCAGGAGACAGATGCATGTTTTGACTAGCACCTTCATCACTGAATAACCAAATGAGAATTCCATAGCTGGTGAACCCACTCTTTAATGGTGAAAGGTTCATGCGCAACTATAGAATTGGTTGGGTATATGCAAACCATATAGGATGGGCCAGATAGTAAATTTGTGCACAACATGTGCAGTTTGTTTAAAAAATACTTTGCAAAGATAGTTGTCAGCAGCTCTTCTCAATTAAACTGAAAAAGCTAATCAGCGTAACCACATTATCTCATTCAGAACCTGGGTTGGAGAGGGGGGGGGGGGGGGGAGGCTTGTATTTTATATTGATGTAAATGTATGGGCCTATTCTAAATTAAGAAACTACACGTGTGTTATATGGCTAAACTTTGCAAATTATACATGTTTCTGAAAAAAACTATAAATAGAATGTCAAAAAAAGAAAGCACAAACATTGGAAATCTTTTCCACTAGAATGTAAGATTTTTTTTTCTACAATACACATCCATGCCTAATATCTTCAGCTTCACATTAATCTGGTGCATTTCACAACAGGGTGCTGATATTTTGATATAATTAAAAAAGTGTAAGCTGGTGTTTAATACATTTTGCACTGTTGGTGATATGCAAATTAGGAATCTCCAAAGAGCATGTAGAACATAAGAACATAAGAAATTTTACAAATGAGAGGAGGCCATTCGGCCCATCTTGCTCGTTTGGTTGTTAGTAGCTTATTGATCCCAGAATCTCATCAAGCAGCTTCTTGAAGGATCTCAGGGTGTCAGCTTCAACAACATTACTGGGGAGTTGGTTCCAGACCCTCACAATTCTCTGTGTAAAAAAGTGCCTCCGATTTTCTATTCTGAATGCCCCTTTATCTAATCTCCATTTGTGACCCCTGGTCCTTGTTTCTTTTTTCAGGTCAAACAAGTCCCCTGGGTCGACATTGTCTATACCTTTTAGGATTTTGAATGCTTGAATCAGATCACCGCGTCTTCTTTGTTCAAGACTGAATAGATTCAATTCTTTTAGTCTGTCTGCATACAACATGCCTATTAAACCTAGGGTAATTCTGGTTGCTCTTCTTTGCACTCTTTCTAGAGCAGCAATATCTTTTTTGTAACGAGGTGACCACAACTAAACACAATATTCTAGGTGAGGTCTTACTAATGCATTGTAAAGTTTTAACATTACTTCCCTTGATTTAAATTCAACACTTCTCACAATATACTTCTCACAATCTACAGTCGCAGACAAAAGTATTAGCACCCTACACTTAATATAAAATAATTCAAGAAAACATGTTAAAAACAAGGATTTAGGGGGTGATGTAAGAATATACTCAAACTGTGGTGCAAACCCCCCATAATGGTGCCGTAAATTGTGTTTAGCAGCTGTAAAGTCTAATTTTACCAGTCAATAAAAATGTGGCATATGTAAAGAATAGTGGTTCACCTGGTGTTCTGCACCCGCTATCAAATTTGCACTTTGCCTTCATTAATCCATTAAAATGATATTGAAATCCATTCGAATGAAGAAAAGAGCATGGAAGTGGACATGCTCTGGATACTAAGCGGGCGCAAACATTCTAATGTGACGTAAGGATTTTGCCTTGCATTTAAGCAATTGCTTACCCTCCAAAAACTTTACACCTCTTCTTACAAGGTGCAAACCAAGCAAGTAACTAAGAGTTGGACTGCTGTGGTACACTTCCTGATGCGGTGACACTTGGCTCTTGTTGAGGAGAGGCACGAACATGTTCGGAGGAGAAGGGCAAGACAAAGACGACCCTGCATATTCAATCCCAGAGTCACTTTGTTTGGGATGCAGGAGGATGTGGTGCTAAAGTGTTATGGTCTCACTCTGCAGGTCATCCTAGACCTAATTGCTGAATTGAGGGATGAACTAGACCCCAGCATCAATCTAGGGACCACTATCCCTGCACATGTGAAAGTGTTGTGTTCTATGCAGTACTTAGCTTCTGGTTCCTTTCAGACCACAGTTGGAATGCCAAGAGGACTTTGCTGCCCTGCCATATTTTTTTTGGTTTGTATTTTCGTGCTCCACAAATGTCACACAGTGACTACTGGTCTCTGTACTCTTCTGCAAGTGAGACTGCTAAATAGAATGATGTGCTCATTGAGACCCTAATGATCATAATTGAGGATCATTATTTGTGCGTGTTGAGTAATTTGCATTGTTCTTAAGCTTACATAGGGCGCAGTGCAAAATAATTGTCTGGCTGCAATGCAATTTGAATCCGCAATTATTTGCACTGCGCCTATACTTACATCACCCCCTTAGTGAACGTTAGCCACTAATTAATATAACAAAGGCCAAAATACACAATGTCTGTTTAACAAACAATCTTTATAAACAAAACAAGCACAAGTAATTTCAAATATTTGTTTATGACAAACTTATTGGCAAAAGTGTAAAAATATAAAATAACTAATTAAAATATATATTGAAAACCATTACACAGTAACAAAGCTGCATTATAAAGTAAATAACTAGAAAAAGAGCTAATTATTTCCAACAACTTTTGAAGAAGAATGTTTTGGCAACACAGCAGATGATGTTCAAGACAAAGGAGTTGGATTCACGTTTGAGAAAAGCACCAAAATTCATAATCAGAGCAATAAACAAGAAGTATCACAGAACAAATTCAACTGAAACGCTTGAAAGAAGCGGACATCCAAAGCAAAATACGGGTACAGCAGGTAGGAGAAACTGAACACAGAACACAGAAGAGTTGTATGCTTGTAGACCTCACTGCAAACCACTTTAAATAACATTCATAAAACAAACCATCTTAAATATCCCAAGAAATAGGAACAGGAATCGGAAGCATTGTTCAACAACATTCCCTGTTCCAATGAGTCTAAAATTTAACTTTTCACCAAAAATAGACCATAGTATCTTAGAAGAAAAAAGGGGAAAGCCTTCAATAAAGTTAAACTTGATGGCATTTCGATCATGATATGGGGGTGTTTTAGCAGTTCAGGGACTGGAGACATTGATGTGATTGAAGATCGAATGAATGCAACCATGTATCAAACAAACATTCTACAAAGTACAATGGTACTATCTGCTTGTAGGCTGATTGGCAGACAGTTTATCTTCCAACATGATAACTACCCACAGCGATTATGCAAAGTCAACTCTGGAATTCTTGAACACAAACGTTCTGGAATGGCCTTTGTAACCCCCAGATCTCAACACAATAGAAATGCTTTCGACTGATCTGAAAAAAGCTGTAGCCATGCATTGTGTATATAATCTGTCTGAGCTGAAGGAAATATGCAAGACAGGATGGGCCCAGTTTTCACCAACACCAACAAGACGTAGCATACTGGTTAAGAATTATCATTATCAACTAAAATACATAATTAAAGCAAAAGGGGGACACACGAAATACGAAGCAGGGGTGACAATACTTTTGTCATGAACAAATATTTGAAATTGCTTAAGTGTTTTTGTTTTTTTAATGAAGATTGTTTGTTAACTACCATAAATTTGTCATATCAATTAGTGGCTAATGTTCACGAAATGCTTGTATTTAACTTTTTTTTTTTTTTTTTTTTTTAATTCTCTGATATTAATTGTAAGGCGCCAGTACTTTTGTATAGTTCAGTTTGTACACTGCAACCACAATATAAAGATGTATTCCCCCTTTACCCTACAATAAATAAAAAATGCTACTTATGAGTGTTTTTAAAATCATGTACAGTTTGCAACTGCATTGTACCTTTGGCAATTAATATTGGCCACACTCCAAAAGTCAATTCACATATAAGATCAAATATGTTTAAAATGCTTTTGAAGACCAGGCATGCTCTTGAGTTAATCACTTTACTCGAGCAGCAGCTGAAATTTGCATATATCTACCGACAATACCGACAAGCAGGAACATACCTGAACTGCACCTCTATATCTACAATTACTTTTCCCTGCATCAATGGCTCATTGTAAACAGATACCTTACAAGCTTATCAACATGACTGTATTATGTTTATACATAGGGGTCTAAAATTGTGGAGAATTTACATATTTTTCCTGGGTAGGTTATGACAGAAAATTAGGATTTCACTGACATTTAGTGGACCTGTTTAAACATTAAATAAACCTAAGTAGATTACATTTCAGAGCACTACAAAGCCTAAAAATAGTGGTACTTGCTTCCTTACTAAAACAGAGTGCTGCCATTTGTTAAAGGCAAGCATGCAAAATCCCCCAGCAGTTGAGGTTGAGGGCCAAGTGGTTAAATCAAAACTTAGAATGTTATGATTTTTAGTCCTTTCACAACATTTTCATGGTGACCAATACTTTCATCACATTTCATCCTTGGGTTTTCATAACAGTGCCTTCCGATATGTCATTATGCATATTTTTAATTCTGTGTCACTTGAGTCAGCTATCCAAGTCTTCAGCTATGACATCCATTGTTGCCTTATAAGGGTTTTTGCAGGTGTTTTCACCACCACATGCACTGGCCTCAGTACAATTCATCTTCACACTGGAGCAACCATACTTTCGGGAGCATTCTAACTTCTTGCATCCACAGGCCACAATTTCCAGCAGTACATCAGGGGCAGAGGGGTTAGTCATCCATGTAGGTAAAATGTTACCATCAACTTGAAAACTTAAGCCATGTCCATCTGGAGAAGTCTTTCGTGTGAGATGTAATTGTAAGTGATTCATAGTTCACAACCCCAGTCTCTGTAAGTCGCCTTGGATAAAGGCGTCTGCTAAATAAACAAATAATAACATAGGCTTAGTAATGATGGACAGCAAATGCTCTGCATATTCTCCTAAATTTCGGGCTCCTCCAGTTTTCACCATATAAATTATAGCCATCCCATCTTTATCCATGCTGTTGGCATTTTCGATGGAGGTAGTCTTTGCAGGGGCGCCGAAGCACTGAGGCACGAAGCATATAAGCGCCGAAGCACTGAGGCTCTCTGAGGCACCGAGAGCACAGAGGGCATAAGCACCGAGGGTACTGGGCAGGCACTTAGCCTTAACCGTGTGCAGTCACACAATCCGGGGTAGCGTGTAGCATACGCCAAGGTGGATACACAGGCTCGAGTGCCTGCGGTTAGGCACAGGAGAGCAGTATAGAAAAGCACGGTGCAGCACGGGCAATATGATTTGGACTGCGTGCAGTCACACACAACCGGGGCAGCGTGTAGCGTACGCCAAGGTGGATACACAGGCTCGAGTGCCTGCGGTTAGGCACAGGAGAGCAGTATAGAAAAGCACGGTGCAGCACGGGCAATATGATTTGGACTGCGTGCAGTCACACACAACCGGGGCAGCGTGTAGCGTACGCCAAGGTGGATACACAGGCTCGAGTGCCTGCGGTTAGGCACAGGAGAGCAGTATAGAAAAGCACGGTGCAGCACAGGCAATATGATTTGGACTGCGTGCAGTCACACACAACCGGGGCAGCGTGTAGCGTACGCCAGGGTGGAGCACAGGCTGAAGAGCTGCGGTAGAATAGAGAGAATGTACTGCTTGTGAGCAGTAAGAAAAAAAACACACACACACACAACAGCAAAGCTGTGGTAGAACAGTCACCACACCTGACAGGAAAACTGTGAAAAAAAAATGTATTTTTATTTATTTTTTTTTTTATTTTTTTTTTGCCAAGCGCGCCAAGCAGGCAGACCGAGACAATCTGGCAGAGTCGACTCCCGGTGGAGGAAATCACGCGTCTTTTTTTTTTTTTTGAATAGCTGCAATAGCAGGAGAAAAAACACACACACACACACACACACACACCAGCAGATGCTGTGGGATTAGAAAGCAATCTGCAATGTGCAGACTGGTGAAAGAAAGAAAGATTTAACGAAGCGCAGTTGCACATCAATTATTGCTCAGTTCACATAAGCAGAGTTTCTGATTCCAGGTAAGTGGGAAGCCGACTTCCAGCAATAAAAATTATTGCAGGGGAACTCCAGAAAACTCCAGCTCTTTCATAGAGACTCAATCACAGCAACTGGACAGGTTAGTACCTTACTGCAGTGAGAAGCAAAAGAGGAAGTGTGCTCCGTGGAGTGACTGTTTGATCCCTCGGAAGGCGGGACCGAGGACGTCACTCCCCAGAGGGGCCTATTGGCATAAAATGCTCAGCAAATACCTACCAGTGGCAGGGCATTTCCCAAAAGTATTGTTGGTGGTTGTCTTTGAATTGAAAGGGAACAGCAGGAAGTGCCGAGGACAAAGACAGGTGCATTTCATTAGAGTGCAGCTAAACTCCACATGGTTTGGAGTTATGCTCTGATGGAAATAGATTGTTCACACTCATACAAATGGGAGGAGTTATAGTTATTGAGCTAAAATGAATATAGCAGGCTTAATAAAAAAATGCTTACAAGTATAAATATCTCACAAAACACTTTTTTAAGCATATTGGAGACGTTCAGTCCAGCCAGAATGTGAAATGATTTGCAGCCTCCTTATTATAATAGTAATGCAAATATGTATTTATACTACCAGTACAGTACTTGTACACTTCCAGCTATAATGATTTACTACTCTACATCAAACTATTATACAGTCCTGTTAATTTTGAATTTGTTAATATTGTATATGCGTGAAATGTTGAAAAATGAAAACTCAGAGCGTTGAACTTAATAATGCACTGAAATTCAACGATAATCGAAAGCATAACAGTTTATATAGTCTGAAGATAGCAGTGGCACAGATCTTGCTATGGAAAATCTGTTCTACTGTATTATATTACACACATTCGCCACAGGGTTGCCAATCTTGCAATTTTGTTTTTACTGACATACAGACTTACAGTGGCCTTTTTTAATGACACTGTTTTTAATGAAAATTTTAATGTACTTTTTATGTACTATTTGTATGTGGTGCATTCGGTGCATTTCTTTGGGGTTTATTTACTTATTTACTTCTCAAGCTGGTGCTGTTTAATCCAGAATGTCTGTATACAGTTGCTTTCTTACATCTGTTTTCACCAGGTTCATCTGAGAAAAAAACTCATTCTAATTCTGCAGTTCTGTGTGGCAAAGCCAACATTAATGGCAACCTTGGCAAGTGTAGGAAAACGTGGCTCTCTGCTAGGTGCAGACAAGAGCACAATTTTGTGCCAGTTTTCAATCAACCACCAGAGCCACTTGGTACTCCATAATTTTCCATTTCTAGGCTATCCAGCATATTTCCAAGAACAATGTGGGAAACGGATTGCAAGCTGGACGATGTCTCTGAGGTCACTGTGCTTTGGCTGCTTCGTTGAAGAATGCACATTAATTTCAGCACAGTATTGTTAATTGGCATTCTTCTTTGATACTTTTCACTGCCATCACATGTGATGTAGGTATATGTCACTCGAGCTGACTGGGAAAGATGCAAAGCAATACAAAATATACCATCCTTTATTTCGCTCCAAAAGCATGGATATTGATATGTAAAAATATCCTATCAAGCAAGATGGCCCGAATGGCCTCCTCTCGTTTGTAAACTTTCTTATGCATGTAAAAAGTGAAACTGAATTCCCTAACGCAGGTGTTACTAGTGAGACCAGACCATGATATAAAAAGTGTACTGTAATAACAATAGTAATAATAATAATAATAAAATCAGTTTAATTTACAGGGTTTTGCAGTGAAACAACTAAAATGGGCTTTTAAATTGTCCAAGTCGAAGAGAAAACGAGAGAGCAACATTTTAATAAGTGATTAGTCTTTATTAATTTTAATACAATTATGAATAGTGATCTTAATAGTGTGTCCAGCAAAATTATTTTTATCAGTATAATTTAATAAAAATGGGTCGCTGTCACAAAGACGGCCGGAGTGGGTGGCGTCAGACCAGATGCAGGAAATAAACAGACAGAGAGGTGTGGTTTGATGGAGCTGAGCGAATGCTTTCGCTCAGCATTTAATAACAGAACAGAAAATAAAAAGGTTGGAACACAAAAACACAGGACACGGCACTTGAGGCCAAAATAAATAGACAGACAAAACGAACTAACACTTAACAAACGGTGCACGGAGACAAACAAACACGGTGAGTAAAGCCAAAACAAACGTTACGATCTTTCTTTCTTTTTCTTTCTTTCTCCTCTCTCTCTCACCCGTTCTCCACTCACGAACACCCAACAACCCCGACTGAATGAAAATGTGTCTATATATACTGTTTGTGCTGGGATTCAATTACTAATTAATTATTCACTTGAATCCCAGCACGTGAATTAATTCTGTGCAACCCCGTGCTCACATATTACATTTAACCAGCACGTGAAGTGATTTGTGCTCTCCTCGTGCCTAAATACAAATCTACCTTTTTAAATCACACGTGAAACACAGACCCGTTTATATCCCGTGTACCAATCTCTATACACCAACATTAACACACGCACGCAACATACAACATATAACACACAAATGCACACAGGGGCGGGGCACATTGCCACAGTCGCTTATTAAAATGTTGCACACTTATTTGCATGCAGTTTCTATGTTCTGCATGCAGCAAAACCTGTAAATTAAACCAATTTCACTCCTAACACGTTTCTCAGTTGTAATTGAGATCCCAAATGGCTTAACAGGGTTCAATTGTATTCTTAAAGGAGAAACAAAAAATTGGATAAAAGCTCCAAAAAGCAGCTATCTTAAATATAATAAATACATTTGTGAGCCCTCTTGGCCAGGCGTTATTACAAATGAGAATTTGTTCTCAAAGGTTTTAACGGCTTAAATAAAGGGAATTATTGATTGATTAGTATTTCAGGTGAATGTTTATTAATTAAGCACAGAAAACACAATACAAAAATACAATTGTAAATAGTGTAGTTGCTATTTGTTTACAATGGGGGAAACACGTTTTCTGTTCTTTCAGCGTACTCGTCTGTAACCCTTTCCCAAAAAACGTATTAGAAGGTAAATGTACCAGGATTTCCTGCATCAAAGCAGGAGGCGATTAGGGAGGAGTCAGCTGACTAAGCAGTGTTCTTGGTTTATATTGCTGCTTGTTTGATACGTCGCAAAATCTTTTTATCATGTCTGCTTGGTGATATTAAAAATGTTTGTGAACGAGGTGAAACAAAAGATAGCGCAGGGATTATATCATGAAAGTGGATAATAGTTTGAGAGGTAAATCAGAAGTGTGGAATTCTTTTGGAATCCTAGCGAATGAAAATAATGAACATGTGACTGGATTCGTTGTTTGTAAAACCTGTCATGTTTGTGTGTACGACAGCCACAAAACTGGTACATCACCTCTGTGAAAGCACAGGCGTAGCTCCCTTTCAACTGGTGGCACGAAAGGAATAGACAGGTATTTTATAGTAAAGTAAGTAGCAATAGTTAATATGTTACAATGTTAAAATATATGCAGACCACTAGAGAAAGCTACCACACTGTATAGCCTTGTGTAAACTCAATCCGTGGAAAATGGTAGAGATATCTGTGTGTGAATGTGAGAGCGTGAGAGTGTGAGAGTCAGTTGATGCAGACAGTAGGTAAAGTACAAACACTTGCGGGTTTGGGTCGGGTTGCAGGTCTTATTAAAACGGGTCGGGTTGAGTCGCGGGTAAGAAGATGGTGTTACAGCGGGTTGCGGGTCCGGGTCGGAAGCGGGTCATAAAAATCTGACCCGTGCAGGATTCTACTTCCTGTGTGCTGGCCTTATGGGGATGTGAAAATAGGCATCCTCTAGGTCCATCGTGATGAACCAGTCACCTGGCCTGATGGACTGCAACAGCCATTGCGAAGACAGCATCTTGAACCGTCTCTGACTCAGACACAGATTTACCTGTCTAAAATTGAGGATCGGTCTAAGGCCACCATCCCGTTTTGGCACCAGGAAGTACCTAGAATAGAATCCCCAGTTCTAGTTGAGGGGGTCTTTTATGCAAATGGCCCGCTTTTGCAGCACAGCTGTTACCTCTTTAACCACCTGAATGGCGGCTTGTGGGTCTGTGACAGTTGTTATCATCGAAAAGGAGGAGGGCTGTGTTGGAACTGAAGCGAGTAACTGGTCTGTCCAGTAGTGAGCACCCAGGAGTCTGTAGTGCACTGGTTCCAGTAGTCCAAGTGGCTCCTGGAGAAGGGGCCCTGGACCTGTGGCAGCAAAATCCTAGGGCTGTTTCTTTGTCTGATGTCCCGTCTGCGCCTGCTGCCTAGGCATAGAGCGCTTAAAACTATGCCTGCCTCTGCGGGCTGTTTCTGGACAGGTCCACCAGAAGTGGGAGCAATGTGTTGTGCCGGTTTCTGGTAAAACTGGGGCTTAGGATGCTACTGTGATGCAGTCTTACGCAGTGGAGGCGGGCGCTTAGGGAGAAAATGCACCAGTTATGGTGGACTCCCTTGCGCGATGGGACCGCTGCAGCATCTCGTCTACCGCTGGGCCAAAAGAGTGAGATGTACAGTTCAGTATGAGAAGGCTCATTAGTTATTTGTAACATAATCAGTGGGTATTAATTACAGTTATCCCTTTAAGGCAGAGCATGTTGTTTCACTGAATTACTCTTCATTGGGAGGAAAATGCAAATTTGCTGTCCCTCACAGATACACAAAAGCTAGTAACCATATCTAAATATGTACTTCTTCCAGATAAAGCTTGGAATATTGGCTTTGATGCATGTAACAATAGACGTTGGGATTTTCTTTATATCCATACTTGTTGGCAGTAGAAGGTTTGATAAACTGATTTTGTTTATAAGAGAAAACACCACATACCCTCTACGCACTTGTAACTGTAATCTGCTGTGACCAATAAATCCTTAATTCAGTGTCACTATTATTGGTACACTAAACACAGAGACAAATCAAGACCCTGAAGGGAACTCAATACGATCCCTGGCTTGCATGGGCACAGACCACTTCAGAACAATATATTAGCATTTTGCTTAGTCTGTAAACTAAACATTTACTATATCATACTTTGTATATAAACCAACTATAAGATATATTTTTTAAAGAAAACAAAACTATGCACATGATATAAGCCTTCAATAATGTTCTGTTGCAATTTGCCGTCCACAAGTAAACATCTGACACAGGTTGCATCTACTTACTAAATAGGTGTCCATATCTGCTTCCAGCTTCACTTGCTCAGCCCAAGGTAGTTCCTTGTCCATACTGGTACGCCCCAGCTTCTTGTGTACCTTCTTGTTGCGCCTCTTTTGAAGCCAGTAAGGGAGAAAGGCCTCTACAATTTGGTTTAGGATTTGTGATGTAATCAGAAGAGTGGCAAGGCTCTGAAACCAAAACCAGACAACCATTCAGATATTCATCAGTCTTATAATTACCTCATTCACTTCTTTATTTTACAGGTAAATAAACTGCGATCATTCAGATTGTATTTACCATAGTTCTTCGAATTTAAGACACCCTCGAATTTAACAACTTTAATAACCTCACTTATGCATATGGAGGCAATTTGTGGCCGCCTGCTATCACACAGAGAATTAAAGTTATGTGCTGCTTCTCATTTCCAGTCGTGATTACTCACACCTGTTTTTCTCCCAATTTGTGAACTGTGGTATTGCTTGGCATGTCAAAAAATATGGGGGACTGATCAGCATTTTTTATCTGTACGATCTCGGCAGTCAGTCACGCTGCTGTTTGTGTACTTGGGTAGTCACGTCTTTTGTTGGTGATTTTAATACACATCATCATTATACTGTACACAAATTTAAGACGCAGGCTATTTTTGAGAAGCAAAACATGGGTAAAAAAAAGTGTGTCTTAAATTCAAATGAATATGGTAGCTCCTATTGAGTTCTGGCTAGCTGCCATGAGAAAGAGCCGCCTATGCCTTCTTCCCAGAATCCTCCTGGAAAATGAAGTTGTAATGCAGCTGACAGTTCGCCTCTAAAGATGTGCTTAATACAACCAGTACTGTAAAACAAGAACATTTCGAGAGCAAGAAATGTTTGCTAATTTTGCGTTATTATAAATCCTCAAAATTAATGTACATTAAAAGAAAAAGCGCAAACATTTACTGCAGCAAAACCTGACCTCGAAGGCCATTAGCGAAATTAAGCTGTCGCAAAAAAATCCTGTTTTACATCATTCAGAGATCCAGATAGTGAAAAAAAAAAAAAAAAAACGGCAGCCTTCCAGTAGGTCTCTAGGGAGCACTTAGAGGTCATACACCTAGTAGGCCATGATGATGGATGTCTCTTGTGTTACCTGCAGACAGCTGTATGTTGTTCGTCTTAACTGATGATGGCTGTCTGTGGTTCTTGTGTTGCTATGCTCCTTCCACTGCTTGTAAGGGGGTGGGAGGGAACATCGCAATTCCTTATGTTTTAATGTCAACCCTAACTAATACATTAACAAAGTTTTCTGCAAAGAATATATAGTGGCTTCTGTAAACAATGTGTCACTCACCTGTCTTAAAAGTTTCATGTCGTAAAGCACAAAGGCAATGTAGAAAAGGGAAGCGAAACAGTTCAGAAAGTTGAACTAAAACAAAAGGGAAGAAAGAAAATACTGTATTAGTCTGGGAACTGTACATATTACTGCTGTTTAAAATCTGAGTTTCTATATATACTGTATGCATTTGAAGTTACATTCTCCATTAAATGCTACAACCCTCACATACCCGATAAACAAATCTTATAACATATTCAACTTTTCTGATACGGATAATGAGATACATACAAGAGATAGCAAGTGCTTTCTTGTTGTGGGTTTGGGTAAGGGTTAGGGTTAGTGCTGCTTTCTTCTTGTGGGTTTGGCCATGTTTACACAGCATCAGTTCTTATCGGCACAACGATTCTTTACCTGTAAATCAACAGCCAGCCAAAAGAAAACTATTGGGACTAGGATTCTACAGAAGATGTAGATGTGAACAAATGTGAAGCAGGCATAAAAAATGTCCCGTGGTACTATGGTGGATGCAAGTAAGATTTCTGCCGAGGGCTGAGGGTCTTGAAAGTTGCTTTTGTAATTGTAAACACAAAATTTGGACAGGTAATTCAGCATAAAAGCATTTAAAATACCTTTTTTGGGTAGGGGTAAAATGTTTACTTTGTAATTACAGAACTGGAGAAATGGATAAATGGTTTATAATCAAAGTACATCAATGCACGATCAGTGACGGACACAAATAATAGGGTCCCCTATTTTACATTAATATTGCATTTAAATTTCAAGACCACATTACTAATATACTTTGCACAAAATATTTTCTAAACAAAGCTTTTAAGGCAGGAGAAAGGCAGACAAAAAATAAGCACATCCTATCGACTTAAATTTGCTAAACTTAAATAAATGACCAACAAAATAGTCAGCGCCGCTTTATCGGGACGCCTTGGGATAAGTAAAAATATCCTGAGTAAGTGGCTGTCCCAATTAAACGAGAGGCATTTCAGATGACCAGTCACACTTTTTTGTTTTTAAATGAAAAGAAAAAGAATAAAATCACATCACATTATATTTAAATGTCAATTGTTTTTTCCTAAACAAAATGAAATTGCTGTTTTTTATTTCTATATGAAATGAAAAAGAATAAAATCACATCTTAATACAAGGCGAGGCACTTGCGATGTTGACACACCAACTTTCTTTGCAACAGCAGCCTGAGAACCACAGGAGGCTCTAGCTCCTTCAAGAGTTTAACCTGGTTTACACAATTTACACAAGTCACAGTGTAGTCACATACTCACTGCACTGTGCTACGCGACCTGTCTTGCCCTGAAAAGCGATCTCCATTCATCATTTGAAAATACTGTATCCCAATTAAGTGGCATAAATAGCATTTAAGCAGAAATGCTGATTATCAGTATCCCGATTAGGCGGCGCTGACTGTAATTACATACAGTTCTGTACCAGTGGTGGCTTTAAGTCAGAAGAGGCACAACTACAAACCCATTGATCCATCAATCTGCCATGCAAAAAAAGGAGCCATAACATGGCCATGTGAGTGAATTACTGAAAAGTAAACAGGGCCAGCAAGACGGTTATTAGCTACACCCCCAGTCACAACAACCACTTAAATGACCTGTTCTTGTTAGAATTTTTTGGTAATTGCCTCCCTTCAGATTTTATACAATGCTTTTCTGTGTAATCTAGCATGGCAAACAGAGTCTTCATTAGCTGAGCAACAATGTTATTCTCCATTCTACCTTTAAAAATGCCTGCATGAGACAAGCCCCAATGACTAATAAGATGATAAAACAGCTATGTTTAAATATATTGTGTTTTTAAAATGCCCCTACCATTATGATGGATTTCTTTTTTGGTCACTTTTTTATATCTTCATAAAACTGGATGCAAAAAGGAATGATACAATTAAGCGATAGTGCCCGTCAGTGAAGGCTCTACCGTTTGTTAGCTTACCGCGACTGGAGATATGCTTCCCGAGCCGAAGGCGCTAACGAAAGTCTAGCTCAACTACCACAAGGTACAGCCTTCATCGAGACGGCACTATGGCTATTAGGAAAAAAATATATAACACTTTAAAAGCTAACTTATAATGGTTTGTCTGGTACCCTTCCGCTGAGAAGTTTTAACACACTTTAAAATACATTTGGACCAATTATATCTTTGTTTAGTATTTGCTGTCCAATAGATTAAGCACTAATCTTAAAAATACAGCAAGTCGAATTCAATAAGCCTGTACGTCATCTGCCATTGATAGTACTCTGGTTAAAAGCTGCAGATAGGAGTTTATAACACAGGCTTGCCTCCTCTGAAGATAAAACTCTAGGGTTTAGGTTAAAATAAAAAAAAAGTCTTATCTTCGGTTCAGATAACGAAGACGTTTCAACAATCAGTTGATTTCAAACAATCAGTCTGATTGATTACGCTTTACTTTACTGCTAAAATACATATTTTTGAATACACTGCAAGAGCTTATGACTCAGGCACCATTTTTTTGTCATGAACATTTTAATGCTGTAGTGCTACTTTGGATGTTAATTTATTATTTCATGTTGTGTTTTCACACCGGACACTGCAATTTCTTACTTGCAGAGATTATGTAAAGCCATTAATTTTACCGAAAATGTCACGTGCTTATATATTTTTTAAATGTAGCGACTTTTATTTTTTCACCTACAAATGTGTTTTTTCATGATGTGGCTTTGCACTGAATGAACACTGCAGCTTTAAAGTTTAATGTTTGTTTTGTGAAAAGATTTGAAATGACAAAACAGAGAGCATACTGCAGCAGCTGTGAATTGCATTTCACCAGTAATTAAATATGTTAACTGCACTTCTTGATTGTTTATCGTGACCGTGTGCTGTGCTCTGTCTTTGAATTTTAAGCAATAATACCTGTAATTTCGCGTTTTATGCCTGAGTCAACACCCCCACCCCCGCCCCCCCAAAACTTTTGCCTTAACGACAACTTTACGCCCCCTGGGAACTTACTCGACAGAATCCAGTATTTTATTATTATTATTTAGTTTCGCTTTGAATTTTTAAGGAGGCACTGCCTCCCTTGCCTCCTCTTCGACCTTGAAGGTTAATGGTTACATTTCTATTTCAGGGAGCCAGGTACCTTTCAGGTACAAAATGTAACCATTACCGTATGGATAAGTGTACCAAAGCCGTCGCTAGGGCAAGATTGCCACACATATGGAACCCCAGTAACAAGTAGCTACGGCTAAAAAATTGAGGGGGAAACTTGCCTCTATGCCTTTGTTGTAAAGGTCCACTCAGAAGCCACCCTTAACACTCTAGTTCCAAAACCAGGGATTTGAGGATCCACGACCTAAGTCTAGAACCTAGTTAAGATATGGGGAGTAACCCACACCACTACATTGGCTGCTTAGACAGGGCTTGATCGTGGGATTTTATCCCAGATCAGAAAAAACATTGTAGGACCACCTTGTTGTCCTGTCAACACAGCACACCAGGGCCTGCACTCGGCAGAGCGTATGGAGCTGTAGCTCCCTGTCAGACTGCTAGGAGGTGGAAAGAAGCCTCCAAATCCACAGACTGGTTGACACGGAATGCCAATATACTGATATACAGCAAAAGACGGATACAGAGCGGAACCATTGTCCTGGCCTCTGTGTAAATCAAGCAGTTAAAAAAAATAAAATAAAGTCGTTCTCGTTTTGACATGTTGGCATAATTCTTTCAGGACAGTAACTGGAAACAGAGTTAGTCATTTGAAACCATCTAATCTAAAGCAATCAAATCAATGAACTGCTCATTCACTTGTCTTTTCCAAAGAGACACAGACAGTTTGTGTTTTTCCAGGAACATCTCATGAATATAGATGGTAATTTTGTGAAAATAGCCATGGAAGTTTTACGGCTCACGGCTTTTATCTACATCCCTGCCAGTGCAGTATAAAACCTCATCAGTACGTCCTTGGATTTGTACTCTACACTTTTGGCAGTATACCCAAGCATTCTGTTTGCCTGTTTGATTGCTTCCATGCGCTGTCTAGTTGCTGACAGTGATGAGTCTATTGCAACGTTTTTCTCTTTGTGAGCCAGTTTGAATTCTATAACCCCATTTGTATTTGACTCCTACATTTGTGTGACCCCCAGTGTAACACTTTACATTGTTGACATTGCATTTAATTTGCCATGTTTCTGACCAGTCGTGTATGAGGAACTAAATCTTTTTGCTATTTCTGCCTCTAGTTAGCTCCAACATACACGGTCCTAGGAATAGCAGTGATTGGTACTCAAAAGCAAGCCAATGCATGAAGCTTTTGGGAGTTTGAGCTATTTTACAAGAAATAAATGGCAAACATTTATAACATTTAGTTAAATGAAACATTCTGAATTCTTTTTCCTACAAGAACACAAACTCCCAGAAGCAACTCACGTTTGTTGGTTATGTTCCTTCAATGGGAAGCACAGCAAGGAAAATAAAGCAAAAGATGTTCAACATTTGTTTTCGTTAACAAATGATAGCATTATAACAAATAAATTAAAAAAATAACATTAAAAATCAAATAAACGTTTGAAATAATGTTCACATGGGAATAGGTGAGATTCTGCTTTCAAAATATCAAAATGCCAGGTAAAGAAGACTCCAACAATTTTTGTAGCAGATTTTAAATTTTTTTTTTTTCTTAATTCAGTACAGGGTACGATTAAGACCACTACCTGCTAGATAATTGAAAGTGGCTATAGTTAGGTTTCCCAAAGTCCATAACAGAAAATGATCAAAAAAATTGTGTATGAAGACATTTTGTATGTGTATTTAGGGTATATTTTGTATATGAATCCCTTGGTTTTAAACTCTGTTGACATACTGTACACTAGCATCAGTGCCAGTTGCACAGCAACCCTTATTACTTTGTAGTTGACATTTTTATTCCTAACACATTTACTTCAGGTTTGGCTTAACAAGAAGGTATGCTTACTTACCACCAAGACCTTCAGAACTAAATGATTCTGGTATGATGATTCCAATCTATGGTTTTCTGAAACAAAACATGAAAGCAACAATACTCAATACTGCCATAATCATATTATCATCATAATGACACATTTCTCATAATCAACACAGCTGGTATAGCTCAGGACACAAAGTACAGTTCTGAAATGTTTTTGCAGCTTTATGTCACTGTATTGTAACCCCTTCCCCCATTATATATTGGTCACCTTGTATACTATGTAGTATATATGTAGGCTTGCTACTTTTCCATATTAAATCGGTAAAGCTTGTTAAATGTCGAATTCCCCAAAAACATGTATATATGATAAACGTTGGTAAAACCATTCGCTATTTTTTATTTTCTTACCAAAAAGAATCATTTAGAAATCCTCTCTAGTTTGTGTAGTTTTTATACTTGCTGTCTGTCCCGTCTCTGTTCCACTCTGAATGGCTGGGGGTCGCCGTCAGTCATCTCAGTGGTCCGTTAGTACTGTAGTTTCACCCCGTTCTGACAGATCTCATTGACTGAAGCAGTGCTAGAATGCTCTCATTTGTTTAAATGACTGTCCGTCATCAAGACCTACATCGACTATGCACTTTCATTTGCCAGCTACAGCACCTGTCATTCAAAGCACCTACTTTGAAATTAGTGGGTTAAGGTGCACGTAAGCTTTTGCTTTAGGTATATGGTGACAGTTACTAGTTTGATTTGAAAATGGGGCGCACGAGAAAAACACTTAATGAATATTGTGCACAATACCCTGGCCGACAGCTGAAGTCTCTGCAGCAGGACGAAGCAGGCCTGTCTGCCTTGCCTTCCAGTGACTCCAGCTGAGCTGAAGCTGGAGAGGGGGGGAGCACAGACTCCAAATAATAAGTGCAAGTTAGTTCTGTTCAACTATTTAATGTTTTGTTCTGTGCATATTATTTTTACTCATAAATTTATGCTATAAAATTCTGTGTAATACACTTTTATATCTACAGTTTATTTGAGAGAATTTTTTAACTTGTGTAGGATCTTTATCTTTACAAGGTATAGCTCTGCTGTGACCAAACGTTAATTCAATTAGAATGTTGGTAACCATGGTTTTGTTGCATGTTGAATATGATAAAGGGGCTTCGCTAAATGAGATGTTTTTCAATGGCATAAAAAGACGATTTCACCCAATCTCTGCTTGAAATGAGATCGGAAAAAAACGGTAAATTCTTTCTAAAATAAAACGTCAATATTAATCGTCAATTTGGCAAAAAAATAAAAATCGAATAGTAGCAAGCCTATACATAACAACCAAAAAAAACAAAAAAACAACCAAATGCACTGCCCCCCTTGGCTCAGTATATTGTGAAAGTTATTTCAGAAAACAGTGACTACATGCAACAAAAAGTCACATGACTACAATTTGGCAGCCATTTGGAGGTCAGAGGATTAGTGTTTTACCTTATCCTGTAAATATACATCTCAAATGGTTTCAAGTTGATGTTGCGTTATTGTGGTTTTCAAACATTTGTCCCCAGCAGTTGTTCTTACACGCAGAGTTAAGCAGTATCCGTATTCTCCAGATTTTGTATCAGAAAAACTATACAGGATAACTAATTCAATAATTTCAGTGTGTTACAGAAATAAATATAAAATAGGAGTGATTTGAGATATTTTGATTATTAAAGGTTCCATATTAAATGTGGGATTGTTCTTGCTTGTTACTCAATATTTGTGTAAACAAGTACAATTTAGGGAGCGCTTTGTTTTGTGTTGAGTAATTAACATGATTTATTACACAGCGTTTCTGTTAACGGGTAAATCCCTGTCAGAGATGGTTTTCACTAGTTGACGGGTCTGTGATGGGCAAGTTTTGCATCACCCTAGAGAATTAACTAGTTTTGCTTCATAAAGTCGAATGAAACCTGCTGAATAATGTTACATTAACATACTGAATTACAGAATGCATTGTAGTTTTACATATACTTAACAAAAAATTGATAATTTGAAAAATTTGACATTTTGAAATCTAACATGAAATACTGTACTACTATTATGGCTTCCGGTAGATTTTTGCAACAGCAATATTATATATATATATATATATATATATATATATATATATATATATATATATATATATATATATATATATATATATATATATATATATCACACACACACACACACACACATATACATATATGCAAAGGGCCATGCGGTTCCCATGATATACACCAGAAGTGGTATATATCATTGGAACCGCACAGCCCGAACCAGAAAATTATATTGTGTATAACTCCGCAGTGTAATATAGTCCTACATTTAATTTAATTAAATTAAATTAATTAAATTGTTCACTTATTAAAATCTCAGTTTATTGTGAATTTATGCTCGAAAGTGGCATCTTGAAACTAGAGGACTGAGCACAAGCTAATGATGTTGATGGTCTGGGTGGAGTTTTAAATAACACTGAGGAAGGCAGGACCAAAGATCTTCTGTATATACAAGATAGTCAATTCCCCTTTTTCCCGTCCCCGCCGATGCGGTGCATCATGGGAATCCCAAGAGTTTCGGCGGCGACTGTTCTCCTATCTCTATAATGTAAAGTCTGCTTCACCTAGATTTATTGAGACACCTCTCCTTAACACATACGTGTTATTATTTCTAGGATCGATGTATTCACTTGGCCTGACAAGAGCTCTTTATCGCCGAAGTGCTGTCCGAAATTGCCGTCTCATGAATATTCATGAGCAGAATATTCACCAGCCCATGCTGTCATTTTTTCAGTGTTTTTTCAACCTTAGTTTTCTTCTATTTCATTTAGCTGGTCCTCATCTGCTGTTATGTGTCTACTCTTGACAGTTGCTGCTGCACTTATTTTATTTGTATTTTTTTTTTTCAGATGGACTGCTGTCTTCACTCAGTTAGTTGGTGTTGTACCAGTTATCTGTTTTAATACCCAAATATATTAAAGGAAATAGGTGGCATGTCACTCATTTTTGTCAGTGGTTTTGTAACTAATAACAAATAACATGGCAGTTTGTCATGGAATTTAGAATGTAGTGGTGCGTAGTGATTTATTCAGTGTGAAGCAGCTCACTAGTATGCAAGCCATGGTATTTATTTATTTTTTTATTTTATTTTATTTTATTTTATTTCATTTATATAGCACCTTATGTCATAGACCCCAAGGTGCGTTACAGAAAACATAATACACACAGCATAATAAAACATTAAAATAGCATAAAAAGGACTATAATAAAAATACTATTTCAAATAAAAGTAAATACATTTCCAATAATGTATATTTAAAAAAAAAAGTAATAATGGATATCAATAATAAAAAGACTAATAAAAAGGC
The DNA here is from genome assembly GCF_902713425.1 of Acipenser ruthenus. NCBI lineage: Eukaryota > Metazoa > Chordata > Actinopteri > Acipenseriformes > Acipenseridae > Acipenser > Acipenser ruthenus. The sequence continues at coordinate 69,845,207 of NC_081192.1, forward strand.
TTGTGTATATAAATAAGTCTTCAATCTTGACTTAAAAACAGCAAGACTCCTAGCTTCTCGCTCAAAAAAAGGCAGAGCGTTCCATAATGTACGAGCCTTACAAGAAAAGTCCCTACTATTTCTATTTACCCTTGGAATAACCAATAGCCCTGCATCCTGGGTACCAAATCATTAAGGGCTTTATAAGTTAAAAATAAAATATACTATAAATACACATGCACAGCCATGTGATGCTGTTTAACCAATCAGAGGTTGTTATTTATCCAAGCTGTGTTATCCTAAAATTCTAGTTGATGCAAAACTTTCAGCCATTTTGAAAACAAATTGTATAAAACTATTTTTTCATTTTCTGCTAAATTAATAAAATACGTTTTTTTTCCCCTCAAAATAGGCCTATTTCTTTCTTCATAACTGTGTGTATCACTTTATGAGTAGACAGGTCAGAAGAATGACGACGGCATTTGATGTTGTGACTGGCAAAATATTTTGTAACAGTTTTTTTTTTCCTTGCGGAAATGCTGTTATATTGAGAAGTGAAAAAAAGGACATCTTAAAGGGAATTACTAGAGAAAAAAAATGTTTAACTACCAAACCTGGAACAAATATAGTTGTATTTGATATGATATTTTTTTTAAACACAAATAAAATAGTCAAATATTATTTGAAAAAAAATATATATATATATATATATATATATATATATATATATATATATATATATATATATTTTTTTTTTTTGCAAAAAACAAATAATATATTTAAATATTTTCAAATAGTAAGTTAGCTGAAAAAAAATAAAAAATATCTTCAACTATTCCAAAATAGTTCATGAATAATCAAAAATTAAAACCTAATTATTACCTGTGACAGGATTGAAAGAAGTACCTGTCGTAATTCGCCCTCCCGACCACCGGCAGCGCTGTGTAGGGTTGACCGTGATTGGGTCAGGAGGCTGAACTCTGACCATACAGGAAGTTCTGGGTCAGGCGGCCATCTTGGCCCAAGGTGGAACCATGCGGCCGTCAGGTCCCATCATTGCAATCAGCTGTGCTGTGCTCGTCGATTGGCTGACGTGGGGCAGCTTGCTGATTGCAGGGGTGGGAGTATTTAAGCAGAATGGTTTTGCCATTCAGTCTCCTTGTCCTGAACTGAAAACATGCGCTGTGCTTTGTTGTTTTGTTTTTATCAAAACTGCTGTAATTCACAGAAACTTGAAACTTTGGGAAACTTTGGTGGATTACCGCAGTGAGGAAAACCCAGGACAAGCCAGTAATCCGTGGAAGGGAACCAAGAGGCGGTGAGAGGAAACCCACTGCAGTAGCACGGAGAAACCCAGTGCTTCCTTTGTTGTTGTTTTTGTAACCGCAACGTTTTTGTTTACTGTTTTTATTTGAAACCTGAGTTTACCATTGCTGGTATTCCAGGTGGTTTTCTTGTTTATTTTCTGCAATACTGGACTGTTCTATTTTCATTGTTTGTTAAAATAAAATCCTACCCAGTTACCATTGATGGTACGGGGCTCCAAGGACTAAACGTCTCTTCCGGCTCCTGTGTGTTGTCATTTCTGGTCCTTCCCTAAAGCTCCACCCACTACCCTCCCACATTACCCTAAATGTATAATTATGTACCAAGTCTTGCAAATGTATAATTATGTACCAAGTCTTGCAAAGTTTCTATTGTAGTTATCTTACATAGACCACCATGCAAACCAGCAGTATTGAAAGAGTTAAGTATTTTTAACATTTCTGAAATAAAAAAAAATGGATTGATTAAATAGAAACACATCTATAGCAACACATATTTCTTAAATGTAGATTGGTTTAGGAAAAGACCTCAGACTACACTGCCTGATACAGCACATATAGTTGGAGTACTCAAAAAAAAAAAAAAATTAAAAAAAAGATACAAAAGTAAGTAAAAGTACTCACCCCACCCAGTCAAAAACTCTGCGGCATAGCGGTATATCCTGTTCAAGACCTCAATGACGATGGCGTAGATGATGCTGGGCAAAAACAGCACCAGGCTGCTCCAGACAGACTGCTCCTCTTCGTGATAGCCCAGGGCCCAGTTCTCCATGTCGAAGTATATCATCATGATGTAGAGCGAGAAGTAAAGGCACAGCAGGACAAAGGGCACAGAGACCAGATAGATCCGCAGCTGCCTCTTGAAGCTGGAGTAGACAGGCTCCTCTCTCCCGGTCACCGGGTTTATTCCCAAAACACCATGGAAGCCCGGCCGCGGCTCCTCAAACTCTTTCTTCCTAATGAGGGTACCCCACCTGTATGCCAGCGAGGCACAGCACCGCTTCCACACTTCCAGAAGCACTGTAGACCACACCAGGTTGAACGTGGCGAATAATGTGTATTTCTCAAAATCTTCCCAGGCAAACAAATAGTAAGGAATTCCTATTAAGGCCATGGGGATCAAGGCAAATGTTAAATACTCCAAGAATCCGAAGTACAGGGAAATTGCCTCTCCGAAGTAGTGACGGATGTCATCTGTTAGGGAGAAGAATAAAGCCATGGTACTGAAAAAGAGGTGATGCATGACAGTAGGTTTGTTTTATGGTTTCTACTCCCTTTGGATTCAGTGCCTATAGATCATTTTCAATTTACTATTTCTGATATCTCCACTCGTCTTAGATTGCACAACAATATAAGTTGCTGATAATGTGTTTTACTTGGCACGTGTAAAAACAGGTGACTGTAATTCAAGTGTTTGCTATAAAGACATGGTTATAAGCGCCACTTACCAAGAGGCTGATAGGAAAGCTGGAATTTGCTGTACCATGAGTATGAGAGTTTTTTCAGCTCTTCTTTATCATGAAGGGGGAAGTACTGAACCAAGATCCCCTTTGACATCAACCTACGCACTTCAAAAACAAAAAGGAAAATAGGAGAAAATAGGCATAACTACAGTACACATTAGTGGGTTTGTGAAGAAAAAAAGCACCATTATTATCACTTAAGCTGGAATGTACATAAATAACATGAGAAGCAGAATGGGCTCAAAGAAAATACTGCCTCCAAAGATTTATTTTTTATTGGATGAGAATGATAATCGAACTTCACCAAGAGAGTCATAGAAAAGATCTCTGTATAAACACAGATTTATACAGTGCTTTAAATTAATACGTAATGAGCATTTAAGCGGCGTAATCTGCCGAAACAGCAACTCCCTTGGATTGATCCAGATCTGCACTCGATTTGTAGATAAAAGTATTTTTATTTTCATATTACAAAAGTCAGCAAGCTACAATGTTAACGCGTTTCGACAGTTTGTCTTCATCAGAACATTCATGCCGTGAAAAAGTATTTGCCCCGTCTGATTTTCTGCAAGTTTGCATGTTTTTGATACTTAATGTTATCAGATCTTCAACCAAAACCTAATATTATATAAAAGGGACCCTGAGTGAACAAATAACACAAAAATGTAATACATATTTCATGTATTTATTAAAGAAAGTTATGCAACACCCAATGCCCCCATGTGAAAAAGTAATCACCCCCTTAGACTCAATAACTGGTTATGCCACCTTTAGCAGCAATAACTGCAACCAAACACTTCCTGTAGTTATTGATTAGTCTCTCACAGCGCCGTGGAGGAATTCTGGTCCACTTCTCGGTGACATTTGTGGGTTTTCGAGCATGAACTGCTCGTTTCAGGTCCTGCCACAATATCTCAATGGGGTTTAGGTCTGGACTTTGACTAGGCCATAACAAAACTTTAAATTTATTGTTCTTCAACCATTCTGATGTAGACTTGCTTGTGTGTTTCGGATCATTGTTTTGCTGCATGACCCAGCTGCACTTCAGCTTCAGCTCATGGACGGATGGCCTGACATTCTCTTGTAGAATTCTCAGATACAGAGCAGAAATCATGGTTCCTTCAATGATGGCAAGGTGTCCAGGTCCTGATGCTGCAAAGCATCCCCAAACCATGACACTACCACAACCATGCTTGACCATTGGTATGGAAGTTCTTACTGTGGAATGCAGTCTTTGGTTTTCGCCAGACATAACGGGGCCCATGTCGGCCAAAAAGTTCCACTTTTGACTCATCTGTCCATAGAACATTGTTCCAGAACTCTTGAGGATCATCCAGGTGCTTTTTGACAAACTTGAGACGAGCATTCATGTTCTTCTTAGTGAGCAATGGTTTCTGCCTTGTAACTCTGCCATGAATCCCATTTTTGCCCAGTGTCTTTCTGATGGTGGAGTCATGAACACTGACCTTAGCCGAGGCGAGAGAGGCCTGCAGATCCCTGGATGTTGTTCTAGGGTTCTTTGTGACTTCCTGGACGCCTTGCTCTTGGAGAGATTTTGGCAGGACGGCCACTCCTGGGAAGATTCACTACTGTCCCAAACTTTCTCCATTTGGACAATGGCTCTGACTGTGGTTCGGTGGAGCCCCAGAGCCTTAGAAATGGCTTTGTAACCCTTTCCAGACTGGTAGGCATCAACAACTTTTTTCCAGAGATCAGGAATTTCTTTTGTTCGTGGCATGATGTGCCTCTAGAACCTATGTGCTGACAACTTCACTCTGATGGTAAGGGCCAAAGTTAGTCAGATTTATATTGGGCAGGGCTGGCCCAAATCAGGCCTGGTTGTTAACCAAAGTACTCAAACAGCTGACCCTAATTATCCCTTTAATTGGGTTGAGTTGACTAGGGGGGGCAATAGCTTTTTCACACCGGAAGATTACATGTTTGATTACCTTGCACACCAAACAAGGTCATTGTGGCATTTTTCTCTCATAGACTCCCTCTATATACTACTACAACCCACAAAAAATTCTGACCAAATACAATGTGAAAAATGTGCAAAAATGCAGAAAATCAGGCAGGGGGCAAATACTTTTTCACGGCACTGTATATATATGTGCATGTATATATATATATATATATATATATATATATATATATATATATAAATAAATATAATCCAGGGCTCGTAACGGAACGTGAAACAAGCAATGTGATTGGTCGAGCAAGGTTCCAGCTGTCTGTATATTGGATGGATAAGGACAGTTGGAGCCTTGTCACATATTCTAACCCACAGCACTGCCTAACAGAATTTAAAGTATTGGACGGTAGCCATCTTGCTTTTACAGTTCCAGATGTACAGCTGTAGCTATAAGTGGCCAATTTCCTGCAAAAAATCCTAAAGTAGTAAGGAGACACGCCGATTTGGATGAAGAACAATTAAATGAAATGGAAGATAGCAAAACAGAAAAAAAATACAAAAAAATAAATAAAATAAAACTTTTTTTAAAAAAGCACTGTCTTTATGCTCACTCACCCCGACTTTGTCACTTCAAATAATGTATTTTTAGCGGTTTGTAAATTACTGAAATCCGAGACGTCGTTGAATTTATTATTATTCCTCATGTCTGTTCTGCTCAGTGTGTCTCAGGAGATTCTGTAGCCATGTGGCAAAAAGTTTTGTGGTCTGACGAAACTAAAACGGAACTTTTTGGCCTAAATGCAAAGAGTTATGTTTGGCGCAAACCCAACTTAGCGCATCACCCAAAGAACACCATCCCTACTGTGAAGCATGGTGGTGGCAGCATCATGTTATGGGGATGTTTCTCATCGGCAGGGACTGGGGCACTTGTCAGGATAGAAGAGAAAATGAATGGAGCAAAGTACAGAGAAGTCCTTGAGGAAAACCTGCTGCCCTCTTCAAGAAAGCTGAAACTGGGACGGAAGTTCATCTTTCAGCATGACAACGACCCAAAGCACACAGCCAAAGCTACACTGGAGTGGCTAAGGAACAAAAAAGTAAATGTCCTTGAGTGGCCCAGTCAGAGCCCCAACCTAAATCCAATCGAAAATTTGTGGCATGACTTGAAGATTGCTGTCCATCAACACTCCCCAAGGAACTTGACATAGCTTGAACACTTTTGTAAAGAAGAATGGTCAAATATTGCCAAATCTAGGTGTGCAAAGTTGGTAGAGACCTATCCCAACAGACTCACAGCTGTAATTGCTGCCAAAGGTGCTTCCACCAAGTATTAACTCAGGGAGGTGGAGACTTATCCAATTATGATCTTTCAGTTTTGTATTATTAATATATATTTTTTTTCTCAATAAAAACTTTTTCCCCCTTAACAGTGTGGAGTATGGTGTGTAGATAAATGGAAAAAAAATCCTCATTTAAATGCATGAAACACTGAGGCACCGACACAACAAAATGTGAAAAAAGTTCAAGGGGGTGTAGACTTTCTATAGGCACTGTATATACATTTCACATAGGCTCTGACTGTAGGTGTTAGACCATCCCAAACATTTTATAGGTGCTATATGTTCTCCATAGAAAAAACAAAACAAAACATGTATATTAAAATGATTAATTAGTTAACTACGTTCTTTTAATAACAAAGCAGCACTCCTGAGTTAGCGCACTTGTGACAAGCTGATTTTAGCATGTGGTGCTGCTGAGAATTTACAAAACCAAAATTGTATATATTGTAAATAAATCTCAGGCGCTTTTGCAGCATTTGCACCGTCAGTTCCTTATGTCTACATTTGTCTGCAGATAACTACAACCTTGTTTTGAGCTTGTCTAGAGAATCCTTGGAATGAACAGCCTTTCTCATTCCATTTAAATCATGCGATACCTATTTCTTTTTTTTAATGTTTGTTTTAAAAATATTCACTGGCCATGGACTGCCCCTGAGTGCCCATCCTTTGATTTCCTCATTCCAGAATGCAATGCAGTGCTGCTCTATCCCACACAATGCAAACAAGTCAGCTGACACATGTCTATCCCTGCTAGCAGCACCCCTTGAACAGAGTTAAAAAATTATGTTTAATTTTTATACCTCAGATCACATTTGTGAATTAAATGTCTGTGTGCTTAAGTTCATACAGTATGTTATTGAGGCCACTTCAATACTGACACAAATAGCCCAAGAATGCTCAAAAGCCTGTTTCCTTAATCACATACATACACAAAGGCCATTTGTACTTGGTTACTGGGTGCAAAGTGGGATCAAACAGACTCTGCGTCTACATTACAGCTTTAAGTTCCTTCTTAAATGGGGCCCTTAATATCATGTGCGCCACCCTCCAGTAAGCACTGATAACAAAATGATAATGAATGTCAGAGGTTAACTTCTTGCCCCAGCACTCAAGAGACATGCAATAATTTGTGAAGTGAACTTACAGATCGACTTTCCAGGATACAGCTTTACTTGAGGATAGCCAGGTATAATTCTTTCATTTATTGCCCGTAGGCTATCCAACTGGAGTTTAATAATGTACTGACACTCTGCCATACTGAAGAAACTGTCACCGCCATCTGAAACAAAACAAAAACATTATTTCACAAACATGAAATCCCTTCTGGGATTTCTTACTTTAGTATTTTATTATTGCTCTCCTCCGATATTCATCTGTATCTTTTTTATTTGTTTGTACTTACTTATCAATGGAATGTGAGCTATGGTCTGCTTTTCCTGTGAAATGTACATGGTAGTAAATGCTTCTTGTTTTAATGTGAGAAATGTATTTTTAAATCAGACTTAAAGATTACTTGCCCTGAACTTAATACACTAAGAAGTATTTATTCAAATGATCAGTTTATTGAAAATAGTTTTAGTCAATGCAATAATATATGATTGATGTACTCAGAATGAGAGACTACTGGTGATGCAGGGTTACACTTTATAAATCATGGTGTGAAAAACTGAGTCACAGGAACAAGTTAAATCTTGCTCAACCAGGGAATGAAGAATGGCTTGAAAAGGCATAGCTGAAGTGAAGGGGGCTCCGTGACTGTGAGAAAAAAAAAGGAAGGCACTGTGAGTCACAAGGAATCTGCCAAGATACCTTAGTCTAACAGATGTGTTGACGGTAAAAGATCAAGAATTAGATGAAAGCAAAAGTGAAGTCTGTGGAATTTTAAGGCTTTCACATTCCCTAGATTATGTTCAGCATGTTAAGGGTCTACTTACAATCGTGGCCATAATTTAGACCTAGCCATCACTTGTTGCTTTGCCATTCATTTGTCAGTGTCAGATCTAACCATCTATGATTATTTTGCTATCCTTTTTGAGATCAATCTACCTCTACCCCTCCAAACTGCTCTGGTGCGTACTAACATAAGCAGATAACAAACTCCTCAACCGCACCACAGTTCTCTCAATTGCTAAAATTAACAGCACCTACTGCTACACTCTCTCAATGAAACAATGAGACAGTAGTCGCTTATAAAGCCTGCTGTTAAGGGTGTTTGACAAAGTGGCCCCAGTTAAAACTAAGAACATCTCCTTTAAGCATACCTCACCTTGGGTAAATCCAGACTTACACCAAATTAAATGAGAAGGACGTAACCTGGAACGCAGGTGGAGATAGCAAATTGCATGTTAACTGTGAGATCTGGAAGCAACACCAATTAAAGTAAAGTAGGGCTTTGAGGGCAGTCAGATGTTTTTATTTTTCATCACTTAAATGCTCCTCCTCATTTTCTTAATTATTTTTAAAATAAGATTATTAATATTAGGAATGAAATTCCCATGGACGATTCTTCTTTGAATATGCAGCACCATCAGATTGGTTTTGCTATGGAATCTTTCTCTCAAATTATAGTACAATTAATTTGTCAACACGCTTGTTGAATTCGATTCTAACATTATGCTAAAAGTAGTTTTCATTGAGTTAAGTTGTATTTGATAAAATAAAGAAATTGTCATCTGTAGTCCCCTCTACCTTCAAAACTGCTATGGTTAAACCTCTGCTCAAGAAAGCAAACCTAGACCCTACTGTTTTAACAAAGTAGAGACCTATTTCAAATATGTCATTTCTAGCTAAGGTTCTAGAAAAAGTAACAGCCAATCAGCTGAATTTACTTCGAGAGTAACAAAATGCTTGAAAATGTTCATGATGGGTTTCTGTTCTCCGCACAGTAGAGACTGCGCTCATCAGAGTAGTGAATGATTTACTGTTAAGAGCACAATTTAGCTATGTATCTATCAGGTTCTTTTAAATGTAAGTGCTGCATTTGACACAGTGGACCATACAGCTATATCTGATCATCTTAAAAGCTGGGTACTGGTAGTGGTTCAAGTCATATCTCACTAACAGACAGCAATTTGTTTCAAGTCTGGATTTTCAACTGTTAGCTTATGGCATTCCACAGGGCTCAATTATTTTCTCATTGTACGTTTTAGGCAAGACCATTTGTAAACATCGTATTAACTTCCACTGCTATGCAGATGACACACAGCTTTATATCACAGTAAAACCTGGTGACACTCTGGTTCTATCAACCTTAACTAAATGCATTACTGGTGAGAATAAGTGAATGTCCCAAAAATGTTTACAGTTCAACTCTGATAAGACAGAAGTTTTACTGGGTTCTCTGCCGCAACAATATTCACAAACAGATCTGGGCAATTTAGTCAGTAACATAAAAACAGATGTGGAACATTTGACTGATATATCTTTTGAGTCTTATAGTTGCAAAGTCATCAAAATCTCTTTTTAGCACCTGCGAAACACTGCTAAACTTAGAGGTCATTTCTCTGCTTCACTACTGTAATACTATTTTTCTAAGGTTAATCTAGTTGCTCATATAGAAACCACACAGCGAGATCTTTTCAGTTAAGTCCCTCTCGTAACATCACACTCTTGGTGGGGGTGGGGTGGAGTGGATGGGGGTGAAGGGGTGATGAATCCTTGGTGACGTTCTATGCCTTTTTCTGCAATGTGTAGGCAGCTGAACCCAAAAAATCAAAAATCTGCTGAACTCTC